>NC_090648.1:320332645-321065145 GCF_040937935.1 Hyperolius riggenbachi
GCATCTTTCGAAAAGTTCTGGTGACCCTGAGTACTTCAGAAGACGAGAACATCCATACTGCATACACACAAGCCCGTGCAGTATGGACAAGGGAGTAGGGCCCGCGGTCGCAGCGGTCGCCTTGGCGACCGGGCCCGGCTCCTGAGGAGGCAGGGGAGGGGCCCGGGGGGCCCATCTCCGTTTGGAGGGCCATGCGGCCCGTGCGCGCTAGTAGGGGGGAGCCGCAGCCGCGGGGAGGGCAGCCCGACCTCTCCCCGGGGCCCCCCCCTCAGATGCAGAGTGAGCGGCTCACGGAAGCGCTGTAGGCAGAACTCACCTCCCTGCGTTCCATTCGCCGCTGATCTCCTCTCTGCATAGATGCTGTTACACACTGCTTCCGGCTAAACAGGAAGCTGCGTGTGTAACAGCATCTATGCAGAGCGGGAGGAGACCAGCGGCGATTGGAACGCAGGAACGGAGGTGAGTTCTGCCTACAGCGCTTCCGTGAGCCGCTCACTCTGCATCTGAGGGGGGAGGGGCCCCGGGGAGAGGAAGGGAGGGAGAGGTCGGGCTGCCCTCCCCGCGGCTGCGGCTCCCCCCTCCATTATGGGGACGGGGCACCTACCTACCTACCCTATCCTGGGGGCAGCTACCTAATCTATCTTGGGGGGCAGCTACCTAATCTATCCTGGGGGGCAGCTACCTAATCTAACCTAATCCTGGGGGGCAGCTACCTAATCTATCCTGGGGGGCAGCTACCTAATCTATCCTGGGGGGCAGCTACCTAATCTAACCTATACTGGGGGGCACCTACCTAATCTAACCTATAATGGGGGGCACCTACCTAATCTAACCTATACTGGGGGGCACCTACCTATCTAACCTATACTGGGGGGCAGCTACCTAATCTAATTTATACTGGGGGGCACCTACCTATCTAACCTATACTGGGGGCACTTACTTATCTAACCTGTATTGGGGGCACCTAGCTAGCCTATACAGGTGGCAACTAAACTGGCTACCTATATTGGAGGCACCTACCTAACTAACCTATACTGGGGGCACCTACCTATCTAACCTACGCTGGGGGCAACTATTCTGGCTACCTATATTAGAGGCACCCACCTAGCTAACCTGTACTGGGGGCACCTATCTATCTAACTTATACCGGCGGCGCCTGCCTATCTCACCTATACCGGGGGCAACTATACTGGCTTACCTATGCCTGGCTACCTATACTGGGGGGACCTATAGCTGGCTATAGGGATTTTGATATGTGTGTGCGTCGGGTGTTGCTGGGGGAGGGGGGGCTGTTGTTGCAGGGGGGGGGCCGCATCCAGATTCCGCATCGGGGCCCAGAGGTTTGTAGCTACGCCACTGAGTATGGATGCGCCGCCTTCAGAAGCACTCGGGTCCATGAGTACTTCCGAAGTTCCGAGGTGGAAAGAAGATGTATTTGGTCTCTGAACTTCCACAGGTGGTGGAACAAGGGGACAGAGAGAGGACTGGAAAGGCTCTATGCTATGCAGAGCGTTCCCTCTCTATAGGTGTGTATCTATTTTCTTTTTGTTCGCTTCAAATTTACTTTAAACAATTATGTTGCACTAGCAAACCTAAGCCCATTTAAAAACAGGCTCCGTGTTTCTCGACGCACTACCGCCCGCCACCCGCCGCACGCTCCTTCACATGCCGCACAACCGGCCACATGTTCACACGGCTTACACCCGGCCGCCCGCTCACACGCCCGCCCGGCTCCCTGGCCTCGTCCCCGTCCTCCTGTCTCTGTGAGGCTGGGTCCGTGCTGCGCACATGCGCAGTAGCAAAAAGCATGGACCCAGCTACACATGGACTGGTGACGCAGTGACACAGGGGTTTTATTATAGAGGATAAATACTGTTTTTTTTTTTTTAAAGATGGTTAATTTTTCTATTATTACTTTTTCCATCACTTTTTATGAGTGGCATCAGTTGGATCTCTTGAGCTTTGCTCTTTTACATGTTTTTTTTTTTACATATTTCACAATTTCCTTGATTTATCACTTGACCACTATCAGTTTGGGCACCTTTTAGATGCACATTGTATTTATATGACCTGAAGAAGGGCTATTTAGCCTGAAACAAGCCGCCATTGTCGCCTAAGAAAATTACAATACTTGTTACTGTGAGAAAGCGCGGAGGAGCCGCCGCCATGAGCCAGCAGCAGGCGGCTCCTTCCGCACACAGCGCCCACTCGCACGGAGAGGCAGCCGCCTCCTCGCATCATGAGGCGGCTGTTTCCGTGCAGCACATGATGGAGCGCGGTGAAACCGCCGCGTTGGACGCGGCGGTTAGCGCGCATGTCCCCGCTGCAGAGACACCGCAGAGCGGGGCTGCTGTGGCTGGGACTCGTAGTCCCTCAAGGTTTAGAGTGACGCGCGCGCGCGCACTCAGACAAGTTTTATGACGTCCAGGAGGGAGTCAGCTGATCAGGCAGGTCAGCTGACTCTAGCTCCGTTCCCCATTGGTCCAGCAATCAGGGAGGTGCTAGGGGACACCTAGGTGTATATATACTGCTGGCTGTTCACTCGTTGCTTGTCTGGCGTTGCGATCACATATGTGGGAGCACCCAGATCCGTAGTCAGATCCGTTAGTGTGCCGGGACCAGCTGGAGCTGTAATCCTACACTAAGCTAGATTCTGTTGATAGCTTAAAGTACTAGTTTGATTGTGATATCTGTTATGACCTTTGCCTGCCTCGACTATCCTCCTGAACTCTGACCTTGTACCTCGTTATATCTGATACTCTGTTGCTGAACCCTGCCTGTACTTTGACTCCGCCTCTGCCTCCTGATTTTGTACCCCGATATATCTGATACTCTGCTGCTGAACCCTGCCTGTACTTTGACTCCGCCTCTGCCTCCTGATTTTGTACCCCGATATATCTAATACTCCGTTGCTGAACCCCGCCTGTACTCTGACTCTGTCTTTGCCTACTGATATTGTACTTATCTGTCCGTCTGTATACGACCTGGCTTGTCCGACCTCGAGAACCGACCTCACGTTTGGAGGCGGTTCCCCCGTCCTGTTGGTGACACTTCCTCCTGAGTGTCACTTTCGGACTTCCCTTCCCACTGTCAGTCTGACTCCTCCCGTCTTTGAGAGCTCAGATCTGCGGAAGGAATCTGTACAGTCCTCCTTGCTGCACTGAGGCTTGTCCTCTGTATTACTGTTGCACCAATCACAACACTCTACTCAGGTGAACAGAGGTTAGCTAGTATATTGGATTATCGGTGATACTGCAGATCACATATAATCTGGTATACGTCTGTATTTCCTGTGATACTGCAGATCACCGGTAATCAGACCTCTCTGTGCTTCACCGATCGTTACAGTTACATCTTAAGCTTTAATGGGACTAAGTTGCTTTTTATTGATATTAGATGTCTATCACTATTGAAGAATATGAATGTTTATTTTTGCACTTTTTTGGAATATTAAAGATAATTGGTTTCTGGTGCTTTCTCTTGGTCTTACATATCCTTGTAATTCATCATGGTGGATGGCGGAAGTCCAGGGCTACTAATAATCCACAGAGCCATCTGCTGGCGGAGTTAACACTGCCACCAGCAGGCAGGAGATGGCAGTATATGATTCTTAACACATTCCATTCAAGTTTTCCTATGTAACTGTCAGGAACATGATTTTATCTACAGCACATGAACACACAATTTTGTATAAAATATATCCAAACTCAAAATTATATTATTCCATAATCCTGACATAAGCCAATTCATTATGTAAATCTAATTTAATGATAGGCCTATTTAAAAGAACAACTGTTAGCCATCATATGTCCCCCACAAAAAATACAAATGTAAGTAGATAAATGATCGCTCCACTTATATATCAGATGTAATGCATTGTCCATGTTCTGGTTTCTTTTAATTTTCAATTTATATTATTTTCCTGGCAGGGGCCATCTTGTGCCCTCAAGGTTAAAGAACCCCCCCCCCCCCTCCGCATCCCCCTCCTCCCCCCACTGATTCAGAGCACAGCAGGGAGGATAAAGGCAGCAGACACAGACTCACCTAATAATGTATCCATAATGTATCCAAGTGCTGGCGTTCCCATCTGTTCTCTGCACTACCACCGGAGGAAGTGCAGAAAGTATAGAAGGGAACTGCAGTGCCTGGAACCATTATTCAGGGAGTCTGTGTGCAGCTTCTTTATCCTTCCCCAATATTCAGCACGGGGAAGAGGGAGAATTCTGCGGGCGGCAGGCAGCAGATGCAGCAGAGCCCATATGCCTCTGGAGGAGGACAGTGACAGGAGACAGCCTCTGGCCCCAGTCCCTGCGCACTAACACGGCTGAAACATAGAGAGTGAAGGGGAGAGCAGGCGGCCAATCACAGCGCAGAGAGGTGAGTGACAGAGACTTCAGCCAATCGGGCTGATACAGCATAGCATGTCACTTCTCTTTTGCGTCTGTGTTAATCTGCGTACCATTTTAGAGCCTGGGGGAATGGGGAGAGAAGGAGCACAGTAAGATTGATTTTAAAGTTTGGATATGCCTGGTTAGCATCCTCTTGACTTTTGTAACAGCCTGAACTAGAAAATTAATTTTGTATTTAATGCCTAACAGTTACTCTTTAAACTTGTTTTAATTAAATGAGTGCTTTTTTTCTGGTAAAATCAATTACTCATATAGTATTTAGTTGATTTTTATTAGCACCATTTTAATCTTGCTGCAGTTAATACTGTGTTGCAATACTACATTCAGTAGGCTGGAATGATGTCCTCTCGTTTGTTATCTTGGGAAGAAGCCAAAGATTGTAGGTTACACTAGGAAAAGGTCTCCGTAGTGCGTAGCTGTTTTAATATCTGCAGATTACAGACAATAACTACTTGAGGACGCAGAAAAAGACTGCAAACAGAGGCAAGAGGCTGTAGGAACCTTCAACCACAACTCAAGCTATGCAAATGGTAATAGCTATTTTGTGCACAGTTTCTATAGTATGATGGTCATAATAATGAATGTGGGAACTCTCACATTTTGTAATAAACCATAATAATCAGCAAGCCCAATCAAAATTGAGATGCAACAAATGTTTTCTATTTCTGTGATTTTTAAAGTAATCTACATGGGGGCTGATTCACCAAGCTTTTCTGTTAAACTATCTCACCTCACTTATTAACTAACTATTTATCTCATCCTAAATTAGCTAACTCATGATTTATCTCTCATTTTCTAATTTAAAGGAAACCTCAGACCATGACAAAAAAAATTATACTTCTTATCCTTATCTAACTTAACCACTTTACCCCCGGCGGTACGAATTTCTCCGTCCCTTTTTCCCCCCCTAAAAAACCAGGGACGGAGAAATCCGTACCTTCCGCGCTCTCGCCGCTGTCCGCGCTCCCGCCGCTCGTGCGCGCGCACCCGCCGCTCGTGCACGCCGCCGCCCGCTCGCCCGGAGATCAATGAACGGGAAAATCCATTCCCGTTCGTTGATCGAGCCCCCGCAATGATCTGCTGCTTCTTTCAGAAACAGCGAGATCATTGTGAGTCTCCCAGCCTCCTACTGCTTCCTGTAAGCGTCCTTCCGGACGCTTACAGGTCGCATGTAAACAAACACTTGTGGCCAAATAGTAAACTACACCCTAAAAGCATTTTACATATACAAACATTACATTTACACAATAAATTAACTCATTACCTCCCACACTCCCCAATTTTTATTTTTTTTTTGTAATTAAAAAAAAAATACAATAAAAAAAAAAAACATAAATAGTTACCTTAGGGACTGAACTTTTTAAATATTTATGTCAAGAGGGTATAACACTGTTACTTTATAAACTGCGGGCTTGTAATTAGGGATGGATGCAAAACTGAAAAAAATGCACCTTTATTTCCAAATAAAATATTGTCGCCAAACATTGTGATAGGGACATAATTTAAATGGTTTTATAACCGGGACAAATGGGTTAATACATTTCATGGGTTTTAATTACAGTAGCATGCATTATTTAAAAACTATAATGGCCGAAAACTGAAAAATAATAATTTTTTCCCACATTTTTTCCTATTTCCCCATTAAAACACATTTAGAATAAAATAATTCTTGGCATAATGTCCCACCTAAAGAAAGCCTAATTGGTGGCGAAAAAAACAAGATATAGTTCATTTCATTGGGATAAGTAATAATAAAGTTAGACGAATGAATGGAAGGAGCGCTGAAAGGTGAAAATTGCTCTGGTGGTCAGGGGGTAAAACCCCTCAGTGGTGAAGTGGTTAACTTAACGATCTCCTTATTTGTTTATCTCATACATTAGCTCTCTTTACCAGTTAAGGTGAAAAATAAGTAAGCATTGTGAATCAACCCTATATAATTTGGTAAAATAGCTCGCATTAATAAAATAAATAAATGCACAAAAAGAAATACATAACCTACAAATGGTATAGTAGAGGCAATAGCAACATGCAGTGAGGAAACTACATAGTCACTACATATATAATTTACAGGCATTAGGAATTCGGAAAAATGTCAACTAGCAAGTCAAGCTGTAAAGTATTGCCCAAAATCCAGCCATGTAATGAATACACAGAAGGCAAGTAGCCCTGAGCAAAATCTAAAGTGTTCCAATGATCAACCTCTTTTTCAAAGAATGTGTTGTTTGCTCTAAAGAACTCAGAAATGCAATCCCCTTTTCTTTTCTTTTTTTAAAATTTAAACATTTAGTGGTTATGCTGGTATTTACTCTTCAGTTATTGTTATTGATGATATTGGAAAATAAACCTGTTATACTACAGCAACCCCAAAATGCCCAATGTACTTTTTCATGCTCTAGTTTTTACTTATACTGGTGCATGCCTCCCAGGTTTTCGAGATAGTAAAGAGGGTTGGGCTCTAGACACACCCCTGCCCCCCTTTCAATCACTCTTCTCCTCCCCCTCCCACCCCTTGCCATGGTCCAGCTTGTATAGTGTGGCACAGCCTATCATATACCCAGGGTACTGTTATCTATGGGTACACAGATTTGTTGCTGCAGAGAGCTGAGCTGTCAGGACAGAAAATTCTGTGTGAGTGCTTCTGTGTGGCTCAAGCTACAGTACGTCTTCCTTCATTTTTACATCACCACATAGAAATCCCTCATCTCTCCTCCTGGGTCTTGTCGCAATAATGAAAAATGTGATACATGTGTGCCTTGCTCAAGGCTCCCTAAAACAGAACTGAGACTGCATCAAGACAGGACATGGGACTGGTACATCACAGCCTGTTGCTTTATTTCAGACACTGTACATTATATCTATTACACTGTGCTGCTGTTGAGAACAAAGGTGTTTTTGTGTGTGTGAATGTGCATGGTGTCACAAAAATTAGCATAAAATTATGAACACAACATATGTAAATACAATTGTAAATGAGCCCTATCTTTTTTTATGCCACCAGTGCAATGTATTTCAGGTTAAGGAGCTCATGATTACATGAGCTGTCAGTCTTAAAGCATTTCTATATGTAAAACAAAAAGAAACGAGAGCCCCAATAGTGTAATGTTGTTTTGAAAATATAGAAGTTTGGGATATGGGGATTGGTTACTCAAAAGTGTAGGTTGCCGAATTCAGGCAACCACTGGACATGCAGGCGGGAAGTTTTAAGCCTGTCCCCGCTCAGGCTAAAAGGTCGCTCTCCGTAGATAGAAAAAGGTGGCGCTAAACAGAGGCGCTAAACCCGCTCCTAGACTTCTAAAGTACTCCCTTTTTGTATTGCCTGAGGAAGCGGGCGTTGGACCCGTGAAACGCGTTGCAGAGTATTATATTGTGGAGTAGAATAAATTGTATCTTTTTTGAATCGCAAATTGTCTTCATTGGGGAGGTAAGTTGTCCAGTACCCCCCATCTTATGGTTTTAAGTTATAGTGATTTTATCCTTTGGGCGCCTCTGTATAATTCTAAATATTAAAGCATTTCTACATTGGTTTAAAAAAAACTTAAAACTAAACAAAACGAGAAAATGGCTTAAAGAGGAACTTTGCCGAAAGATAGTAGTATGGGGGAAAATAAATCAATACATTGCAAAGTGAGGCATTAAAAAATAGAAGATAGATCAATAAGTGATTGAAATTTACTTCCATGTAGTTCGTTCATGTTGTTTGATCTTCCCTGAGCCTGCAGGTCATCATCTCTACTGCTGGCAGACAAGGAAAAAAACAAACAGCACCCACTGCCCTTATGCAAGACACACCCACTAACAATGCCATAGGCTAGGGTTAGGCTGACATGACACAGTGGGTGGGGTTTCACCATAATATCAGCCACAAAGACCCCCCTCCCCCCAATAATCTATTTGAGAGAAGGTAAATATTTTTTATTGGCAACGGGGTATCAGCTACTGATTGGGATGAAAAGTAATCCTGGGTTTTAAGTTCCTCATTAAATCAAATTTTTAGATTATGTATTACATGTATTGATCAACTATTCTTTCTAGCGCTAAAGTTCTCTATCATCTGACCACCATGCCCAGTAGAAGGTCTGGGACAGAATCATGGTAGGTAATGTCCATGTATTTTCTTTCAGTCCTGTGCAGTATAGGTAGGAAGCTAGAGTTAAAGTCGATATTCCAGGAATCATTCAAATATATACATATGCCTGTTAATAATCTCCTAATCTATAATATATTTTCATTAATCTGCTCAATAGTATTATACTATCCCTATAATTATGCTTTATGTATCTACAGGATAGCATGCCAAAGGGATCACCAACGTCTTTCTAGAAATCGTAGTCTAAAGCACATCACAGTATGGTCAGCCCTAAACATATAAAATAGATAGAGCAGAAGTTAAATTCCATATTGTTCTTATTATTATTATTATTAGCGATTACAAGAGAAAGCAAGGAAAATCAATATGCCTTCTAAATTCTCAGTAATAGAATTCAGTACAAAAGGTTCTATTTATGTTTTCCTTTACACAGCACTGACTTAGCCAATTCTGCTTCCCATTATAACTAACATGGTGCCAAACACATGGTTGTTAACTGTTTGAGAGTTGAAGCTTGTGATGCAACTGAAATGAAAGATGTGATGAAGTAAACACATAAGGCTTGAAATTATCATTTAAATTGGTTAAATATTTCAAATCCAAGAGCAAATTGAGAGACTGTATACATATGAAGATTGTGGACCCAGTTTCCACTTTAAGACAAACATGTCTGTTCATCGGAGCCCAGCTACCTGGGTGACTCATTCATGTTACTGCTTGGCCGAACTGAATCTATTGTCTTTCTGGATTGCTTTTTTGTGACTTCATGTATCACAGGAACACAAAAATTGGTCATACAAATGGTAATAAAATCTCTTTTTATCATGAGTATGCTCTTCATACCTTATAAATAAGGATGGCCCTGCTTAGGAGAACTCATGGAGAAGCATGTGATCAGTTTGGTCAGCTGATAGATTCGTAAGGTTCTGATTTGCTGGTCCTGATCATGTGTTAAACCAGGAAGTCATCACTGCAAATCAGGACCTTACAAATCTATCAGCTGATCAAACTGATCACATGCTTCTCCATGAGTTCTTCTAATCAAGGCCATCCCTACTTATAAATAGTGTAGTTGTTAGAAAACCTGCATTCAGCAACATTTCAGCAGTGAACAGCAGGACTGGGTATGTTTTATTTAACTCTTGATACTTCCTCCTTCCAAACTGGAAGAAGGAAGTATCAACGTTAAAAAATGGACCCAGTCCTACTGTTCAGTTCTGAATGCAGGTGTTAGGCTTCCAAATTAAGAGGCCCTGAATTCAAACAACTACACTATTTATAAATGATGTAGGATGAAGGTATGCATGGGGATGGAATCTTGCCCCATCTCCACCCATCCATCCTTGTTACTTTAGGATTAAGCTTGAGCTCCATGGAACATGGAAGGGTGAGGATGAGGCATGACTCTGTTCTCCAGTAGGGTAAGGGCCCTGAGGTAGAAAAACTGTCCATACATCTTGATCGTGAAGATACTACTGCTAAAAAACTGCCTGTGTTTTTTTCAAATATTTATATATATTAAGAAAAATAAATGTTGGAGTTTATGATATTTGTCTGAACTGAGGCAATATAGCACATGTGATCCCATGTGATCCCATGTGATCCCAGTATCCTTCAGTCAACTCTGCTAATTAAAATGTGATGCACCTTTTTTAAAGTCCCTATCAGGCCAGTTGAAGCTACCAGAAATGACTTGTTCTGAGAACAAGTAACTGACCAGTATTACTTAGGATTCCACCAAAATATTACATCTGGTGCTGGGTAAAGGGCACCAATGTTAGAAGGTTGGAAGTTATGCATGAACAGGGGAACTAGCATACATCCAATAAAGATAATCCCAGCGCTGCAACCCAGTAAATTCCAATACCAGTGAGTCAACCTGTTGACACCGCTAACCACCTAAGGGTAACTTCATGCAAACAGAAAGTAAACCACTATGCTGGTCCACGGGTGTGTGTGTGTGTGTGTGTGTGTGTGTGTGTGTGTGTGTGTGTGTGTGTGTGTGTGTGTGTGTGTGTGTGTGTGTGTGTGTGTGTGTGTGTGTGTGTGTGTGTGTGTGTGTGTGTGTGTGTGTGTGTGTGTGTGTGTGTGTGTGTGTGTGTGTGTGTGTGTGCAACTCTAGTGCCAGGCCAGAAAGGATGATCTGAGCCAAACAGCCTAGTATGCACTTGTGTGTCCAGTTCATGCTGCTTTGCATGCTTGACCACGATAGCCATTTGACTTTCATTGCTTCTAGATCCAGCATGGGAATATAGCCTTATTTTGTCTTCCTGAAAATGAAATCCTGTCTCTTTGTGTTTCCAGAGCCTCCCACTGAGATTTATCTCTCCTAAATGCCTTCCCAGAACTGATGAATACAGCATGGATTTCACAAAGTCTACAGCTCCAAGGTGCTACTGATAGCTGTTTACTGAAATCTTTCCACAAAGCATAAATCTTTGCCTATCATTTCCTGGAAATAGGTAGCATCAGAACACTCCTGTCAAGTACAGAGATTTTATTTTTCATTTAGGAACACTCTTCTGCTTCTACTAATAATAATTATAACGGCCAGCTCTCCATCTATATCCTATAAAATCCAATTGTGTACTAAAACATTATATTTGTAATTACCACAATAATATGCAAACTCTGTTACATTATAGAAAATTCAGGTTATAAATGTTTCATTGGTGTATGTCAGTTATAAGTCCCAGTACTACATTTTAAAGCTTTGTTTGCTCAAAAGATAAACTTGGGTAAAATACATCCACTTATGTATAATTTAATTATGTACAAATATTCAGATGCAAGGATCAGGGGCAGAGCCGGCCTTAGGTTTCTCAGCGCCCTGAGCGAAACCTGCTTTTTGTGCCCCCTTCATCCTCTTCCCGCGTGCGCGCACACACACACAGGCCCATATGCAATTCACTTTTTCTCCTGAGATATCTCCTAGGACAGTAGTTCCCAACCCTTTTGACGTTGTGACACATCACGCCAAATGCTCAGATCTCCATGACACATCACATATGTCTAACAGAAAAATACTATTAATAACCACGAATGGATGGAAAGAGTCCATTATCCTGAATACACTTAAAAATAAAGACTAGAACCTTTCAGAAATATTAAAGCGGAATGAAACCCAGCATTTCTACTTTGCTCTAATAGATTATAGGCTTTAGAAGCTTCCCTGCCTGCAGAGCTGGCCGCTTCCAAACTTTACATAATGTTATCTTGTCTTTAATTGTATCAGGTGAGAAATGTAAACAAAGCCTTCTCTCACACTGCCGGGTCCCATGAACAAAGTCAGACAAGCATAAATGCTTTCTGATTAAGTTAGAGGAGGAATAAAGCAGTTATAAATAAAATGCAAAGTCTGCTCTCAGAGTAAAATAAGTGTACTTTAGAAACGTGTAATTTCTAAATGAATAATTATACTTATGCACAAAAGCAAATATGCTAACCGTATGGCATATAAAAAGTAGGAAAACATGTTTTTTATTGAATATTATGTCAGGGTTTTATACCGCTTTAATAAAGTATAGTAGTAGGACAGTTAGTCCCCCCCCCCCCCATTTAGAATGATAGCACAGCACCAACAATTTGCACCACACATTATAGCTGCAGTGCGCCTACCTTTCCCCCCCAAAAAATGCCCTCATTTTCAGTATAGGTAGGTAGCCAGGTATAGGTGCCCCCAGTATAGGATCTCATGTGTAGGTGCCCTCAACATAGTTACATAGTTACATAGTTACTTTGGTTGAAAAAAGACATACGTCCATCGAGTTCAACCAGTACAAAGTACACTCCAGCCTGCTCCCTCACATATCCCTGTTGATCCAGAGGAAGGCGAAAAAACCCTTACAAGGTAAACATTCCTTCCCGACTCCAGATGGCAATCAGATAAAATCCCTGGATTAACATCATTGGCATTACCTAGTAATTGTAGCCATGGATGTCATTCAACGCAAGGAAAGCATCTAAGCCCCCTTTAAATGCAGGTATAGAGTTTGCCATAACGACTTCCTGTGGCAATGCATTCCACATCTTAATCACTCTTACTGTAAAGAACCCTTTCCTAAATAAATGGCTCAACATAGGTTGACAAGCATAGGTGCTCCCAGTATAGGAAGTCAGTTGAAGGTCTTCATAGCGCCCCCCCCCCCCCCCCCGGTAGGTGCCCCCTTGGAAGCTCTAGTCGCTCAGGTCAAAGGCCGGCTATGATCAGGGGCGCAACTAGAAATCACTGCCGCTACCCCCCCTCCCCCCCCCTTGCAAAACTTTGAATGGGGCCTCCTCCCCATCTCGCTTTCTTTACAGGTAAACTGAGAACCAATGTTATTCAATTGACTAGTGCACAATTGAGTGTGTTTTTCCCATGCAGATAAAAACAGACAGCAGTAAAGCACTGGGAGCATTTTCTCTATAAATTACATTAGCTTCTGTGATCAAACATGCATGTTTTCACATATACACACACACATTGGGCTTGATTCACTAAACCGTGATAACACACGCATTTTTGCATTTGCACGCAATCGTGAATTGTTGCACGCAATTGTGCATTTTCGCGATCATGCGCAAATGCGAAAATGCACGCAAAAACGGCCGTGATATGATTTATCACGGTTAGTGAATCAAGCCCATGGTGAAAAGAGAATCCATATAGAAAACTAACAGACGAGTGTGCTCCCAGCCTCAGCTTATTACACTCACTCTATCCAACTCTGATGGAGCAGAACTGGCTCTGCAGACTTCTCCAGCATCACTACAGTACAGAGCACTTGGGGAGCGGTAGAGGGGCTGAGTAGAGCAGTGCAGTACACAAGAGCCTGCTGCATACTGAATAGGGACTTCTACAAATCTTTGTCTACAAAACTTTGTATGATTCCTTATCAGTGGCTGAGCAGATGCAGACATTAGAGAAATTGTGCAGAGAGCAGAAAGTTTTTTCTCTCCATTCCCTTAGTTGTCAGTCTCTCAGGACAGGGAAAATAAACTTCTCCCCCACGCCCTGTGGCTTCTGGGACCCGCTGCAGCTGCATCCCTTGCAGGGTCTATTGTTTCGCCCCTGGCAAGGAGCTGATGTAAAATTTCATTTGGAGAAAGTGTTTTTTTTAAACAATAAGACTAAAATCATTGGCAAGAGGGCTGTTCCCCTGCACAGCATTTGCCAACCTAAAGACAGTGATCAAGTTTAATTCAATTCATTAATTATGTAGCAGCAATGCTCAATAGTTTTTCTAAACATACAGCAATCTAATATCAGTATAATAGTGTCTATATGCAGAAATCAGATGAATTACTAATACAGTCATGAATGAACATTGAACAGTAGATGATGTAGGAGAGCAGGGGAGATTGTAGGTAAACCTGTAGGTAAGCCTTGGCTGCTCAGAAAATAGATTGTGGAAAATGTTTGCACCCCACACCTTATCCATGACAGAACATAGCAGAGTTGCTAAAGGGTTAGTGGGTTTCAGTCATATCCAAACCCATAGTGATACCGTAATTATTTTTTATAAAATAAAGTAGATTGTTCTTGACTTATTACAAACAAAATCTTGCTGTGCTTGTCTGCATGGAACTGCTGCAGTACAAACCTTCATTCATTAACCTTTCAGCATTTCTCACTGTCTTTTGCTATGACTCATGGGAGGAGTTTAAAATTTTTGCCACCTAAGGGCTGGTTCACATGTGCTTCTGCCGAGTTTTTGCTCGGCGCAACGTTCAAATGCAGGCATTTAAATGGTAGCGTTTAGACGTTAGCTTTTGAAGGCTTTTAGGAAGTGTTCAAGGCTAGCAATTCTTGTCTCTGCTATTGTTTCCTGGGGTTTACCGCCTCTGAAAGCAACATGTTGCTTTCGAGACTAGATGCAACGCCGGGATCTACTGCCAGGTTTTCATAAAAGCCTGTAAAAGCCAGCTCTAAATGCTTCCATTCACTTGAATGGGGCGGCGGTAGATCCCAAAAAAACGCTGCATCTGAAACGCCGCATTAAACGCCACAAAAACGCCCGTTTGAACCAGCCCTAATAGAAGTCAAATAAGCTTTTCTGCCATCTCTGCCATGGCAGTCAGGTGGCACAGGGGAGAGATCAAATTACAACTTGTGACAAGTTGAGGCTAAACTCTCTCTATATACACATGTACATACATGTACGTACATACATACATACATACGTACATGTACACACATACACGTACATGCATGTATGTACATGTATGAACATACATGTATGTGTATGTATGTAGGACCAAGCACCTGCATACATGTACCTACATGTGTGTGTATATATATATATATATATATATATATATATATATATATATGTATACTGTATATATATATATATATGTATATGTATGTATGTGTATATATATATATATATATATATGTATACTGTATATATATATATATATGTATATGTATGTATGTGTATATATATATATATATATATATATATATATATATATACATATATGTATATACATGTGTATATATACAGTATATATATATATATATATATATATATATATATATGCAGGGACACAGGGCGCTCTTTTCTTCACAATACTTTTGGACCTGAACATCGTCAGGTCCACTGTGAAACTTAGGCCCTCCCCCGCCGCATGACATCACCACGCCCCCGCCACAGCCGCGCACTGATTGGCCGCCGGGTCTCCGGGGACTTGGGGATCCCGGCGGCGGAAACAATTGAAAAAAAGGTTAGAGGGGAGAAACCTGGGTCCCGCTGCGGGACCCAGGAAAACACATCAGGAGGCAGAATGTTCACAGCCCGACCTGAGCACAGGCTTACCGCTGTGCACATACAAATCACAGCCCGTTCTCAGGTCGTGCTTACCGCCAGGGAGGTTAACCCTTAGACTGCAAGTTATTTTTTATGTTACATGCTAGTGCCATCTATATTTGAATTGTGTTTATTAACCCATTCAGGTTCCGTCGTTTTCACGTGAGAAATGTTCACCTCCCATTCATTAGCCTATAACTTTATCACTACTTATCACAATGCACTGATCTATATCTTGTTTTTTCCGCCACCAATTAGGCTTTCTTTGGGGGGTACATTTTGCTAAGAGCCACTTTACTATAAATGCATTTAAACAGGAAGAATAAGAAAAAAATGGAAAAATTCATTATTTCTCAGTTTTCAGCCATTATAGTTTTAAAATAATACATGCCTCCATAATTAAAACTCCCGTATTGTATTTGCCCATATGTCCCGGTTATTACACCGTTAAAATTATGTCCCTATCAGAATGTATGGCGACAATATTTTATTTGGAAATAAAGGTGCATTTTTTCCATTTTGCATCTATCACTATTTACAAGTTTAAAATAAAAAAAAATAGAAATATTTCATCTTTACATTGATATTTAAAAAGTTTAGACCCTTAGGTAAATGTTTACATGTTTTTTTTTTCTATTGTGATGGATTTTTTTTTTATAGTAAACATTTTATTTGGGTACTTTTGGGAGGGTGGGAGGTAAACAATAGATTTATAATGTAAATGTGTGTTAATTCTTTTTTTTTTTTTTTCAGGTGTAGTATTACTTTTTGGCCACAAGATGGCAGCCATGAGTTTGTTTACATGACGTCACTCTAAGCTTAGCACGCGCTTAGAGTGACACATCGGGAAGGGAACGGCCAGAAAAGGCGCAGCTTCCGAGAGAAGCTGTCGCTTTTTCAGCGGGGGAGAGGAATCAATGATCGGGCTCCATAGCCCGATACATTGATTCCTTGGCTACCGAATCCGCGGCCGAGGGTGCGCGTGCACGCGCACGATCGGCCGCGTGAGCGCGCGGTAGCGCGCATGGTTCCTGGACGTAGAAACTACGTCCAGGAACCAAAATAGGTTAAATGTCTTGCCCAAATCTATATGTACAAGGTCCACGTTAGTCGGTAGGGATGTCATTGAGGAGCAAATACATTTGACATGATTGAGAACTATGCTAATTATTATGATACAGAATTTTGCTAATTAGTATGAAAATATATTGTCAAGTGGACTAATCAAATTTTGCAGTGAAAGCACATGATTGGTCCATTTTCAAGCTGCATAGATTTGCAGTAACATTTGCATAATTCTGCATCACCTTAGAATTATTTGCATATTTCAAGTAACGTAGAAAACTGGCACTGAGCCTAAACTTTGTACAAAGCATCTTTTAGACATCTGTGGCAAAGGAATATTGCAAAACAAAAAATGCCTATAGATGTCCGCTGCAGGCAGGCAAAGTAGATTTGTAGTAATATACCTTTATACGTCCGTGGCGTATGGATTCGAAAACACAGAACACCTATGGGTGTCCGCAGCAGCCTAAGGGTTAAGTTGCATTTATTGGAAATGCATTCATAGTCATTTAATTGAGCTTCGTTGAAAAGTAAATAAAGATGAGATTATCTGATATGTGAAAGTATTCTCCAGTCACGTACAGAATGTTCTCAGTAGTAACCAAACTGGCATGCATCACTCATGGAAGGTGCTGAAAAACAGCAGATGATGCCTCCTCTTCTACATCACTGGCAAATTAAAAAAAGAAATGTGAGTTTTAAATGACCTGCTGAAGTCTGCCGAATATAAGTACCTTTAATGATTATATGAAGCTGGCAAATATCCAGCCTCAGCATATGAATAGAAGTGTTTTCAGGGGATTTACGCCTTCATATTTCTATAAAAATTCCTAAAAAGGCATATGCTGTTGTTGAGCCTGTTTTATGTAAGCACATGCTTACTGATGGAAGGAAAACACGACTGTTCCTAGAGCGTGCTTTTTTGTTTAATTTGTTTCAGCCAGTTGTCAGCTATACAAAGTGTGATCCGTCAACAATGACACCCCAGACCCGTATATGCACAGGGAGCTTCTTGTAGGGAGCAAGTTGCATATTTATAAATTACAAAAAAATTCCTCATTACATTCCATCCTCATATTTCCTGCATGTATGTGCAAGCTGTTTTCGTAGTTGTGGCACTAAACACTTTCCCCATGTGTGAAATGCAAAGTGGTGACAGTAATGAATTGTGTTCATCATGTTTAGGGATCAGCTTAATTTTCACACAGTAGCAATTTTGCAGCATAATTCGCAATGAAAATGCAAAATTGCAAAGCAAAATCTCAAACTTTAGCAAAATTAATTCCACACTAAGGCTGGTTTCACACCAGGACGTTGCGTTTTAGGGGACGTTATGGTCGCATAACGTGCCCCAAACGCAATGCTTGGTGCTCTCTAATGTGGACGTCAGAGTAAGCCGCGTTGTGCAGCTCACTCTGGCGTCCGTGATGCCGTGATGCGCACTCTTGGACGCATGCGGCATCACGTGGTCCCGCCCGGCCAATCGCCGCACAGAGCGGCCACTCCAGGAAGTAAACACTGCACGTCACTGAGTGCAGTGAATATTAATTAGCCATGTGCTTGGCCGCTCTCCGCTCCTCCCCAACATTACAGCGCATGTGCAAGCAGTCTAACGCGGTTCTGCCGCTTATAAAGTACTGCATGCAGTACGTTCGGTTGTGGCGCAGCGTTACTGAGTAACGCAACGTGGGCACTGTGAACAGCCCATTGATTTTTCATTGCTGTGCGGTGGGGTGCGTTACAGGCTGCTCTAACGTGCGCCTGTAACGTCCCACTGTGAAACCAGCCTTAATCATAGTTACAACATGCAATTTTGCAGTGACTTGTAATTTCGTGAAAATATTATGGATTTTCACAAGATAGACATTTTCACAAAAACTTGACCTTTTTTGAAAATATGTTTTCTCATGTCCATAGAATGCAATGCATTTGGCTAAAGTGTGTTATCTCGTGCCATAGATTTCAATGCATTTGGCCAAAATGTGTTTTCTCATGCAAATGGCAATAAACATCAGTGCACTTGGTCAAAATTATACTTCAATGCATTGGCGATGACATGCTTTCTCATGTCCATAGACACCTCTTCTCATGCCATATATTTTGGCAAATATTCTCAGCTGTGCAAAAAAATGTGGCATTTTCCAAAAAATGTTGGTGATGTAAAAATGGTCATATTCGCTCATTACCACTCAGTAGAAATGTGGCCCACTCACTGCACACCTAC
Source organism: Hyperolius riggenbachi (assembly GCF_040937935.1). NCBI lineage: Eukaryota > Metazoa > Chordata > Amphibia > Anura > Hyperoliidae > Hyperolius > Hyperolius riggenbachi. The sequence goes on from NC_090648.1 coordinate 320,351,225, forward strand.
TTTTGCAAGTTAGGTGAAAATACGTTAGTGGATTCTATGAACGTAATTTCACCTTGTAATAGAAATTACTCAGAATAAATATTGTCCTTGAAATTGTAATTACAATCAGAATAATAATGGCAAAGATTATGCAAATATTCATGAAAACAAAATGACACATTATGATCATCATTAATCATGTACAATTAACTGTGCATAGCATAAATTAAGCACATTTAATTTAGCACAAGTCAAGTAGGGTTTTTTGTGTTATTACGGTAAATTATAAATGTAGATACCAAAATGACATGAGAAGCACTCAAACCCATCTACATAGTGAAAATCAATGTAAAACAACACCTAATTAAATAATTTCTATTGAAAAGATACAAGTGTCCTCTAAAGTGGGATTATACTCCCAAAACTAAAATTTCTGTAACTACTCTTAGTTACATAAAATAACATTTGAAAGCATTCCCGAGTATTCCCTAGGTGTAGCAATGTTTATTTTCACTCAGAAAGCAGTAGAAGCTTGCTTATCTCTTGTTATTGGCAAAGGTAAGAATCTCCCTGTACTTTTATCATCACTCTGCCCCCCTCCCTCTGCTTAATAGACACTGGCCTGGCAACAGCTGAGTTACTTCTGTAGAAAAGGAGGGGGCGGAGTGAAGACACAGGCACAGGGAGATCCTTGCCTCTGCCAAAGACCAGAGATAAGCAAACTGCTTAAAACTGCTCTCTGCAGTAAAAACAGTGATCGAGTCCTGCCTGAACGCGGGTGGTTGATATCCATCTACTTTTTTTAGAGGGTGGATGTCATCCACCCTAGCAGGACACATGCTTTCCAGGTTTCCAGTAGCTGCCGGTGAACTCCATAAGGAATTCAGCAGCATCCGTAAAGAGCAGGAGGGGTGGCAGCGCAGTGAAGGGGGAGCAGTGGGCACAGCGGAAGGGAAGGGGGGACATCTCCCCCCTTCCCTCACCTGGGGTGAGTTTCCCCCTCCAGAACTAGGTTTTGTGCGCAGCTGGCAGTGGGAAGGACTTACCTCTGCCTTAATCCAAGGTCTGGTCTAGACCAGACCAGACTAGTGTAATGCAGAGCTCCCTCTCGTACCAGAAAGAGGGAAGAGGTAAGTTGTTCTCCGCCCACTGCCAGCCACAAAGCTTAGTTCTGGAGAGAGGAGCGAGGAAGGGGGAGCCCCAGGTGAGGGAAGGGGGGAGACGTCCACCCTTCCCTGCCGCTGTGCACACTGTTCCCCCTTCACTGCGCTGCCACCTCTCCTTCTGGGGCCACTACACTATTCTGGTGACACCTATAGACCCTGTAACTGAACTAGGGACACCTTAAGACCTGGCTACCTATTCTGGAGATACCTATAGACCTGGCTACCTATTCTGGGGACACCTATAGACCTGTCTAACTGAACTGTGGACACCTAAAAACTGGGCTACCTATTCTGGGGACACCCATAGACCTGGCTAACTGAACTGGGGACACCTTAAGACCTGCCTACCTATTCTGGGGATACCTATAGACCTGGCTACCTATTCTGGGGACACCTATAGACCTGTCTAACGAAACTGGGGACACCTAAAGACTGGACTATCTATTCTGGGGACACCCATAGACCTGGCTAACTGAACTGGGGTCACCTAAAGACCTGGCTACCTATTCTGGGGACACCTAAAGACCTGGCTACCTATTCTGGGGACACCTATAGACCTGGCTACCTATTCTGGGGACACCCATATACCTTGCTATCTAAACTGGGGAAACCTATAGACCTAGCTACTTATTCTGGGGACACTTAAAGACCTGCCTACCTATTCTGGGGACACCTACAGACCTGGCTACCTATTCTGGGGACACCTATAAACCTGGCTGTCTAAGCTGGGGAAACCTATAGACCTGGCTACTTATACTGGGGGCACCTTTTTTGAAAGAACTGCTGCCAGATTATCTGTATTTTTGGGGAACCGCTGCTGCCATATTAAGTGTATTTTGAGGAACCGCTGCCAGATTATGTGTATGTTGGGGGAACCGCCGCTGCCAGATTACATCTATTTTTTGTGGAACTACTTCCACATTATCTGTATTTTGGAAGAACATCTGCCAGATTACTTGTATTTTTGATGAAATGCTGTCAGATTACATGTATTTTGAGGGGAAACAACATGGCAGAGCTCAAACTTCCCCGGCAGACCTTTTACAGCACTGCTAAGGTCATATGTATTTGGCCCCACCCATGACCACGCTTACATTCGGTTGCATAATCACGCCCATTTTCAAGTCCGGTGCGCGGGGGAGGGGGGGTGCTCATGGTTGGTGTGATTCCCCTCACCTCTTTTCCCAGGACTAGACCCCTGAGTAAAAATAAATAATTTTACAAACACGGAAAAAAATGTGGTCCTGCAGCACACATACAGTTTACCAAATGTGGCTCTTAAAGGGTTCAAAACAAATGAGATCTAAATACCCACAATGAAATTCACATCTACTTTCAGATATCTGAAATCCTGCATCTTCATATGCCATCTTCTATCTTCACTTGTAATCTGTATATTTTGATTGCAGGTTTCAGTGGCAGACTCATCTACACTTTTCAGTGGTCCACTTGCAATTGATGATAATCCTGGTACTGGGTTATCTTGAACTTGGCATAAGGATACCTTGGTGACCATAAATGGTCTCTGATGTCATTTGTGCATTTCTGAAGCCAAGTTTCAATAATAATAATAATAATAATAATTATAATTAACAAATAATAATTAACAACACTCAAACTTACTGAGCATCCCAAGAAGGGCAGGGGGATGCCGGAATAGTCTAGTGCACCATAGTATTGACCTTTGCAAAGCTTAGGATCTACTACTTCCCCCCATCGCAAGGCATAAACCAATTGTTACCAAATACGTGGCAAGGTTGGCTTAGCGGAAGGGGAACTGGTCCATGGTTATGTGAAATTAAATGTACATAATTAAGGTTAAGTGCCTTTAATTGCACACAATTACTGTGACACATTAATGCTTTCCCTTTACATACAGCAACTGTGACATTGATAAATACAACAAAAATAGCTTGGCTATGTGCACAGTAAAGCTGACTATCAGTGAGAAATTAATACCTTAGGAATTTTTAATCTTTGATAAATAAGTACCAGCTTCATAAAGAGAATAGATGCTGCATAAGCTATCATTTTAAGCTGCGTTCACTTGGCTGCTACATGCCTATGTGTGTGCAGCAACCACCTATTGGTTTTTGTACTAATTGTTAATTAGGGAAACTCTGCATGCTTGAACAATTCTTCTTTTATAAATGCATAGAGAGCATATACTCTACATGCTAAAAGTCCCAGAAAGTCCTCACAGTGCATGGTGTTTCCTCCCCAAATCTAACACCTTGAGACTGAAGACCAGCTGAAAAGAGTAGAGGTGGTATCTGGGAAATGTCAAAGCCACTGACCTAGTTGAAACCCAGAGTATACTGGAATACATCTAAGGCAGTAACAAAGGTGAAAGTAGAGGAAGTTCCATGGACTACAAAACCCTGCATAGGATTAATCATCAACAGAAAGAAAAAGCTTGGAAAACTGCTGCATTGCGAGCATTATATAAGCATGCATGTGTAGTGTGAATAATAGTGAGTTACAGAAACTGCATAGCATATGTTACATAGTTTGTGTAATGCCTGGTAACATTTTTGTGTGTCTGCTACATACATTTTACCAATATTTAGCACATAGACCCCATGATGTAATAATTGTATATATGTAGTTCCAATCCTACTTACAGTTAGCTTGTTTCCTTCTTTTTTCTCACTCTAAAGATAGAAATCCAGGACTCCAAAAATGCCAGTTTCTCTGAAGTTAGTCTGCAGTTGCTCTGTAAGGTAACTCTCGCTATTAACTAATTAGAGATCATTAAACACCTGCATGACTGTGACAGACTGCAGGTAACAGATACAAACTCCGATAGTTAGAATGTGTCTGTATGGGAGCTGTATAAACTGTGGTCATTAGCCCAAGGCAGTTGAAACTTTCATCGTAGATTTTTTAAACTTTATTTATAATTACTCTAGATTGTAAACTCACAAGGGCAAGGCTCCTCCACTCTTTTGGGTCTTGGAATTTGTTATTGATTTTGTTTTGCAATTTGATATACATTTTATTCCTCATGTTACATTTGTCAATATAATTTCCAATTCTGTATTCTGCCCCAGTGTCTATATTCGGTGTATACCGTGTCTGTATTATTAGGTACCCCATATTTGTTTCTTACTTTTTACAGCACCACAGAATATGTAGGTGCTTTATAAATCAATAATAACAATAATAAATTAATTATAATAATAAGACTATGGAATTCCAGAAATGTCCTATTTTGGATTAGGGTTATGGATAATCAATACAGTCGTTTTATTTCCCTTTCAGGTTTACTTTGAGCTAACCTCAGACACTGAGGAAAGGCATGAATAATTGACACCGCTGTTGGCTTTTTTTTCAACTATCTCATGAAACACTGATGGCTTCTTAAAAAAAACAGATGTAATTCATGAATGTTTATTACACTTCTCAGCTAAAGCTTATTTAAAAAAGTGTGCCTGAAGTTTATATTTAAATTGTTTATATTTTCCTAGTTCATCCAGCTTTGTATGTTAAATATACTGTTGTCATGAAAATGTAAAATTCACACTCATCGTTGCCTTTTGTGTTTGTATTTTACCATCTTCTATCTTCATGTTCAAAGCCAAATATATAATTGAGATTATCAACACGTTGTAACAATTTAAAAACATTTTCAAGTCTGTTTAGAAAGTAGCAATACTAATCTTTTCTCAGCCGCATGTTACTAGGAATTCCAACTAGCGGAGAGGGAGGAATTTGATTTTAATAATGCAATTCTACATGGCCATATGTTCTAACCAAATATACAAGGTCTTCTAAACAATCAGAGCTTTCTTCTTTGTCCTTGAAAAGATAAGATTCATATGCATTCACAATGTGTCTTTTCTCTTGGTTTTTCTCCAGTATAAACAATGTCAACCTCGATAAAGACAGAATTACTCTGATGCCTTTTTGTAAGCTGGTTATATTTTTTTGCATGGGCCTCGAAGGAAGTGGAATTCTGTGGTTTTCAATGTGAGCGACCATATACAGTGCTGCCCATAATTATTCATACCCCTGGCAAATATTGACTTAAAGTTACTTTTATTCAACCAGCAAGTAATTTTTTGACGGGAGATGACATAGGTGTCTGCCAAAAGATAATAAGATGATGTACAAGAGGCATTATTGTGGCAAAAAAATTTCTCAGCTTTTATTTACATTTGCGCAAAAAGTGTCCAGTCCAAAATTATTTATACTCTTCTCAATAATCAATAGAAAAGCCTTTACTGGCTATTATAGCAATCAAATGCTTCCTATAATTGCAGACCAGCTTTTTTTTCAGGTATTTTTGCCCATTCATCTTTTAGCAATGAGCTCCAAATCTTTCAGGTTGGACTGTCTGATCTTTAGCTCCATCCACAGATTCTCAATTGGATTCACGTCAGGACTCTGGCTGGGCCACTCCAAAATGTTAATGTTGTTGTCTGCTAATTATTTCTTCACCACTTTTGCTGTGTGTTTTTGGTAATTGTCATGCTGAAATGTCCACTGGTGCCCAAGGCCAAGTCTCTCTGGAGATTGCCTGATGTTGTTGTTGAGAATCCTCATGTATTGGGCTTTTTTCATGGTGCCGTTTACTGTGATTAGGTTCCCTGGTCCATTGGCTGAAAAACACTCCCAACGCATTAGGTTCCTACCACCATGTTTGACAGTGGGCATGATGTTCTTTGGGTTGAAGGCTTCTCCTTTTTTACGCCAAATAAAGGAAACATCATTGTGATCAAACAAATACATTTTTGTTTCATCTGACCATACCATAAAAGACTAGAAGTCTCCTTATTTGTCCAGATGAGCATTTGTAAAGGCTAAGTGAGATTTTTCGTATGCTTTATCTGGAGAAAGGGCGTCCTCCTCGGTCTGCATCTGTGGAACCCAGCAGTGTGCACTGTCTGTTGGATTGTCTGCCTTGAGACATTGCCTCCAGCAGAGCCCAGAGTCACCAGGTGATCCTTGGATTCTTTTTCACCTCTCTCCCTAGCCTCCTGGCCAGCACAGGTGTCACTTTTGGCTTCCCACCACGTCCTCTGAGATTTTCCACAGTGCGGAAAATTTTGTATTTTTTAATAATACTTTGCACTGTAGCCACTGGAACTTGAAAACATTTAGAAATGGCCTTGTAGCCCTTTCCTGGCTGGTGAGCAGCTACAATGCGCAGCCACAGGTCCTCACTGAGCTCCTTTGTCTTAGCCATGACTGTCCACAAGCCAACTGCAGAGAGCTAATGTTTTTCAAATGCTGAGTTGATTAAAACAGTTGTTCCCAATTAATCGTGGTAATTAGGATGCTTTAGAACAGCTTGGACTATGGAATGGCATAGAACTTTGGATTTTCCCACAGACTGTGACAGTTTGTGAAGGGTATGAATAATTTTGGACTGGACACTTTTTGCTCAAATGTAAATAAAAGCTGAGAGATGTTTTTTTCCACAATAATGCCTCTTGTACATTGTCTTATTATCTTTTGGGAGACATCTGTAATTTCTTGTCAAAAAATTGCTTGCTGGTTGAATAAAAGTAACTTTAAGTCAAAATTTGCCAGGGATATGAATCATTATGGGCAGCACTGTACATGGGGGTCACAATAACAACCATAGCAACTGCTAGAGGGATTTAAACTCCATGGAGGCCTGTTAGTGGCAGATCGTGCTTGGGAGGAATGTGGCTAGTAGGATCATGATGCAAATATCGCTGCCCATGTTCTACAATCATTTTTTCCAGAGCCACAATGGGACACCAGTTTGGCAAGGAAGGACCTGCGACCTGCTCTCGCAAGAAAAGCCTGCAGATTTGTTGCATTTGTCTTGTTCCAATATTGCTCTGGATTTGACACACCTCTCCCCATGGCATATGTAATGTGATAGCAATGCAGTGCATAATACTATGCAGATATTGCTAAAAACTGGAACTTAAGTTAAAGCATACATCAAACACCAGATTGGGGCAAAACATTAGTTCTCAGTGATTTCAATCATTGCATGATTGTTGGTGGAAGACATTCTAATTTGAATACTTCTGTAGCTGTTCTCTCAAAATGTTAACTCAGTTTACTGAGAACATTGTAAAAATAGGACATTGGCCAAACTGCTTTAAGTTAACAGAATGGCTGTGGCAAATCCGATAACTGTTCTTTATAATTGTGGTGAAAAAAAACCCCATCTCTGAATGTTAAACATATTGAACCATGTGAGATTCCACTCAAAACAGAAAAGAACAGAGCGCCAAGGCAGTAATAATAATAATAAGAAGAATTCAAGTATTTGTAAAGCGCCTTTATCCTGTCGGAATAAAGCACTTGCGAGGCAGCCACTAGAGCACACCACTTAGTAGGCAGTAGCAGTGTAAGGGAGACTTGCCCAAGAAACTCCTTACTGAATATGTGCAGCTTACTGAACAGGCAAAGCCGAGATTTAAACCCAGTCTCCTGTGTCAGAGGCAGAGCCCTTAAAGTGGGATTGTCACCATAAAAACCAAATATCAGCAGCAACTGGTCTGAGTGTACTAAGTGATAAAGATGCTAATCCTGCATTCAAAACTTTTTCTGCTGTTATGGTTTGGAGTTATCACTTACCTTAGGAGCACTGGCCCTTTAATTTCCATTGCCAAACAGTTGCATGCTGGAGGGTCTTTTTATCTATAATATATTCCTCCTCTTCTGTTTATTTCCCCCTCCTTCTAATTACATAATACAGTGCACTTCCTAGTATAGACCTCAGTGGGAGTGTCTGAAGACTCTGGGAGGAGGGCAAGTAACGATTACACAATTAGCAAGAGGAGAAAAAAAGAGTGAGGGAGGAAATTATGTCAGGAGGTCAAAGGTAACCAAGATGGAAACTGGATTCTCTGCTTTTCCATTATAAAGTTCACAGGAGTCATAATATGGACAGTGCAATACATGTTATGTAAGTAGAACTAGTATTTATCTACTTATATATGTGTTTTTTATTTCTAGGTTAGCATGGATGTCACTTGTTCTTTAACCAGTACACTATTCAGACACAGTAGTGGCTACAGTCTCACTGGAACCAGAGAGCAAGACTGGAAGAAACCCACCCGTCTTGTCTCAGCAGTCCACGTTTCATGGAAGATTGGGATATGGTAAAACTAGAGATCTCTAGCATGAATGTACAGATAGTAAACCCTGCATAAATAACATAGTATAATCATGTCAGCAATATCTCAATCAAGTAACATCACCAACACAAACTTTTTTGTGGAAACCATGTCACACAAAAATTAGGCTGTCTGGGGGATGTTGTGGGTCCTTACCTGGTATCAGCATATCAGTGCTCAGTGCCTATCTATAAAACAATATTGTGAAAGTTGCACAACAATAAAGAAAATAAAGCAAGATAATAACATATATTGCTAGTCAAACCAAGAATTAAACCTCAAAAGAAAATGTATTAATAAGTAAAACACTGTATATTCCCTTTAAAATATTTTTTAAAAACAAAGGAAGATGGGCAGGACTACAATTTTATAAAGTATTTTTAATAACTGAAGCAGTAATGACTACCTATTAGTAGATCTCTCTGCCCAAAACAGGATTTGCATCTGACTGGTCCCAAACAGTGAGAAGATATTTTCAAGATTCCTGAGTGACCGGCAATAGCAGAAACTGGTTTGTACACATTAACATTCAGTGACGCTTGTTTACATCACATGATGTGTGTTCCCTCATTGAAACAGACCTGTACCTGCAGAACAGATATCAACTAGCTGAATTTATTTGCATGACTGATGGTTATCCAATCGAAAAAAAAAAGTCCAAGGTCCAATTAAGAATACAAACATCTGTATTATTTGTTTTTTTAATTAAAACATAACAGATTTATAGACAAATTGATTTGACAAATGCTGGCAATTAAATAGAAGACATATAACTGTACATACCAATTACCCATTTTCTGACTTTCACCACTAGCTGTAAAATCTCACGATGTCTATAGAAGCACTCCAGGCAAAAGGATTCATAAAACTGTGTTAAACAAAAACTGCACTTACAGCTACAGTTACTGGGGTGTTGGGAGGGAATAGTAGCATTGCACAGGACAAATAATTATTGGTAAATAATAGCTAAAGCAAAAGAAATGAAAATCCACGCAACCCCTTGATATAGTACAGCAGTGGTGTGTACAAGGCCAGGTGGAGCAGGACAAGAAGCACCTCCAATACAAACACAATAAAGGTCCACTCAACTCCTGTGTCTTATAAAAACAAACCGTTTTATTAAATCTACAGGGCACACTAATGCTTGCGTGATAAAGAGCAGTAAGTACACAGGAAGGTACACTGGATTTAGAGCCTAAGGATAGAGAGCAGTGGATACACAGGAATGTAAGTGGAGTTGAAGATACAAAGAGTAAGGGTTGGAGGTACACAGGATTTGAGGCCTACGCAGTGGCGTATCTAGGGAATTCGACACCCGGTGCTGATTATTTACAAACACCTTCCACGCCCCCAAAAAAACAATCTTTTTTTTTTGAGGGAGGGTTGATGGTTTGGGGCACCGAGATTTTGGGGATTTATTTGGGGGGAAAATAAGTCATCAGTATGTGTACGGAGTTAATACGGTAGTTATGAAACGCTGTACTCTATACAGTGCTGCAAAAGATGTCAGTGCTATATACTGTAAATACACAATATATATGTTAGGACATTAGACTATGACTATGGTATGTTTAGATCATGAGCTCCTCTGAGGACAGTCAGAAAAGGGGACATACGAAAGAGGGGGAAGAATATGAGGAGGGGGGGGCATAAAAAGGTAGAGACACATGACAGAGAGGCTGGTGGGACAGGAGAAATGGCAGGAAGACCTCTCAAAAGGACTGCAGACATCCCCAGTGCTGTTTGGTGGTGACATGCTGTAAAAAAAAAGCCACTAAGATCCGAAAAGAGGAAAGGGTCATAGGGAAGATAACAGGGTGGGAGGGGGAGCTGGGAAAATAGATAAGATTACCTGCAATCAAGCTAATCTAAATTGCCTGGAGCTTGCATCTGTGCTCAATACAGAAGTTGGCTGTGGCATCTGTATCACTGGCTTCTGCAACAGACTGCCCTGCATTACTGATTAATTACTCTGATCAGGCTAAATAATCAAAAGCTTAGGGCACTCTGGTATTACAGCAGTCAGTGCACATGGCTACTAATGACAGGCAACTTCTGAAGCATTAAACACATCCTGCCACCTCTCCCTGCTAATGTCCCAGCTGCAGCACAGCAATCATTCTCTCTACTCACCCTGCTGCTCTGCACATTCACTCACTGCAGACTTTGTGCAGAGAGCAAGGAGACACATTGCCCACGGGACAGGAAGAGGGAGGGGTGCTACATCTAGTGCAGTAGGTAGTACAGTTCCCTGCACTGCCTGTTGCTATTTTCCTGAATGTTGCCCAAACTATATAAGGTCCCAGGTGGAAGAACACAGTAACTGAGCACCACAGTGGCACCCCTAGCCATGGCTACACCCATTGCTGTGAGCACCTGCAGCCTTATGGTAGGTACGCAGCTGGGCTAACAGATAAAGAAGAGTAGGTACATAGGAAAAGGGGTGGAGCTGGAGGTACACAGGATACGGAGCCCACGGATAAAGAACAGTAGGTACACAGGAATGGGGGTGGAGTTGGCGGTGCACAGTATATGGAGCCTAGGGATAAAAAGCAGTGGGTACACAGGAATGTGGGTGGAGTTGGAGGTGCACAAAATATGGAGCCTAGGGATAAAAAGCAGTGGGTACACAAGAATGTGGGTGGAGTTGGAGGTGCACAGAATATGGAGCCTAGGGATAAAAAGCAGTGGGTACACAGGAATGCGGGTGGAGTTGGAGGTGCACAGAATTTGGAGCCTAGGGATAAAAAGCAGTGGGTAGGAATGTGGGTGGAGTTGGAGGTGCACAGAATTTGGAGCCTAGGGATAAAAAGCAGTGGGTACACAGGAATGTGGGTGGAGGTGCACAGGGGTGAGGGTGGAGGTTCATAGGGGTTGGGTTGGAGGTACACAGGATTTGGAGCCTAGGGATAAATAGCAATAGGTACACAGAAACAACATGACAGGCATTATATTTATACCAAACATATTAGGTACTCAGCTGATTACTGGGCATCTTCACACTGCAGCTTGCCAGCTGCCACAAGGCAGATCACAGCGTCCGGGCCCATCCGCTGGCCGTGCCATCACACTGGAGAACCTGCTACTGCATCCACTGACTGCATAGTGTGTCTGAAGAGTAAAATAAAATTACCTTAGGAAAGATTTTTTTTGCCAAGCAAAAAGACCTGTCTGCACTTTATCTGATCAAGGGGACCCTCCGTGGCCCCGAAACAATTGTCATGTTGTGCATACAATAAAACTGCTTGGAATATTGATACTGGTGTGACAGCTGAACTTGCATTGTTTATACCGAATTGATGTTGCTTCTGCATCAAGGCTGAGCACCCAACTATCCCTCGTCAGGTGTGCCTATCCAAAACCTGGTGTTGCAAGATTTTTCTTGGTCTGCCACTTCGAGCCTTAACTTGAACTGAACCTGTGGTCTTCCATTTCCTCAATATGTTCCTAACTGTGGAAACAGACAGCTGAAATCTCTAAGACAGCTTTTTGTATCCTTCCCCTAAACCACGATGGTTAACAATCTTTGTCTTCAGGTCATTTGAGAGTTGTTTTGAGATCCCCATGTTGCTACTTTTCAGAGAAATTTAACAGAGGAGGGAAACTTACAATTGACCCCCTTAAATTCTCTTTCTTATAATTGGATTCACCTGTGTATGTAGATCAGGGGTCACTGAGCTTACCAAGCCAATTTGTGTTCCAATAATTAGTTCTAAATATTTTGGAATCAATAAAAAGACAACAGTGCCCAAATTTATACACCTGCCTAATTTTATTTAAACAATTATTGCACACTTTCTGTAAATGCAATAAACTTCATTTCACTTCTCAAATATCACTGTGTGTGTCTCCTATATGATATATTTAACTTACATTTTTTATCGTAACAACCAATGATTTATACAGGAAAATCCTGACAATTAACAACATTGCCCAAACTTTTGCATCCCACTGTACATGTCATTCTTGCCATAAATAGATAAAAGCTGAAATAGTGATTCCAAAGTGAGAACAGACCTATTTGGAAAACAAATGTGAGCCATACTTGTAAGAAACATATCAATCAAGGAAAACAGTTAAAGATTATCACAGATGGGAATCGGTTACTTACTGTTAATTTTATTTATTAGCTTGAAACATAATCAGCAAATTAAAACGGTAACACTAAAATTGCGCTTTATGTGAATTAATAGGGTTAGGGTATGTGCATGGAAAGAGTAACGGACAGTCACAGTTCCACACAGTCACTTTCCCAAGATGCCTGCTGCTATGGCGACAATATCCGAGTTCATACGGTGGACAGTGTGGTAATATGGTGGTGAAAAAAAATAAAGACTAATAGGAGATGTGCATGCAATTTGTTTTTTGTTTTGTATAAACATTTTATATGTCTACTCAATATTTTATTGGATATATATATTTTTTAATTCAAAATACATCAGATGTTTTAATATTCTCAACTCTGCTTTCATTTTTTAAAGGAAACCTAAAGTGAAAAAAAAATCCAGTTTAACTTACCTGGGGCTTCTTTTGGCCCCCTGCAGCCACCCTGTGACCGTAGCATTACAAACCGATCCTCCGGTCCCCTCCCTGCAGCAACACAGTGTCATTTTCAGCAACACAGCCCATTGAGCCTGCGCAGTCCTGGCCCCATGCATCCTCCATCGCGCTCCCATCGCCAGAAGCATCCTGCATATGAGCAGTACGAGTGGTCATCGACTGACTGTGTTGCTGCGGGGGAGTGGAGGATCGCTTAGTGATGACGCAGGCACAGGGCGGCTGCAGGGGGCTGGTGGAAGCCCCAGGTAAGTTAAACTGATTTTTTTTCATTCAGCTGTAGCTATATATTGCTATGTATTGTATGTAACCCCATCCTCCCAATGAGGCTCATCCTAGGCTCTTTATTATGCAGTCCCTGTCCCTCCGAGCATTCTGGGACACCAGCTATGTTTTTATACTAGCTTTAGAACTCCCAGTAAACGAACATTCCGCAGAGATCACTTGCCAGTACTAAAGGTGTAGCCGCCTATGGTAAATTTCAGAAAGTAAATAAGGGAGAGGAAAGATTTTACAATGGGTGAACACTGACCAAATAATTTATAAATGGATATTGTAAAAAATGTGAAAATTTACCACAGAAGCAATGACTGCCATGTTATCTCAGCTTGGACATCAAATAGATATGCTCTGATTTTGTCAAATGAGCTACTTTTTAGAAATCGTGGAGACTTTTCAACTGAAAAAATAAGGGGAAGTTCACATTGAGTTCGTTGTGATGCTTATGCGGCACATTGCAACAGATTTCAAATAGCATCTTCTGGTTTGTAACGTGGGCATAATATGCAGATAGGGCCCGATCCAATTCACTTTGTCTCCTAGGAGATAGTTTTTCATCTTCTGTTTAGAATAACTTTTCAGCACTCTGCAGTTAACAATGTACCAAAATGCAGGTGAAAAAGTACTGCCAACATTATTTATTATTATTTAGTATTTTCTTGCTTGCTGATGGCTTAAAAGGCATTTTATTGATAAGGGGCTTGATTCACAAAAGAGTGCTAACTGTTAGCACGCCAGTGAAAAGCTGCTTATCATGTGCAAACTGCCTCTTCGCGTGCTACTGGGCGCGTACGTTTGCACGCGTAAAGTTTAGTGCACGTAAAGTTACTTTGCGTGCAAAATCAGCTGCTTCGCGTGCTAAGTAGTATGATAAGCATACTTTGCACGCGAAGCCGCTGATTTTGCACATGAAGTAGTGCGCGTAAAACTTTATGCGCGCAAACTTTTACACGCTCTAAAATAGCACGCTAACAGTAACAGCTTTGCCGTGCAAACTACTTAGCACCCTAGTTTGCACGTGCAAAGCTTTTAGGCGTGCTAACTGTGTTAGCACCCTTTAGTGAATCAAGCCCAAGGTGTGAAAATATGTAATGCATTACATTCTATTCATCCTGTGTAAGACTTAACACATGTAATTCTGCTTACCAGGGCTGTGGAGTCGGTACACAAAAAAATCATCCGACTCCAACTCTGACTCCTCAGTTTCTGAAACCAGCGACTCCAACTCAGACTCCAGGTTCCCTAAATGGCTCAGAATCTGACTCCTTGACTCTGACTCCTTAGTCAAATACTTACTGGGGCTGTGGATTTGGTACAAAAATCATCAGACTCTGACTCCCGGCTCCGACTCCTCAGTTTATGAAACATCCGACTCCAGGTACCCAAAATTGCTCCAACTCTGACTCCTTGACTCCGGCTCCAACTCCGACTCCACAGCCCTGCTGCTTACAACAGTTTAGTGCATATGCAACCCATGAAGAATACATGTCAAACTCCGGCCCATGGGCCAAATCTTGCCCTCAGAGCCATTAAATTGGCCCTTAAGTGGATTCCTCAGTTTCCATTATGTTTGGCCCACTCTAGACAATCAGGGAAGCTATATTGGAAGTGAAGCCCTAGAACACCAGGGAAACTTTATGGGGAAGGTAGGAGGAAAGCATTAAACACCAGGGAACTGTATAGGGGAGGGAGGACCACTAGACACTAGGGAATTGTATAGGGGTTGGAGGGGCTCCATTAGACACCAGGTAACTTTATAAGGGAGGAAGGTGGCCAGTAGACATTGAGGATGGCCCGTGACTAGGTCCCAGTGTACAATTTCGGCCCACTTTGTATTTGAGTTTTACACCCCTGCCTTAGATTGAACACACCCTTATACAGAAAAGTACTGTACTTGCATCCTTAACCCATATAACCAATAATATGAAATGTGGTGGTCATAATGTGCAAATTTCACATAATATGAACAATTAATGAAATTTAAAAAGCTCTCCGTCAGTCAGTGCCAGAAATGTGTCATGCGTCATTGCGATTCAGAGCAACCTGCTGGGCATTAAAACGCAGAACATGCTGCTGAACTAGATCACAATCTTCTGCTGGCAAGAGGAACAAGCTCTGTCCAAGAACAAAACATTCTACAGCCCTTTCTTCATTGCCTGGAAATTTCAGTGTTACTGCTTTACAAAAAAATATAAACATTTCACAAACAATTTGCTACATTAGAATGATTAGCTAAAATAGTGCAGTCTGTACAGAAGAAATCCTATTACATTTCTCTAAAGAGGCCAGAACTCTGCTAATATGCCAAACTGTGTAAGCCAAATTGCTGAAAGCCTAGACAATGGACACAGGCCCACTGTTTATGTGGTTTTAGTAGAATTTTACTGTAAATGAATTACTGTATACCTAAAAGGTTTTGTAACAAAAAAAAGAGAATAATAAAAATTGCAGTTTTGAAAATTAATAAAAAAATGCAAGCTCCACTAGTTCATAGATCCTCAGCAATTTCCACTTCCTGACAGTTCCTTTCTAAAGAAGCCATGCCCTACAAGGGACCTGCAGTCATGCTAGGCTATCAGTGAGGAAGGAGGCATCACTGCATTTAACAAGACACATGACTAAGCAGGGAGTGGTTCAGACTGGCAGGGAGTGAGCAGACAACTGTAGGTCTTTCAGGAGGAGAGTCATTGATATTTATTTCAATTTTCTATTTTGCAAAAATTACCTTTTTAACACAACCTTTTCTATTCATATCTAAACTAAAATATTTTTTTTTCAAAGAAAAATATTTCATGTATGTATACGTTTTTGACAGTTAATTTGGGCATTAGATAAGGCCTATAATTTGAAGCAGGTAACTTTGGCGCACGGCGCTTAGCACCGAGCAATGAAGCCGGGCCGTCATAGCAGCGATGTGCGCTCCGTGCTAGAGTAATTCAGGGATCTGGTGATCCCCAGACCCTGAATTACATGTCCCTCCGAGTTGCTACAACTCTGAGGGGGAATAGTATTTCACACTGCTGGAGAGTTTAGCGACAGAGCGAGAGCCCTGCGGCCAACTCACCGACGGCCTCCTAACACTTACGCCTATAACTGCCAATATCATTGTTATACGGTATCCTTGTAAAATATACAACTGAAAAGAGAAGGCATAAAAAAAACACACTATTCACCAATTTACAAGCCCATGGCATTGCAAGTAACAGCAGTGTGCAGATGCTACAACTTACTATGGTGCGGCAATAAATTAATAGGGAGACAACGCAAGTGAGTGCAGTTTCCTATTTGTCACCAGGCATTACACTGCCTGATGGACAAGCTGCTTGCATTCTGTATTGAGTAAATGTGTAGGTGCCCTGCAATGCAATGCCTTGTAATATGTTAAAGAGACACTGAAGCAAAAAAAATTATGATATAATGAATTAGTTGTGTAGTACAGCTAAGAAATAAAGCATTAGGAGCAGAGACATAAGTCTAGTATTTGTTTCCAGTACAGGAAGAGTTAAGAAACTCCAGTTGTTATCTATGCAAATAGCCATTGAGCTCTAGACTTTCAAAGTCGCAGAGCTCTGACTTCTGATGTTTTTTTTATCTCAACTGTATTGTTGTTGTTTTTTTTCTTTTGCAGAGAACAGTTCAGGACAGGTCAAAAGTTCACTGCCTGTTCAGTAAAAACATTTAGAATGCTGAGTAGTGTGTAAATTGCAAGTATTAGAGAATGATGTAATGTTATAAAAAAGCTGTAAAACTGAAAATAAAATAATGAGAATATTTATTTTTGCTTCCAATGTTCTACTAATTAACCATACTACAATACAACCAATTCATTATATCATAATTTTTTTTCGCTTCAGTGTCTCTTTAACCACTTGAGGACCACAGTCTTTCTACTCCTTAAGGACCAGAGCCTTTTTTTCCATTCAGACCACTGCAGATTTAACGGTTTATTGCTCGGTTATACAACCTACTATCTAAATGAATTTTCCCTCCTTTTCTTGTCACTAATACAGCTTTCTTTTGGTGCTATTTGATTGCTTCTGCGATTTTTAGTTTTTATTATATTCATCAAAAAAGACATGAATTTTGTAAAAAAAATGATTTTTTTTTAACTTTCTGTGATAAAATTTGGCAAATAAAGTAAAATTTCTGTATACATTTTTGTCCAAATTTATTGTGCTACATGTCTTTGATTAAAAAAAAAAAACACATTCAGTGCATATTTATTGGTTTGGGTAAAAGTTATAGCGTTTACAAGCTATGGTGCAAAAAGTGAATTTTCCCATTTTGAAGCATCTCTGACTTTTCTGAGCATCTGTCATGTTTCATGAGGTGCTAAAATTCCAGGATAGTATAAATACCCCCCAAATGACCCCATTTTGGAAAGAAGACATCCCAAAGTATTTACTGAGAGGCATCGTGAGTTCATAGAAGATTTTATTTTCTGTCACAAGTTAGCGGAAAATGACACTTTAACAAAAAAAAAAAGTTTTCATTTCTGCTAACTTGTGACAAAAAAAATGAAATCAGTCACGGACTCACCATGCCCCTCTCTGAATACCTTGAAGTGTCTACTTTCTAAAATGGGGTCATTTGTGGGGTGTGTTTACTGTCCTGGCATTTTGGGGGGTGCTAAATTGTAGGCACCCCTGTAAAGCCTAAAGGTGTTCATTGGAATTTGGGCCTCTTACCGCAGTTAGGCTGCAAAAAAGTGCCACACATGTGGTATTGCTGTACTCAGCAGAAGTAGTATAATGTGTTTTGGGGTGTATTTTTACACATACCCATGCTGGGTGGAATAAATATCTCTGTAAATGACAATGTTTTGATTTTTTTTAAACACAATTGTCTATTTACATGTCTATGTGTGTAAAAAAATAAAAAAATTGTCATTTACAGAGATATTTCTCCCACCCAGCATGGGTATGTGTAAAAATACACCCCGAAATACATTATACATTATACAGTGATACCACATGTGTGGCACTTTTTTGCACCCTAACTGCGCTTAGGGGCCCAAAGTCCAATGAGTACCTTTAGGATTTCACAGGTCGTTTTGAGACATTTGGTTTCAAGACTACGCCTCACGGTTTAGGGCCCCTAAAATGCCAGGGCAGTTCAGGAACCCCACAAGTGACCCTATTTTATAAAGACAACACCACAAGGTATTCTGTTAGGAGTATGGTGAGTTCATAGAAGATTTTTTTTTTTGTCACAAGTTAGCGGAAATTAACACTTTGTGAAAAAAAACAACAATAAAAATCAATTTCCGCTAACTTGTGACAAAAAATAAAATCTTCTATGAACTCACTATACCCCTAATGGAATACCTTGGGGTGTCTTCTTTCTAAAATGGGGTCACTTGTGGGGTTCCTATACTGCCCTGGCATTTTAGGGGCCCTAAACCGTGAGGAGTAGTCTTGAAACCAAATTTCTCAAAATGACCTGTGAAATCCTAAAGGTACTCATTGGACTTTGGGCCCCTTAGCGCAGTTAGGGTGCAAAAAAGTGCCACACATGTGGTACCACCGTACTCAGGAGAAGTAGTATAATGTGTTTTGTGGTTTATTGTTACATATACCCATGATGGGTGGGAGAAATATTTCTGTAAATGACAATTTTTAGATTTTTTACACACAATTGTCTATTTACAGAGATATTTCTCCCACCCAGCATGGGTATGTGTAAAAATACACCACAAAACACATTATACTACTTCTCTTGAGTATGGCGATACCACATGTGTGGCACTTTTTTGCACCCTAACTGCGCTAAGGGGCCCAACATCCTATGAGTACCTTTAGGATTTCACAGGTCATTTAGAGGCATTTGGTTTCTAGACTACTCCTCATGGTTTAGGGCCCCTAAAATGCCAGGGCAGTATAGGAACCCCACAAGTGACCCCATTTTAGAAAGAAGACACCCCAAGGTATTCCATTAGTAGTATGGTGAGTTTATAGAAGATTTTATTTTTTTGTCACAAGTTAGCGGAAATTGATTTTTATAGTTTTTTTTGACAAAGTGTCATTTTCCACTAACTTGTGACAAAAAAATAAAAACTTCTATGAACTCACCATACTACTAACGGAATACCTTGGGGTGTCTTCTTTCTAAAATGGGGTCACTTGTGGGGTTCCTACACTGCCCTGGCATTTTAGGGGCCCTAAACCGTGAAGAGTAGTCTGGAAAACAAATGCCTCAAAATGACCTGTGAATAGGACGTTGGGCCGCTTAGCGCACCTAGACTGCAAAAAAGTGTCACACATGTGGTATCGCTGTACTCAGCAGAAGAAGTATAATGTGTTTTGGGGTGTATTTTTACACATACCAATGCTAGGTGGGAGAAATATCTCTGTAAATGGACAATTGTGTGTAAAAAAATAAAAAAATTGTCTATTTACAGAGATATTTCTCCCACCCACCATGGGTATGAGTAAAAATACACCACAAAACACATTATACTACTTCTCCTGAGTACTGGGGGCGTTCTGAGGGTGTGGGTGGGTGATTGGGTGCCCTAGGGGCAGATAGGAGTCTGATCGGATGGGTAGCAGTGACAGGTGGTGACAGGGGGTGATTGATGGGTGATTGATGGGTAATTAGTGGGTGTTTAGAGGAGAGAACAGATGTAAACAATGCACTTGGGAGGTGATCTGATGTCGGGTCTGCAGGCGATCTGATGGTGTGGGTGGGTGATCAGATTGCCCGCAAGGGGCAGGTTAGGGGCTGATTGATGGGTGGCAGTAACAGGGGGTGACAGGGGATGATTGATGGGTGATTGACAGGTGATTAACAGGTGATCAGTGGGTTATTACAGGGAAGAACAGATGTAAATAATGCACTGGCGAATTGATAGGGGGGGGGGTCTGAGGGCAATCTGAGCATGTGGGCGGTTGATTAGGTGCCCACAAGGGGCAGATTAGGGTCTAATCTGATGGGCAACAGTGACAGGTGGTGATAGGGCGTGATTGATGGGTGATTGATGGGTAATTAGTGGGTGTTTAGAGGAGAGAACAGATGTAAACAATGCACTTGGGAGGTGATCTGACGTCGGGTCTGCAGGCGATCTGATGGTGTGGGTGGGTGATCAGATTGCCCGCAAGGGGCAGGTTAGGGGCTGATTGATGGGTGGCAGTGACAGGGGGTGACAGGGGGTGATTGATGGGTGATTGACAGGTGATTGACAGGTGATCAGTGGGTTATTACAGGGAAGAACAGATGTAAATAATGCACTGGTGAATTGATAAGGGGGGGTCTGAGGGCAATCTGAGCGTGTGGGTGGTTGATTGGGTGCTCGCAAGGGGCAGATTAGGGTCTAATCTGATGGGTAACAGTGACAGGTGGTGATAGGGGGTGATTGATGGGTGATTGATAGGTAATTAGTGGGTGTTTAGAGGAGAGAACAGATGTAAATAATGCACTTGGGAGGTGATCTGACGTCGGGTCTGCGGGCGTTCTGATGGTGTGAGTGGGTGATCAGATTGCCCGCAAGGGGCAGGTTAGGGGCTGATTGATGGGTGGCAGTGACAGAGGGTGATTGATGGGTGATTGACAGGTGATCAGTGGGTTATTACAGGGAAGAACAGATGTAAATAATGCACTGGCAAATTGATAAGGGGGGGTCTGAGGGCAATCTGAGCGTGTGGGTGGTTGATTGGGTTCCCACAAGGGGCAGATTAGGGTCTAATCTGATGGGTAACAGTGACAAGTGGTGATAGGGGGTGATTGATGGGTAATTAGTGGGTGTTTAGAAGAGAGAACAGATGTAAACAATGCACTTGGGAGGTGATCTGACGTCGGGTCTGCAGGCGATCTGATGGTGTGGGTGGGTGATTCTGGCTGCTACAATGTTATAAGCCTATCGGCTAATATCTATACTTGTTTTACAATGTACTATTACACCTTATCACTAATTGCACTTTCTTAGCACTTTTCCCTTGAAAAAGCTTCAGTTAGAAGTGAAACATGTCGGGTTGTTTGGTGGGGGTTATGTAATTTTAGATTTAACTAGTTTTGCTACAGGGCCTTGGATAATCCCATTATCCTTATATATGCTGACTAAGTAGGCAGAGCATTACTTGCAAGTATATTTAATGTATTTTTCAGCCAGATTCTTTTATTTTTGTTGACCCCTAATAAAAGTTACGTTTTATGATTCAGTACAGAGAGATATTTTGATGTAAAAAAAGGTGTGGGTGGGTGATCAGATTGCCCGCAAGGGGCAGGTTAGGGGCTGATTGATGGGTGGCAGTGACAGGGGGTGATTGATGGGTGAATAACAGGTGAATGACAGGTGATCAGTGGGTTATTACAGGGGGGATAGATGCATACAGTACACAGGGGGGGGGGGGCGGGCTGGGGAGAATCTGAGGGGTGGGGTGATCAGGAGCCCCCAGGGGGAAGTTAGGACCTAAACCTAAAAAATAGCGTTGACAGATAGTGACAGGGAGTGATTGATGGGTGATTAGGGGAGTGATTGGGTGTAAACAGGGGTCTGAGGGGTGGGCAGGGGGGTCTGAGGGGTACTGTGGGCGATCAGAGGGAAGGGGGGGCAGGATCAGTGTAAGGGAAGGGGGGGCAGGATCAGTGTGTTTGGTGCAGACTAGGGTGGCTAGGGTGGCTAGATCTCGCTCCCACACTTCCTCCGCAACTGTGAATTCACCCGACTCTCTCAGTAGCAGTGACGTCAGAATCACCGGCCATAGCTCCACCCTACGCGTTTTGTCCAATCAGACTCACCGAGAGTCGGGTGAATTCACAGTTGCGGAGGAAGTGTGGGAGCGAGATCCGGGTGGCCGGAAAGAGCTAGGGGGATACGGGACACCGTGACTCCTCATCTTGCTGCCAGGACAAACCCCGCTACTAGGATGTTTGTGATGTGCAATACAACAAGACGACATACGTGAGTGCGCAATATACGCGCAGGCAAGCTTTCTCTGATCATACAGAGTTACGCTATGATGGTTTTTTTGTTTGTGTGTTTTATGTTACAATGCTTTTATTGGAGTATTAAAGAAATATAGAAGAGCCTACAGTGCCAATGGATGATTCATATATACACGCTAGATCCACCTGATGTTTGAGGTGGTGTCAATCCGGTGAGCGCAATCTTTATTGGGGAGAGGAGGTACGAGTGCTGCACTTTTTCACTGTTCACCAGGGTGCTAGTGATTATTTTAATACAGGATCACGCTATGTGTATTGTGGTTTTATTTTTATAGGAACTGTGGGAGCGCAGCTCAGTATATATTTATTATTAAGTACTGGGCACAGTTTGTGAAAATTCAGACTTAGAGGGAAAAATATTGTACAGGAAAAAAGTAGGTTTGGTTGGTGCTCTCAAACCCAACTCACCCCTTTATCCACTTCGCAGGCTGGGGATGTCCAGAAAAGTGGAATTTGTGAACATGGGGCTCTGAACAATACCAGCCTATGTGGCCTTTAACATAGGGTCTACCTTGCAAGGAGGTGGGGCTGGCAAAACACCCTTGAGGCATTGTTGATGGCAAGGGGCTCTTCCCCACCTCTGGTGCCCAGGAGAAAGTAAGACTGATATCAGAATCAGAATCAGTTTTAATTCGCCAAGTACAGAAAGAGCCATAATCAGAATTATTTTTGGTACACATGGCATAGACAGAGTAAAGACACACAAACACATGCAATTTGAAATACAGTAGTCAGATAGACAGATAGTGATGCCGGTAAATGCTAGTAAAGGCCCCCATTTCTGGATAAGAAACCGAGTTAGGCAGCGACGGGAACCAGCTGACCGACCCGGCAATTAGAAATGCAGGCCGGACCTGATAGTATGAGGAAAAAGCATTATGCCACTACCTGATCAAATGGCCCCCAAAGTTTCAAAAGACCCCATAGCTACACAAACAAATACAACGTATGGAAGCTGTAATATTTTATTCTTTTTAATGTTGCTACAAGTCATTTTCAAACTTGATAGAAGTTTCTCTAGAAGTTGTCTTTTGAGTTATCTACTGTGCTAGAAGAATAGTGTTAGATATGCCATTCTTTCAAAGTTTCCAGAAGTTTGTCTAAAAGTTTTCTTTCTATGTTTCTACCTTGCTAGGATAATACTGTTTTCAGTACATCGACTACTGTTATCAATTCCAGTAAATGTTGGCATATTTGAATGTGATTAATGATAACTACTGGCACCCTCTGAAACAACTTACTAGGGTCACTCTTGTGTTCCAGGTTGAGAGTTTGGCATGCTCTATGTAAGAGGTAGTTTGATGTCCCCTCTGTAGTCTAGGGCCAGTCTGGGAGAAACCCATTAATCCATCATTATTTTTGGGTATATCTCCCAGAAAAAAAGCAACAAAAAACATGTGGGAAAAACATACAAATGCCTTGTGGGTAGTGTCCTGACCAGTAATCAGACCTGGCACTAGTGCTAAAAGGCAAGAGTGCAAGTCACTTAGTTGTCACAGGTTATTGCTTCTGGATTCTTATCTCATTCCGCATCAGTATAAAAGGTGGTTTGGAAATAATAGAGAAATAATAATAAAAATAATAAACTGGATTGTGCATCCATGACTGCAAAACAGCTGGCTAATTCCATAACCTATAAATAACACTATGATGGTCCCAGACTTAAAAAACAAAAACAAACCAAAACACTATGCTTTGAGGTAACATACACTTGTCTCTGAATAGCAGACGGGTTTTAATAAATGTAAATCTGCAGAACCATCTATGATTTCCAATGGCCACCAGCCTTGCAATGCTTACAGATGGCTATCCATGCAACAATATTTCCCTTCAACTGGATCTTCCAGTGATCTATTGACCCTCAAATAACGAAACACTAAACTATTGATCAACTAAAAGAATGATCATACATGACAGCTTTGAGTGGGCAGGGGGAGAAGATGCCTTCTCCATCAAGAAAATGGTGTAGAAAAAATCCAGACTGTTTTCTTAAAGTTTGCAGTTATACTGTATAGGTAGTCCCTGTCAGGAACCAGCCCCGTGGCACGCCTGCAGACACGGTTCCCGACTGCGGGTTTGACCAGAACGAGAGGGGAAGCAGCCTTAGTCAAGCTAACACCAGGCTGTGACCCTTCAAACACTTTTCACTGCCACCACTAGCTGCTGCTAGACACGTTCACTCTGTTGTCGAGTAATCTGCACGCAATCCGTGTTTTCGTATTCGGGTCAGCTTTGCGCTTTAGGCCAAATACGGGAACGCCACGCACACACACAGTACAATCGTACAGTAGCGCGGCACAATCAGGCACTGACTTGTAATGCAAGCTACACTGCAGTCTCTCCTTCTAGGCTATGAGTGTTAGTTTAGTACAGCAGAAGTCAAACTTATTAAATAATGATTTAATATTCCAGAAAAAAAGTGGAACAATGCAGAAAATAATATATACAAAAGATTTACAAAAAACAAAGTAAAAAGTTACAAAATAAAAGTTACAAGGATACACACAAGGATATTTGCATCAAAATAAAACGGGAATCAAAACGTTACCAACTTGAAGGTCTAAACGTTGTTTGCGGGAGAACGCAGCTTCTGGTCAGACCAGGATAGCCCTAGCGTTTGCTATCTCCAAAGAGCTACCAGTTGTGACTATCCTAGGCCACTTATATAGTCCGTTGTGTGGTCTGGGGCCACTCAAATGTCCAGATCCAAGAATAATCCAACTTCCTACATAATGCGCGTCATATCTTTTCTGTGATATGCAACTTCAAAGCTTTCCTGTCTCAGCTTTTAAAGTTTGCAAAGATTTCAAAACCATTTCCAGCAGGCTGTCATATGTAAATTCCTGGCTCAGGCTGGTGTGGTCTGCAGCCAGTCTAGGTGACACATCTGAGACAGTATTTCACAGCAGATCACAGCAGATCAAAGGTGGGGACTTGACTGCTCTTGGCATAATAAGCCATTTCCTGGCCAGAGGCTAGTTAGCCAGTTAGCAGTTCCTGCTCCTATTCACAATCGTTCACCTTCAGATGCAAATGTAGTTGTCATTGCCATACAGACAATCCAAGCTTCCTTGAGCCAGGTGACAATACCTTCAAAAGCCAGCTGCCCAACTGGCCTCTTAACAGACATACACATCTGAGGTAGTCCACAGTAGACAGAAACATGAAAAAATATGTTCCTGTATTATCCTTAACATCATAACTAGCTGCTATCATGACAGTCCCCGGTTAATGAACGAGATAGGGACTGTAGGCTCGTTCTTAACCTGAATCTGTTCTTCAGTTGAAACATTGTGCCATCTCAGTCCCCTGTACCTCCTCTGTGACCCTTTGTGCCTCCCCTGTCCCCCTTTGTGTCACCTCTGTACCTGCTTATACAAATTTAAAAGCCATTTTTTCTTAGAAATGTTTTAAAATCGATTTTCTCAAAAACTATAAGTCCAATTTGAAATGTTTTTTTAACTTGTTCCCACTGAAGCACAGAATCTATGCCGTTCGTATCGGCGGGTAGTTCGTAAGTCGGGCGTTCATAAGTCGGCGACTACCTGTATATGAGAACCAGTTATTGTTGTAGCAAGTGAAATGGGTATTTTATTTTCGGCAAACAGATGAAATTGAAGTAAAGCTTATATAAAACACAGCCAGTAACCAGTTAGCACCGTATTGCAAGCAGAGATAAGACCTAATGAGTGCTTTAGAATCAGAATTGCCTATTATACTTAAAACAGATGGTCTAGTAAAAGAATGTGGGTGATATTAACCACTTTATCCACCAGTACAGTATATTTACGTTCTCTGTGACTTCATCTAAGCCATGAGGACGTACATAAAAGTTGTGTAGCTGAAGCACAGATGTGCACGATTGGGCTTGCTCTTATGCACACCTCCGGCACTTTCTGATGCAGCACTAATTGGTGAAAGGGAATACATGCTCCCTGAGATATACAATATTGATTTTTACTGTTAAAAATATGTTTATTTTCTCAGTTCATCGTGAAACCCACAGGCGAGTCGGGAAGGGAAATGCTGCCTATTGCTCTTATGGCTTGCTTTTCGAATTGCACTGTGGTGCGATTTTGGTTGGCATGCTGTGGTTTCTCACTGCAGGCACCTGAATCCCTATAGCCATGGCACAGCTAAGCAATTCAGATGCGTACTTGCATCACTACAAGTGCCGGCGTGCATCCTGCAAGACACAAGCCAGCTCAGTAGTAACTGGCCCTTATGCTGGGAATACACAGCTCGATTCTAAGCCATTAAGAAGGCTTGATAGATAATTTTCGACATGCCCGATCACTGTTCAAACATACAAGGCAAAAAAAAAGGAGATTCCGCTACACCAGTGGCTGGGTGAAAAAAGTCTCCATTTTATTATCACATCAGTGAATACAAAAGTTAAAAAAGCTCACGCGTATCGGAGCTCATGGCTCCTTAATTATAGCTTACATTCTGCTACAGAGCACTGATTTAAACAGTCTAGTGACATTCCACCCAGAAATCCATCCTTCTATCCTGTGCAGGTTAGGACAGGGGCTGTGACAAGACTTGATTGAAAGTGAACTCATGCGGGTACAGAGAGTGTCCAAGGCTAGGTCAGATCTCTCTGCACAGGAACAAGAGGCATTACGGTCCCTCCAAAATGACAAATCTATTGTCGTCCGCAACGCCGACAAGGGCGGGACCGTGGTTGTCCTGGATGCTGACTCTTATAAAGGGGAGGCTTTGCGACAACTAAACGATACTCATACTTATCAAATCTTGAGTGGTGATCCTACCGCACGTTTCCAGGCTGAACTAAAACAATTGCTTAATATGGGGGTGTCTTTGGGAGTGTTTACATTAAGTGAGCGGGATTATCTCATGGTGGAAGCACCAGTTATCCCCATATTCCACCACCTCCCAAAGGTACATAAACCGGACGTTCCCCCAAGGGGCCGCCCAATCGTTGCGGGTATTGGCTCCTTGGGTGAGCATCTGGGCCAATGGGTGGATGTCTGTCTCCAGCCCCTATTTCAGAGATTACCCGGTTATTTACGGGATACGACACATCTGATTAACAGCTTGGATCCTTTGCGCTGGGAACAACACTACTCATGGGTCACTATGGATGTGACTTCACTTTATTCATATATTCCCCATGATTTGGCTCTTAAAGCTTTGGATTTTCATTTTCAAAAGTATGGTTCTTTCTCTGATGAGCTTAGGGGCTTCTTCTTGTTAGCAGTAGATCATCTATTGACCCATAATTATTTTATGTTTGATGGGGTTTTCTATCTCCAAAGATGCGGGGCTTCTATGGGAGCCAAATGATCCCCATCCCTAGCAAACTTATATATGGGATGGTGGGAGGAGCTCCGCATCTTTGGACATGAAAACCCCTTTAGCGAGTTTATTTTTTGGTATGGTCGTTACATAGATGATCTGCTGCTGATATGGGGGGGGGGGGGGGGGGGGGGGGCTCCAGACCAGGTGCCACATTTCCTGTCCTATTGCAATGATAATAACTTAAATTAGTCTTTTACGATTTGCTGTGATCCCACAGAAATTAATTATTTGGATTTGACCTTGAATGGATCACATATGTCAAAACGGATAACTACCAGAACTTATCGTAAAGCCTGTGCAGGAAACTCTCTTCTCCTGGCTTCTAGTTGCCATCCTAAACACAGTCTGAGGGTGATCCCCTACGGAGAGCTGCTAAGAGCAGCTAGGAATTGTTCCGAGCCTAGAGAGATGGAGAGTGAGCTGGACTTGGTGGAGAGGAGACTCCAGGATAGGGGCTATGACAGCTCTATTATTAAAAAAGCCAGAGAGCAAGTGGGACATAGAAATCGTTCAGAGCTGTTACATAAGGGTGCTGGTGGCAGACTGGGCAACATAAATAGGGGACTCACTTTTACGACCTCCTATAGCTTAGAATATAACAAAATCATTAGCATTATCAAAAAATATTTGCCCATTCTGCACTCAGATCCTCAATTACATAGAATTTTGGAGGAGGGGTGCAGTTTTTCTGCACGCCGTGCCCCACCCTGGGGTCGCAACTTTCCCCAAGTCTCTTCTCCAGTTTAGAAAGAAAGGCCCCTACTTGGCTGACATATACAGGTTCTTTCAAGTGTGGGTATAATACTTGTAAGTACTGCCGTGTCCATGGTTCGACTCGTGAGATAGATATATATGCAGTGTTTGCGATATATATCTATCCTTTAGTCTAGTATTGTATATTGCATTATTCTGATTGTTTTTCTATGTATGACCCAGCGAGCCCTCTACTTTGATTAAAGTCTCATCCCTCTGTACTACAATCATCTGATACTCGATATTGACCTCGACTAGCCTAATGACCATGTCTCCGTCTTATCCTTTACTGTACCTCAGCCATCTGACCTATGTGTATGACTTCGAGCCTGTTTTTTAGCACCTGCCTCAGCCTATTGTACTTTAGCCATCTGATTACCAGTGTATGATCCTAGCCTGTAATTTGACCTTGCTCTGGCTTAGTCCCTTTGTACCGCATATCTCTGACTTCACATGTATGACCTCAGTTGACGAACTGACCTCGATTATTGTATATTCTGTGTACACTTCAAAGCCAGTGTTACATTATAATGGACCGGACAAAATATATATATCATGGAGGAGTTACAACGGCAGGTTCAGTTTCGTACAGCTGCAGTGAATCAACTCAGTACAATAGTCGCTGCACAGCAAGATCAGCTGACACAGTGTGAGGATCCGCGTGGCTGCCTGCGCAGGCAGGCAGCCTTTTGACCACTGTTCAGGTCTGCATTCTGCAGGTCTCTGGAAGAGAGACCTTTTGTCAGTTGTGCAGCTTGCTGCTGAGGAATTTGCATACGTTTGTCATGCAGATTGCCTAGCCACATCCTTTGTGGGCTTGCTCTATAAAGAGCTATGTTTCCCACAGTAAGTTGCTGGTCATAAGAGTTAGTCCTGTGGAACCCTGCCTGGAGTGTCAGCCTTGCTCTTTGTTTGAAGATTAGCCTAGAGTAATTCCTGGGACTGCACTAGGCAGGTTTCCCTAGTGCAGTTAGGATTGCATTATTTGTATTGCCTGTTCTGTCTGTCTGTGGGCAGCTAACCAGAGCAGCGGTTGTTGCTGGTAGGCCCTTCTGTTCTGTTGTTGCCTTACTTGGATCGCACTCGCTCTGACGGAAAGAGCAGTGGATCGTATCTCTTACGTATTCCTGTTTCCGTGTATCTGTCTTGTCTGCTACGAACGCTTGCTGGAGGCTCGGTGAGGTAACCGTTAAGCAAGCGCTCGCGTCCTCTGTTTTATGTTTGTCTGTCGGTGGGTAGTTAGGCGTGCTTGTCCCTGTTGTGCTTATCACGCGGGGTCCGCGCATAAACGCGTGCACTGTTGCGAATGAGTGCGGTGTTCGCGTTTAGTTAGTGTTTGTTATTTTCCTTATCTCCTCATTGTATGATTTGCTGTGCCTTTGCTACTCTCGTGCTCTGCCTTGCTGTAGCCTTGTGTCACCTCTGGCAATCGCCTCTCCCACGATTGCGTTCCTACTTCATATCTGCTGTTGTGTGTGCACCGTCGCGGGGTGGCGACTAGTTTGGTGCACACACATACAATCTGTTCCTTTGCTCAATCTCTTTCAGGGCTATCTTGCCCTGCGTTTCTTCCCTTCGTGCAATTCCTGTCTGGCGTGTGTGGCAGGGCAGAGGAGCTGTTCCTCTGCACTCCACAGCTCCCCCTGTCGACAGGAATTTCCCTCTACAGGTGCATTGCACCTTTTGCTGGGTTCCCGCAAATTATACACTTGTGGAGGATTTCCGCAGTGTCAGCGCACATCTTGTGCGCTGATCACGGAGAGAATTCCACAATCGTTACACACAGTTAATAAACACACCTTCACCTGTGCACCCAGTAGAGCAGTAGTTACATCTCTTCCTATTGAGCCTAAGATGCCACTTTCTGAAAAATGTTCTGGGGCCAGATCTGATTTCAGTAATTTCATGAACAGTTGTCTGTCATATTTTGAGGTTAGACCAAGATCCTGGTTACGAATCCCAGAGGATATCTTTGATTAAAACTCTTTTGCAAGGTGACTCACAGACTTGGGCTTACGGGTTACCCCCCAGTCATGGAGCCTTGTCATCCGTAAACACATTTTTTGAAGCCATGGCCGTGATCTATGCTGATCCTGATGTATCATCTACTGTAGCTTGTAAACTACGCGAACTGTGACAGGGTCGTCACACTGTGGAAGAGTATTCCGCTGAGTTTCAACGCTGGTCAGTTTCATCCTCCTAGGGTGATGCTGCTCTCCTATTAGGGTTGGCAGATTCGGTAAACGGTGCTTTGGTCAGCCACCCTGAACCCAAAACGTTGCAGGAGGCTATCACTTTGGCCATTCGCATAAATAGGTGAATCAGATATCGCCGCCAGCGTTGAACTGATCCACCTGTCACATCTGCTGTTCAGGGGGTGCTACTACATCTTCAGGCGAAGAGCCAATGCAGTTGGAGTATTCTAAACCATCCCCTTCTGTAAAACTCAGGAGACGGCATGAGGGATTATGTATGTATTGCGGTGAGAAAGGGCATTTTGTTCAGAATTGTTCTGTAAAGAAGCAGGCAGAAAACTCCCACTCCTAGGTGTAGTTGGGGAATCTCACCTGGGCGAGCAGATTTTTCCCCTGTCAGTAAAAAAAATTCTGTTGCCAGTTAATATTTTTGGAACAATCAATCTAGTCCTGCACAAGCTTTTGTTGACTCTGGCGCAGCAGGAAATGTTATTGATTCTGAGTTTGCTGCCAGGTAAGCGGCTTGCAATGGAGTTAACAGTATCTGAACTTTTATTATTCTTCCTTCTATCTAAATGACCTGGCTCTAAGCAGTCCTGCTGTGAAAGGGCAGACGCTCTTCCCAAGGCAGAGCTAACCAAAGGGGCAGGGTATTTTTTTTTCTTTTTTTTAAATAAACATCGGCCTAATATAGCAAAAGGGGAGCCAAAACATGGCGTCTCTAATCACTTTAATTTGGTTCATAATAGGGATTTTGGGGTTTTAAGAGCCACTATTATAGAACAGGTATACCACCCCAATAGATTCGAGAAATATCGCGTCCTATTGGATTTTAAAGTTGGGGACACTTGAACCAGGGGGCCTGAATAAATGTTTGGAAGAAACGAGTCACCTACAGCCAATAGCACACTAGTCAGAAGTGGATACCATTTAGAACTAGCGCTTGAGATGCTACATAAATTTGTCCTTTTATGTAATCATTTGTACTGTTTTATCATTTTATATATTTTATTTTTTGTAGTATGGATCTGTGCGGATGTAGCCTCTGGGCACTGTATGTGAAAATACAAACTTCGGGAAGTAATCTTATTCTATAATGCAGTAGTAGGGACATGCAGTGCACAGTGATCTCCTCTTTTTCCTTTGGGGATCGATGTTTAGTCTACACACGAATGGTTTCTTAATGGTATATGGTTTCTACTTTATTTATTTTCTTCCTGGTATCTTTGACACAACGGGCCTTTTTCTATTTTCACCCTGTGCAGTGTATTCCCTGCCCCTCTATTTAGGGCATTACGTGTAATGGATCATTTTTTAGGATCAATACGGTGTTTGTCTTCTCCTCCCATACAGAGCTGATTGGTTGCAGCCTGTTAGATAATGAACTACGGATAATGTAGTGTGATGAATGACTTGATAAAGCAGAGGACGTTGTCTTTTAATAAATTTTATACCCCTTGACCCTTTGGTCTATATGTGTATCCATAGCCGCGTACATAGCGGCTTTTTATATTTTTATCTTTCCCTCCATATGGAGCTCTTGACGCATTCAGCCACGTAGTTGGTTTACATGAGTACTTATAGCCGCGTCCACAGCGGCTTTTTATATTTCTATTTCTCCCTTATGCGGACATACTGACGCATTCTATCACGTGCTGTCAGTGCACGTGACTGGCGACGACCTGTGGGGAGTGCTGAGAGGAGTGACGTCACATCCGCCACGCCGGAGTAGAGAGCCCGGTCCCCGGCTAGGCTAAGAGGGACGGATGCTTATCGGGGCTGTGTACGCTGTGCCGGCCATATGAGAATAAGGTGAGACCTCTCCTATTGGAGCTTTCCTTTGAAGTACTAGGAGTCTCAGAGCTCCCCTTTCTTCCTTGCTTGTCTTACAGTGAATTGTTTCAACAAGTGGCCTGATCGCACCTATTTGGATGACTTGTCACTACCCCGTATGTAACTTATGATACCAAACTGGCAGGACATCCTGGCGAGACCAAAACTCTGGAATTATTGTCACGTCATGTTTGGTGGTCAACTGTAAGAAAAGACTGTAAGGCCTATGTTGAGGCATGCAGCATCTGTGCCAGAAGTAAAGTCTCTAGGAAAGCTCCTAGAGGGAGTTTGATGCCTTTGCCCATTCCTCAGGTTCCTTGGACTCATATTTCTATGGATTTTGTGGTGGATTTGTTCTCTTTCGGTGGAAAAAGTGTGATTTGGATGATCGTAGACAGGTTCAGTAAGATGGCCCATTTCATTCCTCTGTGTAAATTGCCTTCTGCCAAGGAACTGACAGAATTGTTCATTGAACATGTCATCCATTTACATAGTATTCCAGAGAACATTGTGTCTGATAGGGGGAGGGAGACACAGAGAGGCCGATATGGTGCAGTATGTACTGGAAAGTTAGGTGAAGGTATGTAATGTAAGAATAATACTCACAAATCAGGGTTACCTTCTAGGTAACCACTATGTAGGCAGGTAGGGAGATTAGACCTGTCCCCACTCAGGATTAAGAAGATGCTCTCTGTAGATAGGAAGAAAGGGGCCAAATCCCCTCCACCAGGGGTGGAAACAACTTCTAAGCAAAATTACAGAGGCGCCAGTAGTATAAAATTGGATAAAAAGTTTATAAACAGGGAGGCCGTTGGTGGACTTACCTCCCTGATGTAGACACAAGAAAATGTCGAGCTTTCAACACAAAAAAAGGTTTATTTACATACTCCAATTGATTGCAACGCATTTTTACGGGCTCAACCCGCTTCATCAGGCTATAGACAGGAGTAATACACTTGTGCTCAGGTTCAGTCAGCTTAGCTACTCTGGCTGGCAGAGGCGCTAAGTTGACTGAACCTGAGCACAAGTGTATTACTCCTGTCTATAGCCTGGTGAAGCGGGTTGAGCCCGTGAAACGTGTTGCAATCAGTTAGAGTATGTAAATCAGTGGCGTTCCTATTGTAGAGCGCAGGGGGGCGTGGCGCACCGGGTGACAGACACCCAGGGGGGTGTCGCCACGACCCCCCACAGCAGCAGAGCAGGAGGGGGAAGCAGCGCTAGAAGGAGGGGCAGTGGGGGCAGTGGTGGGAAGGGGGGAAATATCCCCCCCCCTCCCTCACCTGGGACCCCTCCTTCTGCCTCTCTCCCCCTCCATTCAGCGGTGGCAAGTGCGGGCTCGGCGGCGGGGAGACATGCAGAGAATTACTCACCATTTCCGCATTCCAAGCGCCGACAGCGTCATGTCGTCACAGATCTCCGCTTTCATTGAAGGCGGAGATCTGTGACGACATGACGCTGCCGGCGCTTGGAACGTGGAAGTGGTCAGTAATTCTGCAACTAAACTAGCTATACTGGGGGCAACTATACTAGCTTCACTGGGGGCAGCTATACTAGCTATACTGGGGGCAACTATACTGGGGGCAGCTATACTAGCTATACTGGGGGCAGCTATACTAGCTATACTGGGGGCAGCTATACTGGGGGCAACTATACCAGCTATACTGGGGGCAACTATACCAGCTATACTGGGGTCAACTATACCAGCTATACTGGGGGCAACTATACTAGCTATACTGGGGGCAACTAAACTAGCTATACTGGGGGCAACTATACTGGGGGAAACTACTAGCTATACTGGGGCAACTATACTAGCTAATACTTTAAATTACAGTTAGCTCCGCCCTCATCCGGTCATGACCACGCCCATTTTTGCCACGGAGCAAGCCGCAGGTTGTGGCCACGCCCATTTTTTTAGGGGGGGGGGTGTCTTTTAATACCCAGCACCGGGTGCCAAATGCCCTAGGTACACCACTGATGTAAATAAACCTTTTTTTGTGTTGAAAGCTTGACAATTTCTTGTGTCTACATCAGGGAGGTAAGTCCACCAACGGCCTCCCTGTTTTTAAACTTTGTGTCCAATTTTATAGTACTGGCGCCTCTGTATTTTTGCTTACAAATTGTGTCTGATAGGGGAGTTCAGTTCGTTTCCCAGTTCTGGTGGTCATTTTGTTCTCGACTAGGGATCTCTTTGTCATTTTCTTCGGGTTTTCACCCCGAGACCAATGGTCAGACCGAGAGAACCAACCAATCCCTGGAGCAGTTTCTCAGGTGTTTTGTGTCTGACCGTCAGGAGACCTGGCTTCAATTTTTACCATTCGCTGAATTTGCGTTTAATAATCTTCCCAGTTCTTCCACCAAACGGTCACCATTTCAAGTGGTTACTGGTCGGACTCCTAAATTTACTTCATTTTCCAGTATACATTCTTCCCACCCAGTCCTGGAAGAATGGATCTCTCATATGCAGTCAGTTTGGGTTCAGGTCAGAGAAAACTTAGAAAAAGCAGTCGCCCAACAAAAAATTCATGCTGACCATCATCAGTCTCCTGAGTATGAGTTTGCACCTGGGGATCTGGTCTGGGTATCTACCCGCAACATTCCTCTTCGATAACCATCTGTCAAGTTGGGTCCCAAATACATTGGTCCTTATCCCACTGATAAGAAAATTAATGATGTTGTATATCGGGGGACTTTACCTCACTCTATGAGGGGAGTAAGGTCTTTTCATGTATCATTATTGAAACCGGCAGCCAATGTTTCATCTTCATCAGGAGCCCCTGATGAGTCAATAGACGAAACGCATTGGGCGTGGCTACACGGGCAGGAGAGGATTCAGTGCTGAGAGGAGATGTCCTCTGATATATGCTTTTATACTTCGATTGTTTGTGAGTAGTACTACCGGTATTTTATACTTTAATAAATGGTTTTATGCGATGAGATTTCTGTTTAGCAATGCACTTTGATACTGAAAGAATATTGGCTATGGGAGAGGCATAGAGGCGGACACTTGATCCAGGACTGTGCATCCATGCTGTACTGCGGTCTGTTGGTCTGGGCAGGCGGTGCATAAGTTCAAAGGATTAAGAGAAAGGAAAGGAGCTGAATGGCAGGATCTATATTACATGCTTTTGTTGCTGTCTGTGGGCCAGGGCAGCGACATACTAAGGTGAGAGCGGTCCCTAAAGGTGGTGGACACAAGCATCGTGGTGTTATTGTTAGAAACCGCACAAGGGGACTAATGGTGAAGGAGCCATATATAACTGATGGTCTATGCGATGAAAATCTTTCTCTCATTGTTTTTTGAGGGGATCTGTCAAGAACTCTCCATCTGAAGAGTGGTGGATATAACATTGTTGGACTTTCTGATTTAGTGAACCATCTGATAACCCTTCTGGAGACTGCCAACCCCTAACTGACCTCGTCTTTCATTACTCTCATCGATAACTGAATTTATACCTCTGGCATTTCCGAAATTAGAGATGTTTGTTCTACAGTTCTTATGTCATATCTACATACAAAGACTCAAAAACAATTTGCTTTATTGCACTAACTTCTTCACAGGTATGATTATGTAGATAAACATTTTTTCTCTACTATATTGTGTCAGATCTGATAGGAAACTGTTTGTTGAGTGAGAACATTTTTTTCTTTCTGTTCTTTCCATCCCAGTTTATCAACACATTGCTATATAGAAACAATGAGAGAGGCACTGCTTTACAAAGTAACATTGGGGTTGATTCAGCAAACTACCCATAAACTGCAGTACCCTATACACAAATTACCACCAGCTTACTGCACACTCAGTGAGCCAGTGTATAATGACTATACAAGCAATATAAGTGCTGCATGTATTATACCAGTTACCCTATTGGCGTCACTCCCTATGTAAATTGCATAAATCCGGCAAGTATCACGTGCACTGACTCCAGTATCGACCTTTTGTAAGTATAACTATGTGCTGTGGCCAGCTGAGCTAACTTGCTCAGTGACCATTGCTTAAAAAGCTTTCCATGGTGCTGATATGATCAGCTCCATGGAAAGTCAGAATAAAATGACATGTGTCCTTCTCCTCCGCTTAAAGCAGGGATCCCCAAACACCAGGCCACGGCCCACTGCTGGTCCGTGGGCAGTTTCCAGCTGGGCAACTATACTATCCGGGTCTGGCCTCTCCCCCCCCCCCTCCCCCCGCGGCCGCCGTTCCTGTTACCTTATGAGCTGGCGGCCGCTTCCTCTCTCAAATTCCCCCAGCCGCTCTCCTGTTTGCAGCATCTTCTATGTACAGCAGCGCGTCCCACGGCTGCTGTAAGGAAGCGGCCGCCAGCTCATAAGGTAACAGGAGCAGCGGCCGCGTGGGGAGTGGGCTACACAGGGGCAACTAGCTATACAGGGACAACCATACTAGCTATACAGGGACAACTAGCTATACAGGGACAACTATACTAGCTATACAGGGGAAACTAGCTATGCAGGGGAAACTAGGTATGCAGGGGCAACTATACTAGGCAACTATACTAGCTATATAGGGGCAACTAACTATACAGGGGCAACTATACTAGCTATACAGGAGTAACTATACTAAGCAACTACAGTGGTGTGAAAAACTATTTGCCCCCTTCCTGATTTCTTATTCTTTTGCATGTTTGTCACACTTAAATGTTTCTGCTCATCAAAAACCGTTAACTATTAGTCAAAGATAACATAATTGAACACAAAATGCAGTTTTAAATGATGGTTTTTATTATTTAGTGAGAAAAAAGCCTCAAAACCTGCATGGCCCTGTGTGAAAAAGAAATTGCCCCCTGAACCTAATAACTAGTTGGAGCACCCTTAGCAGCAATAACTGCAATCAAGCGTTTGTGATAACTTGCAACTAGTCTTTTACAGCGCTCTGGAGGAATTTTGGCCCACCCATCTTCGCAGAATTGTTGTAAATCAGCTTTATTTGAGGGTTTTCTAGCATGAACCGCCTTTTTAAGGTCATGCCACAACATCTCGATAGGATTCAGGTCAGGACTTTGACTAGGCCACTCCAAAGTCTTCATTTTATTTTTCTTCAGCCATTCAGAGGTGGATTTGCTTGTGTGTTTTGGGTCATTGTCCTGCTGCAGCACCCAAGATCGCTTCAGCTTGAGTTGATGAACAGATGGCCGGACATTCTCCTTCAGGATTTTTTGGTAGACAGTAGAATTCATGGTTCCATCTATCACAGCAAGCCTTCCAGGTCCTGAAGCAGCAAAACAACCCCAGACCATCACACTACCACCACCATATTTTACTGTTGGTATGATGTTCTTTTGCTGAAATGCTGTGTTACTTCTACGCCAGATGTAACGGCACACGCACCTTCCAAAAAGTTCAACTTTTGTCTCGTCGGTCCACAAGGTATTTTCCCAAAAGTCTTGGCAATCATTGAGATTTTTTTTAGAAAAATTGAGACGAGCCTTAATGTTCTTTTTGCTTAAAAGTGGTTTGCGCCTTGCATATCTGCAATGCAGACCGTTTTTGCCCAGTCTCTTTCTTATGGTGGAGTCGTGAACACTGACTTTAATTGAGGCAAGTGAGGCCTGCAGTTCTTTAGATGTTGTCCTGGGGTCTTTTGTGGCCTCTCGGATGAGTTTTCTCTGCGCTCTTGGGGTAATTTTGGTCGGTCGGCCACTCCTGGGAAGGTTCATCACTGTTCCATGTTTTTGCTATTTGTGGATAATGGCTCCCACTGTGGTTCGCTGGAGTTCCAAAGCTTTAGAAATGGCTTTATAACCTTTACCAGACTGATAGATCTCAATTACAGTACTTTTGTTCTCATTTGTTCCTGAATTTCTTTGGATCTTGGCATGATGTCTAGCTTTTGAGGTGCTTTTGGTCTACTTCTCTGTGTCAGATAGCTCCTATTTAAGTGATTTCTTGATTGAAATAGGTGTGGCAGTAATCAGGCCTGGGGGTGACTACAGAAATTGAACTCAGGTGTGATAAACCACAGTTAAGTTATTTTTTAACAAGGGGGGCAATCACTTTTTCACACAGGGCCATGTAGATTTGGAGTTTTTTTTCTCACTAAATAATAAAAATCATCATTTAAAACTGCATTTTGTGTTCAATTATGTTATCTTTGACTAATAGTTAACGGCTTTTGATGAGCAGAAACATTTAAGTGTGACAAACATGCAAAAGAATAAGAAATCAGGAAGGGGGCAAATAGTTTTTCACACCACTGTATACTAGCTATACAGGGGAAACTATACTAGCTATTCAGGGAAAATTATACTAGCTATGCAGGGGCAACTATACTCCCAATACTAGGATACTGTGGGCAACTATACCTGGGGGCACTAATACCTGGCTACCTACCTATCTACACACTCCAAATGGGGGGACTCCCGCTACTAACCCCGACTCTGTAAAGGCGTGTTAAGTTTGATAAGGCATGTTATCTCTGATAAGGTGTGTTAACTCGGATAAGGCATGCTATTTGTCTTAGTGAATCAAGCTCAATGTGTGATACTGTATCAGTTACACCACAATCACCACGTGCTCTCAATAGACCGTGACTTCATGACATTTTCACTAATGGTCACCACCACCTCTTGCATTCATCCAGGTATCACGCTCTTTCAACCTTTTCTCAGTGCTGCCAAAATACAGACCACAAACAGCATGTTTTAACTTTTAACATGTGCGTTTCATAAGGACATACTCATCAGGGGCCCATGGAAAAGTTAACACATGCTGTTTGCTGTCCGTGGCTAGGCAGCATGGAATAAGGGGGAGGGGCTGTGATACCTGGATGTTTGCAAGAGGTGGTGGTGTGGTGACCATTAGTGAAAACGTCATAAAGCCACAGTCTGTTGAGAGCATGTGGTGAAAATCCCCCTCATGGAAATATGGAGGTGTTATTAGAGCAGGGTATGTTAGGACAGTTAGTTTTTTTATCACAAGAGGGCAGTATTCCATTGCCAAATGACCTACTCTAACGTTAACATAGTTAAAAAGGACCTGAACTCTTACAGAGGACAGAAAGAAATCCTAGAGAAAAGCACCCTGTATGTATTTAGAGTGTTTAGCTTGTCTAATTTTCTCTCATCTGTGTCTAATCACAAGTTGTAATTTGATCTCTCTCCTGTTTCACCTCTCTCTCCTGTTTCACCTGATTGCTACGGCAGATAAGAAGATAAGCTCATTTGAAAGCACAGGATGTTAATAATATGTCTGCTTCCATGAAAGCAGGAAATAGAAACACTGGAGATTTATTTTAGGATTTGTATCAGCTGTAAAAAAGAAAAGTTTTTATTTAAATATTATTATGCTGTTGCTTATCTTTTAGAGTAGAGAGGAAGTTCTGAGTTAAGGTCCACTTTAAATAATATCTTTATTTTATATCCAGAATGATATAAAATGTTATTTCCTCATTAACCACCCTGGCGGTTATCACGAGTCAGGCTCGAGGTAGAAAAAACAAGCCAGGAGCGGTAACCCTGAGCGTGACTTGTGGTAGCTGCCGGAAAAACTGTGCAGAGCATAGCACACCAGAGCATAGTAGCTGTAGAGCTGTGAGCCTCAATGCACATTTTACTTTTCCCCCACCTCATAAGCACTCTGTGTATAATAAACGCATGTAATGGACAACAGAGATGTCAGTAATGTCCATTACATACAAATTTCCACCCTGGTGGAAAGGTTCCTTACCCTATTTTCTATTTACGGAGAGCGACTTCTTAAACTCCTGAGTGGGGACAGGATTAAACTCCCCACCTGCCTACACAGTGGTTGCCTTGGTGGTAACCTAATTTTGTGAATATATTCTCACACATATCTATTATTTCCATAACATACTGCACTATAGGGGGCTCCAGGTGTGCCTCCCTTCTCTTCTTCTACAATAAACGCATGAGACAAATCATACATTCTCCATGGAGAGAAAGAAAAAACATTTTTAGGTGTGAAAGGAGGAATGGTTTGTTAATAATCACCACTATTCAAAGCACATATAGAAGTGACCATTATCACCTCAACACCAATAGAGAGCTAA
Organism: Hyperolius riggenbachi; assembly: GCF_040937935.1. NCBI lineage: Eukaryota > Metazoa > Chordata > Amphibia > Anura > Hyperoliidae > Hyperolius > Hyperolius riggenbachi. Next base: position 320,391,384 of record NC_090648.1, read on the forward strand.
TGTTGCAGTTGCAACCTCCTAACCACCTATTGCTACTCCATTGGTCAAGTTGTTAAGTTAGGATTATGTCCAATGAGCTTATAGACCACTCCGCCCAGATGTATAATAAGTCTATTAACTACTTTAAAGTAAATGTTTACCGTTAAAAAAAAGAAAATGTTAGATACTCACCTAAGGAGAGGGAAGGCTCGGTCCTAATGAGCCTTCCCTCTCCTCTCCCGGTGCCCGGTCCCGCGCAGGATCCCCGGTGGCAGTATTCGACCAGTTCGGTCAAATACTGCCACTTCCGCATGCCGAAGGGAGCCTTCGGAAGCCTTCGGGAGCACTCGGGCTCCCGATGACGCGGCCGCCCCATACTACGCATGCGCGAGCGCCCTCTATGACGCGCTCGCGCGTACGTAGTATGGAGCGGCCCGTCTTCGGAAGCCCGAGTGCTCCCGAAGACCTCCGAAGTCCCTGCGGCGGCGGACGCGAACGGGGGAGCCAGCGCAGCACCGAGGGCACCGGGAGAGGAGAGGGAAGGCTCATTAGGACCGAGCCTTCCCTCTCCTTAGGTGAGTATCTGACTTTTTCTTTTTTAAACGGTACCCATTGGCTTTAAGAACGCATCAATGCCCATAGGCTCTGGCTCACACTGCTCTGGCTCACGCTGGCTATCACACAGCATGCCCATATTGCTGTTCCCAGAATAGGCTGAATTCACTAACAAAATAATAGTTCTATGTAAACCACATGCCTTGATAAAGAGGGGCCCTGTGAGGCCCCTGAAACAATTGTCGGATCTTTGTGGATACTGAAGCACTAATAAAGTGTGCTACCATTGAAACTGTTGTGCTGATATTCCTACGCATCTACTAAAATAATAGGTCTATAAAATATCATATTCAGTATTTTAGACTTTTTTTTTAGAATTCAAAAAGATTTTCACACATGTGGTAATAGTTTGATAATTTACCAAAAAAACATGGCTCTGCAGCAAGCTGAGCTGTATTATACCACAGTGATGTTCTCCCACTTCTGGCCAGAATTATGCCAATTCTATAGGTGGTCTGCCTAAACATGAGCCTTCCTTTGCAAGAGCTGCTTGTGACAGCATACAACAGTAAAAGACATCAGGAGTCAGACCAGTGTCTGTACAGTGGACATCTGCTGAAGATTTAGAAAGCCGGATCTTTAGCAATCCTCGGCGCCCGGGCACTGCACAATCACATTGTTCTGCCCTCTTCCACGGAAATCTGCTCTGTCGCATGCCGCACCTTCTCCCTTTGCCCTCTGCATAGCAACAGATGCGTCGCTAGCTAGGAGACTGATGATGCACCTGTGCAGCATCACCAGTGCTCTTTCACCCCAGCGGGGATCGGTACACAATCTCTTGGGTGATAGAGATCCCACAAAATTCCCCTTGCAGGGCCTTAAAGGGGAACTGAAGAGAGAGGTATATGGAGGCTGTCATGTTTATTTCCTTTTAATCAATACCAGTTGCCTGGCAGCCCTGCTGGTCTATTTCTCTGCAGTAGTGTCTGATTAAAACCAGAAACAAGCATGCAGCTAGTCTTGTCAGATCAGACTTATAAGTCTGAACCACTGAAACACCTGATCTGCTGCATGCTTGTTCAGGGGCTATGGCTAATAGTATTAGAGGCAGAGGATCAGCAGGGCTGCCAGGCAACTGGTATTGTCTAAAAGGAAATAAACATGACAGCCTCCATATACCTCTCTCTTCAGTTCCCCTTTAAAGTGTTTCTGTGGGGGGATGAAAATAAAAATGGACACTTACCTGGGGCTTCTATCGGCCCCCTGCAGCTGTAATGTCCCACGCCGTCCTCCAATGATGCTCCGTTCCCTGTCACCGATCCCGGTCTAATATTCGTCTAACAAGGCGGATAGTGCTCGCTCCTGCATGCGTCATCGGGAGCTTACTGCGCAGGCCCAGTACGAAGTTTTCTTGTACTGCGCTGGCATAGTAAGCTCCCGATGACGCGTGTGACAAGACAAGACAAATAACATTTATATTGCGCTTTTCTCCTTGCGGACTCAAAGCGCCAGAGCAGAACAGCAGCCACTAGGGCGCGCTCTATTGGCAGTAGCAGTGTAAGGGAGACTTGCCAAAGGTCTCCTACTGAATTAGTGCTGGCTTACTGAACAGGCAGAGCCGAGATTCGAACCCAGGTCTCCTGTGTCAGAGACAGAGCCCTTAACCATTACACCATCAGCCAACTGCTGTGTGGGAGCGAGCAAGTGCAGACGCAGTCTTATTAGAATTGTAATTAGACCTGGACTGGCAGCGGGGAACAGAGGATCCTTGAAGGACGGTGTGGGACATTACAGCTGCAGGGGGCCAGCAGAAGCCCCAGGTAAGTGTCCATTTTTATTTTCAACCCCCCCCCCCCCCCCACACACACACACACAGAGAACCACTTTAAGGCCTTGCAAGGGGATTGTCGTGGGATCTATATCGCCCAAGAGATCATGTACCGATCCCCGCTGGGGTGAGAGAGCACTGCTGTTACTGTACAGGTGCATCATCAGCCTCCTGACCAGCGACGCATCTGTTGCTATGCAGGGGCAAAGGGAGAAGGTACGGCATGCGAGAGAGCAGATTTCCGTGGAACAGAGCAGAACAATGTGATTGTGCAGTGCCCGGGTGCCCACAGAACACCTTTGAAGTTGTAGAGGGTGCGGTTATAGGAAAACTGTTGAAAAAGAAGCATGGTTGGCATAGTGGTTAGCACTCTCCCCTTGCAGCGATGGGTCCCTTCTTCATTCGAATCCCAGCCAGGTCAACATCTGCAAGGAGTTTATATGTTCTCCCCGTGTCTGCATGGGTTTCCTCCCACATCCCAAAAACAGATAAGTTAATTGGCTTCCCCCTAAAATTGACCATAAATCAGGCATGGGCAAACTGTCGGCCCTCCAGCTGTTATGGAACTACAAGTCCCACAATGCATATGCCTTTATGAGTCATGACTGTGGCTGTCAGACTCCTGAAATGCATTGTGGGACTTGTAGTTAGTTCCTTAACAGCTGGAGGGCCAAGTTTGCCCATGCCTGCCCTAGATTATGATACATACACTACAAGATATAGATGTATGACTATGGTAGGGGCTGGATTGTGAGCCTCTCCGAGGGACAGTTAGTGACAAGACAATATACTCTGTACAGTGCTGTGTAATATGTTGGCACTATTTAAATACAGTAACCAATCACATTAGTGGAATTTCCCTTTGAGGTTTCCTGCTGGGTCAACTCAATTATACTAACACCCAAAATGCACTATGTTCCTTCATATAGTTTATCAATTCTTTGAATATGTTTCTGCACCACAATCTTTGAATTGTGATCTTTCTTGTGTCTTTGCTACTCTACTATTAACCTTATTATTATATCAGTTGTATTGTTTTGCTGTTCATAATTCTTACTAAATTTAATTAAAATAAAGTTGAAAAAAACTTGCAACAAATTGTAGATTTAGCATTCTCAACGATCCTCTCTACTGCAGCGGACAGGTGAACATTGAATTCACACACCGGAGAATCGAAAGTCCGCTGTACTAGCAGCTACATTGTTGCTGTCTTGCCTGCCTTGGTTTGACAGAGGGCAGCAGAGAGCACATTACGCTGATATTGATCACGTGAGCCAATTCCTGGAAAGTTCCTGGAAAGCGGCCTTTGCATTTACCAGATATGGGGAGGGAGAGACAGGCGAGGAGATTAGGAGGGGGGAGGGTAGGAGACTCGTTCACAAGGAGACTCGGCTAATAGGGTGGGGGTGAAATCAGGATCCCTAATCAGAATCACAACTCACACAAACAGAGGCACGTTTTGCTGCAGACGAGCCCGCTGCTGCTCCGCGGATCCCTCGCTCTGGCTGCTGTGAGCGGATGGATGGCAGTGATGTGCTGTGGGATGTATAGCGACATGTGACAGGACATTCACCTTGCGCTGCCCGTGTAGTGGAGCCGGTGCAGTGACTGCCTGCCTGTGTGTGTAGTCACTACTCCGGGGGGCACCTCCGGCTGCTGCAGCCGCCTATCAGCGCACCGTGCCGGGGTGTGGTTGGGGTTTTGGAAGGTGAGAATGGGGTTTGGGGGGGTCAGACAACGAGAGGACCTTCAGGGAAAAGCGACCCAGTGAGATTAGAGGTTGATCCAGGACTCGCATCCCCAGCGCACTTCTCCTGCTGTGTAAAGTTTAAACACTAATAAAAGCGATCCTATGTGGAACTGTGGAGCCTCCTCTGTGTGGGACAAATACAGCAGATCACAAGGTAAAGACTGTGACAAGTGGATGTTTTCTCCAGGGAAAGTGTAGAGGCAGCCAGTGCGGGCGAGGCGATTCCTAGACAGTCTGGGCTCGCTGCGACTCGCAGACACATCACTCCTGTCTGCTGCCAGCGCCTCCTGCCTATAGGCAGCACAGACACAAAGGTAGCGGGACCGTCAGCGTCCCCCGCCTATAGGCAGACACTAAAGTAGCGCGACTGCCAGCGTCTCCTGCCTATAGGCAGCACATATACAAGGGTAGCGGGACCTTCGCCAACCCGTCCAACACCCCATGTAGTCCCGGGGATCCTTAATAAAGAGCTTAATTGGCTTGCATCACGTATCTAAGTTAAAGCTGAATATTCATTTTTGTGAAAATGACTGCAACAAAAAACAACTTATCAATTATTAAATATAGAGGTATAAAACTACAGTGATGACCCCAAGTGCCGCCGCTCTCCTGGGATCTGTTCTCTATGGGTGTGATTGTGAAGGTGCCCGCTACCGAGATCGGGACCGTTACAGTTTAGCCAGTGTTCCTCCTACAGCTGTTAGACTGTATATGTTGGTTGTTTTGTTGCTTCATTATGTTATAGGGTGGCACTGTATGCAATTATTCAATGCATGCAGACTATTTCAGAAGTTCTGTGTAGTTTTCAGGTGTGGCTGAAGTCACGTATTCGTCTGAGGAGAAAGCCAATGTATTTAGACTGATTATTTTTAGAGCTATAGTTCGCGATCATTATAACTTTTATATGTAACGTAGCTCTTTGTTGCTACAAACGAGAATAAGTGAAGAACATTAATTATACAGCTGCATTCCAGTTAGTATCTAAGAAACATTATTGCTGTAACTGTGTAAATAAGCTGCCTTGTGTATCTTATTTATTTAGAAGATATCTAGAGATACAGACCCTTGTTTCTAGGCATACAAAAAGATCGAGTTGATTGTAATTATTCAGATCTTTATATTTGTGAGAGACTCGCAGCCTCCAAGCATAGAAAGACAGGTGTGTGTTTATTATTACTGTATTACAATTCAGATGACCCATATAGGTGAAATAATCTTGTGTATCTCCAGATCCAGAATTAAATTGTTGATGAATTATTAAAATTCTGACTATATAGGTGAGAGTTCCAAGTATTTCCAGGCACAGAAAAAGAGCAGTATTTATTATAATTCAGGAGATCCCTATAGGTGGAACAGTCTGGTGTTCTGATTTATAAGAATCCAAGATCTCTATTGATGCAATAGTCTCATGCACCCCCAGTTTCCAAGCACAGTAGATGATTGTTGTTTATTATAACTCAGTAGATACCTATAGGCGAAACCGTCTGGTGTTGAGATACTAGAATAATAGGTCTTGGATTATTATAAATCAGAAGATCTCTATTGATGCAATAGTCTCCTGCACCCCCAGTTTCCAGGCACAGTAAATGATTGCTGTTTATTATAATTCAGGGGATTCCTATAGGCGAAACGTCTGCTGTTGAGATACTCGGATAAGATTGGTCTTGCATTATTATAAATCATATGTCTATAGATGAAAGTCTCCTGCACCCTCACTTTCCAAGCACAGTTATTGATGTTTATTATAATTCAAATCTCTATAGGTGAAACAGTTCGGTTTTCAGGTACTAGAATAAGATTGGTCTTGAATTATTATAGATTAGAAGATCTCTGTAGATATAATAGTTTCATGCACCCCCAGTTTCCAAGCATATAGTAAAATATTGGTGTTCATTATAAGTCAGCTCTCTATAGGTGAAGCAGTATGGTGTTCAGACAGCATAAGATCTCTGTTGATATAGCAGTCTCATGCAGCCACAGTATCTAGGCAATAGTGAATGATTGGTATTGGGTTATTATATTGCACCCCTCCCCTCGTATTGATTTGGCAGCCGAAAGAACTGTAGTTGCTGCAGGTTGACTACTTTTGAGTGTGTTGGTCTTGGTGGTGGCCTGCAGCTCCTGCACACATGGCCAGTAGCAGTAATGCAATGTATAGATGGCGATCATTATGTGCATGACACATTTTCTAGCAGGAATTTAATTCCCCTCCCAATGAATCTCCCAGCCAGGGGCTTCTGATCCTAATCCATCCCATTTGTTGACTTTCAGGAAGGAAGAAGAGCCGAGGAGGACCAGATCCCGTCCTTCCAGCCGATCTCTGTGAGATCATGCGCTCTGGCAGACGGTGAAGGTGGTCTGTGTACCCCAAGTTTAGGGCAGCCCCCCCTGTTTGCGTGGCTGGAGGGAGTCGAGCTGCTGGGTGCAGCGCTCTGTCCAATGACCCTACGCTCGCCCGACACCACTGACAGCAGCAGCGCCATACACAACGGGGACCAGGAGCACGGAGGGTCATCAGCAGCAGCAGCAGCAGCAGCGGGGGGCACTCAGGACAGCCCAGCCTGGGATGAGCGCATTGCAACTTCCATGGGGGAGCTCCGGAGGTCAGGTAAGAGATCTCTCACTGCAGGCTGTGTGTTAGCATCAATATTCCTCAACTTCTTCCAATGAAATCTACCCAAGCAGGGTGTTAGTACCTGTTCTATTACATGCTCTTTTACGAGGAACCGACCTAAATAAACAGCTTTGAATATGTTTAACCCACGGCATTGTATATTGAAAGCACAACGAAACTACCACCTAGCTAAACCTCACCCAATGTTGGACACTTCTCATAAGTGGGTTACTGTACCAAATTTAGGCTACCAACATCCTGAAAACACATTTGCATGTATATTAGGATTGTGGGAGATGTGCTCCCAGGAGCACTTGCGATCTAGTAGCCCAGAATATTGCCTCATCTACACTGTCCAATTTTCCTGCAGATCCAGATCTATTAGGTCTAATAAGAAATTGCATCGTGTGTAGACGTCCAAATTGTTTAAGATTCAATTTACAATAGATTTTGCTTTGTTAAATACCCAAAATCTGTTGCAACATCTAATGGACTAAGATTGGACAGGTTGGAAATTATCTAAAGCCCAATCTACACGATACGATTCTTTATACGATTCGATTACAATTCTATTTACGATCTGATTAAATCCAACATGTCCGATTGGGATTCGATTTGAATCTATTCGATTTGCCATTGCAAAACAATGACAAATCGAATTGAATCGAATCCTGATCGGACATGTTGGATTTAATCAGATAGTAAATAGAATCGTAATCGAATCGTATAAAGAATCGTATCGTGTAGATCTTAAGGAAAATTATACCGTGTAGATTAGGTGCATAAGGTATGCCGGGTACACACAATGATCTTTTCTGAAAGATTTACTGCCAGATCGAGTATTTCCAACGATCTACGATCGATTTTTCCGATCAATTTTCTGTTCACTACCATGGAAAATTGATCGGAAATCCAATCGGACATGTTGGAAATAATCTCTATGGCATTAAATCTGCCAGAAAATCTCATTGTGTGTACCAGGCATTATATTGCATAGAAATGGTTAGATTGGATGAAAGAGATTGGATCATTAGTGGCCACCATTAAGGTGTCCATTTACTATCCAATTTTCAAAATAATTGACCATCTGATCATTGTGATCGATTGGAAACAATCTTCAGGCCCACCAATGTTGAAGAAAATGATAAACAATCTAATCGGGCTAATATAATTGGTCTGTTTGTCGATTGGCACCATTCCCCCAGTCCGCTCAATCATCCGGCAGGTTGTACAGACAATGGGCACCTTTAGTGAGATGGCGGAGAGGCTAAAATTACCTAATAATAAAGTAGTGGTGGGGGGACTAAATTTGATATGCCATTAGTAATTACCCCACATTTTAACTTGTATCCACTTTAATTGTTATTCGTTTCGTGGTGACAGTGAACTTTCTATTTAAAGGGACAATGCCAATAGGTGCAAAGTGTTGTAACTATTCCTGATTTATGATCTTCATAAAGGCTCAAACACAGCTGCCAGGCTTACGTTTTGTTGTCCTCTGTGTGGAAAAGACCATACATGTACACAAAAAGAACCATTTTTTTTTTCTTCATAAATGCTAAAAGCCAAAGCTGCTTCCTATAGTTAAAATGTCGTATGTATGTGTATATTTAACTGGTTGTTTCAGACATTAAACTGTCTATATTTTTTTTTTTATTGCTGTTAATTCCAGAAACTGCATTTTATTTGTGCAGGTTACCAATTCTGTTGTTTGGCTGTTTGCTACTCTTTTAGCAGTTCAGTAAGTGATGCACTGCGAAGAGATGTAGGAAATGTTCTTTGTTGGTAACATGTAAACGATAAAATGAGACCCTCTGAGTATATGGGTAAACTGAGACTATGAAGCTGAATTGTTACAGGTGTGGGTGCTGGGTGTAGTAGCAGATTATCTCATGCAATGGCTATTTGCTGCAGGTGGAATAGGTGGATTTGCCACTGCAGATTGGTCCTAATGGGTGCAACAGGCATTAATATCCAGACAGGCAGCATCTGAGAACTAGGCAGATGTATCCCAGCAGGTATTGGTTACCGGGGAAGGCGATCATCTCTCCAGCATGTTATATGTCTGTGCAGTGGAGTCTCTGGTTCCTGTGGTGGCGTCTGGCTGTATAAGCTGTCAGTATACATAATGTACTTGGACATCATGTATCTCCAACCAGATTATCCTTTTGACATGCAGCCTGAGGTTCATGACAGCCTCTATGAGCACAGTCTCTGCTGCCACTGGGATTAAGCCCCTCCGGTCTCATGCAGGCTGCTGTTGCCTTGTCTGACTTGGGAAGAAGTTGGCTTATTCTGCGCATGTCAGAAGGGTCTCATCTGTCATGCAGAGCTTTTGTCTGGAGTATAATGAATTTCTTTTGTCACTGACTGGTCCTGAACAAAAGCCTGCACACGCCAACATCTGTCCATTCTACGTAATGTGTGCATCTGGTACAGCCATACAGATTAGAACAGCAAGAAACACCTGCATTTTAAATACGCCCTTTGCTGTTCTCCCACCACATTTGCTTAACAGTGCTATATTTCACCCTCTGAATTACATTTTATGGTGTCAAAATATGTTCACCATCTTTTCAATGCTTCTTTTGCATTCATACTGCTGCAAACTGCTCAAACCAATCACTGCAAAGCAATGTAGATTCGTTTTGTTTGCACAGTCACTGCCCCCCTCCCACCATTTTAAGTCGGTTTCTAAGTAGATCCACAATTGGTAGTAATTATAGCCTTGCGTCTCTGTACACAGGGCACTATCGCATCTGTATGTTGCCGTTTTCCCTCTTTTCTTTTATTAAATTGTCCTAGCTCTCTCTAAGGGTTTGCATTGTAATCATTTGTGAACAGCTTTTTGAAGTTCATCCACAAATTCTATATTTATGGTTTCTGATTTAGCCACAGTAAATATTGTTGTAAATCCATTCTTGTGTAGCTTGGCTTTATGTATGACGTCATTGTCTTCCTCACAGACAGCACTTGTTGTCTCAAGGCTCAGGTTTCTTGTAGACTACCCCAGGTTTTCCCCCAAAATTTCCCTATATTCTGCTGCTCTCATTCTACTCTCACAAGCTTTCCAGAGCCTGCTGCAGGGAAGCATCCATACAGCTTGGTGTTATCACCACCATGCTTCACAGTAGGGCTGGTATGTTTATGATATGCAGTGTTTGACTTTTGTTAGGCTCCACGGTGGGGGTCATGTGTCTGGAGTTTTGGACAGCTTACTAAGGCTCAACTGGAAAGACAAAGTGAGAACATGATCAATACAGGAATAGCTAATGGAGCGAATCTTGTTTTTGCCAGCATGCCTCACAAGGTGACATGGTTTTTACTGCTTTCAGGTTGTAGCCCTTAGCAGTGGCGGACACAGCCAGCAGTGGGCCCCTGTGCAAAATTGTAATTGCGGGTCCCTACGGCCTCTGTCGCGCGAAGCGGGAAAATGGTTGTGGGTAGAACCTGCGGTGCATAGCGCTGCGGCAAAAATGGGCGTGGCAATGACCGGATGAGGGCGGAGCTAACTGTAATTTAAAGTGAACCCGGGATGAGGGTTTATTTCCTTTTAAACAATACTTGTTGCCTGGTGTCCCTGCTGATCTATTTGGCTGCAGTAATAAACTGAATTACACCAGCAACAAGCATGCAGCTAATCTTCTCAGTTCTGACAATATTGTCAGAAACCCCTGACCTGCTGCATGCTTGTTCAAGGTCTATGGTTGAAAGAATAAGAGGCAGAGGACCAGCACGGCAGCCAGGCAACTGGTATTGCTTAAAAGGAGAGAAATATGGCAGCCTCAATATTATTCTCACCTCAGGTTCCCTTGAAAAGTGCAACACAAAGACAGTGGGCCCAAGTTTTGGTGACCCTTTCCCCAGAAAATTCACATAATTGTGCAGGTTTTCTCAAAAAAATACACATAATGTCGGCAGATATGCCCAGAAAATACATTCAATCATGTCGGCAGATATGCCCAGAAAATATGTGCAATCATGTCGGCAGATATGCCCAGAAAATATGTGCAATCATGTCGGCAGATATGCCCAGAAAATATGTGCAATCATGTCGGCAGATATGCCCAGAAAATACTTGCAATCATGTTGGCAGATATGCCCAGAAAATACGTGCAATCATGTCGGCAGATATGCCCAGAAAATACGTGCAATCATGTCGTCAGACCTGCCCAGAACATACACCTGCTAATATAAATAAAAAAAAAAAAACCATTTAGGGCCTGTTTCCACTACACACAGATTCTGCATGCAGAAAACTGAATCTAATGAATGTCTATGGGCCTGTTTCCACTGAACGCGATTTTTCTGATGCAGATTTCCCACAGGCATTCATTGGAGTCAGTTTTCTGCATGCAGAATCTGCATGTAGTGGAAACAGGCCCTCACTCACCTGCAGCAGCAGACCTTCTGTCCCTGCCTCCATCCGGCGCGCAGCTCCCATGGGTGGGTGGGTGGATAGGTAGCCTGGTGGGTGGGTAGGTAGGTAGCCCTTAGCTGGGTGGGTAGGTAGTCGGGTGGGTGGGTAGCTAGGTGGGTAGGTAGCCTGGTGGGTGGGTTGGTAACTAACCCGGTAGGTAGGTAATCTTCCAATATTCACCTGTCACACACCTTCAAGGCCTAAGTCTAGGCCTCCGTGCCGGTGCTCGCCTCCTGCAGGTACACCACTCCTGCCTCAATGTAGTGCAATAGGACAAACGGAGACAGCACACAAATGGCTTCAGTCAAAAACGGTATTGAATAGCATGCAGAGGCACACATACGACATGTTTCAGGCGGAGCCCTTCCTCAGTTTTTAACTGAAGCCATTTGTGTGCTGTCTCCGTTTGTCCTATTGCACTAGGTAGGTAGGTAGCCTGGTGGGTATGTAGGTAGGTATTCAGCCTGGTGGGTGGGTAGCCGGGTGGGTGGGTGAGTAGGTAGGTAGGTAGCCAGGTGGGTAGGTAGCCTGGTGGGTGGGTTGGTAACTAGCCTGGTAAGTAGGTAGCCTGGTGGGTAGGTAGGTGGGTAGGTAGCCTGGTGGGTGGGTTGGTAACTAGCCCGGTAGGTGGGTGGGTAGCTGGGTGGATTGGTAGCCTGGTGGGTGGGTGGCTGGGTAGCCGGGTGGGTAGGTAGGTAGCCTGGTAGGTGAGTAGGTAGCCAGGTGGGTAGGTAGCCTGGTGGGTGGGTTGGTAACTAGCCCGGGAGGTAGGTAGGTAGCCGGGTGGGGGACCCGACTCCTATCTTCCCTCCCTCACCTCGGTGGGCCCCCCTCCCGATATGAGCGGCGGGAGAGCGGCAAATACAGGAAGTCTCCGGGGCTCCAGACAGGCGCTAGAGGCTCAGCGGCCACTTGGTCTCCGATGTCTCCAACTCTGTATACTGCTCGCTACTTCCTGGTTTAGTAGCAAGCAGTATATATCCCCACATACCGGGAGGGGGGCCCCCCGAGGTGAGGGAGGGAGGGAGGGAGGATAGGAGTCGGGGCCCCCCAGGAAAAAAAAAAAAATTAAAAAAAAAAACAGCAATACTTAATGGGCCCCTGAAGCAATGGAACTTCAGGGGCCCTCGTGTGGCTGCACGGCCGTATGTCCACCACTGGCCCTTAGCTAAGCCAATGGTTGGCTGTAGGTAGTGCCAAGAAGAACTGGTGAACTTGGTAGCTGGGGTTGAAGTCCTATAACTGTAGCATAGTCAGCAATGGTGATCAGTCAGAGCAGGGGGATTCAGGCCAAGTTTGTATTGGGCCTAAAATCATCTGGTGGCGGTAGGGTCCTACAAGCCAAGTGAACAATAATGCTCAATGGAGAAGAGCTTGCTTTTGGGATAGGTTAGCTATCAAAGGTGGAAATATAATAGTTGTCATGCAGCAGCCACACAGCCACAAGCCTTGTTTAAACCTGGTACACCTAAACCATGATTTCCAGACACGGCCATCCTTAACAGACCTTTAATACTACATTAGGTATCATTACCAAATGTAGGCTCTCATGTAGGAGACTTTGTCACTGACTTTACTAAACAAACACTGAGCAAAATATTATAGTATCTGAGTTTTAGTTAAAGCCCAACTCCACCCTATTCCTTCATTTTAGTTTGGATAGATTTCAAAAGGCTTAAAACCTATAACTGCTCTTGGAGAGAGAGAGTCTCACTTTTAGTCACCTCCTGTCTGGAGAGGAAATGAGTAAATATAATCAACACAGACAGCTTTGAGGTAAACATGTTTGGTACAGTGGAGAAAGGTGCAGAATTATTGCTAAGTTTTTAATGTTGCTGACTTTCTCACTACAGAGGGTCAGCAAAATGCAGATATTTAATGCAAATTTGTCTGTGGCTTGGAACTGAGGCAGTCAAATGACTGTTTGGATTGTCCCAATAGCAAGCTGTGTACAGTTTGCATTAAACATGCACAGGGCCGGCGCTACCAGAGAGGCAAAGGGGGCAATTGCCCCAGGGCCCCTGAGTAATGCAAGGCCCCCAGGTCTCCCCCTGACTTGTGCCCCATGGGGTCCCTGCACCGATTGGTCAGAATAGCAACTCGTCTATCCTGGCGTGCTGCTCCATCCATTCTCCCTGTATTCATCTCAGCTGGCTGCCTCTTCTCCATGACCTGTCATTACGCAATAACAAGCATAGAGTCATGAAGAAGAGGCAGCCAGCTGGGATGAAGACAGGGAGCATGGATGGAGCAGCGCGAGCCAGGATACGTAAGTTGTTGTTCTGACCGAAACCGTGCAGGGCCTTGGAGGACACAGTAATGTTGAAGGGGGAGATCTGGGGGGCACGACAGCTGGCTCAGGTGCCCTGGGAGATGGATATGCTGGGGAAGGGTTCAGGGGGCCCCCCAAGGTTAATTTTTCCCTGGGGCCCCATTGTGGCATGAACCAGCCTTGGACATGCATGCAAATTGGGATTGTTAGCAATTTCTCTTTCTCACTTTAAGGCCTGGAACCCACTGAAAACCGCAAAACGCAACCGCTAGCATTTTGTCTGAGCGGTTTGCAAGCGGATTCATGTGCGTTTTGGGTTGTGTTTTGCAACATTGTATTTTTTTCCCCAGCGGGTGCCTAGCGTTTTGCGTTTTGCGTTTTTATCCTAATTAAAAACAATGGTGCATGAGCCAGCCTGGGGCCCCGGGAACTCTCACTGCCCGTGGCCCCAGAACCAGCATCTAACACCATATGTGAGCGCAGCCAAAACCTTGGAGCTGCCACCTCCAAGGCCTGTCTCCTACTGCTCTAAAACTTACCAAACACACAATTGGAGAACCTCACTCCCAAACAGTTCTCTGCTGCTTTATAAAGCCTGCAGGCTGCTTATAAGCCAATGAAAAGTGCACACATAATACACCTAGCTTGCAGTGATAATCAAGCAAAAGCTGAGCAAGTCAGCCAATTAGTAGGAGAGGGCTTCAGTTGCATATAGACAATGGCTATATGACCAGCATGTCATACGCTTGTTGCGTTTTTATCCTGACTGGTCCTGTGAATTATTTTTAATTTTGTTACAGTGTGCTGAACTGCAAAACGCTAGCAAAACCGCTCAGTTTAGGTTTTGCTGAGCGTTTCTGCTAGCGTTTCAATACTTTACATTGAAGCGCTAACGCTCCCAAAATGCTGCAGGTCCTGCGTTTGCGTTTCTGGGAAACGCAAACGCTCCTGTGGAAGTTGCCCCATCCATTAACATTAGCCCAGCGTTTTGGCAAACTGCTAGCGTATCGCAGTGCTGCCAAAACGCTGCCAAAAGCGCTCCTGTGGGTTCCAGCCCTAAGGGTGCATACACACATCAGACCATAGTCTTTGGAAAGTGAAAGATCACAGACTAATCTTACCCCATTCCATGTAGTATGAGAGCCATACCTACACAGTCTTTTCTATGGAGCTGAACTCCCCATCAGAAAAAAATCTTTGCAAGATGCTGCACACACAGATGCTGTACAGACACAAAAGATCAATATCTGCAAAAGATCTGTTCCTGCAAAAGATCCATTCCTGCAAATTGCAATGATAGTCTATGAGATCTGCAGATCATCATACACACCTTGTTTAACAGACAATCATCTGCAGATCAGATCCACCAGGATGGATATGATCTGCAGATGATTGTCTGTTAAACAAGGTGTGTATGATGATCTGCAGATCTCATAGACTATCATTGCAATTTGCAGGAACGGATCTTTGGCAGGAACAGATCTTTTGCAGATACTGATCTTTTGTGTCTGTACAGCATCTGTATGTGCAGCATCTTGCAAAGATTTTTTTCTGATGGGGAGTTCAGCTCCATAGAAAAGACTGTGTAGGTATGGCTCTCATACTACATGGAAGGGGGTAAGATTGGTCTGTGATCTTTCACTTTCCAAAGACTATGGTCTGATGTGTGTATGCACCCTTAAGGCTCATACACACATCAGACCATAGTCTTTTGAAAATGAAAGATCACAGACCAATTTTACCCCCTTCCATGTAGTATGAGAGCCATACCTACACAGTCTATTCTATGGAGCTGAACTCCCCATCAGATAGAAATCTTTGCAAGATGCTGCACACACAGATGCTGTACAGACACAAAAGATCTGTAGCTGCAAAAGCTCTGTTCCTGCCAAAGATCCGTTCCTGCAAAATGCATTCATAGTCTATGAGATCTGCAGATCATCATACACACATGATTTAACTGACATTCATCTGCAGATCAGATCCACCAGGATGGATTTTCAGATCTGCAGATGAATGTCTGTTCTGCATATGAATGTCAGTTAAATCATGTGTGTATGAGGATCTGCAGATCTCATAGACTATCATTGCAATTTGCAGGAACGGATCTTTGGCAGGAAAAGATCTTTTGCAGATATTGATCTTTTGTGTCTGTACAGCATCTGTGTGTGCAGCGTCTTGCAAAGATTTCTATCTGATGGGAGTTCAGCTCCATAGAAAAGACTGTGTAGGTATGGCTCTCATACTACATGGAAGGGGGTAAAATTGGTCTGTGATCTTTCATTTTCAAAAGACTATAGTCTGATGTGTGTATGTGGCCTTAGTCAGATGGACTCAAATCCGGGGCTTTGTTGTCCTAGGGTGGGTGAAGTGTGTGGATGTCCTCCTATCAGAGTCCTGGATTGGTGGTGAAAGGTTGGCTGATGTTCTTCACTCTTTTCAAAAGTAGGAAAAAAAATTGTTTTGGGTGGAGTTTGGTTTCCATCCTTAACTGTATTACCCAGAACAAACATGAAGCAGATCAGGTGTTTTTGACTTTGTCGTCAGATCTGACAAGATTAGCTGCATGCTTGTTTCTGGTGTCATTCAGACAGTACTGCAGCCAAAAAGATCACCAGGGCTGCCAGGCAACTGGTATTGTGTAAAAGGAAATAAATGTCAGCCTCCGTTTTCTTCTTACTTCAGTTGTCCTTTAAATAAGTTTTAAAATAGGTTTTACCTGAATGTTTTAAAAGAACAGTGTGAGTGATCTTTTTTTTTTTTTTTTTTTTTTTTTTTTTTTGTACAAGTAACCATTGTTCTTAGAATAAGTGCATTTAAAGTGGACCTGAACTCTTGCATAGGACAGAAGGATACATTTTAATAGACAGTCTTCAAAACTTGGACAGTGTACCCACTGTGCTGTTTAGTTAGCCTGTGAGAAAGGTATGATCAGTATATTGGTCAAATCCCAAGCTCCAGAAACCTATCAAATGCAGCAGCTCTAAGCTGCATATGCAGTATATCCATAAAAATAACAGGAATTTGCATCAACTCTAAATAATTAGCGTCATGTTGACTATTCTTACCCGAGTACCCGTGACTGAAACGTATGCTTCACTTCACCAGTCTGCAGATGTGCCGTCTCCTTGTGCATTACAAAGTGTGAAATGGAAATTCGGAATAGCCAAATTCTCTTTGGAAATAGCCAATAACACTTGAACTGTTTTTTGTTTTGACTGGAAACATTTGTGCTAATGTGTTTTTGCTGTATGCTGGGTTGTTTTCTTGCTCTACTTTGGTTCTGCTTTGTAAAAAATGAACTGGCTTGTAGATTTTGGCACGTGTATGAGAGGTGCAGTAAATGGCATTTCTTACTTGTGATTAGTGTCCACAGCTATGGATTGTGTAAATGCTTCAGATTACCAGCACTACATAAAAAAAAAAAAAAAAAAAAAAACTTTTTTTTTGTGTGTGGAAACTTTGGAGCTTTTAGGTGTGATTTCTCTAAGTAGCGGTGCAGAAATGTCCCTTGTCATAGGCTTGCATAGAGAATGACTCTCGTTAGGGGATATAGTCTAGGATTATTTACGCATCTCAGTTGGTGTGTGTCTACTGACCTTGATCAAAAAACTTTACTCAAAATTATATTTTCCATCCTCATTGCTAGCTTCTTGGAAAGTGTTAGTGAGGCTACTGCTATTAAAACATTTTGTATCAGTGCAAGTTGGCATTCCAATGCTCAGGCTGTTGTTTCTTTGGTGCAGACCGTTGTTAAAGGGGAACTTCAGCCTAAACAAACAAACATACTGTCATTAAGTTACATTTAGTTATAGTATTTACAATAGGTAATATAATCTCTTACCCACCCTGTTTTTAAAAGACCAGGCAAATGTTTGTGATTTAAGGGGGGCAGCCATCTTTTTGGTTGAAAGGAGGTGAGAGGGAGCATGAGACAAAGTTCCAACTGTCCTGTGTCCTGATCACTCCTCCCAGCTGCGCGCACTTTGCTTCAAATCTCAATTAAAAATAAAAAAAAAAACAAATGTGTGCCAAAACAGCAGAAGGAGAACATCAGAAATCCCATCATGCTTTGCACAGCATCAGGGGAAAAATGACCGGGCAGTTTTCTTCTGTGGAGCTAAAAATAAGGCTTGGGTAAAGGTGGCCATACACTGGTCGATTTGCCATCAGATTCGACCAAAAGATAGATCCCTCTCTGATCGAATCTGATCAGAGAGGGATCGTATGGCCACCTTACTGCAAACAGATTGTGATCGGTTTCAGGCTGAAATCGATTCACAATCTGTGGAGCTACCCCCCCCCCGCATACATTACCTGTCCCGGCCGGCCCGAGTCCCCTGGTCCGGCTCCCGGCTGACATCTTCTCCCATCACCTTCCGCATCACACATCCGGCATCCGCGTATAACTTTCTGTCACTCGAGTGACAGCGGAAGTTCAAATAGAGCACCCTCTATTTGTACTTCCGCTATCACTGCAGTGACGCAGGAAGTTATGCCGGATGCCGTGATGCGGAAAAGATGCCAGCCGGGAGGTGACAGTGGGGACTCGCACCGGCGGAGCAGGAAATGTATTCCGCTGTATTGCGTCGGTCGTCGAGCATTCGAACGCCGCTATCGACGCACTACCGACCCGCCGGCGATCGAGAAAAATCTTCCACACGGATGGATCAACGGGAGTCGATGGGAACGATGGATTTCGGATGGAAATCCATCGTTCTGTCAGCGCTGTGCGCGGCGATTTCACGGCCGTTTCGATCACTGTGATCGAACGGCCGTATTTCAGCGGGAAAATCGTTGTGTATTGGCCCCTTAAGAAAAACAAAAGTTCTGATGCTATCAAACTGTTAAACACCAAGCGTTTTCAGTGCTGCTGAGCAGGGACGGATCTAGACCAAGTTGCCCCAAGTTGCGCCTGGGGCAAGGTCAGGTTTTGGTGCCTAAACTGCCATTCACCATCCAATTTTTGCCGCCTTTTTAAGAATTCAACAAACTGCGCCTGGGGCAAGAGACCCGCTTGCCCCCCCCCCCCCCCCCCCACACCCCTAGATCCGTCCCTGCTGCTGAGTAGCTTTTTAGTCTGTAGGTTCACTTTAAAGCCATAGACCTGGAGATTATGGGCAGATTCGACAGACAAATTTATCTCGAATTGAATCTGATTAGAGATAAATGTGTCTCTTGTCAAAGCTGCCCATATACTACAGGCCGATTCCCATCTGATTTCAGCATGAAATCTTCCGGGAATCGGCTAAGCCCACCATCAATGCCCCCCAATGTCTAAATGTGACCCCCCCCCCCCCCACCCAGTGTGTGCATTTATACATTATATGTCCTGAAGCAGCCTCCATACGGTGACGTCCATCTTGCTGGGTTCTAATAGCTGCATACATGCTAGCGTGCATGCGGAACATGGCGACAAGGACTGACACCGGACAGGTAATGTATAAATGTACACACGGGGGGGAAAATTTTATACATTGTGGTGGGGGTTTTGTTGTTTTGCCGCTCATTCCAAAATC
Source organism: Hyperolius riggenbachi (assembly GCF_040937935.1). Lineage (NCBI taxonomy): Eukaryota > Metazoa > Chordata > Amphibia > Anura > Hyperoliidae > Hyperolius > Hyperolius riggenbachi. The sequence continues at coordinate 320,410,321 of NC_090648.1, forward strand.
GGCTGCCGCACACACGACCAACCAAATTTGGCCTGACCTCTTGCAGCATGAGCGATCGACAATGCAACCAATTTCCGTCCCAAAATTGGTCACTTTGTTGGTCGGACATGCACTTGGACATGCACTATAATAATCAAATTGGATGGTTGATCACCTGCCAAGTCGCCTGATGTATGGCCACCTAACCAAAGGAGTTTTGAATCAGGATATCATAATTTATTGGCTAATTTAGAGATAAATAATTAGTAAGCTTTCAGCTAATATGCCTTCTTCATACTTCCATCCTGACTATATATTAACAAGATGTTGAAACACAGAGCTTAGGGCCCGTTTCCACTAGTGCGGAAACCGGGCCAAATCCGCAGTTTTCCCGCAGGCAAATCATGCAGGGAAACTCTGCCATAGGAAATAATGGCGCCCCCGGCTGAACCACTTGCCCTAGCGAGTTGGCCAACATTGCCATCAGTTTTTCGTGCGGGAGGCAGAAAATCCCATAGCCGTGCATGGCGCGGCGTCTGGCAATCGTCTGCGTGCACGCAGACTAGTAAGTGCCGCCTAGTGGAAACTATATACACTGGACACTCAGAGGCGAAACATTCTTTTGCAAACACATAAATAAATGTCATTGGATGCCCTGATTACAACTCCTGGAGGGTCTCACAGGGATGCTAGCTAATTTATGACAAATAGATAAGACCACTTGTTTGCTAAACCATGACATACCACAGAACTTCCTGCTGGGGGAAGTTTAAACAGTAGAGGGGCACTCTACTGTTTAAACTTCCTGCCGGGACAGGAAGTTCAGTGGAGCCAAGCCAGCCGGACTCGGAGCCCAGCGCGGAGAAGAAGACAGCTATCGATGCACCCGCGACCCACTGGCGATCAAGCAAAATCTTCTGCACGGACGGATCGACGTGAACGATTGATTTCGGATGGAAATGGATCGTGCTGTCAGCGTTTGCGCAACGATTTCACAGCAGGTTTGATCAGTGATCAAATCTGCTGTATATCGGCGGGAAAATCGTTAGGTGTATGGGCCCCTTAAGAAAGTTTTAAAAAACAAATGGCTCTTACAGGGAACCTAAACTGAGAGGGATATGGAAGTTTCCTTTTAAACAATACCAGTTACTGGCCATCCTGCTGATCTCTTTGGCTGCAGTGGTGGCTGAATCCTAGACCTGAAACAAGCATGCAGCTAATCCAGTCTGACTTCAGTCAGAGCACCTGATCTGCATACTTGTTCAGGGGCTTTGGCTGAAAGGATTAGAGAAAAGGAAAACAATCCATATCCATCTCAGTTTAGGTTCCCTTTAAGACCAACTACATATAGATATCAAAGTTTCAATGCAAGCCCTAACCACCTAAACCCCTAAACTACACATCTGGTCAGTTTAATAGGTCAGTATTTTCCATATGACCAAGGAGGAATTCAGCGGCCTATTATATAGGAAATTGTTTTGATTTATTTCCTGAAATCTGGATCCATGCTGTATGAATATTCTCCCTACTATTGCCTGATAACATTTTCAGCCATTTTGTTTTATGTTCCTAGAAAAGGAACAATCGGTGGAAGAGATCTTCAAGTATATTCCAACTTGGCATAAGTGCAGAAAGTCCTGAGTCTCACTCATATGTAGGGATGCTCTCACGAGTAAATTCGAGTGCCTAAGCACCCAAATTCGTGTTTTTAAATTAGCATTAATTACTGTAGGTGTGCGGCGGGGACATAAGGGGTTATTTACCCATAAATCCGTATCCTCCCTGCGCTCCAAACATCTTGCACGCATCCTATTGGACGAGTTACAAGCCTCGCCAAATGTTTACTTCCTCCTTCAAGCCGGAAGAAATTTCCATAAAATCTGTTATATTGTATCGTGTGTGGCCACCTTAAGATCTAGTGAAATATCTGCTTTTAGGTATTTGTCTGTTTACCTGCAAAGATTTGCACTGCACACACCTTCCTGGCTTTCTGGCTAAGGTGGAGTGGACAATTTATAACTACCAAGGTTATCACAAAGTACTGCGCCAACCATACAGGGTCCACATGAACAGCAACTCCCTGTGGGTGCGCATACAAGTAGAGTTTCAGATTATGAAAGCAGTATATTAAGGCACCTATGCGCTCTCCACATCCATCAGAATCTAGACCGAAGACACAAAGCTACCATTGCGTCATACTATTACTTCAATCAAATTTAATCAGAAGCTGCATGAAAATCAATAACCATATACACCAAGACTCCTCAACAAAAAGACTGGGGCTCACCAGATTGTTGCCACCTCAGATACCAGGTGGGTCTAGCGCTCTGGCGGTCTTCCAGCCTCAGTATAGTACAAGTAGGCACGTTCCAACTAATCCATCAGTAAGACATTGGCTATCATTCATAAAGGAGCTGTCGGTAAGGGGAATCAATGCGGGAAAACACCGCTGGCGGATTTTTAGACTTCTGGGTGGGCATTCATAAAGATCCATGTGCGGTAGCAGTGCGGAGATTCCCCGAACTAGGCAGGCGGTAGGCTTGCGGAGACACGGAAGCAGCCGAGTTGATACATTTCTCCGTGTTCCGCTCTGCAGCAGCTGCCTGGGAGGTCTGTGTGTCTCCATTCACTTACATTGGTATCGCCACATCAGAGGGAGCGGTACTTCCTGACCTCACTTCCCTTCCCTGATCTTCATGAATTAACATTTTGCTACATTTGTTCTGATAATCACCGCACAAGGCGGTGATTTATCACTCTGCTCGGTAGTGTAATTTTTTCATGCGGAAAGAGCCTTTATGAATGCTGACTTTGCTAAGTGGTCGGTAAAGTCAGCAGTTTTAAGCATTTCCGCATGCTTAAAACTGCTGACTTTACCGACCACTTAGCAAAGTCAGCATTCATAAAGGCTCTTTCTTTATGCTTTATGAATGATAGCCATTGTAGATAAAGATACCCAGCATGGCTGCTCTCCAGGGCTATGAAACACTGCGGTGTCCCGCTAGTGATTCCCCCCCCCCCCCCCCCCCCGTAATTTGTGAGCTGCACAAGGGTTAGATCCTGGTTGGTGTGACTTCAGTGCGCACTGGCTCCACCCTGAGGTGTGACATCAGAACCCAATGGCTCAGTCCCGAAGATTCGTTGGAATAAAAGCCCTACAGGGCTGTGCTCATACCGTGCTCTGTCAAGTTCCCCAGAGCTGCTCCATGCTATGTACACACGCAGTCAACTGTAGCCTGGAAAGAAAAGGGGGTGGTACTGCAGCACAGTGCTGTGAGCTGCAGGATGCCTGCAGACATTCTCAGGGCCGGATTTGTGGAAAGGCCTCCAAGGCACAGGACTAGGGCGCCAGATTTAGCCAAAATACATGGGGCGGGTGACGCTATACCAGTCACCCGCCGCCATAACTGTCAGCTACTTACTGTGCAAGTCTGCAGCCGCCCGCCCCGCTTTGCTCTGTTACTGTGTAAACAGCTAGCGAGGGGCGGCCGCGGCTACTACAAGTACCGATGTTGTGGTGCAAAGAGGGAGAGAGAGCCTGCAGCAGCCATAGAGCAGACTCTCTATCCCGAGTCCCACACACAGTCCAGCGGCTTGCAGCGGGCGCATCACTCACCTGGCTGGCCGCTTTGTCATTTAAGTGACGTCAGCCTGGCTGAGCCCACTCAGCCCAGCCAGAAGTGTGCAGTAGAGATGGGAAGTTCGGATCTTTTCAATGATCCGGATGATTCGAATCGGATCATTGAAGAGATCCGGATCTTTGATCCGAATATCGGATCATTTTACTACCAGAAGCATTCGGGGGTGAAATGAACAGCAGGACAGGTCTGTGGACAGGAGAAGGGGAGGGGGTGGACACACAGAGAAGGGGAGAAGATGGACAGAGGGCAGGGAGTGGACAGAGAAGGGGAGGGGGTGGACACACAGATAAGGGGAGAAGATGGACAGAGGGCAGGGAGTGGACAGAGATGGGAGGAGGGACGAGCAGAGAGCAGAAATGTTTGCACGTAATACTCACATGCTGAAGTCATATGCTTTACATATATTTCACCTATATGTTCATCTGTACACTTTGAAAGAAAAGGTCGCACAGTGAAATAAAGCATTCCCAGAAGATAAGTGTAGCTGTTTAGTGCTGAGTGCAGGAGGATCATATAATTGCCCAGCAATCACAGTGCCTGCAAAGTTACTGAGCTGTGCTGAACCAATAGCTTCCAATGTGATCACTGTGCAGCACTACGGAACAGCCAGCCTGTAATGGGCAGCACATTGCAGCCAGTATGTGTGCTCTACACATATCTGGCAGTGGCACCCATGTCCCTGACTCCCCTCTACCTCTCTCCCTGCAAGGGTGGCTCCCTTCCAACAGAGCGATCCATCTCTGCTCTGCTTCCGGGACCCCGCTGCCCGCTGAGAGGGGGCGTGTCGCCCCTGGCCCCGCCCCTTTTGTGATCCGAATCACTCATTTTGATGATTCGGATGATCGACTCATAAAATAGATTCGGATCAAAGATCCGAATCGTTCATGATCCGGACAACACTAGTGTGCAGTGGATGGGAGGTCTCCCGCTGCCGCTGGGGCTGCTGGATGAGCCGCCCGCTGTCACTTGCAGATGATCGGCGCCCTTCTCCACCCGACTTCCGGTCAATGGTGTGGAGAAGACGGGAAAACACGTGGCTGATGCAGCGCCACACATCAGTAGAGAGATCTCGCCGCGCTGCTGGGGATGAATGAACGTGAGAAACCCCAGAGTGCAGGCAATGGCGAGATCTCTTGCACCTGCAGAAGAACCGGACTACGGGAGGAGAGAAGGAGGCCGGACTATAAACAAAGATGCACGAGGTCTGGTAAGCAGCACCACTCTGCATCTACTAATCCCCTGTCCACCAGCATCACGCAATCTGTCCCCCGATCAGCAGCAGCCGCCTGTGTGAAATTCCTCTCCCCCTTCCCAGTGTAAGTGACACTTCCCTCCTCCCCACGCAGCAGCCTCCCAGTGTGATCCCAGGGGATTAACTGACCCAACAGCATCCAGTATGTCCCTTCTCCCCCACTAAGTATGTCCCTCCATCCTCACCCCCCACAAAGCAGCACCCAGTTTGTGCCCCTCCCCATTTTGCCTTCCACCTGTACCCAGTATGCCCCTCTCCCTTCCCCCATTAGCACCAAGTATGTCTCTCTCTCTCCCACACATAAAGCAGCATGCAGTTTGTGTGCCCCCCACAGAGCAGCACCCAGTATCTCTCTCTCACACCACCCAGTAGCTCCAAGTATGTTCCTCTCAGTCTCTCTTCCCTCCACAAAGCAGCTGCCATTTATGCCTCCAACCAGCACCCAGTATGTGTGCACACACTACACATACACACACACACACACACACACACACACACACACACACACACACACACACACACACACACACACACACACACACACACACACACACACACACACACACACACCCCCACACCCACACCCATCCTTGCATCCCACCAGCACCCAGTATGTATGTCCCTGCCTCCTACCAGCACCCAGTATGTGTATATACACACACGCACACACGCACACGCACACACACACGCACACACACACATCCATCCTTGCATCCCACCAGCACCCAATATGTATGTCCCTGCCTCCTACCAGCACCCAGTATGTGTATATACACGCACGCGCACGCACGCGCACGCACGCGCACGCACACACGCGCGCGCGCATCCCGCCAGCATCCAGTATGTCTGTCCCTGCCTCCCACCAGCATCCAGTGTCTCTGTCCCTGCCTCCCACCAGCATCCAGTGTCTGTCCCTGCCTCCCACCAGCATCCAGTGTGTCTGTCCCTGCCTCCCACCAGCATCCAGTGTGTCTGTCCCTGCCTCCCACCAGCATCCAGTGTGTCTGTCCCTGCCTCCCACCAGCATCCAGTGTGTCTGTCCCTGCCTCCCACCAGCATCCAGTGTGTCTGTCCCTGCCTCCCACCAGCATCCAGTGTGTCTGTCCCTGCCTCCCACCAGCATCCAGTATGTTATACTCTCCCCCACCCAGCAGCACTCAGCATGTGATAATTCCTGCCTCTCTAAGTAGCACCTTATATGTGACCCTACCTTCTAATACCAGTAGGAATGACCAATGAATGCTTATAATTCCAAGCTGATGCAAATGGATGCTGCTTGGAAATGGACCATTCAACTCCTGCAGCTGCTTTGATAATTTTTTAAGATGCAAAAGTCTGCATATTTGCATTAGCTCACAATTATCTGCATCACATTGGCCATATATAATAACCAGTAGCACCCTTTCCCTCCCAACTCAATCTCTTCCCCAACAGGGAGCGTGGTTGTTCAGGGGCGGTAGGTGACAGTAGGCCTTGGGTGGTGAACATTACAAATCCGGCCCTGGTTCTGGTGTCTCAACTTATGCCTGTCCCCAGACACTGCACCGGCCCTAGTCTGAGGGGGTATTCTGAGCTCCAGTAATATCCCCCTAAACTTGCCTATGCAGAGGGCACCTCATACCAGCTTTTGTGGCATTAAATCACTGTTGCATTTTCAGGCATGCGTATCTTAGTAGTCCATTGCATTCAGAGTCTGTCAGAGAACTGATAAAGACCAAGGAGGGAAAAGGGCTGTCTGCAATATTTTGTATTCTTAAACACTATATCTGAATGTATGCCTGGATTTTCAGGGATTGGAAGGTATGGTTTGCATGTTTAGTAAATGTCCTGTAGTAATACATTACGGCAGTAACTATGTAGACAGCATTCGTAGTGAATCTTGTAGTATTGTTCATGTTTGCTTTGTGATTGGTGTGCAGCAGACTTAAAGAGGAACTTTACTGAAAAGGGGAAAAAGTAAACCACTACATCGCAAAGTGAGAAGTTGAAGAGAGATCAAGAAATGATTGATAATCTCCATGTAATTTGTTCCTATTGTTTGATCCACAATCAGCTACATGTACCGTAATCATCTTTACTACTGGCAGATATGAAAAGAACACAGTACCAACTGCTATTATCTATAACCACCCCCCCAAAACGGCTGTTATTTCCCACAATGCAACAAGGCTCGCCGACAGGAAACTGTCAGGAGCTAGAACCTAACATCACGCTGTGGGTGTGGTTTCACCACAATTTCAGCCATACAGATATTCAGCCACTATATCCGCCAAATCCGCAGTTTTCCCACAGGCAAATCACGCAGGTAAGCTCTGCCATAGGAAATAATGGCGCCCCCGGCTGAACCACTTGACCTAGCAATTTGACCGACATTGCCATCAGTTTTTCGTGCGGGAGGCAGAAAATCCCCTACACTGACCCCGAGTCAGCATCTATCTACTACTCCACCACAGTCACCGCTGTCATGAACACAGCCGCCCCTCTCACCAACTTCCACCCCCGCCGCATCAACAGACAGCCCTGGCTGACTGAACCCATCAAAAAACTGAAAATACAGTCCAGGGCAGCAGAACGGCAGTGGCGGAAAAGCTCCAATGCAGATGACTTCGCCCACTATAAAAACACGCTGCTCCAGCTCAGGGACTTTCTCTTACTTGCAAAGCAGTCATACTTCTCTACACTTATTTCTTCACAATCCCATAACTCTAAACCACTTTTCAACACCTTCAGCTCTCTTCTCCACCCCCCGCCTCCCCCTACAACCACGTACTTGTCTGCAGAAGACTTTGCAGCATATTTTGTGAGCAACATTGAAACACTACAGAACAGCTTTCAAAAGCAACCCTCTTCACCGGTCCAATCACCTCTTCCTTTTTCCTCTCTGCCCGGCAGCACCCCTACTATCAACTATCCCTCTCCACATAACCACTCACCCACTCAAACCTCCTCGCCGCTAACAATCTTCTCCGCCTTAACTGAACAGCGTCTTTTGTCACTAATCTCTAAAGCTCATCTTACTACATGCGCCTCAGACCCTATTCCCTCTCATCTTATCCCCCAGCTCTCCTCCCCCCTCATTCCTGCTTTAACACTGTTTAACCTTTCTATCTCAACTGGCACTTTCCCTTCTTCATTTAAACAAGCTATCATAACACCACTAATCAAAAAACCCTCTTTAGACTCTACTGCCCTTTCTAATTACCGCCCAGTCTCTCTCCTTCCCTTTGCCTCCAAACTGCTGGAACGCCACATTTACTCAGTTGTCTAACTTTCTCTCTGCTAATTCCCTGTTGGACCCCTTCCAGTCTGGCTTCCGCCCTCAACACTCTATGGAAACCGTTCTCACTAAAGTTGCCAATGACCTCCTAGCTGCTAAAGCCAAAGGCAGATTTTCGGTACGAATACGCCTAGATCTGTCCTCTGCCTTCGACACTGTTGATCATACCCTATTTCTCCAGACCCTCTCAACACTGGGAATCAAGGGCCTAGCACACTCCTGGCTCAACTCTTATCTGTCTGGACGTTCTTTCATGGTCTCCTATGCCAATACCAACTCCTCTCCACGCCCACTGTCTGTGGGAGTACCACAAGGGTCCGTCCTTGGACCCCTCCTCTTTTCCATTTACACCCATGGTCTGGGACAGATAATAAGCTCTTTTGGGTTTCAATATCACCTCTATGCTGATGACACCCAAATTTATTGTTCTGCCCCAGACCTCTCCACACTACTTTCAAAAGTCCCCGAATGTCTATCCACTGTATCTACATTTATGTCATCCTGCTTCCTTAAACTCAATATGAGCAAAACGGAGATTGTGATATTTCCACCTTCGCTCTCTGTTCCACCTCCCATTGTCACAATCAATGTAGATAACACCCTAATAGCATCAACCCCCAAAGCTCGTTGCCTAGGGGTAACTCTGGACTCTGAGCTCTCCTTTAAACCACATATTCACACTTTAACTACCTCCTGCTACTTCCATCTCAAAAACATTTCCAGAATCTGCCCCTTCCTTTCACAAGAAGCAACTAAAATGCTTGTACATGCCCTAATAATCTCCCGTCTTAACTACTGCAACACCCTACTCTGTGGTCTACCAAAAAGCAGACTGGCACCTCTCCAATCCCTACTAAACTCTGCGGCCCGTCTCATCCACCTCTCTTCTAGATCCTCTGAGGCAGCCCCTCTCTGCCAATCCCTCCATTGGCTACCAGTTGCCCAAAGGATCCAGTTTAAACTTCTCACACTTGCATACAAAGCTCTACACAAGCTATCGCCTCCATACATTTCCTCTTTAATCTCTGGATACCTCCCCGCCCGGACCCTCCGTTCCTCACAGGAGACCCTTTTGTCCTCCAGCCTAGTCACCTCCTCTCACTCTCGCATCCAAGACTTCTCACGGGCTGTCCCTTTCCTTTAGAACTCTCTCCCTCAGCCGGTTCGTCATGCCACGAGTCTGGAAACCTTCAAACGTACTCTGAAAACACACCTGTTCAGACAAGCCTATAATTTGCTATAGGCAGCACTGAAGGCACACGGCTCACCCACTAATCCTTGTGTTTCCTTCCCTTTTGTTTCCCCCCCCCCCCCACTACCCTCTAGATTGTAAGCCCGCAAGGGCAGGGACCTCCTCCTCCTACTGTTTCTCATACTGCTGTTATTTTAACCACTTGAGGACCCACCCTTTACCCCCCCTTAAGGACCAGCGCTGTGTTAAGTGATCTGTGCTGGGTGGGCTCTGCAGCCCCCAGCACAGATCATGTAGCAGGCAGAGAGATCAGATCACCCCCCTTTTTTTCCCCCACTAGGGGGATGATGTGCTGGGGGGTTCCGATCTCTCCTGCCTGCATGTGGCTGGCGGGGGGGGGCACCTCAAAGCCCCCCTCCGCGGCGAAATTCCTCCCTCCCTCTCCTACCTGTTTCCCCCCCCCAGAGATCAGGGCTGCACAGGACGCTATCCGTCCTGTGCAGCCAGTGACAGGACGTCCCCTGTCACATGGCGGCGATCCCCGGCCGCTGATTGGCCGGGGATCGCCGATCTGCCTTACGGCGCTGCTGCGCCGTACAATGTAAACAAAGCGGATTATTTCCGCTTGTGTTTACATTTAGCCTGCGAGCCGCCATCGGCGGCCCGCAGGCTATTCACGGAGCCCCCCGCCGTGAATTGACGGGAAGCAGCCGCTCGCCCGAGTGGCTGCTTCCTGATTAATCGGCCTGCAGCTGGCGACGCAATACTGCGTTGCTGGTCCTGCAGCTGCCACTTTGCCGACGCGCGGTATGAGTGCGCGGTCGGCAAGTGGTTAACATATGTACATGTACCAACTATACATCAACTATGTATGTATTTGTATTTATTCTATTCAATGTCATGACTGTACAGTGTCTTGTATTTCTTATGTATATTTGTTCCCCATTATTTGTTTGTACTATGTACAGCGCTACGGAAGATGCTGGCGCTATATAAATTAAAAAAATAAATAAATAAATAATAATAATGTTCACTCCTTGGTTAGTTCTTCTTGAAGTCTAGTATGCACATCGGATTTTGAACCTATGAGTGGCCAATTTACCACCTGTAGTATGAGCGCTAGAGTTGGGCCGAACGGTTCGCCGGCGAACGTGGTTCGCGCGAACGTAGGTGGTTCGCGTGCGGGTACCGCACGCGAACCTTTTGCGGAAGAAGTTCGGTTCGCCCCATAATGCACTGAGGGTCAACTTTGACCCTCTACATCACAGTCAGCAGGCCCAGTGTAGCCAATTAGGCTACACTAGCCCCTGGAGCCCCACCCTCCCTTATATAAGGCAGGCAGCGGCGGCCATTACGGCCACTCGTGTGCCTGCATTAGTGAGAGTAGGGCGAGCTGCTGCAGTCTCTCATATAGGGAAAGATTAGTTAGGCTTAGCTTCTTCCTGGCTGCATACCTGTTCTGTTCAGTGAGCCCTCAGCCCACTGCATACCTGTACTGTGATCCTGCCACTCCATACCTGTTCAGTGATCCTGCCACTCCATACCTGTTCAGTGATCCTGCCACTGCATACCTGTCCCGACCATATGGGCTGTAAAGCCACCAAAACCTGCACTCTCGCCATGGTGCGCACCAGTCCAGCACGGCCGTCACTAGTACAAACAGCTGTTTGCGGTGCGTTACACGGTGAGTTTGGTGTGTCAGTGTGAAGCAGTACCTTAATTACACTACCTGATTGATGTATACACATGCAAGATGTTTTAACCACCTGAGCGGTCTGGACGAGCTGAGCTCGTCCAACACCGCCGGAGGTCGCCGCTCAGGCCCTGCTGGGCCGATTTTAATCAAATAAAAAGCAGCACACGCAGCCGGCACTTTGCCAGCCGCGTGTGCTGCCTGATCGCCGCCGCTCTGCGGCGATTCGCCGCGAGCAGCGGCGAAAGAGGGCCCCCCTAGCCGCCTGAGCCCTGCGCAGCCGGAACAAAAAGTTCCGGCCAGCGCTAAGGGCTGGATCGGAGGCGGCTGACGTCAGGACGTCGGCTGACGTCGATGACGTCACTCCGCTCGTCGCTATGGCGACGATATAAGCAAAACAAGGAAGGCCGCTCATTGCGGCCTTCCTTGTTTATTCTGGGCGCCGGAGGCGATCGGAAGATCGCCTCCGGAGCGCCCTCTAGTGGGCTTTCATGCAGCCAACTTTCAGTTGGCTGCATGAAATAGTTTTTTTTTTATTTGAAAAAAACCCTCCCGCAGCCACCCTGGCGATTTAATCAGAACGCCAGGGTGGTTAAAGCACTTTAGGCCTGTCATTTAGCATTCAATGTGATTTCTGCCCTTAAAACGCTGCTTTGCGTCAAATCCAGATTTTTCCCGGGGACTTTTGGCGTGTATCCCACTCCGCCATGCCCCCCTCCAGGTGTTAGACCCCTTGAAACATCTTTTCCATCACTTTTGTGGCCAGCATAATTATTTTTTTTTTCAAAGTTCGCATCCCCATTGAAGTCTATTGCGGTTCGCGAACTTTAACGCGAACCGAACGTTCCGCGAAAGTTCGCGAACCCTGTTCGCGAACCTAAAATCGGAGGTTCGGCCCAACTCTAATGAGCGCTTACCTACAGTCTGTTAATTGTCTTCACAATCTGTCAGTCCTAATACTATATGGAAGTGGTCAATTTTGCCAATCGAAATTGGATTTGTGTACCAGACTTAGAGGAACGCCAGTGAAAATAATGTAATAAATAAGTGCTTCATTTTTTGCAATAATTATGTATAAATGATTGTCAGCGTTTGACCATTGTAAAATATTTTACATCCCTGATTTACATTGACATTTATTACATAGTAACATTTTTACTGTTGGCAAGTGATGTGGCTGCTGCTTGCTGTTTTGGCAGTTGGAAACAGCTGTAAACTGCTATTTCCCACAATGCAACAAGGTTCACAGACAGGAAGCTGCCAGGAGTACCACGGTCCTCAGTTTCTTTTGCGAGGGGTTTCACCACACAGTGCCCCCTGGTGGTCTGTTTGTGAAAATGAATAATTTCTGATTGACAGAATGAAACAAATACCCCATTTTTGGTTTGTAGTAATTGCCACCCTTGCCAAATCTGTCATTAACTCAGTCTGTTAGTGATGCATTATGGAATAACTTCCTGCTCATGTGGAGCTGAATGCTTAAAGTTACTTTGTTTTAGAAAAGCAAAATCGAACGTGGCATAGCTTTTATTCAGTAGAGGGGCTCTTTGGCCTGCTTCAAAAATATTAATGGTTTTGGATCATCGTGACTTCAGGGAGTAATACATCTACCTTGCAAGGCCTATAATCAAGTGTTTCTGCTAATACGCCTGTTTTTTCAGGGATATGAAGGAATGATCTGCACATTTGACTCTTAGGCCTCTTGTAGACGACATGCGATTCCGATTTGCAATTTTAAATTGGTACTACATGCTGCATTTCTCTTTATTTTGAAAGCATCTAGGGAAACTCAGAATCACAAATGGGATTTGTATTGTGTGCAGAGGGGCCTCAAAGTGATACATTATGGTAGTAACTATGTAGCCAGTATACACATTACCAGAGACTACTAGCAAATGTGTCCATTTAGCAGGGCACAGGTCCCACTAAGTAAATGAATCAGGAAGGGAGCTGTTAGACCAGTGGTCCTCAAACTAAGGCCCGCGGGCCAAATGTGGCCCCCTGAGGCTTTTTTACTGGCCCCCCACACAGAAAATGTATTACTTATAGATGCGGTCAGCTACATCTTTAAATATTGGTGGTCCACATATAGAATAGCAGTGCTGGCACCACCCATCCACAAGCCAGAAAGCAGTAATTTGCTGGTTCCCAAGCAAATTCCACGTCAGGTGACACTGCTGTCCAATTGCTGCATGCTTCCCTGTCTGGCCCGCAAAGACTTCTACATCATTTTATGTATACTCCGGCCCCCCAGCAGTCTGAAGTATGTTGACCCGGCCCTCGACCCAAAACTTTGGGGACCCCTGTGTTAGACTGTGAGCTGTGTCTGGGATGGGCTTGCAGTGAATAAGTGGACATACTACAATATTTGTAAGAGCCCCAAGATGGGTAGGTTTGAGCAGAGACAATATGTAAAGTGCGTCTTGAGAAGAGCGTCAATGTTCTTCAGTACTAAGATGCTGGGGGGAGGGGGTGGCAATGGATGTGCAGCAGCCATGCCAGGCTTCTATGTAGTCATACCTGCTTCCGATGGACAAAGCATGGATGTACTCATAATGTGGGGGGGGGGGGGGGGGGGGGGGGGGGGTCTGAGCTGTATGTAAATGACATGGAGCCATGGGAATGAAAATGCAAAACATGCCAAATATGGCAAAGGCAAAGTTGTGTAAGCACATGACAGTGACCCCATATGTAACTAGTGTGATGTTTTGAGTTTGTGTTGGGTCAACACATGATCAGATGTTGTTCCAAGTAGTGGACCAATGAGCATTACACAATGTAAGATAGCCAACCTTGCTAATGCAGGCATTGGTGTAATTATGGGGTGGAAGAAGTAAGCCCTGATGTCACCGTACTGATCTCTGTCTGGAGACAGCCAGGGGAGCCTGGTGGAGGAGGAAGGAAGAAATCTGGGCTCCTACGGGCATGGGGGGGGGGGGGGTGTTGAATGTAGGAAGGGGGGCACCCAAAAAGTTTAGCAGAGTGGCCCTGTGAGAAAGTTATGGCCCATAATGAAGGTTTATTATTATTATTATTATTATTATTATTATTATTATTATTATTATTACTTCCTCTTAAGCCATAATAGTTGCCTGGTGTCCAGCTGGTCCTTCATTTATCAGTAGTGTCTGAATCACACACCTGAAATAAACATGTGGCTAATCCACTTCAGTCAGAAAAGTCTGATCTGCATGCTTGTTCATGGTCTATGGCTAAAAGTATTAGAGGCAGAGGATCAGCAGAAAAGCCAGGCAATTTGCATGGTTTAAAGGTAAATTCATATGTCAGCCTCCATATCCATCTCACTTCAGGTGTGCTTTAAATGGAACCTCAGGTGAGAGGTATATGGAGGCTGCCAATTTATTTTCTTTTAAACAATACCAGTTGCCTAACAGTCGTCCTGAGCCTGCGTCTCTAATACTTTTAGCCATATAGACCCTGAACTATAGTATATGCAGATCAGGTACTCTGACTCAGGTTTTACTGGATTAGCCATATGCTTCTTCCAGGGTTTTGACTCGGACACTACATCAAGTGGCATTGCTGGCAAGGAAATAAATATGGCAGCCTCCATATCACTCTCACCTTGGGTTCCCTTAAGCTTTCAACTTGTAACTGTACTGAAACATCAAAGTTCATGGGGATGGTCTTAAGCCCAATCTACATGATACGATTCTTTGTACAATTCGATTACGATTCTATTTACGATCCAATTAAATCCGACATGTCCGATCGGGATTCGAAATTAATCGAGTCCCGATCGGACATGTTGGATTTAATCGGATCGTAATCGAATCGCACAAAGAATCGTATCGTGTAGATAGGACTTTATAGCATTTGCCTATACATGCTTATCTATAATTTTCTTTCTGATCTCTTCAGAGGGTTGTCTCCTTTGCTTTCTGTGGTGCATGTTCAGTGTGGGACCTAAAACATTACCAAAGAGTCTCAATTTAAATAGGCTGAGAGACTGATTGTGAGATTGGAGATGTGTGATATGAATTAAAGAAAAATTACCTAATCCAATTACTTATGAGGTCTCTTAAAGAGACTATGAAGTCTCCTAAAATTGCACTTTTTATTTCACAGTTGTCTTCAGCATTATAACACAAGCTAAAATGCTGCATCCCCGCAGCAGATCGCTACATTTAAACCTCCCAAATCCCCTGGGCTAAATATGGGGAGCATTTCCTCATAGAGGCAGAGCTTTGGGCTGCAGCTCTGCCTCCATGTGTGTCAATCCCTGCTGATTGCCGCCGGTCCCCGCCCCTCTGTCTTCCTTCACTAAGAGAGGCGGGGGAGAGGCGGAGATCCGTGGGGATTGACGTGAATGGAGGCAGAGCTGCAGCTCAAAGCTCTGTTTCTCCGGGGCAGCAAAATCCATGACTTTGAAAGTCGTGGAAATTTGCCCCAAGATTTGGGGGGTTTAAATGTAGCGATCTGCCGCAGGGATGTGGCGTTTTAGCTTGTGTAATACTGCTGAAGGTAACTGTTTAAATATAAAATGCAATTTTAGTAGACTTCAGAGTCTCTTTAAGCTGTGTTCCCACAAGAGTTGACCGAGGACATGGTAAGGGGTACAGAGGAGGACATGGTGACAGAGTATGACACAAGGGGGTCAGAGGATGGGGTACCCCAGGGGTACAAGGGGGATATAATAATTGGCGGGAGAAGATCCACAAGATGCCCCTGCACCATGGACACACAAGATTTAGTTTTATTTTGCTTCCTAGTTCTTGCATCTTAAGGCCCGGAACGTCTTATGGTCCAAAAAATACTATATCTATTCAAGTGTGATTTGTTGACATATATTTTCTGTCCTGTATTTTCACAATATACTTAATGGCATTGATCTGTCCATATTTTGTTTCTTGTACCGTGCCTGATCATGTCTCCCAGATACTCTTATGCATCAAGTGCATCCCTTTTTGTGGACTGTACCAGTTTCAAGCATATAGCCCCAAAATCCTGGCCATTTTGTGCTGGTACTTTTCTAGGCTGCTTATTCTCAGGTATTTTCATACTCCCCATTGGGGTGGAGGTGATTGATGCGGATTTAAACCAGTCAAGAATTAAGCTAAGCAAACACGTTTTAATTTCTGTTGCCTGGCAGGGATTGGGGCTTGGTCCCCCAGACAGTTCATGGGCAAGTTGTTCATAAAAGTATCACTTTTCCTGATCGTTTTGGTCAGAAAGTGTTTCTTATATGCCGCAATGTCCTTTTGGGCCACATTATGTACATGAAACCACCCAATAATTTAGGAGCTATCTATTGTAGTACAGGTACTCCAGTGCATACTAAACAGATAGAACAGATAGCATTGAAAAGGGTCACCATGACTTTAGTCTGAAATACTACATTATTGATCCTATTCTTAAATTGTGGAGGACAGGTGGTTAGGATAAGGTTCTATTATTAAAACAAAGAATGGTAACTTTGATCTATGGGTTTAGAAACATTCGTTCCAGGAGGCCTTAACAGGGACTTTGTTTTTGTAACTTGCGTTTTTTTCCAGATCTTGTCACTGGATTCAGGAGCACTCCTATTACTCTTCTATGAACTCCGCTTGAGCGTATGGAACTATAAATTAGCTGTGTTTTCTGTTTCTGCACCTTGGGCTCGATTTTACAAAGAGTAGTTCGGTAAAATAATTTTCTTCGGTATAATACCGCCACCGATATTTTACACCTTTTTTTCCAAATTCACTAAGGTTTTCCCACATAAGGCAGAAGTTTGGTAATTTACAGAACAAACATGCCTCAATTCACTAATGCCTGCAATTCTGTTTTCCTTCAGTCCTGTTCAAGAGTTCAGGTCCACTGTAACCAGAACTCTCAATCAATCAGAAGAAAATCCCAGTCTTGCTGGATGCATAAAGCTATTTTTAAAGTACGATACACATTAATAAAGCAGTTTCGTTAAGATAAGTTTGTCTTAATTACTTTTTAAAGACTGTATTTCAACATTTATATGGATGGGTATAGTAAAAGGTGTACTGTAGCAGAGTATTAGTTAGGCCTGTTTTTAAAAGTAGCCCTCAAGCAACCAGAATTTACATGTATCCAGCATATACTAATCCCTTTAGGTCCCGAATAACTGAGATTCTACTGGATTTATATTATGGTGAAGTAACATTGGATTATTCCCTGTGAGTTCAGTATTTTCTTATTTTTTTCGGATATGCATATTTCAAAATAAAATGTGTTTGACTTATGATTTATTATAGTTGTGTAGTCTATAGAGCACTTTCCTGTTCTCCAGTACTTTAGAGATACTACTCTGATTTTGTGAGTAAGAGACTTTGCACCATAGGAAAGGTCCAAACTCAGCAGAAACACCATCCCTTTGGATGCATTGGCATATCTTTATAGACTGCATATTCACAAATTATTTTCTGTGCTTTACTGTCGCATCCTCTTACCATTGCTACCAGGAGTAACACTATAGCATGGCTCCATTGCTTTGTTCTGTAGTGAGTAGCATGTACATGAATCCCATACGGCCAAATATATCACGTCATCGCCTAAGGATCTGGCACAACCACCAAGCGCATTGTTCTCCTTACCCTGCCTCCTGGAAGTTGCTTGATTGTACAGTGTGAATCATCCTTTTCACCCCCTCTATAGCAACAGATGCATCACTAGCCTCTAGGCTAGCAATACGTTTGCACTTGTTCCTGGACTGTCGCCTGAGGAGCAGACTCCCAATCATGTGACTGTTATTGCGTGTACAAGGCCACAGGAGTCCATTCCCTAAGCCTCTACATTGGTGTTATTTTTTTACCAATCTTCTCATTTCCATGTTTGTTTTACCCAACCTTTTATTCATTAAGCTGCTTTTTCTTATTTTACCAACTGTGAAAGCTCTGTGTGATAAAATAACGATGGTTTATTAAATTGCCAACCAAAATAATTGTTACTGACAAGTGAACACTTGTGCTTTAATTTATAGCATACATTAATTTCACAGAAGCTATGTTTGGTGATGTTAAAGTGGATCCGAGATGAACTTTTACTCGCTGCATAATTGTGTTATTTTCCTATTGTTTATAGGGCATTCCTCAAGCCAAATACTTTTTGTTTTAACTCTTAATTCCCTATAAACTAAACGAGCCACTCCCACAGGTTTTCAGAGAGCCAAGGCATTTTCAGACAGTAGCAAGGGATCATGGGAGCTCAGTATGGGCAGGAGGGGGAGGTATTACTTGCCAGAGGGGAGGAGGAGGGGGATTAGTGTTTTTGTTTTGTCCCCCCCCCACAGGCTGAGTGCTCAAGATGCAGATAAGCCTGCCTCTGTGTAATGTTTACAAACATGGCTGCTGTCATTGTATCACAGGAAGAAATAATCATATTCTATTGAAGCTGAATGCAGCTAGATTTGCTGTGTAAATTATCTAACGTTCAGAGAAGATATATAGACAAGTTACTTGTTATAGTTTGTTTTTCATCTCTGATCCGCTTGTCCTTAGGTACACAGTGGTGATAAATATCTATACAGCTTTTATTGTGAAGAGAGGGGTTAAGGAGGAGACCGAGGAGGAAAAGGAGAGCTGGACAAAGAAAAAAGCTAATTAAACCACTCGGGAAAATGAGAAAACATTTTCCTAACTTCACTCGTGTTGTGTGTATATAACACAAATCTACACAAATTCTCATGTAGTAACTGACCCAGATTGGCAGTGGGAAGGTGTGAAAGAGGTAACTATCAAAAGCTAATTGTATCACAGCTGGCCTCTATATTGCATGTACTGCAATAATGGAGCAATACCACATGAATCCTTAACACAAACTATGGGATACCATGTCAGTTTTTAAAAAATATAAATTTAAAGTATGATGTAAAGTATGACCTTTATCAATTGAAAAAAAAAAATTGAAAATTTTATTTGGCTTTTGGTAACATATCACAAGAGGAAATTTAAGTAGAGATAGGACGAATCCTACATTTTCTCAAACTGAAACCTTAAAAGGTTCTCATAGTAAAAATGCACATTAAGCCTGTGCCCTTTGAGCTACTCACTGTACAGCTACAGCTACTCACTGTATTTAATGTCACCCTTCATTCCTTCCTAATCTCTACCGCTATAGCAGACCGCTATAACTCCCTATTCTGAATATTTTGCCTGAACCTTGGTGGAATTCAAATTTGCTTTCTTAAAACAGAGTATTTGCAATAATTCAGGTTGGAGTGAGCGCAGAGTATTTGCAATAATTCAGGTTGGAGTGAGCGCAGAGTATTTGCAATAATTCAGGTTGGAGTGAGCGCCAAGATGTTTCCCAGTGCATCACTGCTGAATATATGCAAATCACCCATTGTTGTCCCTGTGAGCTAAAAACACCTCCAGATCCGCTAGAATGCAATGATGTGTCATCCTGTTAATATAACAGAGCCACACTAATCCAACATGCATACAGACTGTTTTGGATTGGTTGATCCTCATCAGTGCATGGCATGGACTATTGTGGCTCTATGGAGTAGGACTTGAAACACCCAGAGTTAGTGACTACCCAGCAAGCTCATGGTGACCCAGAACTCATTAGAGTGTGTAAACCTGAATTATTGCAAATACTTTGTTTTAAGAAAGCAAACCTTTGTTTTCCATAGCATATTAGTAAGGGGGAATTTTGGTCCATTGTAGCCCCTTACACACTCCAATGAGTTCTGGTTCAGCATGAGCTTGCTTGGGTAGTCTGTAACTTTTGGTGGAACCCTCAATATCTTTTCATATGGATGTTTTTACAGCAGTTTTGTGGCATGACTACTTTACATCTGCTGTTCAATTGCCACCCTGGAAAATTTTATTTTTCCATGTAGCAGGAGAGATTACCTACACAATGGCCTCGATTCATAAAGCATTACCTCATGCGGTAATGCTGAAAACAGCAGACTTTACCGACCACTTAGCAAAATGTCAATTCATAAAGGCTGTTACCGCATGAAAAGCTGACATTACCGACCAGGGAGCTAAATTACCGACTTGGCTGCAGTTACCGACAACACATGTCAGTAAATTGTCAGCAAATGTCAATTCATAAAGCCTGCAACATGCGGTAAGCCTGGCGGAAGTTACCGACAGGTGAGGTCTTAACAAGTCACCGACAGCTCTGACAGCTCTGATTAATGCAAAGTGCAGAGATCCGAAAGTCTGTTTGATTCATCTGTGGAGAGAGCCAGTGAGCCGTCTGTGTGAATCATTTCAGCAGGCAGGGAAAGACTGTGTGACTCATCTGTCTGAGTCATCAGTGGGAGAGCCAGAGAGAGCCGTCTGTGTGATTCATTTCTGCAGGGCAAAGAGGGAATCGGGACACTGCTCTACTCTACCGCTCAATGGGCTGCGGTAATTTACCGACCTCCAAGGGCAGCTGGGGAAATCTTTATGAATTAGCACACAGACCGGGAAAATACCGAGTGCGGTATTTTCCCGACAAGATTTTTGTTATCGCACTGCTGTTTATGAATCGAGGCCAATCTGTTCACAGCATTCAAAATATTTTGGCCCTCGCCCTACCGCCCCATTCAGTACAAGTGAATGGGCCATCTGTGTCCTGTGTGTGAATGGAGAGGCTGGGCAGCAGTGGGGAACAGGCAGTGTGATGTCAACAGGTCCTTACACTGCAGGCTTCGTGTAGACTTCAGGCAGCTGAGTTGGCCAATAACCACCTCAGCTGAAATCGGGCGTGTGTTTGGCAGACCCCTGACCCCCAACCCGCGAGCGATCCACCAGGTGGATCTACTCAAGCTGAGAAACACTTGTATGCTTGTACCCGAGGTTTGCCTTTGGTACTAACGTACAAGCGTTTCTCGGCTTGAGTAGATCCACCTGGTGGATCGCTCGCGGGTTGGGGGTCAGGGATCTGCCAAACACACGCTCGATTTTCAGCTGGGGTGGTTATTGGCCAACTCAGCTGACTGAAGTCAGCACGAAGCTTTAGCAAGCGAGTTGAAGCCTGCAGTGTAAGGACCTGTTGACCTCACAATGCCTATGCCCCACTGCTGCCCAGCCTCTCCATTCACACACAGGACACAGATGGCCCATTCACTTGTACTGAATGGAGCAGTAGTGCGAGGGCCAAAAGATTTTGAATGCTATGAACAGATTGTGTAGGTAATCTCTCTTTTTTTTTTTTTTTTTTTTTTTTTTTTTTGTGTGAAATCCTCAAACGGTGATTTAGTGCAACAATAATCTATATTTATATCTGCTTACCGCATATGCAGGAGGAAGGAAAGGACGTGTAAAACCTGGGAAACTGTCCATACACTGAGATGTTTTAGTCTAATCATGAAGTTGTATACTTCTGTGACCAGTACAAAAATGACTGCAGGATCCCACTCGAGCCTGACACTCCAGGGAACTCAAACCAACCGTTTGCAGCTATTAGCACGTTCAGTGACATTAAGCAGAACCTTTCCAATTTGATGCCTCATGCAAATCGAAACCTATTACATTAAGTTTATATCTGACCAGCTTCTACCTTACCTATCAGAATACTTACTGTTAATGTCAACCCTGGGTTGAATTGGAATGACCTGCAATATTTAACTTGGTCTTGTTGAAAATGAAAGTAAAATGTATTGTAGTATAATATGCATGTGAGTGACTCTGGGTGTGTACAGATGTTGCAGAAGGAATATTTCTTAGGTAATGCCCTCTCCCCGTGTATGTAGTTGGTAAATGCCTTGTTGTTGCTTCTTTCACTTGTTCTCCTCAGATGCTGTGCAACCTCCACTGCATGCTTAGTAAACACTTTAATTCTAATGGACAGCTTCTTTCTTTGGGAGATGAATAAGAATAGCTAGCTGCAGATCCCTGTAATAGTATTAGTAGTCAGTGAATAGCCAAAAAATAAATAAATAAATAAATAAAAAACTAGCACAAATGATCCATTAATGAACTGAAAATAATTAGGAGGCATGAAGTAGATTTTAAGACATATTTTATTTTTCTAGGGCTACATGTTTTCTGAAATATATTTGGATAATGAGATCAACGATTTTAGGTCTTATAAATACTTTTCATTTAAGCGTTACTTTAATTTATAAAATGGCATTGCAGTTCTGAGAGCTGTAAAAATATTTGCTGTGCCTATGGTTTAAGTGGGCCAATAAATCTGTTTATTGCGCTGCTCTCTGCAAGACCCTATCTGTACATTGCATCTCCTAATTGTCAAACAAGAATTGCCCCCCCCCCCCCCCCCCCCCCCATCCATTAGTCTTTATTGAATTGCTTGTGTCCTCTTCACTCCTTACTTCATTATCCTAAAGATTTTCAGTTGCGCAGGGAACACACTTGCCTTTCAGTTTTCTGCACACGTTTTTCTGCGTACTTTTTCTGCACACCACGTGTTTCTATGCAGGAAAACGCACACTTTTTTTCAAAGCGGCTAATTTAATTGATAGAGAAAACTGACAAAATGTGCCGAGTCATCATGCAGGATTTTTTTTTTTTTGTGCGCGAACATATTAAGTGTGAACTAGCCCATTGATTAACCTGAGTTCTCAGTTTTTCTGTACAGAAAACGCACACGAAAACAGTCAAGTGTGTTCCCTGCCTGAGGGCTGGAACCCACTAGAGCGATTTTTTTTTTGAGCGTTTAGGGAGCGTGATAAATCGCTAGCGATTTCCCTAAACGCTCGGCCAATGTAAATGGATGGTGCAAATTCCACAGAAGCGATTGCAAAATCGCAAACGCAGGACATGCAGCATTTTGTTAGCGTTTGCGCTTCAATGTAAAGTATATAATCACTGGCGTAATCGCTCATCAAAACTTGCACGGAGCGATTTTGCTAGCGTTTTAAAGTTAATGTACACTAACAAAATTAAAATTAATTGAAAGGACCAATCAGACTTTAAAACGCTAATCGCTACACAACCGCTGGCAAATTGAATACACTTTCTAAAATCTCTCCCTAAGACGCTCATACAAAACGCTAGCGATTGCGATTAGCGATAGCGTTTTGTAGTAGGTTCCAGGCCTCAATGTTGATGCTGAAGAGCTCTGCTCATTTGAATACCAGAAAGAATTCAGTTAAGTGTGTTTACAGTATTATTCATCACGGGAGTGGTGCATAATATCATATGGTTTAAGAAGGGGCAGACTACTTTAATGCATGAAAGGCCGAGGTCATGTTTGCCCTTAGGAGAATCAAGTGTCTGGAATTAGCCTGCGATACTTGGTACTGAGAGAACATTTTACTAAAGGTGATCTCTTTTTCCAAGTAATGCTGACATATGAAAGCGCGTTAGACCCATTTCCTGGAAGTGTAACCCGTTTTATGGAATGAATTTTGTCTCTGTGCTTTTAACTGTTCCACAGCCAGGGCTTAAGAAACAGGTCTCTAGTGATCAGTTTAGTTTCACAGTACGGTATTCGTTTTTTTATGCTTTGTAATATGTTTATTTCTGAAATGTATAAGAATATATTTGACAACTGCACATTTGACTTTGTTTGCTTTTTTTAATAGGTGATTTATTTAAATACTTAAACACTGACTACACTGTTGGGGACAGCACTGAAAAAATAATTTATAATTTTTTAATTTTCTTTTAGTATACACCAGGTCTGATTATTTTTTTTATTTTTTTATTTCAATTTTGGGGAAAGAC
Source organism: Hyperolius riggenbachi (assembly GCF_040937935.1). Taxonomy (NCBI): domain Eukaryota; kingdom Metazoa; phylum Chordata; class Amphibia; order Anura; family Hyperoliidae; genus Hyperolius; species Hyperolius riggenbachi. The sequence continues at coordinate 320,433,960 of NC_090648.1, forward strand.
TATGCATCTGTATGTTGCGGTGTGGGAAGAAGCAAGTGCATGGAGGAAACCATACAAACATAAAAAGAACATACAAACTTCATGCAGAGGGTGTGTACTGGCCCAGACACAAAACCAGGACCCAGCACTGTAATGTAATTGTGCTATCTACTGCATCGTTTTACCTAGCATATCCAAATGTTGGTGTAAAGTCATGTTACTGCCTGCAGCTCTGTGCAGCAACAGTTTATCTCACTGTTCGGCTCTGCATCAACCGACATTTATAGAAAGGAGGAGGAAGTTGGCAGTCTGGTCTAATGTTGTTTAAGCGGACCTGGAGTCAATTTCCTCTCTGCTCTAAAAGATGAGCAACAGCATAATAACCTTTTAAAGGGAACCTTAACTGAGAGGGATATGGATGTTTCCTTTTAAACAATACGATTTGCCTGGCAGTCCTGCTGATCTCTTTGGCTGCAGTAGTGGCTGAATCACACACCTGAAAAACAAGCATGCAGCTAATCCAGTCTGACTTCAGTCAGAGTACTGGATCTGCATGCTCGTTGAGGGGCTGTGTTAGAGACACAGGATCAGCAGGAGAGTCAGACAACTGGTATTTTAAAAGGAAAAATCCATAACCTTCTCCTTTTAGGTTCCCTTTAAAGAAAAACATTATTGTTACAGATTACAGAACTTTTGCTATAAATCTGCATTCCTGCTTTTATGGAATATGACAAAGGGTTAATATACTGTTTACATATTAGCTGTGTCTGCCGAGGACTGCCGAATTTCTGTGCTGACACAGCTGAGATCAAATTACACTTGTGATTACTTACAGATTAGGGGGAATTAGACACTCTTCTCTCTAAGGGCGCATTTTTCTCTGTTTTCCTTATGTCCTGTGCAAGAGTTCAGGTCCATATTGAGACCACCGTCTCATGATAATGTGGTCCCTGCAGTATATATGGAGTGATTGTCACACCCTTGGGTGTACTTTGCAAAAAAAAAAAATGTACCTTGCAACAGACCTCTTAAGCAAATAAGTTCTATTTAGAGCTTAGCATGCCACCGATGCTAAAACAACCAAGCTCTGCCCTAAACCCTGCCTGTCTTGCTGCTGGAATATGTCTGGGGTATCGGGGTCCTGGCAGGGGTCTTCTGGTTATGTAAGCTTGGATGAATTCTCCGTCAGTTACTTTCCATTACCATGAAAGCAGAATAACGACTGCTCACATGGTGGCAGTGCCCACAGGCGTAACCGGTGGTACAAGCACACAAACCATGCTGACCTGAAAATAGCAATTCCAAGAAAGGATTTACTGCACTCAAGCTGACTTGCAAATTCCATGTGCTTCAGCCAGGGACATATTTAAACTTTGTTTTTCCTTATTTCCCCTTCCTGTGTTCTGGCTATCGCTAGACGCCTGTGGGTAAACCCAGCAGCAGAAGGGGCAGGATGGCTTGTGGATGGGTTTGAGGACCATCAACATTTTGTCTATGTATAAGGCTCCTAGTTCCAAAATGAACATTTTGCAAATACGGATGGTCTTTTTCCTTCTGGTAATGCATGGGGAGCTTCTTTTTTTTTTTTTTTTTTTTTTTTTTTTTTTTTTCTTGTGAAATTCACATTGCTTTTTATTATGTGGACCCAGCCCATACAAAGGAAGTCATGCTGCCCATGGCACTAACTCTACAGGCAGATGATTCTGGCAGTCTTTCTCTTATGTGTGCTGACAGACTAAAGGGAGTAACTAGGAAAACCTAGAACTACATAACAAGAGTAGATAACATGCAGAGTTGATAGCAGTAGTTTAACCACTTGATGACCACAGTGCTAACCCCCCTCCCCCCCTAAAGACCAGGCCATTTTTTTTTTTCAGTACCAAGCTGTGCAGGCTTTTCAGCCTCCTGCACAGCCCAGCTATGGAGCCCAGCGATCGGACTGTCCTCCTTTTTTGTTCCTAAGGGGACATGCCTCCGGAGGAGTCCGATCGATGCGGCCGTTTTTTTTTTTTCCACAGCCTCTGAGGCTCTCTACCCCCCCCCCCCCCCCCCCCCCCGACAGCAGAATTGGAACCGGACGGCAGGGAACGATTGCGCATGCGCGCGGCTGTTCCCTGTGAAACTGCAGTCCCAGGACTTGACGCCAATTGGCGTTAGGCGGTCCTGGGGCTGCCGCCACGATCACGCCCATTGGCATGAGGCGGTCTTTAAGTAGTTAAAGTGAACCTATGATCACACGAAGGAAACGTGAAGTAGCAGAATTATGATTAACTTCATTATCCTGTTTACAAATGTCAGTCGTCTAGCTGTGATGCTGAATCTTTGGCTCCAGTGTTGTCTGACAGAGCCAAGCGGCAAACATGCAGCCAGCAGAGTTGGTGTGGAATCAGGACTTCTAATCTGTAGATGTGATTTGGGTCAGACTCAAAGTATTACAGGCAAAGGCACACCAGACAAGCAACCTACTTTTCCCAGTATACGTGTCAACGGAGGGTGTCTTGTGCACACTTCCATATGATTTGCATGCACATGCCCCCTATGCTGTTAAACCTAGTGTGCTTTATCAAGCACACTTGGGCATGTGTTGGGTAACTTAAAGGGTACCTGTGAAAAAAAAATCCATTACTTACCTCCGATCATTAGAGGGAAGCCACTAGACAATCAAACGGCTTCACTAAGGCCTCGTTCACATTAGGCAACACATATGGCCATGCGTTTTGGATGCAAGCGCCCGCTATTGCACGTCGTCTGCATTGCCATGTGTTGTGCTGCTGATCCCATTCATTACACTAATGCGATCAGCAATGCGCTTTGCCAAAATGCATGCAGCAGTGCGATAGCACATCGCATTGCTGCGCAGCACGCATATTCTGAACGTCAGAAGTGCTGTCTATGCACTTTTGATGCTGATCGCACACCATATGCGCTGCCGAAATGCGCACGGCAGCGTGTATAGTGTGAATGAGGCCTAATCCTCCTCGACGGCACCAATTCAGCACTGGGAAGCTTTAAACATATTCAACCAGAACTTGTTGAATATGTTCTCATGGCTGTGCTCCTGTCCATGTATGAGCACGGCTGCCTTGCGCAGGCACAAGTTTGACTTGTGCAGTAGCGCGCAGCTACTTGTGCACAGCTTTTCCTCACATGCACGAGTGGCTTTGTGCTGGTGTGCTCCATGAAAGGACAGGAGTGTGGCTGAGAAGGGGGTCCCATCGAGCACCAATGAGGTTGATCACCAGAACTAGGTACTTCCCTAACATCTGCAAGCAAGTGGTAATGAATACCAAATGAATGCATTTACTGACATCGTGTGTAGATGGAGAAAAGGAGGGGACCTAGGACAGAGTCCTGATTTAACAGAATATGGGGTAATGCCTACACATGAAAATGTTTGGAGGAGCAGAGTGTGTTCCAAAATAAGAGGACAAATCAATAAGGATGAATATAGAGTGGTGGCATTTGGATTACGGTAAGCTGTTAGGTCATTGGCTATTTTGACAAGGGCCATTTGTGTGGAGTGGTTTGAGCAGAGGCCAGACTGGGCTTAACCCGGGAATTTTTAATCAACCATACTTTTAGAACTTATTTGAAATTGATCGCAAACTTTTCAATTAATTTTTACTATCACAAGAAATTATACACATAATCAAGTTAAAACAATTCATACTTGCAAAGTTGTCTTCATGTACAAAACGTACTGTACTATTTTTTGTTTTGCATATTTTTGTTGTTACATGTTACAATACTGTATAAACTATAATAAGTAATTGAAAGCCAAGCAAAAGCTTACTGAAAACAAAAAAATTGTTTAAACTACATGTCAAAATCTAGAGTTGTCCAAAAGTAAATCGGGTATCCACGTTTCACTATGTAAAACGCGTGACTCAAAAATGAATTCTACTTACAAACAACCTCCCAAAACGGAGCCTGTTTAGAAGTAGGGCTTCGTATGTGAAAGCAGACCTGAATTAAATATAAATTCATAATTGTATGTGTAGTGACAGTGGTACATAGAACTCTCCTAGTATCGCATATTTATGGCTCATACCATTGTCAGGATCAGTTATTAGGCAGGTTACCGGAGGAAGTGGGCAAACCCTAAACCTTTTGCAATTTACTTTGAATTTGCGAGATATGTATTGTTTACCTCTTTAATGTATCTACCTTATTACCACCAGCCATAGGTGCCTCCAGTACCCACATCTTTAATTACACTTGTTTACAACATTGCAGTTTGTGTTCCTCCTCCCTAATGGGTTTTCCCCTCAAGCAAAATACTCAGTTGCAATTGGACAGGCACTCAATGAGGGTAGCATCCATCAAAAACCTACTGTCCAAGAGACTTGTCACTTAGGCTTCTGGTTCCCCTGTGTATTTCTTTCTTCCTTCTCTAAGGTTTCCCAAATGTCCTGTGTATGGTACTCTCCCGGGCATCGTTTTGCAAAGAAATTCAGTAAACTGTCAGACCTTCATTCTACTATTCTGGCTATCTCTACAGTTAAAGCAAACCTTAATTTGAAAGTAAATTCAAGAGATAATTGTATGTATAATAGCAATATTACATATAACGTTCCTGGTATCTCATATTTTCAATGTAGGGGATTCAATTTTAACTTTAAAACGTGCACAGCAGCCATGTTTAGTGTGACATAAAATCTGATTCTTTCAGCTCTCAACAAAAAGAAATACTTAGCTTTTAAGCTTTTCAATACTCATCTGGCTGAGTATACAATCCTGATAACAAGTGTTTGGGCTTCTATTTACTTTTTAGGAAAGCTGCCCTGCATTGGATTTCAGTTTGGCTGCCTCATTTACATGACATACATCACTGCAATTAAAAAGAAATAGAAAATGAACTCAAGAAAATTGCAAGCTAGCTAAATAGGCTTTGTACTATATGTACCCATGTTTATCTGATAATGTTGCATGTTAATGCAGGTACACTTTACCACTAATTGTGAGGAAAGAGTTTGTTAACCCAATGGAAATTTGTGCAATGTTTATCCAGTATGATAACTTGATCTAACTTTTTGCGCATTATAGTACAGTCATCCATTTCCAATTGGGAATCTTTATCCAGTGATAGACAATGACAAATGTAGAAATGAACCTCCTATATGCTGAATTAATTGAAATGCTGTTGGCGCAAAGTATACATAGTCATTGGGTTTGTACTTCTCACTAAATAGAATTTCACACTATGGGCCTGAGTGAAGATACAATAATAATACAATACAATAACATTTCTATAGCGCTTTTCTCCCATAGCGCTTAGGCTCTCTCAGATTCAGTAATTAGTAGGATGAAGTATTCACACAACAAAAGTTATATTTCTGCAAATGCCAGACTGAACAGGTGGGTTTTCAGTCTGGATTTAAACACGTCCAGGGATGGGGCTGTCCTGATCTGTTGAGGTAAGGAGTTCCAAAACGTAGGGGCAGCATGACAGAAGGCTCTGGGACCAAAAGTTTCCAAGTGGACTCTGGGTATGACTAGATTATTAGAATCTGTGGATCTGAGAATGCGGGGATTGCTACGCAGCTGTAACATATCTTTCATGTATCCAGGGCCTAGATTATTCAGGGATTTAAATGTCAGTAGGCCGATCTTGAATAGGACCCTCCATTCTATAGGTAGCCAGTGAAGGGAATGCAGGACTGGCGTTATGTGGCAGTGACGGGGTTGGTTGGTTAGCAGTCTGGCAGCAGTATTCTGTATCAGCTGTAGGCGGTACAAGACCTTTTTTGGAAGGCCAGTGTAGAGAGCATTGCAGTAGTCCAGTCGGGATGTGATGAAGGCGTGGACTACGGTTGGCAGATCTTCTGGGGGTATGAGGTGCTTGATTTTTGCAATGTTCTTCAGGTGAAAATAGGATGATTTCACCACAGCAGAGATTTGAGTTCTGAAGTTTAAATCCCCATCAATTAGAACTCCCAGGCTACGCACATGATCAGAGCTGCGTAGATCCGTGCCTCCTATTCCCAGTGGTGAAGACTGCAAGTTAAGTTGTTTTGTTATCATGCTCTGCCCTCCAATCAGAAGGACTTCAGTTTTGTCTGCATTTAGTTTCAGCCAGTTGTCATTCATCCATTGCTGTAGTTCACGTAAGCAGGCGTTTATAGTTAGAGTTGGGTCTGTCACACCAGGCTTGAAGGAAAGATATAGTTGGGTGTCGTCTGCATAGCAGTGGTATGTCAGGCCATGTTTTTGGATTAGTTTTCCCAACGGTAGCATGTAAATCGTGAAAAGCAGGGGAGAGAGGATTGAGCCCTGGGGCACCCCATACTTAAGTGTTACAGGGGTGGACAGGAAGGGCCCCATAGACAATTTGTGGGTTCTGCCACTCAAGAAGGATTGGAACCACTGAAGTACTATGCCATCAATGCCGCAGTATTCCTGTAGCCTGTTTATCAAGATGTCATGGTCAACTGTGTCAAAGGCTGCAGAAAGGTCTAGCAGTATGAGGATCGAGCACTCGCCTCTGTCTCTTGCCATGAGCAGGTGGTTGCATATTTGGATGAGGGCAGTTTCAGTGCTGTGGTGTTTCCTGAAGCCAGACTGGAATGGGTCATAACTGTTATTTTGTAGGATTCTGGCTTCTAGCTGGAGGTATACAGCTTTTTCAATTAGCTTGCCCAGAAAGGGGAGGTTAGAGACAGGTCTGTAGCTGGTCATTGCATCTGGGTCCAGTGAGGGTTTTTTGAGGAGAGGCCTGATGATTGCTTCCTTCAGTAAAGCAGGAAATATCCCTGATTGTAAGGAACAGTTAACAATTTTGAGTAATACCGGTACGAACAGGTCGGGGCAGTTCAACATGAACTGTGTTGGGTCAGGATCCAGGTCACAGGTAGTTAGGCGGACGTGAAGGAGGATGCTTGATGTGACTTCTTCATCAATTTCTTTGAAGTTTGACCAAGGTGTTACGTTGTCTCTGCTAATGGTCTTCGGTGCTATATTAGGCTCAGATGCTGTAAGTTGGACGGCAGACCTTATAGCGGAGACTTAGTCTGTGAAGAAATGGGCAAATTGGTCACAGAGGTCCTTTGAAGACTCGATATTAAGTTTTTGACATGCTGGGTTTTGCATAGTTTTTCCACTGTGCGGAACAGTTGGGCTGGTTTGTTAACTGCATTTGCAATCTCTTGTGATAGAAAGGATGATTTTTTTTCCCGTGATTACCTTTTGGTAGCTCTTCAAGTGGAAGATTAAGGCATGTTTGTCTTCTGGGGACTGAGATTTGCGCCACAGCCTCTCAAGTTTTCGGCCTTGTCTTTTCAGCTCTTTTATAGCGTTATCAAACCACTGTGCATGATGGTGTGGAGTAAGATATTTGGTGCGCAGAGGAGCAATGGTCTCAAAGGTGGAGGACACGCATTTGTTGTATTTAAACACCAGAGTATCAGGGTCCAAGCTGGAGTCAGTCAATTCATCAAAGCTAAGGTTATCTCGGATATGTTGAGGTGTTAGCCCTTTTAAGCGGCGATATTTTATTTGATTCTTGACCTGGTGTTTGACGGCTGGTATTGAGAGGGAGAAGTGGATAGTGTGATGGTCTGACCAGGCAACCTGATTAATTTCCACATTGGCTATTGACAGCCCAGTATGGAATATAAGGTCCAGAGTGTGACCTTTCCTGTGAGTAGCAGAGCTGATTGATTGGAGGAAGCCCAGTTCATGTAAGGCACGAGGTAGCTCTTTTCCAAATTGTGAAGAGGAGTCGTCCAGATGCACCAAAATCTCAAGATGCATGAGCAAGTGGATCATGGTATTTCCACTGAAGATGTTTATAAATTTGTGCAGATGTCTTTGTAAATCAGACACTGCAAGTGAGGTATGGATTGGTGTTGGTCATGGAGCAGATCAGACACTATGCCCCAAGTCCCAATTTACAATGCAAACTTCTCCAGATCCAGACAAGGCACATTTGAACATCTTTGATGGGACTGTGTTGAAAGTAAAATGTTTTAAAAAATAAAGCAAATTATTTATAGTCCCTCTCTCCCTCTCTCCCTCTCCCTGATCTCATGAATTTTTGGATGCCAGACTTGCCTCTGAGACATGGTTTCTTTGAGGTCTTGCATGGGAATGTTTATGGATTCACAGATTGTGTAATCTTAGCTTCTGCCTCTGTCTTGTCCTTTTTGAATTATGTTTTTTCCACGCATCAAGGTCTTCTGCATTGAATTTTCTCTTCACACAATGCAGTCAGAATTTGAAGTTTAATTTACTGGTGACTTTCCAGTGAGCAATTGGATTTTGAATACTGACTAGATCTTCTTACAATCCAGGGAATTCTAATTGATTTTTACCTAAACTGCAATTGAAAGCACCAGTTTTTCAGTACATAACATTTTTTTGTTAGTCTAGTTCTCCCAGCTGTAAGTTGCTTTGTCCATCCACAGCCTTGAGAATTGAGTCCCCATGGCCACGAAATGTTGGCATTTCCTTTGTGATGGATATTTCTTGGCTTTTTATTTTTTTTTTTTTGACCTTCTGCAGCCATGCATCCCAGATCCCCAGGTGAGGCATGGGTGCAGATTGTTCTACCATTATTATGGGAAAACACTGTAGCCTTTATTATGCTGATCATTGTTGGAATAGCAATGGCTCTGCACTTTAGTATCTTGACCATATTTGCTATAGCTTTCCTCCTGAGAAGCAAACCTCTTCTAATTTTATGGATGCAGTCACCATTTACAAAGATCACCAAGACAAAAGAATCACTGTATCCACTTTGTCTCCACCTACTTGCACATCAGTGGCGAGCTATGAGCCTCAGTGCAAGTTTTACATGGGGCCCCCGCCAAGCACTCTATACGTAACAATTGATATGGAGCAACAAAACCTGCCAAGGTCATCTACTGTATTAGAGGTGCAAGAAGGAGATGAGGAACAGTTTGATTACTATTATTCAAAGCATCTATAGAAGTGATTATTCCCACCACAGGGCCAATAAACAGCTTATACTTTGATTTAGATGGGGCCCCTCTGGACCAAGGGCCCTGATTCGGTCGCTACCTCTGCAACCCCTATTGCTACACCACTGTTGCACATGATTAACACAGGAGAAGTTAACATAATCTTAAGCTAAGAAGTAAGCCAGCTTTTGCACCTCTTTCACATCATAAATAGGCTCTTTAAAGCTAGGTACCCACGTGAAGACTGCAGAAGATGGACTGGGGAACTTCCGGCGACCCAACTAAAGCTTGTTCGAACAATTGGCACACAATGGGTGTAACGTGATCGTGGTACTTTTGCATGGAAGTCTGACTATTGTTTACGATGAGTGATTGCCACGGGTGGCCATGTCGTTCAACATCATTAACAATCATTAACATAAACAATGCTGTGAAAAATCACGTCTGTATGGGCCTTTTCTCTTCCTCATTTTCAGACTCCAGAGTTGTATGATCTGCATCTGATTTTTAGCTACATCACTGATTTCATCTACATAAACATTCTGCATTATATATTCACTATACTAAATTTGACAGTTGACAAACCACTTCACCTCACTTCTTTCTAAATCTTGAGCCATTCACGTATACCAGGTTCAGATTTTAAAAATTGCTACTTTGTTTTCTGAGTGATTCCTCGAGAGGCAGTTTGAGATAACCTGGCATTTCCATTCCTCCAAGGACTTGACATGGCTTGTTATGATCCGCAGTAGTAATACATAAAACAAATGTAATATGTAAAGAATTATTTTAAGGACCATTCCCGCAAGAAAAGTAAGCAGTTCAAATCTGACAGAACCGACAGGTTTTGGGCTAGTCCATCTCCTCATGAGTGATTCTCAGGGTTTTCTTTGTTGTCAAAAGCATTTCCCAAATGGCAGTTGGAAAGTCTGACAAAGTAGTGTGTAAATCAAAAATTTAAAATTTGTTACAGCTGATGCAAATCCTAAAATAAATCTGCACTTTCTACTTCCTGATTCATAGAAGCAGACATTTTGTTAACCTCTAGTGCTTTCAAATGGCCTTATCTGTGTAGGTGCCCTCCGTATAGGTAGTTAGCTATAGGTGCCCCAGTATAGGAAGTCAGGTGTAGGTGATCTCTGTATAGGTAACCAGCTATAGGTGCCACCTGTATAGGAAGCCAATGTGTAGGTGCCCTCAAGTATAGGTAGCCAAGCATAGTATATTTACCCCAGTATAGGTAGCTAGTATAGCTGCCCCCAGAATAGGTAGTATACTTGCTGCAGAATAGGTAGCTAGTATAGTTGCCCCAGTATAGGTAGCTAATCTAGTTGCCCCCAGTACAGATAGTATAGTTGCCCCAGTATAGGTTGCTAGTATAGTTAGCCCAGTATAGGTAGCTAATATAGTTACCCCCAGAATAGGTAGTAGTTTCGCCAGTATAGGTAGTTTAGTATAGTTGCCCCGAGTCCTCCCCTTCTGCGCTCCCCCCTCCAGATAGTGTCAGCGGCAGCAGGTGGAGAATTACTCAACTGACCTCCATGTTCCAGACTTCCAGCGCCGACATCACTCTTCTCTCCCTGCTTCTCCCCGCCTCCGCTCTATCTGTAGTTAGAGTAGGGCTACAAGAAAATGGCCGCCAATGTCCACATTTGTGGACATCGGTGGCCATTTTCTTGTAGTTCTGCTCTAATTACAGATGGAGCGGTGGCAGGCAGAGAGACAGAGCGGGGTGGCGAGCAACAACACTTTACTGAGCACCCTTGTAAGCTGGCGTTCAGGTCAAAGACTGGCCATGCATTTATCTGTATTTCTTCAGTCCTGTGCAAGAGCTGGGGATGATCAATTTGTATGCAACTTAAAAATGGACGAATCAAGTCCAACCTAGGTTTAAATTGATCCGTTTTCAAGCTGCTTAAATTTGCATACAAATTTACATAATCCTGCATGAACTCGGAAATATTTGCCTCTCCGTGATCAACCCTAAAGGCGATTTCCTAAAGTAAATGTGTAGTTAAGCGCTTTGAAATTTCAATGATGAGTTTAAAGGGTTACTAAAGGCAAAAAAATAAAAAATTTTAATTTACCTGTGATGTCTTGCAGCTCCCTGGCAATTCTTCAGAGAACCTCCAGCTAGCAGCAGTGATCCCCTCAAAGCTGGCCGGTCATGGTGAGTCGGAAGCTAGCACGCTGATCGCGCTACAGTTGCCTGGAGTGCTATGCACATGTGCAGTAGCTATTTTCACGTACTGTGGATGTGCAGAGGAGGCATGTGGCCAACTTAACAGGGTGTCGCCGTTGCTGGCCGGAGGGTCTCAAAAGGATGGAGCGGGCACAGGATGACTCCAGGGGGTTGCAAGAAGCCCCAGGTAAGTAAAGGCCCATATTCATGGCACACAAATATCTCTCAAAACAGGACTCAGGACGGTTTATGCAACAATTGCTCCGTGAGTAAGCAGCTGCTTGACAGACTGCTGCCAAGCCCCTAGCATGAGAGATCAAACCAATCGCTCACAACTTTTGTAGTGCAAACCGTCTCACAATTTAGAGTTGTTGTGTATGAATGTCTTAAAGACGGACAGCTTGGAAGCAGATGACGATGACCACTTTACAAGTCCGTGGTAGACTGCTCCCATTGTGAGATCACTCAATTTGTTGTCACTTGTGTACAATTGTTGCTGGTGCGAATTGTCCCTCAAAACCGCACGCTGCAATCGTCTGTCTTTAATTCCTGCCTCACAGCTAAAGACATTTGTATGCCGTGTGTATTTACCAACTGATTTGATTTTTTTAAGCCTTTAGATTTCCTTTTAACTTGTTTCTATGTGCAGGTTGCATCATAATATTTTCTCAGCCCATGGTTGGATGTTTGAAATGTACACGGTGCAGGCAGTGTCATTAAACATCTATTTCAGTAAACCACCTGCACTGTTCATTCTTCCTCTTGATCTAAATACAAATCTGCAACGTCAGATTGTCAGTATGTGGCAGATGAACATCTGTAAAGATCAGAGCAAAAGGTATAGTCATATACTCTAATGGGTGTCAGATGAAAAACTGCAGAAACTTCTTGCACTTTACAACACATGTTCATGAGTCTACCACAAAAATAATCAGTGGGTAATCACTGTTGTTGAAAACTAGTCCTTTCAAAAAGCTATTGAAAACAGTCTAGGACACCTAGATGCTTCAGTGCAATACTGGAACAATATTCTGCAGTCAGTTAATAAAAATGTTGAACTCTGGATTCAACTGCACAATGTTATATTTAGTCAAAGAAAAATACTGTATACCAACAGTAACATATTACATCACCTGAGAAACCTGATGGCAAGGATTCAAGAATTGTGCTGCCTCAAGGCCTTATTGATTTTTAGCCATTGAGGAACCAGTTTCCAGCCTGCATCAGGAAACTTCATACATTCTTCTGTACAGAGTATGTGTAACTGAAAACTCAAGATATTGTTTAAAACTGACCTGAACTCAGAACTCTTCTCTGCTCTAATGGATATGCAACAGCATAATAACCTTTAAAAAAAACATTTTTGTTACAGCTTGATACAAATCCTAAAATAATCACTGTTTCTACTTCCTGATTCATGGAAACAGACAAATTGTTAAAAAAGTCAGGGATAAAATCAAAAATTCTTTATTTTTATCTGGTAAACAAGTAATAAGGATACTGACCCGGGAATCCAAAAGTTAAAAAAATCACTTCTTTTTCTTCTCCATAAAACATCATTGTCCAGTTTCCCTAACTCTTATTTGGTACATCTGCCGCACAAAAGAAGTCGCAGGGCATGCTGGGTTGTTTTTTTTATTTATTTTCTTCACTTTCCCCTCAGACCTAAAGAGAAACTCCGACCAAGAATTTAACTGTATCCCAATCAGTAGCTGATACCCCCTTTTACATGACAAATCTATTGCATTTCACAAACAGACCATCGGGGCGCTGTATGACTGATTTTGTGATGAAACCCCTCCCACAAGAAACTCTGGTACCGCGGTACTCTGGGCAAACTGCCACAATAAAACAATAACTATGTAACTATGTACAGAGCAATTAGAGGGCGGGCAAGCTGGTAAATGTACACAGTACGATGCAGAGCAAGTGTGTGTGTGTGGAGGGGTGGGGGGGCCTTGGGGAATTAAGGTGGCCATCTGTTGACTTGGCGATCAACCAACTGTTTTGATAATTACTATCAAATTGAATGAAAATTGGTGCTGCCACAAGCATGCCCAATCGACGATTTGACTGATTTCAGTTGGAAATTGGTCAAATCTTAGATTATGGAAATCTCAGGCCGATGTGGTTGCGTCATCCCTCCAAATGTATTATGTGACCCCCGGTGCCTGTGCAGTTATACTTTACCTGTCCCGCTGTCCTGCAAGTGTCTTTACTGTATTTTCTCAATGGCGCCCCACGTGACTACTGGCATATAGCATGTGGGGCATATGTGTGACGTCATTTGGGCTGAGGCTGCCATGAAAACGGGCCTCTAGTTTGCGTTTTCCCCCCAGGCCGAAAGGTCCCAGTCCTCCCCTGCTGCCAATAAATAACTTAATCAATAAAATATAATTTTTTAAACCTTTGGGCAAGATGGCTGCAATGTAAAGTGCTTCCAGGTCAGTACGCAGTCTCCCTGTACTGCTATGCACAAGAGATGAGCTGAAGTTTTGGAATGTGTGTGTAACGGTCGTGGGACTGGGCCGTCACCAACTGACTGGGGCACTGCCCCGGGCGGACACCCGTGAATGGATAGTCTATGCACAGATAAGCAGGTACTGGTTTAGGGGATCAGACAGGAGAGTGGTGGATTTCAAGCCAGGTCATACACATATAATCAGGTACTGGTTTAGGGGATCAGACAGGAGAGTGGTCAATTTCAAGCCAGGTCATACACATATAATCAGGTACTGGTTTAGGGGATCAGACAGGAGAGTGGTCGATTTCAAGCCAGGTCATACACAGATAATCAGATACAGGACTGACTAAGCACCCAGAGGTTAGCTGGCACCCACGGGGTTGCTGGAGATCGATACAGCACTGTGCACAGCTAAGACTGCGGTCAGAACACTAAATAGTACAGTGAAATCAATACAGAGCTTGCCAGCGAGCCTACTCACAGTAAGCAAACGCTATAACCGGCGTGCGGCCGCGGACCGGAAGTGCCTATATACCCTCCGGCCGCGTCACTTCCGGGTCGCCTGCCGCCTGGACGCATAGTTAGTACGCGTGTCCGTACGCGTCTGACGCATGGACGTACACGTCTGACGCATGGACGTACGCGTGTGACCCATGCGTCCCCTGGAACGCATGCGTACACCCACCGCCGCTGGAGAGGGCGATGTGGAACGCAATCCGGAAGTGCCCGGACCATCGCGGGAACGCGGAATCATCACATTACCCCCCCCCCCCGAGGAGTGACCTCCGGGCACTCTAACCTCGGTTTATTGGGAAATTTGGTATGAAATTCCTGAACAAGTTCCCGGGCATGCACCTGCCGTGCCGGGACCCACCGCCGATCTTCAGGCCCGTATCCCTTCCACTCGATCAAATACTGCAATGAGTTTCTAACCCACCTCGAGTCCAAAATTTTCTCCACTTCAAACTCGGTCTCTCCTTGTACTACCACCGGAGGCGGGGGGGGGGGGGGGGGGTGGCGGAGGCTCGAAAATCCTTTGCTGACTTAAGCAAGGAGACATGAAAGGAATTTCCCACCTTCAAGGACCCCGGTAGCTTGACCCTGTAGGCTACTTTGTTAATTTGTTTTGTTATAGGGAATGGTCCAATGAACCGCGGACCCAACTTCGGTGTTGGCTGCTTCAGTGGGATGTTCTTGGTTGACACCCACACCAGATCCCCTGGACGGAATTCCGGTTCTGTGGACCTAAGCTTGTCAGAAAAGTACTTCTGTTTCCCAGTGGCCTTTTCCAGGTTTCCCCGGACCTTGTTCCACACCTCCACCATCCTTTTCACCCAGTCCTCCACCATAGGAGAATTAGACGGTGGGCCCGACAGGGGAGAAAATTTAGGATTCGAGCCCGTAACCACCTGAAATGGTGACAAGCCCGTAGAGGAACTCACGGAGTTGTTAACAGCGAATTCTGCGAAGGGCAAGTAAGACGCCCATTCCTCCTGATTCCCTGCCACATAGCACCTCAGGTACTATTCCAAGATTTGGTTTACCCTCTCAGTCTGGCCATTCGTCTCAGGGTGGAACCCCGAGGAGAATGATAGTGTGATGCCTAGGCGAGAACAAAACGAACGCCAGAACTGAGAGACAAACTGGACACCACGATCTGAAACAATTCTCTCGGGAGCCCCGTGGAGGCGAAAGATGTTAATAATGAACAGATCAGCCAATTCTTTTGCAGAGGGTAGTTTATTCAACGGAATAAAGTGGGACATCTTACTAAAGCGGTCAACCACTACCCAGATGACCGTATATCCGTTTGAGGCTTGAAAGGGATCGGGAGCGACTGAAGATGACCGCTAATGTGCAGTGCGGGACACTTTGCTTCGGGCACAAATAGGGCAGGAACTGACGAATGCTTTCGCATCTCGAGACAGGGACGGCCACCAAACCCAACGGGATAGAAGTTCCTGGGTCTTTGCTTGTCCAGGATGACCAGCGGCCTTGTCGTCATGGAACTGTTGCAGTACCTTGTATCTCCACTGAGGCGGCACATAAATGCGGTCGACCGGGTTCCCAGGAGGAGCATTACCTTGAAAAGAAGAGAGAAGGCGCGTGAAATCTTCCTCTAGGAGGGGAACGGTCGCTGCAGCTGAAATGCAGTTAGCAGGTATTATAGGCTCAGGGACCTGGCCCTCAGAATTCCCTGGACTAAAGTAACACGACAAGGCATCTGCCTTCACGTTCTTCGAACCTGGTTTGTATGTGATGGTGAACTTAAATCTGGAAAAGAATAACGCCCACCGGGCCTGTCTTGGGCTCAATCTCTTCGCTGACTCGATGTACTCCAGATTCTTGTGATCTGTGTACACCGTGACCGGATACGCTGCCCCCTCTAGCCACTGCCTCCACTCCTCGAGAGCCCACTTAACCCCCAACAACTCCCTGTTTTCGATATCGTAGTTCCGCTCAGCGGAAGAGAACTTCCTTGAGAGGAAAGCACAGGGGTGCAATTTCTCGGGAGTGCCAGCATATTGAGAGAGAACCGCACCAACACCCAGCTTGGATGCGTCGACCTCCACTATGAAGGCCCGTGTAACATCTGGGTGCACTAGGACTGGTGCAGTGCAGAAAGCCTCTTTCAATGCCTTGAAAGCAAGTTGGGCCTGTGCGGACCACCGAGTAGGATCGGCCCCTTTCTTGGTTAAGTCTGTTAGAGGTGCCACTTTGAGAGAAAATCCTTGGATAAATCTCCTGTAAAAGTTGGCGAACCCCAGGAATCTTTGTAGAGCCCTCAAGTTGGTCGGTTGGGGCCAGTTGAGGACTGCTGAGACCTTAGCTGGGTCCATGGTTAGACCCGAACTGGAGATGATGTACCCCAGGAAGGGTACTTGGGATACCTCAAAGGCACATTTCTCGAGCTTGGCGTACAATTGGTGCTCTCTCAATTTCTGCAGTACGGCTCGGACGTGGTTTCGATGCTCAGAGAGGGATGAGGAGTAAATCAGAATGTCATCCAGATAGACTATGACAAATCTCCCCAGAAAATCCCTGAAGACATCATTTACGAACTCCTGGAAGACTGCAGGGGCATTACAAAGCCCGAAGGGCATCACCAGATACTCATAATGCCCCTCATGGGTGTTAAAGGCAGTCTTCCATTCGTCTCCCTGGCGAATTCTGATGAGGTTATAGGCTCCCCGCAAGTCTAATTTAGTGAACACCCGAGCCCCCGAGATCTGCCCAAATAGGTCCTCGATCAGGGGTAAGGGATAGCTGTTCTTTACGGTGACTCTGTTCAGGCCCCTGTAATCTATACAGGGTCGGAGACCCCCGTCCTTCTTCTCCACAAAGAAGAACCCCGCCCCCGCAGGAGAGGTGGAAGGTCGAAGGAACCCTTTTCCTAAATTCTCCTGTATGTATTCCTGCATTGCCACCCTCTCAGGTCCCGTCAGGCTGTACAGATGGCCCCGTGGAGGCATTGCTCCTGGCAAAAGATCGATCAGACAGTCATACGGCCGATGTGGGGGCAGTTCATCTGCCGCCCGCGGGGAGAACACATCTGCAAACTGTCCATAGGCTTCGGGTACCTGCGGTGCCTCCAGCTGGGTGCTGAGGACGGGCAGAACCGCTAGACAGTTTTTGTGACATGAATCAGACCAACTCACTAATTGCCCTGACCGCCAATCCAGAATGGGATTGTGCTGCCTTAGCCAGGGCAACCCCAATACCAGTGGGGTAGAAGGCATACTCAACAGGAAGAATGTGATCTTCTCTGAATGCAGGACCCCTATCTTAAGATGTAGCTCAGGGGTTACCGCTACTGGGGTCAGTAATTGCAACGGGGAGTCGTCAATGGCGGTGACTTGCATAGGCTTACTCAAAGGCAATGAGGGAATGTTTAACTTCCTGGCCAACTCCACATCTAAGAAATTCCCTGCAGCCCCTCTATCTACAAAGGCTTGTCCCGTCATCCCCTTATCCTGCCAGTCTAGGCAGAAAGGTAGTAAGAATCGTGGCCCTTTAGGAGGAATTACCTGCCCGCCTAGATGAACTTCCTCAGATCCACCTAGGCATTGGAGTTTCCCGACTTCTTCTCTGGGCAGTTTGTCACATGTCCCGTTCCTCCACAGTAGAGGCAAAGGCCCTGGGCACGTCTCCATGATTTCTCTGCAGGGGAGAGCTTGGACGAGCCAATCTGCATTGGTTCTTCTGAACTGCCAGGAGGAGTCCCTGTCTCCACCCCTTTTGGAGTCACACTGGTGGCCCCACTCCGTTCTAGCCGCCTTTGGCGTAGCCGCCGATCGACCCTTGATGGCTAGGGTGATGGCATCATCCAGTGTCACTGGAGTTGGATAATTGACCAGATGATCCTTAACTGTCTCCGTCAACCCGTGTATGAACTGGTCTAACAGAGCCGGATCGTTCCACCGGGAGACCACAGGCCACCTCCTGAACTGTGAAGCATAAATCTCCGCAGAATTCTTCCCCTGCCTAAGACCTCGGAGTTTATGGGAGGCTGTAGTAGTAACGTCTGGGTCAGAGTAGAGAACACTCATGGCCTGAAAAAACTCCTCTACAGAGGACAGGGGAGGATGTCCCTGAGGGAGACTAAATGCCCAGGCCTGCGGGTCTCCCTGTAAGAGTGAGATCACCAGGGCCACCCTCTGCGTCTCAGACCCCGAGGCTCTGGGCCTCACATAGAAATACATGTGGCAGGAGTTCATAAAATTACTGAAGGAACCCCGATCTCCAGAGAACTTTTCTGGGAGGGGCAGCTTAGGCTCCGGAAGGTGCTCCACAGGCGCAGGGACTACCGGCTCGCCTGGAGGCGGAGGAGCTGGAGCAGGAGGCGCATTGCCCTCCATATCTATGGCCATATCAAGAGGGGCGGCAGCAGCTTGTGTTTGCACTGCGGCCATGGCGGCCGCTTGGGCTTGCGCCTGGGCTTGGGTGGCAACCTGCGCTTGCGCCAAAGGGGTGACCATCTCGACTAACCCCTTGACCGCTTCGGCCAACTGATCAATCTGCCGCTGCAAATCCTCCATGCCAAGTATGATATGTAATTTGGCCGGTTATAATGTAACGGTCGTGGGACTGGGCCGTCACCAACTGACTGGGGCACTGCCCCGGGCGGACACCCGTGAATGGATAGTCTATGCACAGATAAGCAGGTACTGGTTTAGGGGATCAGACAGGAGAGTGGTCGATTTCAAGCCAGGTCATACACATATAATCAGGTACTGGTTTAGGGGATCAGACAGGAGAGTGGTCAATTTCAAGCCAGGTCATACACATATAATCAGGTACTGGTTTAGGGGATCAGACCAGAGAGTGGTCGATTTCAAGCCAGGTCATACACAGATAATCAGATACAGGACTGACTAAGCACCCAGAGGTTAGCTGGCACCCACGGGGTTGCTGGAGATCGATACAGCACTGTGCA
This sequence comes from Hyperolius riggenbachi, assembly GCF_040937935.1. Lineage (NCBI taxonomy): Eukaryota > Metazoa > Chordata > Amphibia > Anura > Hyperoliidae > Hyperolius > Hyperolius riggenbachi. The sequence goes on from NC_090648.1 coordinate 320,452,943, forward strand.
CAGCTAAGACTGCGGTCAGAACACTAAATAGTACAGTGAAATCAATACAGAGCTTGCCTTGCCGCCTGGACGCATAGTTAGTACGCGTGTCCGTACGCGTCTGACGCATGGACGTACACGTCTGATGCATGGACGTACGCGTGTGACCCATGCGTCCCCTGGAACGCATGCATACACCTACCGCCGCTGGAGAGGGCGATGTGGAACGCAATCCGGAAGTGCCCGGACCATCGCGGGCACGCGGAATCATCACAGTGTGTCCGTTTCAATCTGGGGACATGGTGAAGAGCAGCTCTGCTGTCAGAAGTTCTGGGGTGTATTTAGAGAGCAAAATTGCTGTTGATGGATTGAAGAGTGCAAACATTCTTATTCCAAACGGGTGTTGTGTTGCTGCTGTTTCTTCAAATAGGAGTTCTAAGTCTTGAAATGATCTACAACTGAAAAAAACAAAACAAAAAAAAACAATTTTTAATTTTTCCATAAAATTGATCTTCTTTTTTGTTGTTGTTTTATATTAGTGAGGATCCACAGCCCCTTTAAGGCGTCCATAAGATTCAACTAAATAGATTTCCCAGTGTTTTTTTTTGTTTTGTTTTTTTGTTTGTTTTTTTATCAAAAATAGTTTGAACTTCATTGCGATACGGGCAAGTGCAAAAACATTGCATATCATTTTGAATGTCATCCAAATTAAACCAAATTCCCCAAACCTGTCCTGTTCACCGCCACCGTTTTTTTTTTTTTTTGTTTGTTTGTTTTTTTTTTCAAGTTTAGAATTGTTAATGTGGAGTTGCTTTCACATTCCGTCTGGTGCCTGAGACTGCCACACCTTATATCACCTTGCTATGGAGGTGATTGGGACTGCAGCAGATAAGACCATTCAAGGATCTGAATGACTTTGAGAGCTGCACTGAGCCTGAGCAGCAGATTATTTTTCCTCACCTTTACCTGAAAAGGATATCCTCTATACATCTAATGTCCCCTTCCAGCATTTGCTGGACTATGTAATGTATACACAGATAGCATTTGTCTGGAATAAATACTTGCTGTATAACTACAAGCCATGAAGGAATTGGGACACATGGTGTTAATTTGCTTTGCTAGACTGCAATTTTGTGTTAGACTGTTAAATAATGTATCACTTAATTCTTTTCAGTAAACTAAGTCTTTTGTTCTTTGATTGGCAGGTTGGTACTGGGGGCACATGACTGTCAATGAGGCCAAAGAAAAACTGCAGGATACTGCAGAAGGTACTTTCCTGGTTAGAGACAGTTCACACATGGACTACCTTTTGACCATCTCTGTAAAGACCTCTGCAGGACCAACAAACCTTCGCATTGAGTATCGAGAGGGGAAATTCAGGTTGGACTCTGTTGTTTGTGTACGCTCCAGATTAAAACAGTTTGAAAGCGTTGTTCACCTTATTGAGTATTATGTTCTGCTATCAAAGAACAAGAAAATAGAAACTGAGACTCTTCCAAACAGGACGGTACACCTTTGGCTTGTTAAGCCACTTTACACATCCACCCCATCACTGCAGCACCTCTGTAGAATGACTGTCAACAAATGCACAAAAAGTATCGATGAACTGCCATTGCCGATGAGACTGAAGGAATACATCACAGAGTACCGGTACCATGTATAGGTTCTTGATTTGCTGTCATTCTCACAGCATGTTAAAATACATTTCCACAAGCGACTTCCAAACTCAACCAAATATGTTTAAATCCACTGTATGCTCTCTGGTGAATATAAGGACTGCACATTTTATTTCATTATAAAAAAAAAGTGGTGATGGAACATTTCAGGCCTTGAGGATCTGGAAAATGGTGGAATCCAGTGTCTATTTTTACTTTTTTCTTCAACTCTCCCTTACCGAAATGCAATATAGGTATCCAGTTATAACGATTCCCACATTATGTATGATTAAAGCAAAATGTTACTTTTTTCCCTAAAATTAAGGTTCTTGTTTTTTAATAGACTTTTTTCATGCCTAAAATGTGTAAACTTCATAGTCATCAGCTTAAGGTTTTCCTGCATACGAAATAACCATTTGATGCCTGCATCTTCAATAGGGTTGAGCAGTGCTTTGATAGCATAGGTGGTGAAAGAAGCCACAAGTGAAAGTCAGATCGCCCACCTGTATGTATTCTCCCATCAGTGCAGACCCAATTGTGGTGGCACAAGAAGCGTCACTCTTTGAGGTCAACAACAAAAGAGTTCTGATGTATGTTTGAAAGTATACAATAGTTGTGGTAGATCACATTCTGATGGTCAATCATAAGTTTGCTTCAATATATTCGCGAGCACAGGAAATATTCGCTGTACATTTAATAGTTTATTAGTACATTGCAAAAACTATATTTGAGTCTGACCAATGATTCTAGCAAATATTTAATATTACTTAGGCTCGGTTCACATTTATTCATGAAAAAAATGGTCCGCTCGCAGATTGTAATGTATCAGATCCTAATGATTGCATCAAATCCAATGTTAACCTATGGATCAGGTTACAGTCGTCAAAAGTTATCCGTTCCATTCTCTCCACTGGACCGCAAGTTTGGTACAGCAGCGTTTTTCCCGGATAAGGGAGCCTAGCGGAACAGAAATGGATGCTGAAGCACTGCATTGGGGGCAATGAGAAAAGAATCCTTAAAGTGGATCCAAGATACACTTTTACTTATTGCATAATTGTGTTCCTTTCATATAGTTTATAGGGCATTCCTCAAGCCAAATTCTTTTTTTGTTTTTGTTTTAATACTCTTAATTCCCTATAAACTAAACAAGCCTCGCCCACAGCTCCTTTTGTGCCTTGGCACTGTAGAAAGGGCTTGTGGGAGCTCAGTCTGGGTAGGAGGAGGAGGTTACTAGGCATTGATTTCAGAGGCAGAGGGGAGGAGAAAGGAGGAGAGAGGACTGAATTTACACACAGGCAAGCAGGTGGCATCTCCAGCCCTCAGCCTGTGACAATGTGACAAACAGAAGATGAAAAAATCCAATTTGCTGATGCGGGTCTGGGGGGATATGGGGAAACAGAACTGAATGGGAACATAACAGAAATGGATCCATTCGAAAGGAAATCTGATCCATTTTCACGGATCCATTTACCACCTAAGTACCAGAGTGAACCAGCCCTTATGGTAGTCCTGATGTTTTATAATCTTTCAGCACTCCATAAGATATGTTCACTTGTAGTGAATGCAGCCTCATGCCACCAAATTAGCTGATATAATGGTGTACCATGAGGCAGACTAGGATCTACACAATGATTTATTCATGAGAAGTAATTTCCGTAGGACAATTTATATCTGACTAGAAACAGGGAAGACAGAAAGTCAAATCATAGGAGCTTGTCCGTTCATCCGTATTAACCCAGTGCTGATTTCCTTCTCCAATCTTGATCTAGAGGTTTGCTTCAAGTACAGGGCGTTAGACAAGAGTAATTCATATGCATGTTGTCTAGAAAATGTCCTGTAACCCAGTCTAAAGCTATCAGATTTAAAGGGGCACTACAGCAAAAGACGGTAAAATTTAAAATATGTGCAAACAACATAAACAAGTAATTTTTTTCCAGAGTAAAATGAGCCATAAATTACTTTTCTCCTATAATGCTGTCACTTACAGTAGGCAGTAGAAATCTGACGGAAGTGACAGGTTTTGGACTAGTCCATCTCTTCATAGGGGACTCTCAGCAAGGCTTTTATTCTTTATAAAGATATTCCCCAAAAAGTTTTTAAACAATGATGCTGGCCAGCTTTCCTGCTCACTACACAGTTTTTTGTCAGTTGGACAGAGCAACTGCCATTCACTAAATGCTTTTGAAAATAAATATATCCCTGAGAATCCCCTATAAAAAGATGGACTAGTCCAAAACCTGTCACTTCTGTCAGATTTGTATTACCTACTGTAAGTGACAGTAACATAGGAGAAAAGTAATTTATGGCTCATTTTACTCTGGGAAAAAATGTACTTCTTATTTGTATATGTTTGCACATATTTTAAATTTTACAGTTTTTGGCTGTAGTGCCCCTTTAAGAGCATAGTCAGACCATGCAAAGCACAATGCAACTATCTATTGTCGTTTCTCAGTGACTTGTCCCTGTGGACAAATCACTGTAACCTTGAACTGTCCAAGCAACATGTTCTTTATTTAGGAGAGGAGTAGGAGACTACCTGCTGCAGGGTTACATTAGCAACTGGTGAAAAAAATGTAATGTGGCTGTTTTATGTGCTGTTAGCTGGATCAACTGCAGAGGACGGTCTTACTGCTTTTCATCATTACCAGATGCCGATAAAATCTCGCTTGACCTATTATGGTTTGTAGAACAAATCCAAGTTTCATCAGGTACAAGTACATAAACAAAATAAATTGGCAGAGAAGTGGAAGTATAGTGAAGTGCCTACAAATTAGATTGCAAAGGTAAAAGGGCTAGCTACATTTTGTATGTGCACTGATGGTTTGAGTCATAAGCAATAACAATGATGGAAGTTTTACAAATGGGTTGTTTAATTAGGTTGATCATAAATGATGAAATATCTATTTGCAACCAATAGGCACTTAATGAGTTAATGAATACTGATTATTAAATCCAAAAAGTACTAACCCGCATCCCATAATTATGGAAATTGTTAAAGAAATAAACAGGTAAAATCTGAACATTCTAGGGCAGGGGTCTCAAACTCGCGGCCCGCGGGCCATTTGTGGCCTGCGATACAATATTTTGTGGCCCCAGGGCTTGTAGGGGCCCCCAGTGGCTACAAGAGGAAAAAAAATTTTCAAATCGGCCTTATAGTTTTTGAGAAAATCGATTTTAAAGTTGCAAAGGAAAAAAAATACACATTTAAAAACCTGCTGACTTTAATGGTTAATAGCAAATCCACCTTAAATGCTAGAAACCATAAATTTGCAGGATATGTTAAGGAGATCATTAGGAATAAGAGGAAAAAACAATTTTTCTAAAAGACCTTATAGTTTTTGAGAAAATCGATTTTAAAGTTTCGAAGGAAAATAGTATACTTTTAAATGCGGTAAATGTCACTTTTAGTAGCAAACCTAACGGTAGTGTAATTTTACATGTATCAAAAGAAAGAGCAATACATTTCCAGACAGGGTTTCCAGGGGGTCCATACGCAGCCGCAGCGCTTTGGCCAGGGATCGCTATACAGCCGCAATATGGCTGTATGAAGATTCCTGGCATTTTTTTCCTATTTCCCCATTTTTTTTTTTTATTTTTTTTTTTTATATGTTTAGAGTGTGGGAATTTTTTTTAAAATAAATTATGTGGGGTTCCCCCTCCTGAAACTTTTTAACCCCTTGTCCCCCATGCAGGCTGGGGTAGCCAGAATGTGGAGCTCCGACCGATTGGGGCTTCACACCCTGACTATACCAGCTGCAAAAAAGGTCCCTTAATGCCGATTTTTTGTTCCAGGGTATCTGTTGGGGGGGGAGGGCAGGTTTATTTTGCTCTAGGGCCCCATTGTTGCTTAAACCGGCCCTGCCTGCCGGCAAAAGCAAAAGAGACACGGAAGCGAACTATATTTGCCCATTTTACCTTATAGTTCGCTTCAGTGCTCCCAAGTAAACCCCCAAATCCCCCGCGCAAACATCCACAACTGCGCTGAGGGGCAGAGCTTCCAGCTGTAGCTCTGCCCCTCCTGACGTCAATCGCCGAATGGATCGCCGCCTCTCCCCCACCCCTCTCTGTGAAGGAAGAGAGAGAGGGGCGGGCAGAGGCGGCGATGCGCCGCGATTGATATCAGGAGGGGCAGAGCTGAAGCTGAAAGCTCTGCCCCTTCCAGGAAATGCCGGCGGATTGCCCCCCGGGCCGATTTGGGGGCTCTGCAGCCCTCGTTTTGCGGCGGGGACATGTGAACTCCCTTATGCGGCCCAGCCTCATCCTGACTTTGCCTCCTGCGGCCCCCGGGTAAATTGAGTTTGAGACCCCTGTTCTAGGGGGACATATACTCAAGAGAAGAGGCAAGAAACTAAAAAGAACTGGCAGGTAAATTGAGCAAAAAATATTCAAAAAGGAATCTGAGATAAAGAATTTGTTTTAAATGGGTCATTCAGTTATTTAAAAAATACAACTTTTGAATTTATAATTCATCCCATAAAGGGAAACGCATGAACAATTATCTAAAATCAATCATCTCTGTTCTTAATGGGATATATTGCAATTTTATACACTGTTAACATAAGCAGAAAATATGGCATACATAGCAAAACAAAAAGATCTCAACGTTTCATAAATTAGCTCACTACATCAGGAGGTATTTAAAGAAAACCTGTACTGAAAAAAGTTCCCCTGGGGGGTACTCACCTCAGTAAGGGGAAGCCTCTGAACCCTATCGAGGCTTCCCCCGTCCTCCTGTGTCCCACGGCGGTCTCGCTGCAGCCCCCGGAACGCACAGGCAACAAATCCGACAGCCGGTGCAATATTTACCTTTTCTGGCTCCAGCAGGGGTGCTGTGGTGGCTCTTTTGATGAAGATAGGCGAAAATAGCCAATCTCCGCCGGGTCCGCTCTACTGCACAGGCGCTATTTTCGCCCATCTCCGTGGGAAGAGCGGATACTGAGCCTGCACTGGAGCCAAAAGGTAAATATTTACATCGTCCCCACTCCGGGAGGATTTTCTCCACCGCCGTGGGACCGAGGGGGGCGCCTCAATAGGATCCGGAGGCTTCCCCCACCTGAGGTGAGTTCCCCCCAGGGGAGTTTTTATCATTACAGATTTTCTTTAATGGCTCGAAAAAACACTTGGAACACACAAATGAGGTGCACAACCGAAAGAGCAAAATCAATAGTGTAAATGTAATAATGAGTACTTAGAACACACAAATACTGAGCTATTCTCTAAAAGTGAAGTAGAATTATTGTTGAATCTGGGATACGAGTGGCGTGGGACTGGAAGGTTTCCAATATCCTCTCTGTTCCAGGCTCCACGCTAACTACAAAGATGAACCTGCGTAAAAAAATGAAGCGCTTATTAGTATTTGACTTCATGTTTACACTGAATCTCTCTGTACAGATTTCAATGGCCCTTGTACAAGCAATGTAACTGATAGGAGAAATGGCTTCTGAAGACCATTATTCTTTTACAGCACTTACAGGATTAAACGTGCCCAGCTGCAGGAAGGACAAAACCCTGCTATGCTCTACAAGTCAGAAAAAAAATCTTCAAAAGCGATCACATGCTTAAAGTGCCCATTAAAGAGGAGCTGTTAGGTATAGGGTCTCAGAGAAAATAAACACATATATCAGTAGCTAAAGATTGGCTGTACTTACATTACATATGCATTTCACTGTCCACGTTTGGATTTCACAGAATTTGTATATAGTATATGCAGAGAATGATGCTCCTGACAGCTCATGGCAGGTTCCATGTTTGTGAAGCCAAATGTGTCGTCATGTCCTGCCTGCTTCTGATCACAGAACAGCTCATACTGAATAACACAGTGTGCAGTGCATATTAATGAGCCATGTGGCTAGGAACAATAGCGGACTCCTGCAGTGTACTCTGCCAGGAGATTTATCTGTGCTGTGGCTGGACTGAGTTTTAGAAGCTGCTGAAACTTGATCCCGTCTTCTCCTTAGCAGCCGAGGGGAGGGCCCCAGAATGCTTTGCAGTATGTTATGCGGCTTGCGTCCTGCTTAGCTCTAAGCATTGCTGATAAGCATACATCAAAGGTAAGATAGATCTTTATCTTCAGTAATGTCTTTTTGGCTTCCTTCTAAACTGTTTAACACAGGAGACTAGAGGTTTAAATTAGCTTCTGCAGCCTGACAGTTACTCTTTAATGATGCAATCTTACCACTTCTATGTAATACAATAACATTGTTCTCCCCAGGGTCTTTCAGCTGGGTGCTCCACCTGGCTAATTTTGGCGAGTCCCGGCTGTCATTGGCTCACCTCTTTATCCTCCTATGCTGTAAGCAGAGTTGTGCCTGCCCTGTATTCCCTCATCGCACCCCACCAGGCTACTTTTTTCATGCTACCCAGTGTGGAAAAAAATTTGGGGACAGCACTGCAATAATATGTAAAGTTAGTGTAATGTAATGTAATGTAAAGTCAGTATATTCACTCAATTTACCCTTCTACTTCTAAGATTTGGTAAGATTATATCATTAAGGGGCACCTGGAGGGAACAAAAATGCCCAAGAAAGATACCTCAGTAGAGGAAATCCTCTGGATAATCGAGGCTTCCTCCATTCTCCCCACCCCACCAATCCAGCGCTGGGATCTTGTAAAGCTGTTAGAAGAAGGGATTGTCAAATAAGTTCACGAGGCTGCACTCCCGCCTGCATATGAGCGTGGCTGCACTGTGCAAGCACAAGACAGCCTACCCTTGAGCATAGATTTTTCTTCTTGCACAGTGCAACTGCACTTGTACACGGACAGGAGTGTGGCTACAAAGAGGGTCCCACTGAGAATCTGTGGATATGGGAGGATCACATAAGCCTCTGAATCATGCTGAGGCTTGCCACTACTGAGATGAGTATCTGACTTTTTATTTTTATTTAAACTCACAGGTTTGCTTTAACATATATGTACACGTTACTAATTCATATAATCATAAAATGCATATTCCAAAAAAAGTCAGAATGAATGTAAACTTTCTATGGATATCTATCCACCTAAAATGGGAGTTAAACCATACATAACTCTGAAGTCTTATGGATGAGTTTAGGGTGCTGTCCCTTTTAATCACAGTAGAGTTCTACTATGACTAGGTAACGGTGGCTGGAAAGTGTAATGGTTAAGGGCTCTGCCTCTGACACAGGCGACCTGGGTTCGAATCTCTGCTCTGCCTGTTCAGTAAGCAGTTCTTTGGGGCGAGACTCCCTAACACTGCTACTGCCTACTGAGTGCGCTCTAGTGGCTGCCTCATAAGTGCTTTGAGTCCGACAGGAGAAAAAGCGCTATACAAAAAAAGGAATTATTATTCAAAAGGGATTATCTCTAAATCCCCTACATGTGTTACTGATCTGAAGAATAATAGCAGTAAAAACTTTGATCTGAATAACAAATCTTTATTGCTCAAAGTATAACATTTTCGTCTTTTAAATCTCAACAGTGGTTCCATGTCTGTGATTCTTTAAACGAAGTTCCCCCGTAACTATCCCAGGTAATTAAATGTTATTCAGATTCACAAGTTACAAGTCTGGCACCTCCACATCAATATTGCAACATGGTCTTCCCTGGTCCAGACTGAGTCTAGCATGTGTGTGTGTATGTGTGTGTTTTCTGGCTAGTTGGGTAACGCACACTACTAGGGGGCAGGAACTCAGAATGGGCCGCCTTCTTCTAATAACTTGGTCAACCCACTGTAACACAGTGCACCTTGAGCCCTATGGGGAAAAGTGCGTTACAAATGTTTTTATATTGAAATGTCTCCTTATTGGTTGATAATAGAAATCCAGCTTCAAGCAAGTCCTTGTCTATGCAATTCTGCGGTAAAGGACAGCTTTAGACCTGTTTCTGTATTCATGGCCACTTTTACACTGTATTAGGAATTTTACTATCTAAAGTGAGAGCACCCTAAATTATTTCATAAGACTTTTTATAGGTTTGTATGCTTTAACTTCCATATGATGCAAAACAGTAAGTAACGTTTAAGACGCTCTTTAGAGTAATTGAAGTGAAGTAAAGCATGCAGCCAGAAGTTCGTAATTTTAGTAAGAATCCAGAGAGCCACCTATTAATTGAAGTGCAACTAATAATAGGAGCCAGCAACAACCACCGCAAACTCTATTTACAAAAAATTCTTGTTGCTGTCTCATGCACATGTACAAAATTTTATTACCGCCTTAGCTGTATATTGGAAGATCACAACACATTAAAACAACAGACACTTAAAATCACTACCTGGCCAGGAGCGCTCACTATTTTAATAAAGGGGACCAGACCTGTGCATACATGCAGCGTGATCGCCCAGCCTTGGCCTATGCAGAAAACGCTTTGCACCACACTGGTCTATACGGTCCTCATCCCACCACCACAACACCCAGCACGCTGTGCTCTGCTGACTCGAGTGCCTGCTATTGGCACAGATTACGGATCCTCATGACATAGCTATGTACGGGGTTCCGCCCAGAATGTTCAGACTTTAGGTTTGCGTGTTGTCATCTGCCTCATGGTAACACTGGTTTGCTAAGGAACTGGCTCTGCATAGCGTATACTGTCACTTAGTGGCTTTGATATACTTGCACTTTCAGATGGCGGACTCCTGTCCGCTTGGCCAGACCTACAGTGCACTGGGTCTCTTGAGTCACGCAGACATATCTCGTGTCATGATCCTCTGAAGCGGTCAATCCTCTTGGCTGTTAGCAGTAGAACTAGGGATCCCAGCAGTATGGAGTTTCGCTCAGCGTGCCGGCGTTTGCACGTGGAAGGCCAGCGCGAGCACTCCGGAGGTAGCCACGCCTACCGACGCGTTTCGCCCCGCCCACGGGGCTTTCTCAAGGTAGCGAATGACAGTAGGTCTGCACACCCCTCCTCTTAAGCTCAGTCACTCATACTCCGCCTCCAGCTTGTATTCACCATGGCAACAATTGCCTCTGTTTACTCATATTTCCTGGTAGCGGCGGAGGAGATTGATGGCTGGGAGAGAAGTGTTAGATTTATACTCATTCAAAGAATTCCACATTATCACATTTTGTTACATGGGTGATATCGTGGAGTTTGACTTTGTTCAGCCAGCATGTATTAATGCTTCCATATTCCAGAAGCTGATTATTGCTCTTATAAGAAGTAAACAAGGTTCAGATCAGTATTCAGACCTCTGGGTGTCATTCTGGGTGTAATAGGGGCTGAATGCCTATTGCTGCCTAATGGTTTGATCTCACACGCAGGTTTTTAAACTCGAGGAAAAATATTCCATAGAAATGGCGTACATGATTGGTGATGATATTGAGGTTGATATTGATTCAACAGTGACTGAGCTTAAGAGGAGGGGTGTGCAGACCTACTGTCATTCGCTACCTTGAGAAAGCCCCGTGGGCGGGGCGAAATGCGTCGGTAGGCGTGGCTACCTCCGGAGTGCTCGCGCTGGCCTTCCACGTGCAAACGCCGGCACGCTGAGCGAAACTCCATACTGCTGGGATCCCTAGTTCTACTGCTAACAGCCAAGAGGATTGACCGCTTCAGAGGATCATGACACGAGATATGTCTGCGTGACTCAAGAGACCCAGTGCACTGTAGGTCTGGCCAAGCGGACAGGAGTCCGCCATCTGAAAGTGCAAGTATATCAAAGCCACTAAGTGACAGTATACGCTATGCAGAGCCAGTTCCTTAGCAAACCAGTGTTACCATGAGGCAGATGACAACACGCAAACCTAAAGTCTGAACATTCTGGGCGGAACCCCGTACATAGCTATGTCATGAGGATCCGTAATCTGTGCCAATAGCAGGCACTCGAGTCAGCAGAGCACAGCGTGCTGGGTGTTGTGGTGGTGGGATGAGGACCGTATAGACCAGTGTGGTGCAAAGCGTTTTCTGCATAGGCCAAGGCTGGGCGATCACGCTGCATGTATGCACAGGTCTGGTCCCCTTTATTAAAATAGTGAGCGCTCCTGGCCAGGTAGTGATTTTAAGTGTCTGTTGTTTTAATGTGTTGTGATCTTCCAATATACAGCTAAGGCGGTAATAAAATTTTGTACATGTGCATGAGACAGCAACAAGAATTTTTTGTAAATAGAGCAGCCAGAAGTTCCTTATCCACAAAGGTGCAAGCAATAACTACAACTTAAGTGCTGTAACTTTCCTTATTGTGTTCACACACAGACTATGATATTCCTGCAGCCACCCAGTGCAACACAATACTCACAGGTGACCACCACCACACAGAAATAAAGTGGTGTCAAATACTGTATTCCAGTTTTTCCAAATGTTTTCAAAAATGTATTGAAATGGTAAGCATGTTGAAATATACAGCAACTTACATTGTGTGACCTTGCAGACAGGACCTTCTTGCATAACCTGGATGATCGTGCAAGGCTGAAACTGGTCAGGTTGGAGACTGGGCAATACAATTGATGATTTACACTACTGCTCTGAGCACTTAATGTGCAATTGATTTGATGTGCTTTTATGAAATAGGGTCCTGTCTTGCTTTGTCTGCCCCCTCTACCTACCTTATCAGTATAAAAAAAGAACACTTTTTTCCCCCAGTCAATACACAATTGATATTACACAATATCTGTCTGATGTGTCCCGTTTTTAATAGATTTTCCTTAAATTTGATGCAAATAAAAATTTAACTAAACATCTAATCCTTATCTACAGGGCACATTTTAAGAAGTGATGCGTTTAAAGTGATGTATAGAACTATATCATGTGTACTGCAAATTTGGTTCCTGTATTTTTCAGACACCTTTTAAATGCCACAAGCAGTTTACTCAAACTAAAGCTACATTGATACCCATGGTCAACATTTTTTAAGATGCCTAAGGCCCGGTTCACATCTGCTTTAGTTTAGTGATTTGTAAACAAAGGGACAAAGCACTTACTCAAAAGTGTTTGCTATAGCAAATTGCTAGCCTCGCACTTTAACTGCTTGCCGACTGCGTCACGATGGGCGTGGCCGCAGCGGCAGCCCCAGGACCACCGCTCGGCGTAAAGTCCTAGGGCAGCAGTTTGCAGGAGATTGCGCGCAGGCTGCACGCAGATCACCTGCTCGGGTGGGGGGCCAGACTGAGCTCCACCTCGCCTTCAGTCTCCGAGCGGCGATGAAGACTTAGACTGCTAAACCGCCGTCTTTTCTGTTAGTACAGCGCTGCGATCAGCTGTACTGGGGACACAGCTGTCCCCCTCGGGGGACAAGAGAGTGATCAGCTCTCATAGGCAGAAGCCGGCTGGGGGGAGGGGGGGGGTTGGGAAGGTGAAGGTTGGTGATCAGACCCCACCAACAGACAGCTCTGTTGGTGTGGAGAAAAGGGGGAGGGGGAATCACTTGTGTGATGTGTTGTGCGGCCCTGCAGCTTGGCCTTAAAGCTGCAGTGGCCAATTTTACAAAAAAGGCCTGGCCGTTTGGGGGGTTTAATACTGTGGTCCTCGAGGTTAATGGATGCAGTAGACTGTGGCTGCTTGTGCAGACATTAGATGACTACGAAGGATTGTTTCAGCCATGAAATTCACTTTCTTTCCGTTTTGACACAAGCTATTTAATCTATATATATAAAATCGGTTGTGTGTATGTATGTGCTGCGATCACGCGAAAACGGCTTGACCGATTTGAACGAAACTTGATATACAGATCCCTTACTACCTGGGATGATATGTTCTGGGGGTCTCGCGGCCCCCCTGCACACGTGGGTGGAGCTACAAACAGCAAATCAGATTTCACCCATTCAAGTCAATGGAAAACATTTAAAAGGCTGCCATTCTCACAGTAATCAAGCGAGAGTCCCCACACTTGGCACAGTTGGTCACTTGATGACCGAGGTTACAAATCCAGGAAAAGTGGGTGGAGCATAATCAAATTTCAGCCATTCATTTAAATGGGAAAATGTAAACTGCAGCCATTCTTAGACTGTTAATCGCAGGGTTCTCAAACTTGGTACACTTGGTCACTGGGTGAATATGATTACGATTCAAGAAAATGGGTGGAGCCTACAACAGCCAATCAAAATTCACCTATTGATTTTCAAGGGGAATATTTAAACTGCTGCTATTCTTACACTTTTAATGACAGAGGCTTCAAACCTGCTACAGTCAGTCATTGGGTGACTGGGGTCCAAATTCACTAAAGGGGCGGGGCCATATACAGCTAATCAGATTTCCTTGGTGAATAAATTGCTTCCATTCACATTTTTTATGCCAGGAATCTGAAAGCTCACAAACTTGGTCATTGAGTGACTGTGTGTGTCAAGGTTACAAAAAGTGGGCGGAGCCCCAAAAAACTTTTATTGGGAAAATATAAACTGCAGCCATTTTTACACCGTTAATGGCAGGGTTCTCAAACTTTGCACAGTTGGTCACTGGGTGACTGAGATTAAGATTTTGGAAGGTGGGTGGAGCCTACAACAGCCAATAAAAATTCACCTTTTGATTTTCAAAGGGAATATTTCATCTCCTACCATTCTCTTATACTGTGAAAAGCAGATTCCTCAAACCTGGTACAGTTGGTCGCTGGGTGACTGGGGTCCAAATTTGGAAAGGGGCGGAGCCACAAACAGCCAGATTTGTTTATTTTTCAATGTAGACTTATCACTGGGTTAAGAGCAGCACCCATCAACAGGAAGGTCAGGTAGCGTGCCTCAGCTGACAGCTCTCCACACCACCGGAGCCGATACTTGCAGCAATCCACTTCAGCAGGCACCACCAATTTAAACGTAATAGCTTTATTGTGTCATATAGATTAAAAGGCAGTCATCCAACGACAGACCGCTGTTTCGAGCTGTGTGCTCTTTGTCAAGTTGTCAAAACTGCTATGCATAAAAACACCAAAATCCACACAATATATAGCAAATGTTAACCAATTGCAGTGTGTCATTTCAAAACATCCAATCATATGCTGCCACATCATAAGAGGACCTGATGGGGAACTTCACTCGAAGGAATAAGTCCCTCCCAGCTAAACAAAGTAGCCAATCCCATACCTGGTAAGTGTTACTGCAGTGTACACAAACGTTTATATATGTTACGGCCAGAACCCGAAGTCTGGCCACTTCGGGTTCTGGCCGGTCACAACGCGAAGTGGCCGCCTGATGCGGCCAATATAAGAAATGCTACACAATTTCGGACTTTGGCCGGCCAGAGCGCGTTCTGACTAAATGTGGCCGGCCAAGTCCCGAAGCATACCTCTTAGGAACTGCTGTCCCGCTGTCCCCCGCTCTCCATGCAGTTCAAGTTGCACTGCTGTCCCCTGCTTTTCCCCGTTCTTCTGCTGGTCCAATTCCGTTCGTTTGCGAGGACCCAGGGGCTGCCTGTATACTGCCTGCATGCCAGCATGTAAAGCTGCGGGTGGGAGATTTATCTACGCTGCGGATACCCGCTTTCCCAGGTCCCAAGATGTGAAGGGCGGGCGGGGGGTTGCTGTATGCTCGCTTTCCCAGTTATACCCGCAGGTCCCACGACGCAGCAGACAGGTCCCATGAAAAGACCCGAGGCTGCCTTTCATTCATAGGTTCATGGACTGCCTAAATGGTGCCTGCTGCTTAATGTCACACATAGGAGGTGACACAGGAGCCAGGGCTGCAATTCTCACAGGGAGGGGGGAGGTATTTGATAGGAAGCTGGGCTGACTCATTTCATCAATGGGGGGGGGGGTAGAGGAGGTTAACGATATTGGAAAGAAGATGAATTCATCACCACCATGTAAAAGACAGAAGGGAAGAAGATCATGAGGAAAACGTGGGAATGTCTGAAGTGTAAACCCCTGCCTGAAGTGCCTGATGCTGAGAGAACAGGTAATAAAACCCCTGCCTGAAGTGCCTGATGCTGAGAGAACAGGTAATATTTTCAAGTGTGCCCCCACTTCACTGTTTGTGATGTACCTGGCTGCAGCTGCATGTGCATGAGGTATTTCTGACAAGGCTAGGCGTTTGGTTTTTCTGCTACTGCTGCGTTTGTGGAAATTCTTTTGTTGGTGGCGATTTGAAGATAGTATTTTCGTATACTTTGTGCTGTGGCTGCCATTCTGTGGTGCTTTCCTGAACTTTCTGTGGTCCTTTCCTGAACTTTCTGTGGTAGTTCGGTATACATTCTGCTGCTGATGCCATTCTGTGGTGATTATGTGAACATTCAGCTGCACCTGCCTTTCCGCAGTACTTCCGTGGACATTCTGTGGCACTTTCATAGATATCCTGTGCTACTTCTGCAAACATTCTGCTGTGGCTGATATTCTGTGGTACCTTTGTGAATATTCTGCAATACTTTTTTGGGCATTTAGCTGAAGCTGACATTCTGTGAAATTAACATGCTGGATGAAAGTAACGCAGTTGTGGAACCAGGATTTGATATGAAAACCAGATTTATGGATGGTTTGAACTCAATGATACAAGACAAAGCAAGTAATTGCGCTACCTTTAGTCGAGAAAAATACTTCGATATTATAGAGGAGGTGAAAGCAGCTAAAACGAAGCAGAAGAAAGAAAGCGTTGACTATCGGCGAATACGAAAATATGATGTAATCGTAGTTGATGGAACAGAAAAGCTGATTGCACCAGTAACAAAAGAAAACCGTGCTGTTTTGTACTATGTACATACAGAAGAACTGTTCGACATACTGCACGAGACGCATTTAAAAATTGGACATGGAGGTCGCACCCGGATGGAAAAGGAAGTACACCTTAAGTACAAAAATATCACAAAAGCAGCGATTAAACTGTATCTGGACTTATGCAAGCCATGCCAGACTAAACTGTCTAATCCTAAGAAAGGTTTAGTTTCTAAACCTTTGCTCTTTAACGAATTGAATTCAAGATGCCAAGTAGATCTGATCGACATGCAAAGCAACCCTGACAGGCAGTACAAGTTCATCCTCAATTATCAGGATCATTTAACCAAGTTTATATTGCTACGCCCACTGAAAAGCAAAACCGCAGCAGAAGTCGCTTACCAGTTACTTGACATTTTCACCATCATAGGTGCACCGAGTGTCCTTCAATCTGATAACGGTAAAGAATTTGTCAGCCATGTCATTAATGAACTGAAATCTATGTGGCCTGAATTGAAACTGGTACACGGAAAACCGCGGCATAGCCAAAGCCAAGGTTCTGTGGAACGTGCCAATCAGGACGTTCAGAATATGATGATGACATGGATGCAGTCAAATGAATCAACACATTGGGCTGAGAGTCTTCGATTTATTCAATTTATGAAAAACCGCTCTTTTCACCAAGGCATCCACCAGTCGCCATATGAGGCCATGTTTGGTTGCACAGCAAAAGTGGGACTGAGTACTTCCAATCTACCCAAAGAAATTGTAGACAAGTTAGTTACAGAAGAAGATCTTGAAAAAATCGAACACGAAATGGAGACAGCTATTCATGGAGGGACTTCTGCTGCTGACAATGCTGCGGTAGTAAGAGCATCAGGAACTTCAGTCCAGTCGCCTAAGAATAGCAACACAAAAGTTATGTGTCCAGTATGTGAAAAAGAGTGTTCATCAGCTCATACCTGTGAATCTTGTGGAAATGATGTTCATGCAATTTGTGGAGTAAGCAACGCTGCGGATGAAGGGTATGGAACTAAGATTACTTGTTGGTTATGCCATAAGAAACAAGAAATCAGGAAGAAGAGATCAGCAGCCCATGTTGGCTTGCAAGCTCAAGCTTCCAAGATGCTCAAAAATTCCGATGCAAAATTCCCATTAGCAAAAAATTGGAGATAACGTGCGCATTAGTATACCAGATGTTGACAGAGGCCGTGGAGACCCAAGAAGCGTTCTTGCAGTTGTAATGAATGTTGAGAATGGTTTCTACAAGCTAGGAACAGAACATGGTGTTCTGAAACAACTGTTCGCCAGAAGTGAGTTTACCATTCTCAATGAGAAATTGATAACATTGGAAGCGGTTGGCAAAACAGAAAAATCACTTCGGACCATCGCATCTTCCCAATCACTAACTGGTGGGCAAGGATATACTCGCTGCAGCTGCACTGGAAAATGTGCAACAAATCACTGCAAGTGCAGAAGACAGAAACTGTTGTGCAATTCCAAGTGTCATAAAAGTTTGACTTGCTCTAACAAGTAAACTACTGCTGTTGAACAATATTCCTGTAAAAATTTGCCTTAAAAACAGTTACATGTCAGTTTTCTCCACAGTAATAAAGTTCATTACTAAATTATATGCATTCTCTGAGTTTCATTACTGTTCTGAGATTTGTGCATTTTGGACTTTGGCCGACTAACTTTGGCCATTTCTAGAACTGGCCGGCCAATGTCAGAAATTCCCAGCATTTTGGACTTTGGCCGACGTCAAATCGGCCAGTTCTAGAAATGGCCGGCCAATTCTAGAATTGGCCAATTTCTGGTTTTGGCCATAACATATACAAAAATTAACACTACGGCAAATAACATACATTACCTAACGGAGCAAAAAGAAGTGTATCTCTGCATCTACTCCTGCGCGTCAAAAATAGGAGCCAGCGTGTATCCAGGCCGCCGACCAATCAGTATCAAGTGCCTCCTGGCCGTGACCAATCAGAAACAGTGTGGAGCCTAAACGAGGGACGCAAGCGCTATTATAGTGTATGAGCCGCCAACCAATCAGCTCCGCTCACAACCCCTAAGACTAAAGCGTGGGACGCAAGCGCTATTATAGTGTATGAGCCGCCGACCAATCAGCTCCACTCACAACCCCTAAGACTAAAGCGTGTGTATCCACGTCATGACCTAGCTCATGCTTCTATGACGGGATGCCGACCAATAGGCCGCTTCCAAGAAAGGGTGTCATCAAAAAGCTGTCAGCTGAGGCACGCTACCTGACCTTCCTGTTGATGGGTGCTGCTCTTAACCCAGTGATAAGTCTATATTGATTGACACCACAAAGAGATTGAGCACCATGGAAGAGCAAGAGTTGGACATCGGTCCAGATGTCTTCTCCTTTACTGGCGAACAAGCCACAAGAATCTTGGCACTTACAGAGGGGGAAGCGACATTTCTACAAAAATCAGATGCCAAACCTTTGAAAAGAGAATTGGAGTATCTAAAGAAGCAAAAGATAGAATTGGACTTACATGCACGGACTCTTACGGAATATTGTCGTAATAGAAAGATTCCAAGATCTATGCGGGCACAAGTAGCCCCTCAACTATTTCCTAAAAATAAGAACTTCTGTGCAATCTGGGAACGTATTTTCAATAAAGCTTCTTTTGACGCTATGCTCCATATGATTAACACCATACACCATGAATTGCCTGCCTTGGATGTGAAGACATTGGATATTACAAGTAAATTGAGAGCACTGGTTCCTGAAGATGAATATAAGTCTTACTTAGAGAATCTGGAGAAAAAGATGGATTCCTTTAGAAAATCTTTGGAAGAGATAAAAAGATCAAAATACAACCGCGACATTTCTGATTACCAGTCAGGTTATGTATATTCATGGCAAAAGTTAATTCCAGCTAACTCTAGACGACCTAGGGCAAGACCCCGTATACCGATCCATCTCCGGGAGGAGGAGGAGGTGCAGAGGCGGGGCCAGATACAGGCGCCAGCAACAGAGGTATGACAAAAAGAGGTCAGCAGGGTCAGACCAATCCAATGACCTTACGCCAGAGGAAGGATACTCAACCCAAGATCTAGTAGTTAATATTTCAGGTCATGAATTATCCTCGAGACGAAATTATTGAATCATGGACTAGGTTTTAGTCCCACAAATCGACCAGATTTCTTCTTATTGGAACAGGAACTGTTTAGGTTCTATAGGAACATAAGATTGAAAGCATTTTTTAGTGCACTACCTTTACAAACTAGAGGGAATCAGGACAATGAGGGGAAGTTCACCCTAACAGCAAGTGGACTTCGCACTAAGAGTACTTTTACACCTTCACCAGATGCCCTGGTGGACTTGTTTACTACCAAAGTTAATGAGGACATTAAAAGAATTGAGCTTGATTCCGTCCAGGAGAAAGTGACCCTTAATTTGACCAAAGGGGAATTAAAAGCCTTACGTGAACTTGAATCCAGAAGGGACATTGTTATCCGCCCTGCGGACAAGGGTGGGGCCGTAGTAGTGTTAGACGCAGAATACTATAGGAAAGAAATTTTGGGACAGTTGACACAGGCAGATGTGTATAGGAGGGTAGACAGTGATCCGATTGGTGTGATACAGCATAAAATAAAAGCATTGATAGAACACGCTCTCTCTAAAGATATTATTGATGAGAAATTAGCCAAATTTTTGGTTAAAGATCACCCTGTCACTCCCAGTTTCTACACATTGCCCAAAATTCATAAAAATTTAGAGTCCCCACCGGGCTGTCCAATCGTGTCCGGTGTGGACTCAGTTTTTGTCCCTGTAGCCCAATTTCTTGATAAGATTCTCCAACCCTTAGTGATTCAATTGGATTCATATATCAAGGATACCACCTGTTTCCTTGAAAAATTGAGGGGAGTTGGGGCCGTCGGAGGGGAGGTTCTGTTGGTGACGTTGGATGTCGAGAGCCTCTACACCTCCATCCCACACGATGGGGGTGTAGAGGCAATCGACTGGTACCTTATGACGCGGCTTGATCTCTCACGAGACCAACGAGCCTTTTTGATTGAACTATTGAGGGTAGTTTTGGTTTTCAACTACTTTAAATTTGAGGACAATTTTTATATCCAACGGAGGGGGACTGCGATGGGGTCGAACGTGGCCCCGGCCTATGCAAATCTTTTTATGGGTTTATTTGAGGAATCTTTTGTATATACCGATGTACTTTTCCGCCAGCACGCTAAGTGCTGGTGGAGGTACATCGATGACATTTTTTGTTTGTGGGCGGGGCCACGTTCGACCCTGAATGCATTTTTGCATTCCCTCTCTGAAAGATGTCCCCATAGTAGACTTACAGCACATGTTGATATGCAGTCAGTTTCCTATCTTGACACAAAGGTATACAGGGAAGGTGTTTCTTTAAACACAGACCTGTATACTAAAAGCACAGACAGAACTCTATATTACACTTCTCAAGCTTCCACCCACCTCAAATAAAAAACTCAATCCCCAGTGGCCAATTCAAAAGGGTAATGAATATTGTACAGGAGAATTCCAAACAAAAATTACAGTTGGATAAAATGAAGCGGAAATTCAGACATAGAGGGTATCCTTCACGGACCCTTGAGATTACACAAAGGAATAAACAAAGTAGAGATAATTCCACACGTATGCCATTTGTCTCAACGTTTAACACCTGCAGCACACAAATAGGCAATGTAGTTCGTAAACATTGGCACTTATTGAGAGAAGCCTTTCCCAGGGTCCCAGAATTTAGATACCCACCCCTCCTGTCCTTTAAGAGGGCCCCTACTATTCGAGATAAACTGGTACATACCAGACCTAAGTCCCACAAACTAAGAGAAGGCAAAAAAGGCACATACCCCTGTCTGAGCTGCCATTTATGCAGCTCTATTACAAAGGGTGATGTCTTTAGACATCCCTCGAAGGGTACCCCCTTTAATATTAGGGAACATTTTGACTGCAACTCTACGTTTGTTATATATATGTTGAAGTGTCCTTGTGGTCTTGCCTATGTAGGCAAGACCACAAAGGCCCTTAAGGTGAGACTATCTTCCCATAAAACGGCCATTAGGAATAAAGATACCACTCAGGTTGTGGCTAGGCACTTTGTGGAGGCAGGTCATGGGGTCTCACAATTGAGGGTTCAGATCATCGATGGGGTGCCTGTAGTGTTAATTTTTGTATATAAACGTTTGTGTACACTGCAGTAACACTTACCAGGTATGTGATTGGCTACTTTGTTTAGCTGGGAGGGACTTATTCCTTCGAGTGAAGTTCCCCATCAGGTCCTCTTATGATGTGGCAGCATATGATTGGATGTTTTGAAATGATACACTGCAATTGGTTAACATTTGCTATATATTGTGTGGATTTTGGTGTTTTTATGCATAGCAGTTTTGACAACTTGACAAAGAGCACACAGCTCGAAACAGCGGTCTGTCGTTGGATGACTGCCTTTTAATCTATATGACACAATAAAGCTATTACGTTTAAATTGGTGGTGCCTGCTGAAGTGGATTGCTGCCTTTAATTTTCAATGGGAATATACAAAGTATTGATACCAAGGACCCCAAAGCCGATAAACTTGATAACTGAGTGACTGTATGTCAAGGTTAGAAAAAGTGGGCGGTGCCAACAACTACATTTTTAACATGGCAGGGTTCCCAAACTTTACACAATTGGCCACTGGGTGACTGGGATGAATATTCAGAAATGTGGGTGGAGCCTACAACAGCCAATCAAAATGTACCTATTGATTTTTAAGGGGAATATTCCCATTGCTACCATTCTCACACTGTTAGTGGCAGAGGCCTCAAACCTGATACAGTCAGTCATTGAGTGACTAGGGTCCAAATTCACTAAAGGGGTGGAGCCACAAACAGCCAATCAGATTTGTTAGATTGATTTCAGCCATTCTGTTATTGGCAGAGTTCTCAAACGTGACACAGTTGGCCACTGGGTGACTGGGACTAATATTCAGAAAAGTGGGTGGAACCTACAGCAGCCAATCAAAATTCACCTTTTGATTTTCAAGGGGAATATTTACATTGCTGCCATTCATGCACTCTTAATGGCAGAGGCCTAAAATCTGCTACAGTCAGTCACTGGGAGACTGGGGTTTAAATTCTGAAGGGATCAGGCCAAAAACAAACAATTAGATTTGTTTAATTTCAATGGTAAAATGCAAAAATGTTCAAATTCAGTAAAGGTGCGGAGCCAAAAACAGCCAGTTTTCTTTGCTGGATAAACTGCTTCCATTAGCACAATTTTTATGCCACGAACCCAAAAGCTCACAAACTTGGTCATTGAGTAGTGACTGTGTGTCCAGGTTACAAAAAGTGGGTGGAGTTAAAAACAGATTTTTCTGGGAAATTGTAAATTGCAGCCCTTCTTCACTGTTAATGGCAGGGTTCTTAAACTTAGCATAGCTGGTTACTGGGTGACTGGGATTAATATTCAGAAAGGTGGGAGGAGCCTAAAAATGGCAATCAAAAATCACATGTCACTTTTCAAGGA
This sequence comes from Hyperolius riggenbachi, assembly GCF_040937935.1. Lineage (NCBI taxonomy): Eukaryota > Metazoa > Chordata > Amphibia > Anura > Hyperoliidae > Hyperolius > Hyperolius riggenbachi. The sequence goes on from NC_090648.1 coordinate 320,475,621, forward strand.
GAATATTAAAATTGCTGCCATTCTTGCACTTATGGCACAAGCCTCAAACCTGGTACAGTTGGTCATTGGGTCACTGGGGTTCAAATTCAGAAAAGGGGACAGAGCCACAAACAGTGAATCAGATTTGTTTCATTTCATGGGAAAATACAAATTATTGATGCCAAGGACCCCAGAGCTCACAAACTTGGTCATTGAGTAGTGACTTTGTGTCCAGGTTACAAAAAGTGGGCGGAGTCAAAAACAAATTTCACTGGGAAAGTGTAAACTGCAGCCCTTCTTACACTGTTTATGGCAGGGTTCACAAACTTTGCCCAGATGGTCACTGAGATTAATATTCAGGGAAGTGGGTGGAGCCTATAATAGCCAATCAAAATTCACCTGTTGATTTTCAAGTGGAATATTTAAATTGCTGCCATTTTTACACTGTTAATAGCAGATGCCTCAAACCTGCTACAGTTGGTCATTGGGTGACTGGGGTTCAAATGCTGGAGAGGGGCGGAGCCACAAACTGCCTATCTGATTTGTTCAATTTGTATGGGAATATACAAATTATTGATGCCAAGGACCCCAAATCTCACAAACTTAGTCATTGAGCGTTTGTGCGTTAGGGTTAGAAAGTGGGCGGAGCCCACACCAGTCAAATACATACCCGGGCAACGCCGGGTCATCAGTGGGTGGAGTCAAATACAAATTTCACTGGGAAAATGTAAACTGCAGCCATTCTTACATTAATGGCAGGGTTTTTAAAGAGACTCCGTAACAAAAATTGCATCCTGTTTTTTATCATCCTACAAGTTCCAAAAGCTATTCTAATGTGTTCTGGCTTACTGCAGCACGTTCTACTATCACCATCTCTGTAATAAATCAACTTATCTCTCTCTTGTCAGACTTGTCAGCCTGTGTCTGGAAGGCTGCCAAGTTCTTCAGTGTTGTGGTTCTGCTATGAACTCCCCCTTCCAGGCCGCTCTATGCACACTGCCTGTGTATTATTTAAATTAGAGCAGCTTCTCTCTTCTCTCTTATCTTTTACAAGCTGGATAAATCGTCCTCTGAGCTGGCTGGGCTTTCACATAGTGAGGAATTACAGACAAGGGAAAAGCTGTTTGCAGGAAGAAAAGAGCAGCCAGTGCATGAGAGATGCAGGGGGAAAGAAACACACAAATGATCTCTTGAGATTCAAAAGGAAGTCTGTATACAGCCTGCTTGTGTATGGATGTATTTTCTATGTGTGGACATACTGTACATCAACCTACTTCCTGTTTTGGTGGCCATTTTGTTTGTTTATAAACAAACTTTTTAAAACTGTTTTTAACCACTTTTAATGCGGCGAGGAGCGGCGAAATTGTGACAGAGGGTAATAGATGTCCCCTAACGCACTGGTATGTTTACTTTTGTGTGATTTTAACAATACAGATTCTCTTTAAACTTTGCACAGTTGGTCACTGGGTGACTGGGATTAATATTCAGAAAAGTGGGTGGAGCCTACAAAAGTAGGCTCCACCTATTGCTTTTCAAGGGGAATATTCAATTGCTACCATTCTTGAACTGTTAATGGCACAGGCCTCAAACCTGGTACAGTTGGTTATTGGGTGACTGGGGTTCAAATTCAGAAAAGGGTGTGGAGCCACAAACAGCCAATCTGATTTTTTCATTTCAATGCAAATTATTGATACCAAAGACAGCAAAGCTCACAAACTTGGTCATGAAGTAATTGTGTGTTAGGGTTAGAAAAAGTATGCAGAGCCAACACCAGCCAAATACATACCCGGGCAACGCCGGGCAATCAGCTAGTTCTTAATAAAATGAAATACAGACTGAACTCTAGTTTTCAGTTTTCAATGTAGTGCTTGCATAAGTTTGAGTTTGTCTGTGTTTATATGAGGAGATTGCCGCTCATTTTGTCAAGTCTTACCACTGGTTGTCCCCTCTGCAGATATCCATTCAGTTTCTGTGTTGTCACCAGCTACAGTAAAGGATTGGAGTCTTTCCAATGGGGTACAGATGTCAATCAGAACCTGACAGTCTAACCGAGGCGTCCCCAAACGTTTTGGATCGAGGGCCAAGTCAACATGCTTCAGACTGCGGGGGGCCGGAGTATATATAAAATGATGTAGAAGTCTTTGCCGGCCAAACAGTAAAGCATACCCAGGTGACAACCTGCAGTGTCACCTGATGTGGAATTTGATTGGAAACCAGAGAATTGCTGCTTTCTGGCTTCCATGTGGATGGGTGGTGCCAGCACTGCTATTCTATTTGCGGACCACCAATATTTAAAAATGTAGCTGACCGCATCTATAAGTAATACATTTTGGGGGGGGGGGGGGCAGTAAAAAAGCCTCAGGGGGTCACATTTGGCCCGCGGGCCTTAGTTTGAGGACCACTGGTCTAACACTACTCCTACTCTTCAAAACTGAAAACCACTGTTGAGACTGGGGTTTCGCAACAGTCAAAGGACATGAGAAAAAAAGTCTGGCACTATAGTGTTTATTGTACAAAAAGATGTCACATAAAGTGAATTAAAGTGCATCAGCAAGGCATGATATACATTGATTGATCATTCAGTGAAAAAACACACATACCATCATGGTGTCTTCAAACTCGACTGGGTACAGGTGGGAGGCAGTGGTGGTGGGTGCCACAAGGTGCACGGCCTAACGACCGTTTCGCATGGCTTGCGCCAGGCTTTATCAAAGGTAAAGACTGGGGTTTCACTTATTGATGGTGCAAACTGCTTTTCAGCTTTTACTGTTATGCTCGTGTGTAAAACTTGATATTTTAATGGCATCATTTACGCACTAAGAGAAACTGTATCTTACCTACATGGGTAGATCTGGCTGTGAGTCCAAGTGTTAAAAGGCCATGCAATCATTGCTTTAAAATGCACAATAAGGGAAAGAGGCGCCCTGATTTGAATAAAGGCTTTTAAAACCAGTTTAAAAATGAAAAAGAAAAAAATCTCTGTAAACTTACAAAATATTCTTATTTGATATAAAAATCTTTTGTAAGTTTACAGAGATTTCGTCATTGAGGTAAGATGCCTCATTTTTCTTTTTCGTTTTTAAACTGGCTTTAAAAGCTTTTATTCAAATCAGGGCGCCTCTTTCCCTTATTGTGCATAGTTATACCCCCGTACATGTTTGTCCGAGGGGTGGCGACAGAACACCCATTGTTTTACCACGGTTAATCTTTTGTCCATCCTTTTTCGTCTAAGAGAGCGACCGCGACCAGGTCCGTCCAGGACCACCCCAAGTGGAGTCGGGTTTATGGTCTCCACCTGCTTCCTGTGGTCGGTTGCCCCTTGCAACCCTCCTTTGTGAGTAGCCCTTTCAATCAATTGATTTATATGTAGATTGCATGGTCCTTTACTGTGACTTCTCTTTGTGGATGTGAAGGATCTGTTAAATTGCAGCAAAAACTATTATAATGCTGTGTCTGCTGGAAGTTGCAGCAGCTTGTTTTATTGTCTACAATGTAGAACTTGGTTTTATATATAAACATGACTATTTAACAAGTGTGTAATCGCTTCTGTAACAGTACTATAGTAAAATGGAAACAAAACTTGTATGCACACATGTATTTTTACTTTTTAAATGTAAAATATTATTTTCTCTCTTTAAACAGTACTACATAGTTCTATAACTATAGTTAAAATAGTAACTATAGATAAAATTACAAAATTGATTTGATCTGCTGATCTGATAAGAGGAAAAAGTAATTCCAAAAGAATTAACTTTCACACTGCAACTTACAACTGGTTTCCTGGTTTTATATGAGAACAGAGCATTCTAGTGATTGGCAGGAAATTTTAATCTGAAAATAACTTTTTTTTGTTTGTTTGTTTTATGCATTTAAAAAGTTTTAACACTTTAGAAAGTTTATTTGCAGACTGTGATAAATATCACTTCAGTTTGGTCATTTAAATTACTTTATTAACATCTTTGCCTATGACCAACTTTACAGCAAAAGGCCAACAGAAGAGTCTTTTGGGGGAGGGGCGGAATCTGTACATTAGTGGAATTTATATGAGATGGGAATGCACCTTCCCTACTCCTCACTGCACATATCATGTTTCGTAAATGGCCCTTAAAGAGACACTGAAGCGAAAAAATTAATTGAGGATTTGTATGTGTAGTACAGCTAAGAAATAAAAACATTAGGAGCAGAGACAGAAGTCTAATATTGTTTCCAGTACAGGAAGAGTTAAGAAACTCCAGTTATCTATGCAAAAAAGCCATTGAGCTCCACTACTTTCAAAGTCGCAGAGAGCTCTGTCTTCTGAAGCTTATTATCTCAAGTTTCTGGTGCTGTATTGTTTTTTTGTTTTTTTTTTCCTGCAGAGAACAGTTCAAAAGTTCACTAGCCTGCTCTGTAAAATTATTTAGAATGCTGAGTAGTGTGCAAACTGCAAATATTGGAGAATGATGCAATGTTGTAAAAAAATATATAACTGAAAATAAAAATATGAGAATATTTTATTTGCTACTAATGTTCTAGTAATTATCCATACTACACGACCAATTCATTATATCATTTTTTTTTTCCGCTTCAGTGTCTCTTTAAAGGGAACCTGATGTGAGAAGTATATGGAGGCTGCCATATTTATTTTCTTTCAAACAATACCAGTTGCCTGAAAGGCCTGCTGATCTATTTGGCTGCAGTAATGTCTAAATCACACCAGAAACCAGCATGCAGCTAATCTTATCAGATTTGAGAAAAATGTCAAACACCTGATCTGCATATGCTTGTTCAGGGTCTATGGCTAAAAGTATTTGAGGCAGAAGGTCAGCAGGCAAGCCAAGGATGTGGTATGGCTTGAACGGAAATAAATTTGGCAGCCTCCAGATCACCCTCTTACTTCAGGTGTCCTTTAAGAATGATTACTGCACACAGTATCTAATCACAGAAATGGGACACCAGTTTTTCTTCTGTGTCGCTAAGCCAAAATTTAATAGTCTGTTGCAAACTGTTTTGATATTATCCTTGAATATTTTTTTTTCCACAAAGAAATGTTTTTCAGGGCCCATTCACATGTAAAAGTGCAAAACGGAAGCATTTAGCGCGAGTGATTTTACCGCAATTAGCGCTGTAAAAATCGCTGGACATTCCGTGATTTCAGAGCGATCGCGGTTAGTGCTTTATAAGCACTGTTCCGTGATCGCTTCAGAATCTCCCCAAAAATGCTGCAGGCAACACGTTTGCGATTGGCACGAATTGCAAAATGCCTGCGCTCGGCACCAATCGCGGCAGTGAGAACACTGCCCTAGGGTAACAAAGCAATAGTGCTTTAGCGATTAGCGGGAATTGCCTGCTAATCACCCAAGTGTGAATGGGTCTTCAGACTATAAATTTCAGTAGTACATTGTTAAATTGTCTAAACAGACAGTGCAAAACTTTAGAATAACATTATTAATATCTTGGAAATTTGATGCACAACTTGCTTTGTTAGTGTCCATCTTCTATCTAACCTGATTTCTGCATTTACAACCTCTGAGTCCGAGCAGTAGAGATGTCGCGAACGGTTCCAGGCGAACTTTGGGGGTTCACGTTCGCCTGCATCAGGCGAACTTTTGCGGAAGTTCGATTTGCCCCATAATGCTCTATTGAGCAAAACTTTGACCCTCCATATCACTGTCAGCAGACACATTATTGCCAAACACACTGGTCTCACTACTGTAAGCCCGCCCTCTCTCCTCCAAGCAAGGTCCTTCTACCATTTGACTCAGTTGTCTGCCTACACTAATTAGTTATGGGACAGCTGCTACAGAGATTTTAATTAGCCTCTTGTGGGCCACCTCCCTCCTCCCACCCCCCCTTCTACCCTTCTACCTTTCTACCTATTCCCTCCTACCGGAGGGAGGAGGGTCTCATCTGCCAGGGAATTATCCTATTTCAAAAACCAGTATACATCATACCATGGCTGGGAATCGAACCCAGATCTTACGGTGGTGGGCAAGCACACTAACCACGGTACCACTACAGTAGTAACTGAAGCTGGCCTAAAATTTACCATTTATGCTCAATGCAATAGAAACATTAGGTTGCCTAAAGGGAACCTTAACTGAGAGTGATATGGATGTTTCCTGTAAACAATACCAGTTGCCTGGCAGTCCAGCTGATCTTTGTGACTGCAATAGTGGCTGAATTACACCCTGAAACAAGCATGCAGCTAATCCAGTCTGACTTCAGTCAGAGCACCTGATCTGCATGCTTGTTCAGGGGCTGTGGCTAAAAGTATTAGAGACACAGGATCAGCAGGTGATTCAGGCAACTGGTATTATTTTAAAAGGAAAAATCCATATCCTCCTTCGTTTAGGTTCCCTTTAAAGAGAACCCGAGGTGGGTTTGAAGAATATTATCTGCATACAGAGGCTGGATCTGCCTATACAGCCCATCCTCTGTTGCTATCCCAAACCCCCCTAAGGTTCCCCTGCACTCTGCAATCCCTCATAAATCACAGCCACGCTGCTGACAAACAGCTTGTCAGAGCTGGCTGTGTTTATCTCTATAGTGTCAGTCTGCTGCTCTCCCCGCCTCCTGCAGAACTCCGGTCCCCGCCTGCATCCCTTCCCTCCCTGCTGATTGGAGAGAAGGGACGGGGGCAGGGACCAGAGCTATGCAGGAGGCGGGGGAGCAGCTGAGACTGACACTACAGATGTAAACAAAGCCTCACAGCAAGGCTGTGATTTATGAGGGATTGCAGAGTGCAGGGGGACCTTAGTGGGGTTTGGGATAGCAACAGGGGCTGGGCTGTATAGGCAGATCCAGCCTCTGTATGCAGATAACATTCTTTACACACACCTCGGGTTCTCTTTAAGGATTTGTAGCATAAAAGCCAACTCACATTGGCTGGGATTTGAACCTGGGTCTCACTGTGTGGTGGGCAAGCACACTAACCACTGTACCACTACAGTAGTAACTGAAGCTGGCCTAAAATTTCGAATCTCAGCTCTGTCTGTTCAGTAAGCCAGCACCTATTCAGTAGGAGACCTTAGGCAAGTCTTCCTAACACTGCTACTGCCTATAGAGCATGCCCTAGTGGCTGCAGCTCTGGTGCTTTGAGTCCGTCAGGAGAAAAGTGTGATATAAATGTTATTTGTCTTGTCTACTTTTACTCTTGTATTGAGCATAAATGGTACATTTTAGGCCAGCTTCAGTTACTACTGTTGTGGTACAGTGGTTAGTGTGCTTGCCCACCAGACAGTGAGACCCAGGTTCAAATCCCAGCCAATGTGAGTTGGCTTTTATGCTACAAATCCTTAAAGGGAACCTAAACGGAGAAGGATATGGATTTTTCCTTTTAAAATAATACCAGTTGCCTGAATCGCCTGCTGACCCTGTGTCTCTAATACTTTTAGCCACAGCCCCTGAACAAGCATGCAGATCAGGTGCTCTGACTGAAGTCAGACTGGATTAGCTGCATGCTTGTTTCAGGGTGTGATTCAGCTACTATTGCAGTCACAAAGATCAGCTGGACTGCCAGGCAACTGGTATTGTTTACAGGAAACATCCATATCACTCTCAGTTAAGGTTCCCTTTAAGCAACCTAATGTTTCTATTGCATTGAGCATAAATGGTAAATTTTAGGCCAGCTTCAGTTACTACTGTAGTGGTACCGTGGTTAGTGTGCTTGCCCACCACACAGTGAGATCTGGGTTCAATTCCCAGCCATGGTATGATGTATACTGGTTTTTGAAATAGGATAATTCCCTGGCAGATGAGACCCTCCTCCCTCCGGAAGGAGGGAATGGGTAGAAGGGTGGTGGGAGGAGACCCACAAGAGGCTAATTAAAGTCTCCCTAGCAGAGTGTGTAGCAGCTGTCTCATAACTAATTAGTGTAGGCAGACAACTGAGTCAAATGGTATAAGGACCTTGCTTGGAAGAGGGAGGGAGGGCGGGTCCTCCAGCAGTGATGTGTATTTCACTCAATCAGGTGTGCCTCCAGGTATTAGAGCTCTTGAAACATGTTTTATATCATTTTTCCAGCCAGTAGAATTTTTTAAAATTTTCAAAGTTCGCCTCCCCATTGAAGTCTATTGCGGTTCACGAACTTTTTTGCGAACCGAACCTTTCGCGGAGGTTCGCGACATCTCTACCGAGCAGTGCTTTTCTAGACTGGCCCTTAAATTGTATTCATTGTGCATAAAATTGTTTCATTTTTATTCTTTGTGTCTATGTATAATTTGCTCAGTAATTAGTCGTGACAATTGGGGGCAGAAGCGGGAAGGCTAGACAACTGAAGAGTGTTTGTCATTCTTAGTTTTGGATTGTTTCTTTGCTGAGATCATAAAATGGTATCTCAGTCACATAAAATAGTATGTACCGGTACTGTTGGTAAACACTGAAATGTATTAATAGTAATTTCTTTATAGTGACATGATACAACATCCCTAGTCCTATTATTTGCAGGCAGCTGCAGAACAGTCATGATTACCATCTCATTGATGACTACTGAGGGGGATGGTCCCTGAGATGAAAATGAGGACTTTGCAAATTTTGTATGGAAATGTACGCAGCTTATAAATGGATCAATTAAATCTCATCAAGGTGGAATTCGATTGATGCATTTTCAAGCTGCAAAAATGTGCACAAGCCTGGAATTATTCGCATCTCACTTACCGGTACCATCCCACGTGAGCATAAAGAAATGCTAATTCTTTTTACTTGCAAATTGTATGCAGCTATGAATTGGGTCTTCCTGTGATTTGGATGAGCTGAATTCACTATCCAAGCTTGGAATTATCATATAGTCAAGAGTACATGTTGTGGTGCTGGCATGTGTTGGGCACTGGATACGATCAGCTTCAATCATTAATTAATATGTAGTAGCCAACCGGCTAATACCCGCATCGGGCGACTGATTAACATTGGTTAACAGATGCCTGCTGATCCAAATGACCTGATCCGATCATCAATCTTTTCTAGTCACCAGTAAGTAATGATCTGGCCTTACTGCACTTTTATAGTTATTGTTGTGTTATCAAAACAGTGGTCTGTGGCTGCAGAAAGGCTTCCTGCACCTATTCAACAGTGATCCTCAGCTCTTTTTGTACATCTATATTTTTTCTTTAACGATGGCTTTTAAAACTTTCTGTGAACTATTTAAAAGTATAATTTACTTAACTCACTTCTGTCTAATATCCCTGTATTTCACATTAAACAACAAGGCTTTGAAATAGCTGAAAAAAATGAGTTATATTATTAGGATTCTGCCGTCAGTAGCTACAAGAACATCTGTCATCTGTGATGAAACTTTAAACTAAAATCATTCTAATGTTCGCAGTTCTTAGTACTATATATAACATTTCTTTCTAACCAGACAATCAAGCGAGGTATGATTTTTAGATTAAATGATGGTTAGCAGCTAGAATAAATTCATTGTAAGTAATGGTAGCCACTGGGCATTCATTTATCATTTGCATGGGCTCGTTCCATGTAAGTTCATCTGATTTAATGTACACAGAGTTATGCATTTGTTCTTGGCAGGGACTGGCCCAGTCCTTACTGCATAATTTCCCCATAAGTCTTGGCTAAGCTGCAGCTGCACATAAACAGCTCTCAGTCTCCGCTCTTCTAGGAACTCACGCCCATCTAATTAAGCCATATGTTGGCCAGATACGTAAGCTTGGCCTATGATAACATCACTTATTTTGACCATTGAATTAGCGGGATGAATAAATAGGACTTGCCATGCTAATAAAAATGTTTTCTTTCTAAGAAATGCTTGTTAGTGTTGGGAAACTGCCACCCCTGAAATCCTAGCAAAGATGTTTCTGTGAAGACTAGAGTTTGAAAAAAAAAAAAAAAATCTTACTTATCAAAGCAGTGGAAGCAAATGGTCTAAAAAACAGAGGAAGGGATGGGAGGTGGAAAGACATTACTGAAGGGAGCACCCAGGTAACTACTGTTTAGCTTTTATTTTTACTTTATTCTGGATATCTTATGAACCCCATTTCTGCAGTGTTTGTTATTAAAGGACATGCCTTTTCCATTTTCTGTTCTTTCATTTGTTTAACCCATGCTTTTTTCTTTTACTTGCAACAACAAATCATGTCCCCATTTTCAAATAGCAATGTGTGGCTCCTTAACTAGTATAGCTATCCGCTGAACAGTATCCCACAAGATCCCCATGATGATGCCTATGATTTCTAGCACACCAGATAACCAACCTGTGCCTTTAGTGGAACTGGGGGACCACCCCCATGATGTCATACAACAATGTAGTGGACAGTTTGGGAAATTGCCCTTGACCACCAAAACCCTTGGTGTCCTCCTTCAGGGACCTGCTGCAACAGAACAGTAAGGAAATAATGGTAAGCGGCAAAGCCAGTATCAAGAAGTCTGTAAGCTTTAAGAAAGTAAATGAGTGCTACCAATTTACATTTTTTTTAATTATTCAAACAGTTTTTATTAAGAGATGTTAGCAGAAAGAAACCCAATATACAATGAACAATTAAAAGGAATAATAAGCAAATGCCAAAACATTTAATTGAAAGATCAAATCAGATTGAGCAAACAATGAAATATGCAAGAAAAATACATCTGCGAGCAACATACATATCTGAATAAACAAACAGAACCATCATAACTGAAGGGTCTTAACAAGAAAATTCATCTGGTAGTCCAATGCTGCAAATTGGATACAAAATATAAAAGTAAAAAAAAGAACATTACAGGTAAAAAGATGTAAAACATACTCACATAATAGTGTCCAAGTGCCCGCAGTACCATTCAAGTATAAATGCCCCTTTTCGTCTAAGTGAGATTAAACTCCACCCCTATATAACTTCCAGCCCTCCCAAATCCTATCAAAATGATCCCAGTTCTCTGTACTGAGATAAAAGACCCTGTCCATAAGCATTAATGTATCCAATTGTCGTTTAACCAAGGAAATATCATTTACTTTTGGTTTTATAACAAATTGGATATTGGGTGAGAAGAGTTTTCAACCCTCACCTGGGTTAAATCAGAATATAGTAAGATTTGTTATATTCATATCTCACTAATATTATAAAAGTGAAAGTTTGGATGTTTGTTACTCGATCACACAACAATGGCTGAATGGATTTTAATGAAATTTGTAACACACATAGTACATTACCTGGAATAACATATAGGATACTTTTCATCCCCAGAACCAAAAAATGGGTGGAGACAAATACAAATTTCACTGGGAAAATGAAAACTGCAGCCATTCTTACACTGCTAATGGCAGAATTCTCAAACTTTGCACAGTTGGTCACTGAGTGACTGGGATTAATATTCAGAAAAGTGGGTGGTGCCTACAAAAGCCAATCGATTCACCTATTGATTTTCAAGGGGAATATTAAATTGTTGCCATTGTTGCACTGTTAATAAGCCTCAAACCTGGTACAGTTGGTCATTGGGTGACCGGGGTTCAAATTCAGAAAAGCGGGTGGAGCCATAAACAGCCAATCAGATTTGTTTCATTTTAATGCAAATTATTGATGCCAAAGACCGCAATGCTCACAAACTAGGTCATTGAGTAATTGTGTGTTAGGGTAACAAAAAGTGAGTGGAGCCAACACCAGCCAAATATATACCCGGGCAACGCCAGGCAATAAGCTAGTAGTAGTAATATTTCTAAAGCACTGTACAAATGAATGGAGTAAAGAAACCTTGTCGGTAAACTGAGTTTGTTGCTGCATTCACAAATATAAATTGGAACTCTACTGTGAGAACTTATATAAACATGTTTCAAAAACACCCCTGCCTTCTCTGGGCCCGAACTCCTTAAAGAAAACCTGTACTGAAAAAAAGTTCTCTTGGGGGATACTCGCCTCAGTAGGGGGAAGCCTCTGGACCCTATCAATGCTTCCCCTGTCCTGTGTCCCACGGCGCCGGTGGTCTCGCTGCAGCCCCCGGAACGCACAGGCGACAAATCCGACAGCCTGTTCAATATTTACCTTTCCAGGCTCCAGCGGGGGCACTCTTGCGGCTCTTCTGACGGAGATAGGAGTTAATAGCCGATCTCCGTCGGGTCCGCTCTACTGCATGTTGCATAGACAGCTTTGGTAATTCCTACTGTGTGTGTCACTGCCAGGCCCAGCACATTCAGTGACTACCTGTGTGTGTGACAGGTGCACATTGTAATACCCATCGCTGCATATACCTACTACCTGTTGTTCACTTCAGTGCACCGACCTACCTACGTGAGCGCACGCAGTGTCACTGAGCCTGTCTGGTACCTGTCTGTGTGTGACAGGTGCACATTGTAATACCCATCACTGCATATACCTACCTGTTGTTCACAGTGCACCCACCTACCTAAGTGAGCGCACGCAGTGTCACTGTGCCTGTTCGGTACCTGTCTGTGTGTGACTGGTGCACATTATAATACCCATCACTGGATATACCTACCTGACAGTCACTGTTGTTCTATCATTGAGCTACCACACCCCGGCAACCATATGGGCTTGAAAACCGCCACAGCCTGCACTCCGGCCATGGTGCGCACCAGTCCAGCACGGCCGTCACTACACAAACAGCTGTTTGCGGTGCGTTACACAGTGACTTTGGTGTGTCAGTGTGAAGCAGTACTCTAATTACACTCCCTGATTGATGTATACACCTACAAGATGTTTTAAAGCACTGGGCTTGAAAACCGCCACGGCCTGCACTCTGGCCATGGTGCGCACCAGTCCAGCACAGCCGTCACTACACAGACAGCTGTTTGCGGTGCGTTACACAGTGAGTTTGGTGTGTCCGTGTGAAGCAATGCAGTAATTTCACTCCCTGATTGATGTATACACATGCAAGATGTTTTAAAGCACTTTAGGCCTGCAATTTAGCATTCAATGTGATTTCTGCCCTTAAAAAGCTGCTTTGCGTCAAATCCAGATTCTTCCCCGGGACTTTTGGCGTCTATGCCAGTCCGCCATGCCCCCCTCCAGGTGTTAGACCCCTTGAAACATCTTTTGCATCACTTTTCTGGCCAGCATAAGTGTTTCTAGTTTTCAAAGTTTGCCTCCCCATTGAAGTCTATTGCGGTTTGTGAAAGTTCGCGCCGGAATCGTACTTTTGTGTAAGTTCGCGAACCAAAAATCGGAGGTTCGGGCTATCTCTAATAAAGGTCCATGGAGTTTTATCAGGGCACAGCTCAAAACCAGTATTGGGCTGCATAGGTAGGTGCCATTGGCATGGATAGCTTTCATATCTCAGAAGGCACAACTAAAAGAGAATAAGTCTTGCCTAATATACAAATAAATATCTGTCTTCCAACTATTCACTTTGGACCCAAAGAAACATCATCCTGAATGAATATCACACTCCTCACTCACATTGCAGTTTACTAGAGCTGAAGGATGCCATCTTGCTTAATGATGTAATGTCCTGTCAGAAGATTCTGCAGTTAGTGGATCTTCACACTTGATTTGCATTGTGATTTATATATAAACACATGCATTTGTATGTGAAATTTCGCATTGCGAGTTTTTTTCCTTTTCCTGAATACCAATTAAGTTAATTTACATCAAAATCCATCTAATTCAAAATCCGAAAAAGCATGATTGCATATTCACATATGAACGCAAGTAAAATGCAAAGCCATTGAAATACATTAGATGTGCATCATTTGCGATTTCAGAAAACGTCATATTTATTTTTAAGTGTGAACCCTGCCTTGGGAAAATGGCTCTGTGCACACCCTAGATGCAACTCAGTTGACGTGGCTGATAAGGATGGGAATCTAGTGTGTGTACAGCGGCCTCGATGCCTCTGCTATTAATCAGCCCAGTGGATCAATTCAGGCCAAGCACTGGTGAGAGTATTGTTCTTCCCACTTACCTCACCTGCACTGTGCTGTTCTGCTATGTACCACTCCACAAGTTTGTTCATGAAATGTATAATGTTGTGGTTTATCTGTTGGAAGCAGATGGGGAGATCTGATATTAGGCAAGAATGGGATAACCTTTCACTTTTAAAACGACATGAATTGGTCTCCTCTGTTTCAGAATATTTAGACTGCGTTTGCAGTAAGGTGTTGTTTCAAATAGTTCTGTAGTTCCTGCTCTTGCAGATTTCTGCCTATGCAACAGTCCAGCCTTAAGCCCAATCTACACGATATGATTCTTTATACGATTCGATTTGCCATTGTTTTGCAATGGCAAATCGAATTGAATCGAAGCCCGATCGGACATGTCGGATTTAATCGGATCGTAAATAGAATTGTAATCGAAGTAGTATAAAGAATCGTATCGTGTAGATTGGGCTTTTGGCTATTATATAGCTGAAGTACTTTCTTACAGGGATGAGGCTGAGAAAATGTAGGTTGTAGGCCAAAGTTGTGTGCTTTTTTTAAGTGAACCCGAGGTGGTTTAATGCCACAAAGTTAGATACTTGCCTATGAAAAGGGAAACCTGGCTCCTCCAGAGGCCTCCCATTACTTCCTTGAAATCACTACCACTGATGTTTACAGGGTCTAGGAGTGGCAACAGTGGGCATATGGAGGGCAACACAGCAAGCCTCTGGAGGTAAGTATGTAACTTTTTTTTTTACTTTTTGTCAATTGTCATTGGCCTCTAGCACTTTTTTTTTTTTTTTTAATGGATGTGTGTTAAGGGATAGGGCAAAGCGAAGCAGTTCATTCTGGCGCTCAGCGCCGAAACTGGGCACCGTCATAGCAGCAATGCTATGCTGCGCGCCCTGCGTAATGGTAATTTAGGGCTCCGGCGGCTGCCAGACCCCAAATTTGCATCTCTTCCCGCGTTGCTACAACTACAATGGAGAGGGAATAGTATTTAACACTGCCGGGGAGTTTAGCGGCAGCAGGGAGAGCCGCCATTCGTCCCGCCCTGCGCAGATATCAGATGTACCCGGGCAAAGGGATGGTAGAGGTTAAAGGCAAAATCACCCTAACACTGTTACCTCTGTATTTTTCTGCAAAATCTCCACCAAAGGGAAATGGACCCAACATGGCTGTCCCCAGGTTTTGGTGTGATTGTGTTGGGTTTGGTGGAGGTTTCCCTCTAAAGTATTGTATAGGTGCATGGCCTGTGGGCATCCCTGTTTGCTGAAAGGTAAGGTTTAGGTGTCAATTAGAAATTAATGTTGGAGTAGAGGTTACAGTTAAGAATGAGGAAGGACATCTTAGTATAAGAATTGGTTGTATTGATCCACAATTGATCCGCTAGAACAACACCAAAAACTGCATTGCAAATTTGAAATACCAGACTAGGCAGCTAAACTTTGCCACTCTGAATCCATACATACCCCATAACTGGATTATTTTCATGTTGGTAAAATGTTACTCACCACGTGCCTCTGCACTACTAGCTACAAAATGCCATAGAAATTATGCAATAAAAATTATGTGGTTGCCTTATCTTTTACTACTTCACGGTGTGTGCAGTGTGAACGCAGTATTATTTTCAGAAGCTTGAAGAAATCTAATTGTGGCTGTGGTATCGTCATATTCAGATGAGATCTTTGACTTCATGAGAAGCACATTAGTGTGCCAAAAAGTTTGTACTCTGGATTCAAATACGAAGACTGCCAGCGTGTACTGTTGTGTTATACGAAGCAAAACGTTTTGGTTTATTTTCATTGGGACTAAAACTATTTTGTTTTATTAGGGTTGAGGGTTTTTTATGATGGAGAGAATCTTTTCAAGTAGATGCAAATCCCATCAATAATGAAATTCAAACAGTAGTGCTAACTAAATGCAGTTTTCTAGTACTATTTCTACCAACTGAGTGACCTATTTATGATTAATTTATTGCAGCATTTCTTGACACGGTATAAGATGGCCATCTAGTGGTCGGACTTGAAATTTAAGTTGTTCTTGGTCCTTAAAGTGATACTTAAATATAAATAAACTGATGAGATAATAGATAAATAATTGTACCTATCCTCCTACTTCTAAAAATGAATTTTAGATATTCCACAGTTTTATGTTATGTTTAAAAGCTTAAAAAAAAGCACTCATTAAAACTGTCTGTCCCTTATCTCTGAGTGCTAAATCTATGAACTATAAACTTTATCCTGTCAGTTCCATAGCCTTTTTCAGGCAGAGAAAAAAGAAATGCAACACATCATACTTGTGTGCTTGGCACTGTACATACACATGTCTATCTCATCATGTTACATGTCACTTAAGATTTGCTTTAAAGCCAATGGGTACCAATCTAAAAATAAAAAAGTCAGTTACTCACCTAAGGAGAGGGAAGGCTCGGTCCTAATGAGCCTTCCCTCTCCTCTCCCGGTGCCCTCGGTGCTGTGCTGGCTCCCCCGTTCGTGTCTGCCGCCGCAGGGACTTTGGAGGTCTTCGGGAGCACTCGGGCTTTCGAAGACGGGCCGCTCCATACTACGCACGCCCGAGTGCGTCATAGAGGGCGCTCGCACATGCGTAGTATGGAGCGGCCCGTCTTCGGGAGCCCGAGTGCTCCCGAAGGCTTCCGAAAGCTCCCTTCGGCATGTGGAAGTGGCAGTATTTGACCGAACTGGTTGAATACTGCCACGGGGGATCCTGCGCGGGACCGGGCACCGGGAGAGGAGAGGGAAGGCTCATTAGGACCGAGTCTTCCCTCTCCTTAGGTGAGTATCCGAATTTTTTTTATTTTTGAAATGGTAAACACTCACTTTAACTGTTATTACAGATATTTTGTATGTACAGTATATAGTGCTGACATCTTCCACAACTCTCTACAGAGTATATAGTCATACTGCTAATGTCCCTCAGAGTAGCTTCCAATCAAATTCTAGTAGTCTAAAGCCAATTTTGGAGGGAAAATCTGAGTTCACGGACAGTTCTAGTGTGATGCAACTTAACACCATTGTATTGGGATCCTTTTTTTCAGGATGTGCAAATTAACATGTATACCATACATGTATATATATTTTTAATATACTGTATCTTCCTATGCATGTATGCATCTATAAATGTACTAAATTAGTGTTCTGCTAGATGAGGGCAAATGTATGATTTAAATCTTAGACTCCCATCTCCCGATTTTCTTAACCATATCATCGATTACTCCCCAGCAGTCTACTTCTATGGTCACTCCAATATGAAATACAGTACGTGTGACCCATAATCACTAGCTGCACAACCTAGAGATGAAAGACACTGCTTAAAGAGGGATGTAAATTGAAATTGTAATAGCAAAGACCCATCCCTGTGTCACCTTTCCCACCTGACTTGGAAAGTATACTAAGTACTGCCTGAATAACTGGACTTGGCTTGATGAACAAACCGTGATCTTGTGGAAGCGCAGGGTCATTCCCCTGCCTGTTATGTCAGTCTTGGACCTGGACATGTGCACCGAGAGCACTCCACCTTAGGTGGACACATTGTTATATTGGAGCTCCCTGGTTCCATCTCTACATGGACTTCCCAGTTCCCCTATGCGCAACACCCCAAAAAAGGCCAAGGAAAAGGCAAGTTTGAAAAGTGTACTCTCGTCACTGCATATTTTTTCTAGAACTGAGAGTAGCTGTGAGAGTAGGGAGAAGGTAAGTGGCCACCTTTTTATCGGGACAATAACACTTTATACTGGAAGCTTTTAGGATTTGCCGCACCAAGAATCCCTTTCTAATGTCCTAGCAACCTCCCATTTTGAAAAGAAAGGCTAAGGCCTCTATTGATTTATCCACTGTCGCGGCCAAGTGGGCTGAACTACACAACTGGAATAGCATGATCCTGCACTTAAAGTTACATTTACCCCAAATTTCTTGTAGCTCTCATAGCATCACTTTCTTGCTCTCCAAAGCTTTGTGTATGGTGTTGATCAAATCAATAATCTTGTCCTAGGGGAGTCTATATTCGATGGCTAGTGTGTCATTTTAAATGAACAATAACCTAATAATCTCTGTGGGACCCTCAGACCTATCTGGTGATAAAACACCTTGCATAAAAACTGCATTAACCTAGCACAGTCCTGTGATACAGCATGCCCCACCCAAAGAAAATCATCCATATAGTAACCAAGCTGTTGGGATACACTCTTGAGCCAAACTGCCCACCCTACAAAGGTGCAAAATGTTTTGAAAAAAACTGCACATACCATTGAGCATCCATTGTCAAACAACAATCCAGATAGTAATAGCCACTGAACTTTCAAATGAGTAGATAAAGCCTTTTCTAAGCGCTAGTGATTTAAAAAGGCTCTTGCTAGTGCAATGCTATTTTTTTTTTTTTAATAAAATCACATCGCTCAAGTGGGATCACACCCATAGCATTACATTAGGAAGTACAAATCACAGAGCACTTCGAAAAGCACTCTTAGGCCTGGGGCACACCAGAGGAGTTTTTCTGAGCGCTTTGAGTTTTTAAATCTGCTGCTAATGTTATCCTATGTGTCTGTGCACACTGGAGCAATGAGGTTTTGTAAAAAAAAACCCATAGCATTACATTGGGAAGAGCTTTTAGAGGTTTCAAAAGCTCTTCCTAATGTAATGCTATGGATTGTTTTACAAAACCTCATTGCTCCAGTGTGCACAGACACATAGGATAACATTAGCAGCAGATTTAAAAACTCAAAACGCTCAGAAAAACTCCTCTGGTGTGCACCAGGCCTTAGTGGGTTTCAGGCCTCAGAGGCAAAAGACAGACTCAATGTCGGCCTTTGCCATTAGAGCTCCCTTCCCCATGTCCCATACAAGTGCAGCCGCCTTGTCGAAAGATGTGTACATTACCGTTGATAACTTGGCAGCCATGCCATCATTAACAGATGATCCATGACGGTTGACAGGTGTTGAATGAGCCAGAATTTCCCTTCTTTTTTCTTGACAACGACCACTAGTGGTGAAATTCTTAAATTGCCAAATATGGGGGGGGGGGGGGAGGATCAAAAGTGGCCTGCTATTATTACTATTTGAACTTCTCTCTTAATTTTTTCTTTGATGATCTGCAGGAGCATGCATCAAAAAAGGCGCGGGATATAGCCGAAATTATAAGTTATAATGTAAAACAATATTTTTCGTTTATAGCTTATAAACGAAAATCTAGTGCTAACTAGGTTGAATACATGGAAATGAAACAGCAAAATACTGTCTATAACAAAAATGAAATCTGAAAAGAAACGTCAAATAGCGTCTATAACAAAAAAAAACAACGATATTTACACTTGCATTAAGCATAGTAATACAATGGTAGATTTTACAGGTATTTTACTGCAATTATTCCTAACTGTAGGCTCACACATCTCTCCCTATCCCTAACCCCTAGACCCCCCCCCCCCCCCTGTGTAAATATACATAATTTCATAATGTAATAAATTGTATATATTACAAATATTGTACTGTAACTATACCTAACCCTACTCTAACACACAACCCTCCCTGTACCTATCCCTAACCCCTAGACCCCCCTGGTGGTGCCTAATCCTAACCACCCCCCTGGTAGTGCCTAATCCTAACCACCCCCCTGGTGGTGCCTAACCCTAACCACCCCCCTGGTGGTGCCTAACCCTAACCACCCCCTTGGTGGTGCCTAACCCTAACCACTCCCCTGGTGGTGTCTAACCCTAAGACCTCCCTGGTGGTGCCTAACCCTAAATTTCCCCTGGTGGTGCCTAACCCTAAATCTCCCCTGGTGGTGCCTAATCCTAACCATCCCCACTGCACATACATCCTTACACACATATAAACAATAATATATTTAATCCTTAAAATACTTCACTATAAATAACATGAATAGAATAATTTATATATTTGTAATAGAATAAATAGCCTTAATTAACCACCTTGGCGGTAATGACGAGCTCAGCTCGTCCATTACCACCGCGGTGGATTTCTCAGGCCCAGCTGGGCCGATTTTCACAAATTTTTGTAAACACGCAGCTAGCACTTTGCTAGCTGCGTGTTGGACGTGATCGCCGCCGATCCGACGCGTAACAGGCCACCACCCCCCCCCCCCCCCCGAGACCCCTGCGCAGCCTGGCCAATCAGTGCCAGGCATCGCTGAGGGGTGGATCGGGACTCCCTCTGACGTCTGTGATGTCATCACGATCGTTGCCATTATGACGGGGAAGCCAAACAGGAAATCCCGTTCTGAACGGGATTTCCTGTTTGCTCTGATCGCCGGAGGTGATCAGAAGGGGCGGGGGGATGCCGCTGCTCAGAGGCTATCATGTAGCTAGCTACATGATTTAATAAAAAAAAAAAAATAGTGCTGCGCAGCCACCCTGGCGCAATCAATAGAATGCCAGGGTGATTAAAATCACATACACAATAATAATATAAATAGAAAAAGGTGTGTGTATATACACATTATAATAAAAAAAGCCTTACAATCACGTAGGCATTAAAAATCTTAAAATAACTGGAATATTAAAAGCGATATATTAGTAAAATAATAAATCTGAAAACTATAATCGACGCATTATAAGTCTACATAACAAAGTTAATACCAAAAGCGATGTATTTATAATAGAATAAGGTTGAAAACGATATTTAAGCATTATACGTATAAAAACGAATTTTAAAAATGATAAAATAACTGTAAACAAAAATGTATTTGTTAGTCCTGAAAGTGAAATTTAAAAACGAAAAAATAAGTAAAACACAAAGTCAAAAAACCAATTTGTAAACAATATTTGTAATAAATCTTATTCTGTAAATGAAAACTTTTGTTAACACGATCCCTGCAACCGCTATTTCTCGGGCGCCCAAGTTTCCTGTCGGGCGCCCAATTGCAGATATTTTGCATTGCAGTCTATGGCGGCGCCCTTTTTGTCCATTAGCCATATGCGCCCTTTTTTACTGCTTCCCCTGCAGGGTGCTGTTATGGAAACTTAAAGGGAACTTAAAATGAACATAAAAAAGTTTCATTTACTAGCCCACTGCAATCACCCTGTGCCTGCGCTGTCACGGAATGATCTTCCATTCCCCCGTAGTGACTAGGCTTCAATTTCGGTGGCAGAGCCAGTCGCCGGCCAATGCAGCCCTGGCTGTGCACGCCCTTGAGATTTTCTCGTGCTTCTTTCGTACTGCACATGCACAGGACAGCAGGAACATGATTGAGGATGTGTGCGGCCAGGGCCGCGTAGGCGCAGTGGCCGGCAACTGGCTCTGTTGCCAAAATTGAAACTTAGTCACTGCAAGGGACCGGAGGATTGCTCCGTGATGGCGCAGGCACAGGGCGGCTGCAGGGGCTGGTAGAAGCCCCGGGTGAGTGAAACTTTTTTTTTTATATGTTCAATTTAGGTTCCTTTTAAGATTTTTGCACTCGTTTAAATATGTGGCTGTGCAAGGTATTCGGAAGCCATCTGAGTAAGCGTGCAGTGGTAAGTCCACTTCGTCTCTATTTTGGTACCTATCTATCCAGGGGTGCATGGCCTGGACATTCACTGGTGTTAACCCCTTCTCCACCAGTGTGTTTAGCCTGGGTGAATTGTGTTGGTCGTAACCATCCAAAGCATTTTGACACGGGGTGATTGATTTCCCCACAAGTTGAGCATTCATGTTTGAATCCACACCGTTCCCCATTAATGAAGAGCCAGCACAATCTGCGTTTGTGCCTGGCCAGCAATATATATCCCATTTTATCCCCATTTTGGTTGCATTTTAATTACTGTGGGCATTATGGCTATGCTATGTATACCAGGGGCATTATTGCTGCACTGTATATACTGAGGACAATGTGAATACACACTGTATATTTTTATATGAAGATGATGGCTGCATCTCTTATATGAAAGTCACAGGGCACAAATAATAGTGTTTGAATGGGCAGCACAGTGGCGTAGTGGTTAGCACTCTTGCCTTGCAGCGCTGGGTCCCTGGTTTGAATCCCAGCCAGGGCACTATCTGCAAAGAGTTTGTATGTTCTCTCCGTGTCTGCGTGGGTTTCCTCCGGGGACTCCGGTTTCCTCCCACATTCCAAAAACATACAGATAGGATAATTGGCTTCCCCCCTAAAATTGGCCCTAGACTACAGTACTTACACTACATAATATAGACATATGGCAATGGTAGGGATAAGATTGTGAGCTCCTTTGAGGGACAGTTAGTGACAAGATATAAATATACACTGTACAGCGCTACGTAATATGTCGGCGCTATATAAATACTAAATAATAATAATAAATAATCATGACATGTAATGACTTTTAAAGTCAGACTGACATATTTAATGTAAGGTTTTCTTCTTCTTCATCCGCTTAATGTGGCATCTAATGAAGAGCTTCCCCACTCTGGGATGTGGTTTTCTCTGTGGCAGATGGGATGAAGCTAATGCCATAACTATTAAATAAACAATTGCAGCTCCCACATGTTTGCCTATAATTTACCTGAAACTATAAAATATGGAACCACAGAGATATTTGACTTTTTTATTTTATTGAATTAATTTTTGTTCTTGTCCACTTAAGGGCGGCTGTGATGCATTTGGGACTTTGATTTGTTAGGATTATCAGGTCAGGTGAGATTTGGGGGCTCTGGACTGAATTTTGGTCACTTCAACGAGACATCTCCACCTAGAATAGAAAGAATGAGACTAAGTACTTACAGCAATAAATATTCAAGGCAGTAGGCACGGGGGTGGGGTAGACATATGTGCCAGTAGAAAAGATTACATTCAAAACAATATATTATTGTTATAATAGAATGACCTACCTTGCTTTCTGTAGACATGTAGACCAGAAAGGATTAAGGCTGCTTTCACAGTGAGATGTTACAGGCGCACGTTAGTGCAGCCTGTAACGCAGCCCCACCGCACAGTAATGAAAAATCAATCAGCCCGTTCACAGTGCCCACGTTGCGTCACATTGTAACGCAGCACATCCTTTGAGAGTGCTGCATGCTGTGCGTTATGCGCGTCTAAGCCGCGTTAGACTGTGCACACATGCTCAGTAGTGTTGGGGAGGAGTGGAGAGCAGCCAGGCACATGGCTAATTAATATTCACTGCACGGTGTGACATGCAGTGCTTACTTCCTGGAGCGGCCGTTCTGTGCGGTGATTGGCCGGGCGGGACCACGTGATGCCGCATGCGTCCAAGAGTATGCATCACGGCATCACGGACGCCAGAGTGAGCTGCACAATGCGGCTTACTCTGACAACCACATCAGAGAGCACCAGGCGTTGCGTTAGGGGCACGTTATGTGCCCTATAACGTCCCCTAAACACAACGTCCTGGTGTGTAAGTAGCCTAAATGTCTTTAGGGTAGCTGTGTAAAATTTCTATAACCAGTGACATGATTGGCCATCTGATCAGCAAAGCTAACAACTTTGTCAATCCTAAATAGTCACTTTTCTCCTGGGCTGGCACCATGCATTTGGGTGAGATGTGATAATGGTTGGCCCAGGCTGGACACTCAAATTGCCATACACCTCTGGTAACGTAAACATCTTATGTTTTTCTTGTTTGACTGGTTTGGATGGATCTGTGCTCAGAAATTTTTCAATATTAACTGTAGAAAAGCGTAATGGTAACTAAATTCTGTCAGCCTGCAGGTCTTGCCAGCTGATGTCTCTAAAGAAGAGATGTAATCTTGCCCTTCCATGTATGCCCTGTCAGCAGGAAGGGTCTTTGCAGAAAAGTTTCTGCAGAATATTGTACTGGTGTCATTCAGATCCTCATAAGATTGCTCATTGTTCAGGACCATGGTGTTTGTATCCATCATCTTTCCTCCGAATCGATGGCTCCTCATCAGCATCTCATATGTAAGGCAATCTGCACCTTCATTGTATGGCAGGCCTGATAGCATCTCTAGGGATTTGTAACAATTTTTGCCAGAAATTTCTCTAGCTCTCGCCATTCCATAAACATTTTTAAGTGACATTCCAAAATATGTGATCTTTGCGTGTCCATCCAAAGTCAAAGCATGTTTTATGGCTTAATATCTTCATGAACAATGCCGCTGAAATGAAGGAATTGCAGCCCACATACTAGTTGTGCATCAAGAAAAGCCACACAGTTGATAGGTAGCTGGGACTTGCTATACAAATTTTAACATTATTATTAGTATAATATATACATTGTGAAGAGTGAAACAAAGTATGAGGCAGGGAACACACTTGTCTTTCAGTTTTCTGCGCATGTTTTCCTGCATACTTTTTCGGCACACCAAGTGTGTCTCTATGCAGGAAAACGCACACGTTTTTTCATAGCAGCTGATGTAATTGATACAAAAAACTGACAAAATGTGCAGAGTCATGATGCAGAATGTCAGTTTTTTTTCTGCGCGCGAACAAAATATTAAGTGTAACTTACATTTGGTAGAACAGCGAGGAGAACGCCAGCGCATACCACTAAGGCTGCATCTGAAATGACCACCAGCTCAGTGTGTAGCACCTATATAGACTTTCTACACACTTTGCATTCAATTCAGATGCAAATCATATGCAAATCTGCTACTACTTATCATGCAAACAGGAAACTCAGGAGGAGGGGCTGGGAGCAGCTAACCTGACAGTTACATAGTTACAAAGTTAAGGAAAGGTGGGGGGAAAGGCTGCGCATCCATAAACACATGCTGCAATTGAATGGTAATCGCATAGGCATACACCGCCTCTGCCAGACTGAAAAATGCATGCCCTGCATCCAAGACAAGTGCTAACATTTATTAAACTAGGAGGTACTTTAGCTTCCAATATGGTTTGCATGCAAAGTATAATATACTAGACACTTGCGCCACGGTGAGGCAGACCTCCGGGCAAGTGACCTAACCTAAATTTAAAACCTCGGGAGCAGCTAAGCAGAAAAAAATGTGTAACTTACATTTGGTAGAACAGCGAGGAGAACGCCAGCGCATACCACTAAGGCTGCATCTTTCCTTAACTTTGTAACTATGTAACTGTCAGGTTAGCTGCTCCCAGCCCCTCCTCCTGAGTTTCCTGTTTGCATGATAAGTAGTAGCAGATTTGCATATGATTTGCATCTGAATTGAATGCGAAGTGTGTAGAAAGTCTATATAGGTGCTACACACTGAGCTGGTGGTCATTTCAGATGCAGCCTTAGTGGTATGCGCTGGCGTTCTCCTCGCTGTTCTACCAAATGTAAGTTACACATTTTTTTCTGCTTAGCTGCTCCCGAGGTTTTAAATTTAGGTTAGGTCACTTGCCCGGAGGTCTGCCTCACCGTGGCACAAGTGTCTAGTATAATATACTTTGCATGCAAACCATATTGGAAGCTAAAGTACCTCCTAGTTTAATAAATGTTAGCACTTGTCTTGGATGCAGGGCATGCATTTTTCAGTCTGGCAGAGGCGGTGTATGCCTATGCGATTAACCATTCAATTTCAGCATGAGTTTAGGGATGCGCAGCCTTTCCCCCCACCTTTCCTTAAAATATTAAGTGTGTACTAGCCCATTGATTAACATGAGTTCTCAGTTTTTCTGTGCAAAGAACGCGTACGAAAACAGTCAAGTGTGTTCCCTGCCTTAGAGTAAACTTTTTCATGTATAGGAGATGACTGTGCACATATTAGCAGAAGGTTAGGGCTAGTGCTGAGCCTAGAAGGTATTTTTGAGGATGGGATCTGGACTACTGAAGACTGCTTCAGACACTTTTGTTAAGCTCATAGAACAGTCATTTGGTAACAAATAAAGCTATATTTACCTTTTTCTCAAGTGGTTGATGGAATAAGGCCTCTTTTCCCCTGGCAGTTGATATGCAGTGAAATGACTCTCACAACTGCTTGCTGCTGCCTGGTAACTGCTCACTGCTGCCTGATAAAGGCTTGCTGAGCACACAGTTCAACTGCCCGTGGAAAAGAGGCCTGGCCTCATTTCCATCTGTGCGCTTCTGTCAGCTTTTCAGCAACATGTATCAATCTGCATTGATGTGCTAATAAAAAGCGGACAGAAGCGCACTAATTAAAGCCTCGTTCACATCTGAGGAGCGCAGATGGCCGTGCGATCCGAACGTAGTGCATCCGATTGCACGCCATCTGTGCCGCTTCCCATCCATTGACAGTGATGGGATCAGCTCTGCTCTTGCGGGCAAAATGCAGGCAGCAGTATGCAAGCGCTACCCAGCGCATCGTACTGCTGCGCAGCGCTGTACATGTGAACGGTAGAAGGGCAGTCTATGCCCTTCTGCCGTTCCTGCATTTCAGCACATCATACGCGCTTCCATATCCGTACGCAAGCGCGTATGATGTGAACGAGGCCTAAGCAGAAAAGAGCCCTAGGCTCGTTTGGCCTCATTCACATCTCGCTAGCATGGATGGCCGTGCGATCACAACGCAAAGCATACGATCGCACGCCATGTGCGCTGCTACCTTCAGCGCTGCTGATCCCATGCATTGACAGTGATGTATCAACTGCGCTTACGGGCAAAATGCAGGCAGCAGTACGCAAGTGCATTATAGTGCATCGTACTGCTGCGCAGTGTCTTTGATGTGAACGGCGCATGGAAGCGCGTATGATGTGAACAAGGCCTTAGAGTTAAAAAACTGTGAAATGTATTAACTGCAGAGTTAAGGTGCCCATACATTTCCCTGATGTGATCTAATCTGATTGGAAAGCGATCTGTTAGCTGCCCATACACCACAGACCAACTCCCAAGAGATTTAATGCTGAAATACCAAATGATTGTTCTATGACCTTAACAAAACTGTCTGAAGCAGTCTTCAGTGGTCCAGACCCCGTCCTCAAAAATACCTTCCAGGCTCAGCACAAGCTCTGACCTTCTGCAAATCGTCCTTGTGATGCTGCCTGCCAATACCCCAACCCCCTGGCATTGTAGTTTTGCCTCCTCCAGCTGTACAGTAAGACTGCAGTTGGAACAGGTGATATTTACAATGCATGGGCATTGGGGAGGGGGGAACATTTACATTTGGGGAGACAGTAGTGCACCTGATCGACCACGTTGGACCGAGATTCTCCAGCTTGCTTGATTGATGCATTCGGCCGCTAAATTATCAATCAGACATGCTTGTTGCGGCACTAATTTTCATCCAGTTCAATAAAATTATCGAATTGGATGGTCAGTTTGGCTGCAATATTGCTAGTTGTATGGCCAGCTTAAAGAAAACCTGTAACTAAACAAAGTTCCCCTGGGGCGGTACTCACCTCGGGTGGGGGAAGCCTCCAGATCCGATCGAGGCTTCCCCCGTCCTCCTGTGTCCCACGGCGGTCTCGCTGCAGCCCCCGGAACGGCGGGGATGTAAATATTTACCTTCCCGGCTCCAGCACAGGTGCAGTATCGGCTCTCTGCTTGGAGATAGGCGGAAATAGCCGATCGCTGTCGGTCCGCTCCTGCGCAGTAGAGCGGACCCACCGGAGGTCGCCTATTTCCACCTATCTCCATGCTGAGAGCCACAACAGCGCCCCCGCTGGAGCCAGAGTAGGTAAATAAATCAGCGCTTATCAGGCCTGTCGAGGGAGGATTCTGGGACACTTTGGGGGAGCCAGCTCTGGACTGCCTGCAGCTACAGGGATGGGGCAATCCTCAGTAGGACCCTAAGGCATCCCCCTCCCGGAGGGAAATCTCTGTTGGCTCTGGTGTGAGAAAGCAGGTACCAGACATCTCTGGGAACATTCAGGGGGCTAACCATGACCTTTTGAATATTATTTATAAATTAATCTTGTTATGCTAAATGCAGTTACAGTATTTCACTTTGCGGCTTAAACAACATTTGTTATGAAGTATTACCATTATTTTTTGCTATAAAAACAAATATCTGCAAGTCACTCCCTGATGCGGGCTAATTTATCAACCTTAGCTCTTTGACCAACCAGTACCAGTCTACTGAATAATTGATAGGATTGCTTTGTGGCCAAGCTAAAATGACAACGCCTTTTATTATTAGGAATTGTTTTCATTATATTTGGAAACTTAGAGTCCATGATTGCTATACAAAAGTCATGTCTCTACTTTCTATCCCTAATTCCTGCTTATATAGTCTATGAATGGCATGAATCAGAAGTATGATCTAGAATATTTACTTAAAATATGCAACGTTGTATTGGCCTGGACATTTGATTTGATCAATATGTTGCATCCAACAAAAATGGATGACAGCCATGATCAAAGTATTTATTTATTGAAAGTTAATCTGGTAAAGTGGTATTTTTTTTTATCGTTTGCGTGAAGGAAGGATTGCCAGGGGATTGATTCAATCAGGGCTGGTTCTAGACTTTTTGTTTCCTGAGGCAAACTTGTGAGGATGCAGGCCCCCCCCCCCCCCCCCTTCTTTCCCTGATTTGGAATGATCGCGCAGTACCAGACAATTTACTCTGCTTCATTTAATGTTCTCACATGACATGCTGCAGCTCAAAATAATAGCACACTGGCTGTGGGTCTGTGACAAACAAACTGCTCACCCTCCATTCTTCTTCAGTTCAGGACAGCAGTGCCACCTCCTCCCTTCTGCTGTACAAGTTAAATGAAACACTGCTGTTCTCCTGCCTCCCCCCTCCTCACTCACTCCTCACACAGCACAAGCTGCTTTTCCCCAATGATGACCTCTTTACCTTGCTTGCTCTCCTCGCGCTTCTCCTCCTACTCTGACTGCATGCTGTTAGTGTAAACACAGTGTACAAACATGCTGCCCCTGCAATCTCTGCTGCCTGATGCAAATGTTTCACCTTGCTTCATGAGAGAACTGGCCCTGGATAAAATAACATTTTCTTTTTCTCCCATAGGACTTAACCTCCTTGCCGGTTTTCCCGACCTGAGCTCGGGGTAGAAAAAAGCAGCTGCTATCGGTGATCCCGAGCTCAGGTCGGGGTAGGCATTGCAGAGCTTTACCTGCAGTTGTGGAGTCCCGCGCGCGATCTCGCTGCGCAGCGGGACTCCAGCCTCTCTCCCCGGCAGTGTGGGGTCTTTCCCTGGCCGCCGGGATCCCCCATGTCCCCGCTATTCTTCCGGGGACCCGGCAGCCAGTTGGAGCAGCGCAGCCGTGGTGGTGGCAGCAGAGCGGTGGTGGCAGCGTGATGTCATCGGGGGCGGGGCTAACATTGAAAACGAACTTCTCTATATTAGAGAAATATAGAGAAGTTCGTTTATATGTATATTAGCGCCATCTTGTGGTCAAAGAGAAAACTGCAGCCCAGGAGCCCAGGAAGGTAATTTTTTTTTAATTTTGCTGCAGATCTCCCTGCCAGAATGATTTTTTTTTCAGGTTTTAGGGTCTGAAAGAGTGAAAAAAAATTGCACCGCTTTTAGACCCTAAAATCTGGAAAGAATCAGACCGCCAAGGAGGTTAAAGCACAGTGATATGTCTCAGATCAATACAAGGTTGCAGGCTGGACTGCGTTCCTGTGTTACAGATGATATAGTCAGATGTTCATAAATGCCAGGCTAAACAGGTGGCTTTTCAGTTTGGACTTACCTGTAAATGTTTCCAGGGATGGAGATGTCCTGATTGGGTGTGGAAATAAGCTTTGTAATTCATTAACTGGTACAAACTGGAGTGTTCATAACATAAATACAAGCTGCTGCCACCTACTCCTCTACTTATAGACATGGCCAAGCAATGCTGCATTGAGATACGGCCACGTCTATAAATAGAGGAAGAGCTGGCAGCAAGCTGTTAGCTGAATGGAAGAGCTAGAAGTAGATGGACCTGTCTGCGGAGC
Source organism: Hyperolius riggenbachi (assembly GCF_040937935.1). Taxonomy (NCBI): domain Eukaryota; kingdom Metazoa; phylum Chordata; class Amphibia; order Anura; family Hyperoliidae; genus Hyperolius; species Hyperolius riggenbachi. The sequence continues at coordinate 320,505,107 of NC_090648.1, forward strand.
TTTCTCAAGGAAGATAAAATACTGCAAGTAACACACAGCAAAGCCTTCTATCAACAAAGATAGGAGCCGTACTGCAATCAAGGCTGTTGATGAAGATGAGGGTCCTGGAGTAGAATCCGAAAGACTTCAGAATAAAATATGACTACTTGTGTTTCGTTTTTCTTAATAGACCCTTAAAGAGGAACAGTAGTCAAATTAGCATATGGAATAAACTCGCTTTTATTTTTTACAATATTCATTTATAATTTTTTTGCGTTTGCCCATTGTAAAATCTTTCTTCTCCATGATTTAGAAACTGTAGAATGACTATCTACTAATAGTCCTAAAGCCAGTAAAGTGCTCTGGGGGAGAGAATCCCACATAATAAACAGCCTCCAGTGATGGCTAACCTTGACACTCCAGCTGTGGTGGAACTACAAGTCCCATGAGGCATTGCAATACTCTGACAGTTCTAAGCATAGCTCGGGGAGGCAGAGGCATGATGGGATTTGTAGTTTTGTCACAGCTGGAGTGCCAAGGTTAGCCATCACTGGCCTAGGCTAAGCCACAGTGGGGAGATGAGGCTACACACCAATATAAAGCAATAAATAGCTATAGGAAGTGTTCCCGATGCTGAAACCAGGATAATTAATATAAAAGTCTATATTCTTATGGGGTAACCTTAAAGAGTACCTGAAGTGAAAATAAAAAGTCAAAATATCCATACACAGGTCATACTTACCTCCTGTGTAGTCTGCTACTCAAATCTCTTTCTCCCCTCCTGCATTTCATTTGTCCACTGTGATCAATGGAATTCTCCGTCATCCATTTTAAAAATGGCCATTACCCCCTAACAGCTTCCTGGTCAGCACACTGTTAAACTGTAATATCTCCAACTTGAGCCATAGGGAAACATGGATATTACCTTGCACATTCAGTGGTAACTTACAGCTGCTGATACATAACTGACAGAAACTGGTATATTTCAATTCTGACAAAATATTGTCAGAACTGGAAGGGATCACTGTAGAAAGAAAATTATGAGCTTCTGAGAGGATCTGGTGGTGAGGTTAGTATGTAATATTCATTTGCAGCTACGTCATGTGTTTATTTTTAATAATTTTACTCGCTTCAGGTTCCCTTTAAGATTTCATTAAGGCTTGGCTTCACACATAAAAAGGTGTTGTGTTATTCCCCCCTCCCCCCCACGATGCAGAGTAGCATTCCTGGAACTGCTCTGGATGCTGCCATCCCCTGGCTGCCTGCCAATCATGCCATACAGTTATGTGTTGATGTGCCATGGAAGGGGGATTAACTCACCTTTGTCACCGCTTCTGCCCACGGCGCTCAAAATCACCTTCCATGTCCTCAATTATTTCCCATTCACAGCTGGAAGGAGCAAAAATCTGAGTGTCGCGCAGCAGCAAGAGGCAGCAACAAGGGTGAGTAAACTCCCCCTCACTTCACATAGTCTGGTTCTGTGCCAGAGCATTAGGAGCAGCCTTCTGAAATAGAGAGCTCGTCCCTAAGTTATAAAGCACGTTGGAGTATTTTTTGTAGCAGTAGGTCTTTTTTTGTTGATTTTCATCCGCTGTTGTGTGTATTCTAGTACTGCATATCACCATGCACACTTGCGTGCGTGGGAAAGATGCCTAAGGGGAGTGGTGGATTTTTCTGATCAATTTTTTTTAAAAAATTGAATGGTGTAGGGTAGATTGTCAATTAATGTAGATACTCAAGCAATTTTTTCAGAGTTTTCAATCATTTACTTTTCATAATTGTAGGAAAATTTTACGTTTGTGGTACATTGGTTAGATTTTTCAAAATGTTACAATCAATTATAAAAATAGATTGTAATTCTTAAATTGAATAAAAATGTATAAAATTGTATGGTGTGTGGCCACCTTAACCACTTGCCGACCGCCTACTTCATATTGGCGGCGGCAAAGTGGCAGCCCCAGGACCACGTAACGCAGATTGGCGTCAGGTCCTGGGGCACTCTCTGGCCGGGGATCGCGCGCTGGGATGCGCGCGCATCCGCCGGCAATAGGCTCCGCCCACCCGCGACGTCAACCCGCTGGCCAATCGGAAGCGCCGGCGGGTTGTTAACCCGACGATCGCCGGATAGGAAGCGTATAATACGCTTTGTAATGTTTACAAAGTGTATTATACAGGCTGCCTCCTGCCCTGGTGGTCCCAGTGTCCGAGGGACCACCAGGGCAGGCTGCAGCCACCCTAGTCTGCACCCAAACACACTGATCTGCCCCCCCCCTGCCCCCTGATCGCCCACAGTACCCCTCAGACCCCCCCTGCCCACCCCCCAGACCACCGTTTGCACACAATCACCCCCCTAATCACCCATCAATCACTCCCTGTCACTATCTGTCAACGCTATTTTTTTTTTAGTCCCTAAACTGCCCCCTGCTCCCTCCTGATCACCCCCCCCCCCACCCCTCAGATTCTCCCCAGACCCTCCCCCCCCCCGTGTACTGTATGCATCTATCCCCCCTGATCACCTGTCAATCACCTGTCAATCACCTGTCAATCACCCGTCAATCACCCCCTGTCACTGCCACCCATCAATCAGCCCCTAACCTGCCCCTTGCGGGCAATCTGATCACCCACCCACACCAATAGATCGCCCGCAGATCCGACATCAGATCACCTCCCAAATCCATTGTTTACATCTATTCTCTCCTCTAAACACCCACTAATTACCCATCAATCACCCCCTATCACCACCTGTCACTGTTACCCATCAGATTAGACCCTTGCGGGCACCCAATCACCCGCCCACACGCTCAGATTGCCCTCAGACCCCCGCCTTATCAATTCGCCAGTGCAATATTTACATCTGTTATTCCCTGTAATAACCCACTGATCACCTGTCAATCACCCATCAATCACCCCCTGTCACTGCCACCCATCAATCACCCCCTGTCACTGCCACCCATCAATCAGCCCCTAACCTGCCCCTTGCGGGCAATCTGATCACCCACCCACACCAATAGATCGCCCGCAGATCTGACATCAGATCACCTCCCAAGTGCAGTGTTTACATCTCTTCTCTCCTCTAAACACCCACTAATTACCCATCAATCACCCCCTATCACCACCTGTCACTGTTACCCATCAGATTAGACCCTAATCTGCCCCTTGCGGGCACCCAATCACCCGCCCACACCTCAGAACGCCCTCAGACCCCAGCCCTGATCACCTCGCTAGTGCATTGCTTGCATCTATTTCCCCCCTCTAATCACACCTTGAGACACCCATAAATCACCTCCTGTCACCCCCTAGCACACCTACCCATCAGATCAGGCCCTAATTTGCCCCGTGTGGGCTCCTGATCACTCAGCCAAACCCTCAGATCCCCCTCAGACCCCCTTCCGATCACCTCCCCAGTGCATTGATTGCATCTATTTTCCCCTCTAACCGCCCCCTGAGACACCCATCAATCACCTCCTGTCACCCCCCTAGCACTCCTATCCATCAGATCAGGCCCAATACATCCTGTCATCTAAGAGGCCACCCTGCTTATGACCGTTTCCACAAAATTTGCCCCCTCATAGACCACCTGTCATCAAAATTTGCAGATGCTTATACCCCTGAACAGTCATTTTGAGAAATTTGGTTTCCAGACTACTCACAGTTTTGGGCCCGTAAAATGCCAGGGCAGTATAGGAACCCCACAAGTGACCCCATTTTAGAAAGAAGACACCCCAAGGTATTCCGTTAGGGGTATGGTGAGTTCATAGAAGATTTTATTTTTTGTCAAAAGTTAGCGGAAATTGGATTTTTATTGTTTTTTTCACAAAGTGTCATTTTTCACTAACTTGTGACAAAAAATAAAATCTTCTATGAACTCACCATACCCCTAACGGAATACCTTGGGGTGTCTTCTTTCTAAAATGGGGTCACTTGTGGGGTTCCTATACTGCCCTGGCATTTTAGGGGCCCTAAACCGTGGGGAGTAGTCTAGAAAACAAATGCCTCAAAATGACCTGTGAATAGGACGTTGGGCCCCTTAGCGCACCTAGGCTGCAAAAAAGTGTCACACATGTAGTATCGCCATACTCAGGAGAAGTAGTATAATGTGTTTTGTGGTGTATTTTTACACATACCCATGCTGGGTGGGAGAAATCTCTCTGTAAATGGACAATTGTGTGTAAAAAAAATCAAATAATTGTCATTTACAGAGATATTTCTCCCACCTAGCATCTGTATGTGTAAAAATACACCCCAAAACACATTATACTACTTCTCCTGAGTACGGCGGTACCACATGTGTGGCACTTTTTTGCACCCTAAGTGCGCTAAGGGGCCCAAAGTCCAATGAGTACCTTTAGGATTTCACAGGTCATTTTGCGACATTTGGTTTCAAGACTACTCCTCACGGTTTAGGGCCCCTAAAATGCCAGGGCAGTATAGGAACCCCACAAATGACCCCATTTTAGAAAGAAGACACCCCAAGGTATTCCGTTAGGAGTATGGTGAGTTCATAGAAGATTTTATTTTTGTCACAAGTTAGCGGAAAATGACACTTTGTGAAAAAAAAACTATTAAAATCAATTTCCGCTAACTTGTGACAAAAAAAAAAAATCTTCTATGAACTCACCATACTCCTAATGGAATACCTTGGGGTGTCTTCTTTCTAAAATGGGGTAATTTGTGGGATTCCTATACTGTCCTGGCATTTTAGGGGCCCTAAACCGTGAGGAGCAGTCTTGAAACGAAATTTCTCAAAATGACCTGTGAAATCCTAAAGGTACTCATTGGACTTTGGGCCCCTTAGCGCAGTTAGGGTGCAAAAAAGTGCCACACATGTGGTATCGCCGTACTCAGGAGAAGTAGTATAATGTGTTTTGGGGTATATTTTTCCACATACCCATGCTGAGTGGGAGAAATATCTCTATAAATTGACAATTGTGTGTAAAAAAAAAATAAAAAAATTGTCATTTACGGAGATATTTCTCCCACCCAGCATGGGTATGTGTAAAAATACACCCCAAAACACATTATACTACTTCTCCTGAGTACGGCAATACCACATGTGTGGCACTTTTTTGCAGCCTAACTGCGCTAAGGGGCCCAAAGTCCAATGAGCATCTTTAGGCTTTACAGGGGTGCTTACAATTAGGCACCCCCCAAAATGCCAGGACAGTGAACACACCCCACAAATGACCCCATTTTGGAAAGTAGACACTTCAAGGTATTCAGAGAGGAGCATAGTGAGTCCGTGGCAGATTTCATTTTTTTTTTGTCGCAAGTTAGAAGAAATGGAAACTTTTTTTTTTTTTCTGTCACAAAGTGTCATTTTCCGCTAACTTGTGACAAAAAATAAAATCTTCAATGAACTCACCATGCCTCTCACTGAATACTTTGGGATGTCTTCTTTCCAAAATGGGGTCATTTGGGGGGTATTTGTACTATCCTGGAATTTTAGCCCCTCATGAAACCTGACAGGTGCGCAGAAAAGTCAGAGATGCTTGAAAATGGGAAAATTCACTTTTTGCACCATAGTTTGTAAACGCTATAACTTTTACCCAATCCAATAAATATACACTGAATGTTTTTTTTTTTATCAAAGACATGTAGCAGAATAACTTTCGCGCTCAAATGTATAGGAAATTTTACTTTATTTGAAAAATGTCAGCACAGAAAGTTAAAAAAGTCATTTTTTTGACAAAATTCATGTCTTTTTTGATGAATATAATAACAAGTAAAACTCGCAGCAGCAATCAAATAGCACCAAAAGAAAGCTGTATTAGTGACAAGAAAAGGAGGTAAAATTCATTTAGGTGGTAGGTTGTATGACTGAGCAATAAACCGTGAAAGCTGCAGTGGTCCGAATGGAAAAAAAGGCTCTGGTCCTTAAAGGGAACCTTAACTGGGGAGCAAAAAAAAATTCACTTACCTGGGGGCTTTCCCAAGCCTCCCGCAGCTGTCCGGTGCCCGCGCCGGTCCTTCGGTGCCCTCCGGTCTCCCTCCGCCGCTAAGTTTCGTTTTCGGACGACTGCTAGTCGTCCTCGGGCCTCTTCCGCACTCCTCGTCGTAAACTGCAGTAAAGCGCGTCCGCATGACGCCGAACGCGTCATGTGCATGACGCCAAACGCGTCATGCGGCGCGCTTTACTGCAGTTTACGACGAGGAATGCGGAAGTGGCCCGAGGACGACTGGCAGTCGTCCGAAAACGAAACTTAGCGGCGGAGGGAGACCGGAGGGCACCGAAGGACCGGCGCGGGCACCGGACGGCTGCGGGAGGCTTGGGAAAGCCCCCAGGTAAGTGAATTTTTTTTTGCTCGCCAGTTAAGGTTCCCTTTAAGGGGTTTTATGACTGCAGTCCTTAAGTGGTTAAAGGATGCCACACACCATATTTTTTTTCTTTAAATATCTTTTCAACTCAAGAATTGCAATACATTTTTCTGACCGATAGTAACATTTCAAAAATCTGACCAATGTACCACACACATATGTTAAATTTTTTCCCAATTATGAAAAAAATGATTGAAAACTCAGAAAAAATTGGCATGGGTCTGTACAACAAGTAATTGACAATCTACCTTACACCATGCAAATTTCATAAAAATTGATAAATAAAAATCCAATATTCCCGATCTTTAATTTTTTTGGTACAACTGATCATTTTTATGGAATTGCTGTAAAATTGGTTCATTTTATTGTATTGTGTGTGGCCACCTTTAGGTTTTAAAGAGGAACTTTAACCAAGAATTGAACTTCATCCCAACCAGTAACTGATACCTCCTTTCCCATGAGAAATTTTCTCAAAAAGATGATCATCTTCATGGCTAATATTATGGAGAAAACCCTCTCAACAGTGTAATATCATGACCATGGTCCTGACAGTTTTCTTTCTGTGAACCTCGTTGCATTGTGGGTAATAACTGTTTTTCCAACTACCAAGCAAGCAATATCTCCCTTTGTGCTTAGAACTTTCAGGGCCTGTTTCCACTAGCCGACGTGTCTTATGACACGCGCGGCGGCACTTCCTGTTGTGCAAGTACGCAGCCGAATCCCAGAAGCCGTGTCATGCACGCTTATGGGATTCAGACAAATTCTGCAATTTCGTCCTATGGAAAGCAATTCGGACGGCTGCTGCATTATCCCCATAGCAGTTTCCCCGTCTGATTTGCCTGCGGGGAAACTGTGGATTCGGCCTGATTTCCGCACTAGTGATAATGGGCCCTTAGTAAACAAACATTCCGTATGAATCACCTGGCAGAATGAAAGATGTGATACATTTAGGGAAATGTAAATCAGACAGGAAAGATTTTATAATTGGCAAACACTGACTAAATAATCTATAAATTAATTTTGTACAAATAAAACAAAGCAATTTTATTATTTATGCTAGCCTATTTTCACTATAGTTCCTCTTTAAGAAGTGGTTAGTTGGGTAGGTTAGGCACCAGAACATGGTAAATATTAGGGGAAGAACTTGGGATTGGGCTTTAGGAAAGGCAATGGACTCCCCCTGTAGTGCACTAAACGCTGACTAAAAACAGGGTCGGGCAGCCAAAGCAAAGGAGTTCCAGATATTGTTCTGCGACTGCGACACCTTTGAATCAATTGCTCTCCCCCCCCCCAGCCTGTGTCCGCGTCCATGACAACCAGAACGCTCGCGTATTTGTCCTTCTGCGCAAGTCCAACAAACAGATCAGAAGTTGTATTCTTCATCCATCCCTTCCCTAGTGTCACAGTAAATATGCGCTGGTGTTTGACCCGGAAGTTGTAATGCAACAGTGAGTGAGGGGTTTCCGCTTCCTCTCGCTGTCACGATAATGGCAGCTATCATGCTGAACAGGTGCAGAGGGGTATTGTGCGTATTGCGGGGTGTTCTCTGGCCCGTTCAGGGTGGATCGTGTGGAAGAAGCGCTGGGCTGATCGGAGGTGAGACAGGAGATTGCTGTGCTGGCTGTGCGGACACAGGGCAGGCAGCACATATCTGACCTTCTGAGCATAGGCACCATGTAGCAACCTAGCTGCAATGACACTAGCACACATATGCAAGCACTTCCCATTCTTCCACTATGCAGAGAGACATTCGCAGGTAATTATAGAACAGGCTAGGCTGATATCTCTTCAGCTGAGATGTTTAGGCAAAGAGGTGTTTTCAGTTTTGTAAGGCTTTAAGCTTTTTAGACTCTTTAAATTTAAAAATTATTTTTATAGTAATTTTTAAAAATACAAGATCTGACAGCAGAAATCAAACAAACAAAAAAAATCTTGAACTCTTTTAGTGTTGACAGTTTAAACCTCTCTAAAGGTAGCTATACATCTAGCGATGATGGGCAGATTCGACCAAGAGACAAATCTCTTTCTGATCGAATTTGGCTAGAGAGAGATCTGTCAGATGCTATACACCGCAGGGTGATTCCCGATCGGCCGTGGGAAGGAGCATTAGCCACAAAGCTAGACTGATGCTATACCTCCACCCCCCGGGATGCCAGATGTGCTCTATATACTGTAAATGAAAGAAGGACTCTGACTGGTAGGTCTATGCTATGGCTACACTTTTCTTTCATTTATATTTAACACCAACAATCATAAAATGCATTTGAGGATTACACATGAGGTTTTGCATATATAGTGCTTAGTTACATGATGCATTTTCTGTATATCATTCTAAGCAGTACTTTCTTTCTACAGATCTTACTCTCCGTGAAAAAAATACCTATTCCCCTTTGCCTGATGATTACAATTGGTATGTGGTTTATCTACTGAGAGACTGCTCTGATGTTTGATATCGGTGTATTCTTACTCCCCTCCACGTTACGCTGTATATTTTATTCTTGTGACCAGTTCTATTTCAAAATTTTTAATGACATTTTTCAAACATAACATGACTTATACATTTTGCAAATCAATTGCAGATCAAAGCAGACAAGTCATAATGTGTCCTTGTGACCAGGGCTGTGGAGTCGGTACAAAAATCCACCGACTCCGACTCCTCAGTTTAGGATTCCACCTACTCCTCGACTCCGACTCCTCTAATTTGCATATTACAATCTTGTTGATTGAAAGTATGTAACATGAAATTCGTCTCTTAACTGCCAACGCTTAGGAATTTTAAAAGACAACGGAAGTGAGAAGGATATGGAGACTGCCATATTTATTCCCTTTAGTCATAGACTAAAACTAGTCCTTGGTAAGAGTACTTGTAAAAGGTACAGGCCGGAACAAAGAACATCTATCAGGCCCTAGGCAATTTAACTGTGGGTACATGTAAGAGTGATGTGCAGGTACTCTGCAGGGGAATAAGGAGATTCTTCCTCTATTACACATTCTTCATGCACAATCTGAACCAGGTTTATGGGTGATAGACAACACCTCTGTGTTCAATGTGCAGAACATTCTCAGTGGATTCCCTGCAGCTCTGTGGAGAGTGCATATGTAGAGTATAGTACTACTGTGTAAAAAAGTAAACCTGAGACAGATGAAATTAAAGTTTTATACATACCTGGGGCTTCCTCCAGCCCCCTTCAGGCTAATCAGTCCCTCGCTGTCCTCCTCCGCCACCTGGATCTTCTGCTATGAGTCCAGGTACTTGAGCCAGTCTGGCGTAGTGCGCATGCACACACTCCGCCGCCGGGAGCGTACTACACCTGCGCAGCACTGTTGCGCTGGTGCAGAACGCTTCTGGCTGTGGAAGCGCCATGCGGCCGGACTGCGCTGACTGGCTGAATTACCAGGACTCATAGCAGAAGATCCAGGTGGTGGAGGTGGACAGGGAGTGACTGATTAGCCTGAAGGGGGCTGGAAGAAGCCCCAGGTATGTATAAAACTTTTATTTTCATCCTTCTCAGGTACCATTTAATTCGTAGTCAGCAAACCAAATTTAATTTTAACAACATATCAAATTATTTAATTTCATGAGCAAAGAGAGTGCAGTGCATACATTTGCATAAATCAGAATCAACGCAGAATTATTTCCATCTCATTGACCATCTCTATTAGTGACACGGCTACACATCAGGCTTTATACTCACAGCATAGATGTTATTTCGTATTTATAAGAGGTTCCTGTGTACACATCATATATACAGTCACAATCAGATGTGTATATCTGACTTTAAAAATCCAGGACTGCTTTATTGAAGCAGCACAAGTAACTAATTTTGATTGGTTTATTTCATCTTTGTGGACTAAGCACAGCTATTACTGTATGTATAAATTATTTATGATGACTATTATCTGAGAAATAGAACATTTTATCATATTTTCTATTTTAATTACAGTTTAAATTCATTAGGAGTCGAAGTCTGTGCATTTTTCCCCGACTCCGACTCCAGGCACCCAAAATTATTCCGACTCCACGACTCCGACTCCTCAGCCCTGCTTGTGACCAGTTCTAATGTGTAATATAGCACTGTATAATTTCCTTTATGATACTTGTGTTATAATAATCCTGGCATCATAAAAATCTGTAAAGCTAACAGGCATCTGTTTTTTTTTTGTTTATAAGGCTTAACCCCCTCCTGATCGCCTAATGCCGATTGTCGGTGGGAGGGTGGCAGCTACAGGACTGCCTAACACCGATTGGTGGCAGGTCCTGTAGGCGGAGATTAGCGGGATCGCGCATCCCTGCTGAGTTATGGAGTTCTGGTCTTTAAACAGCCTGCCACCCATGATAGAAGCTGGCAGGCTGTAAGAAAAAGAAACTGACTTTTTTTTTGCACAGCACTGTACTGGGGACAGCTCTGTCACTTGGCTTTCCCCTGGAGTGGCTCACAAAGCAATCCCTCTCATAGGCTGATGCCTGTGAGATTTGATTTCAGTACTGAATCTTGGAGGGAGGGAAATTAAAAAAAAAAAAAAAGTTTTTTTTTTTTTAAATCAATAAAGTGTGTGTGTGTGTGTGTGTATAAAAACAGCAATCAGATGCCACCAAGAGGAAGCTCTGTTGGTGGCAAAAAAAAGGAGGCAAGATTTATTTGTGTGCTAAGTTGTATGGCCGTGCAGCAAACTGTAAAGCTGCAGTGTGCTGAATTGTAAAAAATAGCCACTGGGGGTTGTAAGCCTGTGGTCCTCAAGTGGTTAAGGGCTGTAGGAGCTCCAAATCAGGGGTGTTTTGGATGTAAACAGTGGCTGTCACTAAGGAGGTCAACCATGCCCCCTGCGATATGTATCTCTTTAGAAAGTCAGAAAGCAGTACACTTGACATGTACCAGAAAAAAATTCCAAATGCTCTGAACCCCAAAACATAGATACTCGATACACAGATAGATAGATAGATAGATAGATAGATAGATAGATAGATAGATACATGACATGCACAGAGGAGGCAAACTGTCTGGCTAGCTCTAGTTTGGCTGCACTCTTGTAAAACTGGAAAATGCCTACAACATAATAAACACTGCTTTACAATGATAAAGCAGAGAGAATTGTTTGTTTGAAGATCATGCAGCAGTGCACTGCTTATCTTAAGGAGGCACTATAGTGTCTTATAGTAGAATACAGTTAATTTTTTAGAACATCCATTTTGATGGTACGTTTCTTGGTTTCAGCATCAGAATCACATCGTATAACTATATACTGCTGTATATTAGTATGTAGCACGTCGTCCTAGTGATTCTTAGCCTATGATGTTTAGCTATGCTGAATGCTTCCCCCAGAAAATTGTGGGAGACCAGGCTTTATTTTCACTGACTTCGGAATTCTCAGAAACAAACATTCCATTGTGCTGCACCTGACAGGTCCAAAGCTGTCGCCTCCTGTGTATACCATTCACAACCACCATCATAGCATGCTCATGTCTACCTTCCTGAAAGAGAAATGTGGACAGATTCATTACCTTTTAATAAGTGCTCACTTATTGCTTTTAGTAATAATGCATTGTTTTTGTCATTCAGCTTCTTAAAAATGGTTTGTCTTTTTTTCTGTTTTTGTATAGCAAAGTCGACCTGGCTCTGACTTCTGATGGGAAAACTATTGTATGCTACCATCCATCTGTGGATATTCCATATGAACACACCATGGTAAGACACCACTTTTGCCCTCATTAGACTCTAGCGTCTAAAAGAAGTCTTCCTCCCTCCACTCCCCATCTCAGTAAATTCGTTCACTGCCTTCCAGTTCATAAGCAAATAAAATTCAAACTTCAATGCTTTGTCTCAATGTCACTACAAGAATCGCGTTTGCCTTCATCTCTGATGTCATACACAAATACGTACCAAAATTCTTCTGTCACTCATCCAAGGGTTTTCTAAAGTCCTTACTATTTTAACTGGCTGAGATATCTCTTGAGCTGTTCTCATACACATAAATTCACTTCCTTGCTCTAAGGTTCCCCTCAACCTTTTTCAGTGTTTAAAGTGTACTAGAGATGTCTGCATTAAAAGGTTTGATACTTACCCGGGGCTTCCTCCAGCCCCATGAGCACTGATGCGTCACACGCTGTCCTCCCGAGTGGCTCTGTTCAACCGCAATCACTCCCAGCAATCTGGCTCAGTTACACCAGAAGAGCCGACTGACGTGACTGAGCCAGATTACCAGGAGTGATTGCGGCTGGATGGAGGCACTCGGGAGGGCAGCGTGTGACGCATCGGTGCTCATGGGGCTGGAGGAAGCCCCAGGTAAGTATCAAACCTTTTAATGCAGACATCTCTGGTTTCCTTTAAAGCACAGGTGTTGAACTCCAGGCCTGGAGGGCCAGGTCCATGCCAATGCCTGATGGACCACGCCTTTCCTGATTCCGACCCATCAATTAATTTGAGCTGTGTCAAAATTGTGCGAGGAGCTCGGCCCTAGAAGGACCGGTTTAACATCCCTGCTTTAAAGAGAGCCTGTGGTGGGCTCAAAAAATTAAAATAAAAGTAGTCTCCCTAATCCGGGGGGCTGAGCAGATCAAGTAGCCGCAAAAACTGCCGCTCCCTGCCACTCCTGTGGGCCTCACTGGCCCACTTCCACTTTTGTGACCTGTAGGTCATGATGCTGGAGTGAGAGATTCATTCTCTTGGGTGCATCTTAATTTGGCACTGCTCAGTTTGGCGCGGTGAGAGCCGAATGATGGCTCTCATCGCTACCGCTAAACTCCGAGGCGGGGTTAAATTCTATTCCCCCTCCAAGTTTTCGCAACTCGGAGGGAGATGTAATTCGGGGTCTGGCAGCCGCCAGTGCTCCGAATTACCGCTACGCACCCCGTGCAGCATAGCCTTGCTGCTATCGGGCGCCCAGTTTCAACGCTCGGCTCTGAGAGCCGCACGCCAAAATCAGCTGATCCGTATTCTTTCATCCAGCATGCAGGGAGGCGGCAGGGGGCATGGCCAGGAAGAGAGAGCTACCCAATGGCAGCTCTGAAAACCCTGCAGGATGCCCCTGGCAGGCATTTTGAAAAGGGAATCCCTCTTTCCTATGTTTACCTCCGAGATAGCAACAAATATTGTTGCTACTCTTGGGGGGGCTATGTTGTGGGGGGGTGGGGGCAGAGAGCGGCGGTGTGGGGACACAGAGGCATGTCATCAGGCAGGGAACATGCCTTTGCCCCCCATCTGCCCACCTCGGGTTCTCTTTAAAGCATATTTTAAAGGACACCTTAACTGAGGGGGATATGGAAGCTGCCATATTTGATTCCTTTTCAACAATACCAGTTGCCTGTAAGTTGTGCTGTCCTCTTTGGCTGCAGTAGTGTCTTAATCACACACCTAATACAAGTATTCAGTTAATACAGTCAGATTTTGGTGAGAAACATCTGAATAATAATATATATATATATATATATATATATATATATATATATATATATATATATATATATATATATATATATATATATTTCCATTATAGCACACTGGGATTCTTCTTTAAAGTGTACCAGAGCCGCTGTAAAATAAGTTTTATAAATACCTGGGGGCTCTGTGCGCATGGGGCTGGAAGAAGCCCCAGGTATCTAAAACTTTTATTTTACAGCAGCTCTGGTTTCCTTTAAAGAATACATCCGGAGGCCTGGGGCTTCCTCCAGCCCCTCATGGCCCGTGAGGTCCCTCTGCGTCCTCCAGGTTCCCTTCATGGCAGCCCCATTTAGTGTGGCAACTTTGGCTGAAGTAGTGTGCAACTGCACATGTGCGGCTTGTCCACACACCCAGCTCGAAAGTTTGCACTGCGCAGGAGGCTTACGGCGTTGCACACGTGATCGAGCCGGGTGCGCAGACGACCTCAGTCAAAGTTGCACTAACAGGGCTGCAGCAGGACCATGCAGAGGACCCGGAGGGCTACAGGGGGGCTGGAGGAAGCACCAGGTAAGTGCTGATTTTCATTTTAAAGCTCTGACCAGAAGTGCATAGACTGCACTGTGTGATGTTCTCAATTAAAGGGACCCTTAATTGAGAACATCAGACAGTGCAGTCTATGCACTTCTGGTTTTGTTGTGTACCACACACTATACACCTTGCTGAAACGCACACAGCAATTGCTTACAATGCCAGCGAGGCCTTAGGGTGTCCAAACAAAAATAATTCTAACATGTATAGCGCTTTTAGCCTGTCAGATCTAAAGGACAACTGAAATGAGAGGTATATGGAGGCTGCCACATTTATTTCCTTTCAAACAATACCAGTTGCCTGGCAGCCCTGCTGATCTATTTGGCTGCAGTAGTGTCTGAATAACACCAGAAACTAGCATGCAGCTAATCTCGCCAGATCTGACAATGTCAGAAACACTTGATCTGCTGCATCCTTGTTCAGGGTCTACGGCAGAAAGTATTAGAGGTAGAGGATCAGCAGGATAGTCAGGCAGCTTTCATATTCCTCTTGCTTCAATAGCACTTTAAAAAGCTTGAAAGCTGCAGCCAATAAGGGCACACTCAGTAGGCCAATCTGTGGTGTTAGGGAGTGTTGCCCAAGTCCTTACTGAATTAGATACTGGCTCCATTGAGGATTTGACAAATACACTTTTCAGCCACTAACAAGCAACAGGTAGTTGCATAATTCAGCCACTAATAGCCAGACTTGGTGACTATCATCTTATGTCTGTACACAGGAGTCTTACAATTAAATGCCTCAGGAACATTCATGTAAAATATTTGCTTTGCTTGTTTTATTTTTATTTGCGTCTTCCCTTCTGTCATGGTGTACTTGCTGTCCTCTTGCATAGAGATGACCAATGCGGTGCTATTAATTCGAACTTGCATGCAAAGTTAATGCAGATTGGGTCAGACTCAACAAAGTGCATTTTACTGGCCCAATTGCTGGCTTGAATTATTAGCATGACTTCTACTCTTGGGTAGGGATGTTCAATGAGATGCTTATTAATTCTAAGTAGATGCAAATTTGCAGCTTGTAAATATAGAAGCTGCTGTATTTGGTCCATTTACAAGCTGCGCAAATTTGCATAAGAAAATGTGGATCGACTGCTAATTACTTGCATCTCGGTGGCCACCCCTAAATATTGAGAAGACCGGGTTAGGACCAATTGCAGTTAACAAAAATTCATGCAAAATCACAGGTCTAGAGAGAAATATCTCATCTTCTGTCTTCTGTAGCCCATTCCCAGGCAAGATCCAGTAGAGCTCCCTGAAGAATCTCTTGATCAAGTCTTAAAAGCCAGACTGAGTGATACAGTAGTCAAAAAAGAACCTACAATGGAAGAACTCAGTAAAATGTTCTATACTACGAAGCACCGATGGTATCCTGTTGGACAGTAAGTTAAAACTGTATCAATTTCTGCTTCTTGTCTCTTAAAGTGAACTTTAACCGAACCAGGAAAAAAAAGTTTCACTTACCTATCGTTTCCACCAGCCCCCTGCAGATGTCCTGTGCCTACGCCGTCACTCGCCAATCATCCGGTCCCCTGCCGCGCCTCAGTTTTCAAGTGCGCCTTCACAGTCCTGGCCCGCTTGTACTCGATCACACTCCTGTTGCCTGGAGTGTCCTGCGCATGTGCAGTACAGCGACGTGAGCTTGATCGAGGACACGCGTGGCCAGGGCTGCAGGCGTACTGGCCTGGTGACTGGCTATTAGCCGAAAACGAGCTGCGGTGAGGGACCGGATGATCGGTGAGGACAGTGCGGGCACAGGACGTCTGCAGGGGGCTGATGGAAGCCCCAGGTAAGTGAAACGTTTTTCTTTTTTTTCCCGTCTCGGTTAAGGTTCACTTTAAAATACTGCCAAAGTATTACACAGTAATGAGCATGAGCCTAAAGGAATACTGTAATGGGGAAAAAAGTAAGTTTAACTTACCTGGGGCTTCCACCGGCCTCCCGCAGACGACCTGTGCCCGCACCGGGACAAAACGATCCCCCGATTTCCCCCCCCCCCCCCCCGGTTTAATGACGCAAGCAACTGCGCCTGCGTGGCCTAGGCCACACGCGTCCTCGCTCCCTCTGACATCAGTGTGACCTCGCATGTGCATTAGGACCAAGACTGACGCTACTGAGCCAGTTACTGTGGCTGAACAGCAGCCTGCGGGAGGACACAGAGAGACTCAAACGTGTTTATGGGGCTGGAGGAAGCCCCAGGTAAGTATAGATTCTTGCTGTTTATATATCTCTGGTTTACTTTAAAAGTTAGAATGACCCAACACATTGTCTAACATTCACTTGAACCCTGTATCAGCTGGGCTCTGTTGCATAGATCTGTCCACTTGCTGAAAATGACTATGGTCTCTACTATATCAGATATAGAAAAGGTAGGGACCTTTTTCTGCAATTTGCCAGGGTTACACACTAGAATGCAGCAGATATGGGGAAAAACAGCAAAAACCTTTCTAATGGAGTGATTGTAGAAATGAGAAACAGTGATTGTAGAAATGAGAAACAATGTGAATTATTATAAGGCTGGTTTCACAGTGGGACGTTACAGGCGCCCGTTAGAGCAGCCTGTAACGCAGCCCACCGCACAGTAATGAAAAATCAATGGGGCTGTTCACAGTGCGGACGTTGCGTTACATTGTAACGCTGCGTCACAAGGCAACATACTGCATGCAGTACTTTGGACGCGGCTGAGCCGCGTTAGACTGCTTGCACATGCTCAGTAATGTTGGGGAGGAGCGGAGAGCGGCCAGGCACATGGCTAATTAATATGCACTGCACGTTATGACGTGCAGTGTTTACTTCCTGGAGCAGCCGCTCTGTGCGGCGATTGGCCGGCGGGACCACGTGATGCCGCATGCGCACAAGAGTGCGCATCACGGCATCACTGACGCCAGAGTGAGCTGCACAACGCGGCTCACTCTGACGTCCAGATCCAGCACCACCAGGCGTTCCGTTAGGGGGACGTTATGCGACCTTAACGCCCCCTCTAACGCAACGTCCTGGTGTGAAATTAGCCTAAAGCAAGATATAAATATAAAGAAAACAAATGATTGCACCTACTTCATAATCTTTTTATGTTTTAATTATTTTCTTTGTGCTAAAACACATTTCATTTTATTTTCAGGTATCATAGAAGACGAATGAAGAAGAACCATCTAAAGGACCGATAATTTCTGTTTTTGAATTCACAAAACATGCTTTAATAATACTATGTTATGTGTGACAAATGAGTCAATTACTGTAATAAATTGTACATTTTTTTTTTTTTTTTTCAAAACGTGTGTATTAAAATATCTGTTTTGCTACTGTTGGGCTATGTATGCATTACTCTGCATTTAATTATCATTGGCATCACACAGCAGTAGTGTACAACTCGCCTGGTACATATTTTATGGTACTGAACCTCCATCAGTGGTATAATGCATCTGATCTCAGCACGTCCAGGACCACTCGTGGCAGGTTCAGTCAATTTGTTTTTAATCATTTTTATCTGCATCTGGCTGTGTAAAATAAGCTACAGATGTATTATAAATCGCCAGCTCTGCCATTATTCCTTGCCTGAGAGAAGGATATGCCTATTCCACTCGCTGGAAGTGATGCATTATGGGTATTACTTCTTGCCCTTGTGGAGGTGAAATTTAAAAAAACAAAAGTTGTTTGTGTTTGGTGCAGCTGTTTTTGGCTTCTTTAGGCTAGGCATGTCAAACTCAAGTCTAAAGCCTTGTACACACATCAGATTTTGCCACTTCTATGTAGTGTGAGACCTTACCTACATAATGTGTTCAAGGAATTCACATTCTGTTGGGAAATGGTAAAATTTGGCCAATCTACATAGTGTGTGTGTGTGTGTGTGTGTGTGTGTGTGTGTGTGTGTGTGTGTGTGTGTGCGTGCGTGCGTGCGTGCGCGCCCCCTAAGGCAGGTAGCATACCTAGTATGATTCCCAGGTACGACACCCTTACTATGGACTATCTCTGACTTGAATTGCTGGGTCTCTGTAAAATTTCATGATCATGTATCTTATACCCTGTTAACACGTGTAATCTTTTAATACCTCTCAGTCTGACACCCCCTGTTAACATTGTATGTATCCCTATTTATTGTCCAGCACTGCATAATACGTTGGTGCTTTATAAATAGAAAAAAATATTTTAAATACAGATTGCCTGGCTGTCCTGCTGATTCTCTGCCTCTAATACTTTTAGCCGTAGACCCTAAGGCCTTGTTCACATTGTGTTCGGATCGCATGTCCGTCCGCGGTGGGCTTATTTTGAGGCGTATTTTTTTTTCCGATTCCCGGCGCTTGGGTTGGCGATTCTTTCTTTTTTGTGGTTAGCGGTTTCCGATTCGTTTTTCCCAAGCGTTTGGTAATTCACTCCCTGACGCAAGTCAGGAAGTGCAGTCTTTGATCCGGAAAAGAATAAATGCAATGTATTTATTCTTAAAAACCTGACCGCAATTGCTCCACAAAGCGGTTTTGAGAGCGTTTTGCGTTTTTCTTATACCTTCTATTGAGGCGCAATCGCCTCAAAAATGGCTCAAGCACAGATTATCTAAACGGATTGGAAACGAACCGCTTAGATATGAACTATCTCATAGAGAATCATTTTGTAAGCGATTTTGAAAAATCAAATAACAAACGCCTGCAGTGTGAACAAGCCTGAAGCAAGCCTGCAGATCATGTTTCTAACAAAAATCTGACAAGATTAGCTGCATGCTTGTCTCAAGTGTGTGTGATTCAGACACTACTGCAGTGAGGAAGATAAGCAGGATTGCCAGGCAGTTTATAGTGTTAAAAATGAAATAAATATGGCAGCCTCCATGTGTCTCTCACCTCGGGTTCCTTTTAAATTTTTTACTCTGTGCAATCAATACTATACTTTGGCCTAAAATAATTTGCAATACGATTGATCGGATGTGACTGTGCAATAGATTCCTCCCGATCTAATATGCCGGGGATTGAACAGGAAAATCTATGCATGTATGACCTGCTTTAAAGTAAACCTGAACTAAGAGTTACAGTAAGGTCCATAAATATTTGAACAGAGATTACTTTTTTTGTACAGTTGATTCCTTACATTACCACAATGAATTTTTAAAGGGACCCTGAGCAGTAACGAAAAAAGGAAATGGGAATTACCTGGGGCTACCTCCATACCCACCCCATAGCCCATGAGGTTCCCCGGCATCCTCTTCTCCCCTCCCATGGTCCAGCTGCCCGCTACAGTAATCCTGCAACTTCGGGTGAAGTCGCACCCTATGCGTCATCATGCTGATTGCCGTAAGAGTCTTGCATTTTTTTTAACACAATCCCTTCATTACAGAGGCTCATCTGAGTGTTTCATTTAAAATGTATTGTGGTAATGTACAGAACCAAAATTACAAAATGGTTGTCTCTGTCCAAATATTTATGGACCTAACTGGAGGCTGCCATGTTTATTTTGTTGTAAACAATACCAGCTGATCGAGTCAGACGTCAGGGTAGCTGATCTGCATGTTTGTTCAGAGCCTTTGGCTAAAAGTATTAGCAGTAGAGGCTCAGCAGGACAGCCCTTTAGGGATAATTTCTTCAAGCAAACCTGAAAAGAAAATTAAACTTGTGAGATAATTAACTGCCTGTGTTTTACCAAGGATAAGAAAAATATTAGTAGCATAAAACTGTCTCATATTTTTTTTATTTTCAGCATAACAGTTACTGAATTCAAAACAGCAGCCATGACCGTTAAATGAAAAAATAGCTCCATTCAGCTCTAAAAACAAACAAAAGTAATGACCCATTAAAGGAGAACTGTAGTGAGAGTTTTATGGAGGCTGCCATATTGATTTACTTTTAAGCAATACCAGTTGACTGGCTATCCTGCTGAGCTATTTGCCCGCAGAAGTGTGAATCACACCAGAAATAAGCATGCAGTTAATCTTGTCAGATCTGACAAAAATGCCAGAAACACCTGATCTGCTGCATGCTTGTTCAGGGTCTATGGCTAAAAGTATTAGAGGCAGAGGATCCGCAGGTTAGCCAAGCAACTGGTATTGCTTAAAAGGAAATACACATTGCAGCCTCCATATACCTCTCACTACCGTTCTCCTTTAAAGGAGATCTGAAGGGAGAAGTATATGGAGGCTGCAATGTGTATTTCCTTTTAAGCAATACCAGTTGCCTGGCTGTCCTGCTAATCCTCTGCCTCTAATACTTTTAGCCATAGCCCCTGAACAAGCATGCAGCAGATCAGGTATTTCAGACTTTAAAGAGACTCCGTAACAAAAATTGCATCCTGTTTTTTATCATCCTACAAGTTCCAAAAGCTATTCTAATGTGTTCTGGCTTACTGCAGCACTTTGTACTATCACAGTCTCTGTAATAAATCAACTTATCTCTCTCTTGTCAGACTTGTCAGCCTGTGTCTGGAAGGCTGCCAAGTTCTTCAGTGTTGTGGTTCTGCTATGAACTCCCCCTTCCAGGCCCCTCTATGAACACTGCCCGTGTGTTATTTAGATTAGAGCAGCTTCTCTCTTATCTTTTACAAGCTGGATAAATCGTCCTCTGAGCTGGCTGGGCTTTCACATAGTGAGGAATTAGGCAAGGGCAAAGCTGTTTGCAGGAAGAAAAGAGCAGCCTGAAACTTCAGTGAATGAGAGATGCAGGGGGAAAGAAACACACATATGATCTCTTGAGATTCAAAAGGAAGGCTGTATACAGCCTGCTTGTGTATGGATGTATTTTCTATGTGTGGACATACAGTACATCAACCTACTTCCTGTTTTGGTGGCCATTTTGTTTGTTTATAAACAAACTTTTAAAAACTGTTTTTAACCACTTTTAATGCGGCGGGGAGCGGCGAAATTGTGACAGAGGGTAATAGGAGATGTCCCCTAACGCACTGGTATGTTTACTTTTGTGTGATTTTAACAATACAGATTCTCTTTAAGGCTGCTTTCACAGTGGGACGTTACAGGTGCACGTTAGTGCAGCCTGTAACGCTCCCCCAACGCACAGCAATGTAACACAAGTGGGCTGTTCACAGTGCCCACGTTGCGTTACATGTAACGCTGCACGTTGTAGAGAAAGTGCAGCATGCTGTGCGTTCTGTTTGCACATGCTCAGTGGGGGGCGGAAAGGAGGCAGGGAGATGCCGCTACAGTAGCCGCGCACATGGCTACTTAATATGCACTGCACTGGCGGCCGCTGATTGGCCGGCGGGACCACGTGATGCGGAGTGTCTCGCTCCGCATCACGTGGTCCCGCCGGCCAATCAGCGCCACTCGGGGAGACCTTATGCGGATAGAGCCGCCTAACGCGGCTCACTCTAACGTCCTCTCCCGCACCACCATGCGTTGCATTAGGGGCACGTTATGCGACCATAACGTCCCCTAAAACGCAACGTCTTAGTGTGTAAGTAGCCTTAAGTCAGATCTGACAAGACTAGCTGCATGCTTGTTTCTGGTGTTATTCAGATACTACTGCAGAGAAATAGACCAGCAGGGCTGCCAAGCAACTGGTATTGCTTAAAAGGAAATAAACATGACAGCCTCCATATACCTCTCTCTTCAGTTCCCCTTTAAGCCAAGGCTCCCTAAACTATTTTGGTCAAGGGCCGGGTCAACATACTTCAGACTGCTGGGGCCGGAACATACATAAAATGATGTTGAAAAACTACATTGAATCTAGGTATTGATTTCCCCCCAATAATGCCCGGAGGTGAACTCCCAGCAGCAGCCAATCAGTCATGCGGGCGCCCGAAGAACGTCTTTGTGCACCAGACAGTGAAGCATACCCAGGTGACAGCCTGCCGTCCAGTTGGACAGCAGTGTCACCTGATGCAGAATTGGATGCCAGTAAATGACTACCTGCTGGCTTCTACAGTACGTGGATGGGTGGTGCCAGCACTGCTATTCCATATACGGGCCGCCAATATTTAAAATTACAGTGGGCAGCATCTATAAGTTATACATTTTGTGCTTGGAGGCCAGTGAAAAAGCCTTGGGGGGCGCCACATTCGGCCCATGGGCTGTAGTTTGAGGACCACTGCATTAAACTTTTTAGCAATAAAACCATATTATCAGCAATATTCAAGCAAATAGAAGTGTTTGCATTCTATTTACTTTTTCAGGACATTGGCCAGTATTTGGCAAGAAGTTCATTTAACCTCCTCGGTGTTCAGTTTTTCCTGGATTTCTGTGCAAAAAAGTGTTTCAGACTGTAGAGGGTCTATTTAGATACTCTGGATTCTTGAGAGAGTCAAGTCTATCATTCGGCTCATCCAAGTTTTATCTGGCGTCTGTACACAGCTTTAGGGTCCATACAGACATCCAATTTTGATTGGTCAAAACTACCACTTCCAAGGAGTACAAGGGTGAACAGATTGTGTAGGTAAGCTCTCATAGAGGTGGTAAATTGGTTTAATGATTGACCAATCAAAATTGGATGTGTATGCACCTAAAGCCTTGAACACATGCTCAATCAAGTCAGACAATAATGACCACATCTGCTGAGAAACTAGCATGAGAACAGCAGCCCCCGAAGCCTTGGCCAGCAATCAGCCCAGCGGATTGACTCGCCTGAACACTGCCCAAATGCATCTTTTTCACCCCGCAAGATGCTCCTCGTGCAGCACTCATCATACCACCCCCCCTGCATAGCAATAGAAAGCAGTGCTAGCCTGCAGGCTGCTGAATTATATGTACAGTTGGCCTTGCAATGGTGCCCAAAGAATTGAGTCCCGATCCCTGTTTGGTGACTTGGCAGAGGAGAACAGGGCTCAGTGGGCATCAGCACAGCTCCCCTTGCATGTCTGCTGTCTGTTTCTCCGCCTTCTTTCGGCTCTGGTATCCTTTAACTATTCACAAAGAAGAGAGCAAAATATAGCTAATTTCATCCCCAGTTTCTGTTTAGGCTATAGGCGTTTCCTGTAAAAATGGAGAGAAGTTGCATCACACATATTAATGCCTGCAGTGTGACACATAGGCCCATATGCAATTATTTTTCTCTCCTAGGGCTAGGTGATAATTTTTCATCTTCTCTTTAAAATAACTTTTCAGCATTTCACACTTTAAAAAAGTACCAAAACCAGTAGAAAATGTACTATCAAAATTATTTTGTGTATTTTCTTACTTGATATAGATAGATAAACATACATGCGTGTAGGTAGGGGAAGGGTAAAAGGAAAATAGGGAAACTCATTTATAAACTGTTTCGACAGCCCTGAAGAAACAAGACCATGCAGTAATGTAGTAATAGCAGCAGCAGCTAAAGCAATAGGACAGTCTCGGCCTGTGTTGGGCCTACATTGCCCGTCATCCTCTCCGGCGCCGTAATGACGTATTCGGAAGCGGACGCTGCGCTCTCACTTGTGCGTGACAGGAGGATCCGGCGGCACGCAGAGAGAGTCGAGGCTGTACTCGCTATAAGACAGGATGGCCGGGCTTCCCCGCAGGATTGTCAAGGTAAAAATCGAATGAGTAGAAATTCCGCACGGCCTTCTGGTGTCTTCGTAATGTCGGGGACTGGAGATATGGCGGGACTGGCCCGCCCTCCGCTTCCCTCCAATATGGCAGCCGCCGGGTGCGAGGCGGCCCTGTCCGTGTGGCTGTGCGAGCGCGGGCCGTCTCGTGGCCCGGCGGAGTTCCTCTCCTTGCCGCGGCTGTCAGTTTAGAGAGCCACATGGGGCAGCGCTATTCCTGGCTTGCTAGTTCATTGAATGTGTGTGAGGGCCACACCCACAGCCGCCGACCACTGCCAGCCGTCCCGCAGCGCTGCCGCATCCCTGGGCTGCAGAGTGCTGGCCTCCTTGCATGAAGGCGAGGTGGCCTGGCACGTCCTAGCAGACAAAGCCCCGACTGTGATTATATGGTGCCAGCAGCAAGAGGGAAATGCAAGGAGGCTTACAACGTGACTTATGTACGGTTACAGTGCAATCATACAGAGCTTATACATTAAGTACGATGCTTTTTCAATAAATCCTTTTCTCTTGGTGTCTGCCACTTCAATTGATTCTTATGGTACCTGCTAATGGGGCAGTCTAGATTGAACAATCTCACCAAATCTATTTGAGTATAAACTGAGTGAATATACTTTTGAATGGATGCTCAGATAGTCCCTCATTTCATAGAAGTGGTAAGATTGTACGTTGAAGATTCTGCAATCATTAGTGGGCACCATTTGGTTGTGTTTACTCAAGAGCTGATGTTCACCTAGGGTGCCCGAACATCACTCAGTTTTTGGCATTGATATAATAGTAATAAATTTGTATAGCGCTTTTCTCCTATCTGACTCAAAGCGCTCGAGAGGCTACCCTGCAGTGTTAGAGAGTCTTGCCTTGAACTCCTTACTGGATAGGTACTGACCCTAGCCAGGATTCAAACTCTGGTCTCCCATGTCAAAGGCGGTGCACTATCCAGCCATAATGCTAGAAACTGGCAGATATCAATGCTGCAACATGGCCACCCATTGTTTTAATTTCCAGTTGAAAGGATCAGTGCTGCAAAATCTGGCGCTTGTTCACTTTAGGGTACCCAGCAGGAAACCTCATAAGGAAAATTA
The DNA here is from genome assembly GCF_040937935.1 of Hyperolius riggenbachi. Taxonomy (NCBI): domain Eukaryota; kingdom Metazoa; phylum Chordata; class Amphibia; order Anura; family Hyperoliidae; genus Hyperolius; species Hyperolius riggenbachi. The sequence continues at coordinate 320,529,890 of NC_090648.1, forward strand.
GCTAACGTGATTGGATTGCATCCTCTGGAACTGCCAAGTTTCCAATAGGTTGTAGTAACCTATACCCTCACTATTCGGCCAATCACAATGCTTCCTGCTGTACAGGGTACTGTGATTAGAGAACTGTTCCCTATGAGGTTTCCTACTGGGTCTCCTAAAGTGAAATAACGTGTAAAATCTTGGTTGCATGGGCTCGATCAGGTATATGGCGGTAGTGCTGTTCGATTTCCTGATGACCGACAGAGCCCGGCCGGTGTCCCCCAAATATATGTGCAACTTGGGTTACACAAACTGATTTGTCATTTTTTTTGGGGAGCCTTTTCTATGTGTACAGGCGTACCCCAATGTCCTAATAGAACTTGTTGGTAATCGCACATGCCAGATATGCTATTATTTACTTATGAAGGTGACAGCAGTTTTCTCGCACATGTCCTCTCTGGTCTCCTCTCCCTAGAGTAGAACATGTTAATCAGCTAGGAGCTGACACTTTTTCAGTGACACAGGTATGAAGTTTGTTTGGGCTTGGAGAGACAGCTTATGAGCTGGAGAGAAATGTCCAAAAGCAAAAAGTCAAAATAAAAATACACACACCAGGCCCAGTTCAAACTGCATGGATGAAAAACTGGTCCATGGAATGGATCAGTTTTTAATCCGGGACTTTCCATTCCGTTATCGGTTAATGCGACATGTCCGCTTCTCCGGATTTATCACAGCCTCTCCAAACTTGCGGTCCATTCGGTGGAACAATCCATCAATGGATGCATCCACTCTAATGGAGCTATATGAATGAATCCTATTGATTAACATAGGATCCGTTCACCTCTGTTAGGATCCGGTCTATTAAGTTCCACTAAACGGACCGCTTATAATGCCAGTGTGAACTGGACCTCATATTTAACCTCTCACATAGTGTACTCATCAATCTCTTTCTGCTCTCCTGCGTCCTGTTTGTCCACTTTGATCGATGGAATTTTCCATTTTAAAAATAGCAGTGACCTGTAACAGCTTCCGGGTCAGCACTCTGTTAACTTGTAATACCGTCTACTTGAGACATTGGGAAACATGGACACTATTGCAGCCTAATAGATCAGCAGAGCTGCCAGGAAACTAGTGGTGTTTTAAAGGGAACCTGTAGTGAGAGTCATATGGAGGCTGCCATATTTTTCATTTAAATAATATTAGTTGCCTGGCAGTCCTCCTGATCCTGTGTCTCTAATACTTTTAGCCAGAGCCCCTGAACAAGTATGCAGCAGATCAGGTAAGCGGACTCAGCTTTTACTGAATTAGCCATATGCTTGTTCCAGGGTTTTGACTCAGACACTACTTCTTTCTTAAGATCAACAGGGCTGCCAGGCAACTGGCATTGTTTACTAGCAGGGCTGTGGAGGTGGAGTCAGAGCAATTTTTGGGTACCTCAGTCGGAGTCGGGGAAAAAGTACACGGACTCCTAATGAATTTAAACTGTAATTAAAATAGAAAATATGATAAAATGTTCTATTTCTCAGATAATAGTCATCATAAATAATTTATACATACAGTAATAGCTGTGCTTAGTCCACAACAATGAAATAAACCAATAAAAAAAAGTTACTTGTGCTGCTTCAATAAAACAGGCCCCGTATTTATAAAGTCAGATTTGACACACACACACACACTCACACACTCACACACTCACACACTCACTCACTCACTCACTCACTCACTCACTCACTCACTCACTCACTCACTCACTCACTCACTCACTCACTCACTCACTCACTCTGATGTGCAGCTGTGTGACTAATTGAGATGGTCAATGAGGTGGAAATAATTCTGCGTTGTTGCTGGTTTATGCAAATTTATGCATTCCCTTTTCTCATGAAATTTGGTTTGGTGACTATGGCCTCAATTCACGGACCATTATCAAACGTTTATCAAACACTTTATCAAACGTTTGATAATTTACCTCATGGGTAAAATCTCATTTTGAATTCACTAAGGTGTTATATATTTGTTGAACGTTTTATCGGTAAAACATTCGATAAATATATAACACCTTAGTGAATTTAAAATGAGATTTTACCCATGAGGTAAATTATCAAACGTTTGATAAAGTGTTTGATAAACGTTTGATAATGCTCCGTGAATTGAGGCCTATGAATTAAAGGGTACCTGAGACGGATGAAAAGAAAAGTTTTATACATACCTGGGGCTTCCTCCAGCCCCTTCAGGCTAATCAGTCCCTCGCTGTCCTCCTCCGCCACCTGGATCTTCTGCTATGAGTCCCGGTAATCCAGCCAGTCAGCGCAGTCCGGCCGCATGCCACTCCCACAGCCAGGAGCATTCTGCACCTATGCAATAGTGCTTCGCAGGTGTAGTACGCTCCCACTGCTGGAGTGTGTGCATGTGCACTACGCCCGACTGGCTCAAGTACCTGGACCCATAGCAGAAGAGTGGATTAGGACAGCGCGGGACTGATTAGCCTGAAGGGGGCTGGAAGAAGCCCCATGTATGCATAAAACTTTAATTTCATGTGTCTCAGGTTTACTTTGTTACACAGTAGTTCTATACTCTACATATGCACTCCCCACAGAGCTGCAGGGAATCCACTGAGAATGTTGTGCACATTGAACACAGAGGTGTTGTCTGTCACCCATAAACCTGGTTCAGATTGTACATGAAGAATGTGAAATAGAGGAAGAATAGCCTCATTCTCCTGCAGAGTACCTGCACATCACTCTTATGCTGGGCATACACGGTGCATTTGTGCGCCGGAATCGAGCCGCTGGCTCGATGGGCGCGTGGATCGATTCCCGATCGTCCCCGCGGGCACTTCCTTATCACCACTTCGTTTCTTCCATTGTCCGCCAGCGGGGATCGAGCGCGGTATCGATCCGGCGCGGGGATCGGACACGTCGGATATTATCAATCGAGCCATCAACGGCTCGATTGATAATGAAAAACGAGCCGTGTATGCCCAGCATTACATGCACCCACAGTTACATTGCCTAGGGCCTGATCCATGTTCAGATTGTGCATGAAAAATGTGTAATAGAGTAGGAATCCCCTCATTCCCCTGCAGAGTACCTGCACATTGCTCTTACATGCACCCACAGTTACATTGCCTAGGGCCTGATAGATGTTCTTTGTTCCCATCTGTACCTTCTACAAGTACTCTTACCCAGGACTAGTTTTAGTCTATGACTAAAAGTATTAGAAGCAGAAGATCAGCCGGCTAGCCAAATAACTGGTATTATTTAAAAGGGAATAAATATGGCAGCCTCCATATCCCTCTCACTTCAGTTGTCCTTTAAAATTCCTAAGCGTTGGCAGTTAAGAGATGCATTTCATGTTACATACTTTCAATCAACAAAATTGTAATATGCAAATTAGAGGAGTCGAGGAGTCGGAGTTGGTGGAATCCTAACCTGAGGAGTCGGAGTTGGTGGATTTTTGTACTGACTCCACAGCCCTGTTTGCTAGGAAATAAATATGGCAGCCTCCATATCCCTCTCACCTCAAGTTCCCTTTAAAGCGGACCTGAACTCAGAACTTCCTCTCTGCTCTAAAATATATGCAACAGCATAATAACCTTTAAAGAAAAACATTTATTTGTTACAGCTGATACATAATCCTAAAATAAATCTCCAGGGTTTCTGCTTCCTGCTTTTATGGAAGCAGACATATTGCTAACATCCTGTGCTTTCAGATGAGCTTATCTGCCATGGCAGTCAGCTGTCACAGGGGAGGCATCAAATTACTACTTGTGATAAGTCACAGATGAGGGGGAATTGGCTTAAACTCTCTAAATACATACAGGGTGCATTTCTCTGTTTCCTTTCTGTCCTGAGCAAGAGTTCAGGTCCACTTTAAAAGGAAATAAATATGGCAGCTTCCATATCCTTCTCAGATCAGAAGTGTTAACAATTTGTGAAGTTTTTCTCCTTATTACTGTGTGCATCCTTTGAAGGAGAAGTCTCCTCAAGATTTTACCTCACTTCCCTTATTCAGTGGCACAGGAAGTAAATGTAAATCTGCCCAATTATAACTACGGACTTGTGTACCGAAGCAATGTTACTGTGGAAGAGCTGCACTAGAGCTGTGCTCGCTTTGTGGTTTTCTGAACACTGCATGTTGTATTCTTCTTTGTTTGCAACACCATAAATGCATTACTATTGCATTATGCACGCAATCCATTTGCAAACTGATGTGCAGCAAGGGGGCGGGAGAGCACTGAAGAGGGGCATGCGGTCACTTACGATTTGGAGGTAACTGATGAGTGGCGGGAGAGAACACCTCTTGTAATAATTCAGGTGAAAGGGCCCTAAGATTTTGAATCCTCCCAGTGGCATAAAAATTGTACTCCACTTTTGTATACAGTTGTGTTCAAAATTATTAAAATTGAAATTGAGTGTTTTGGCCAGTTTGACATTGATTTTGATTATTTCAGTCATCTTGTTTACAATTAAATCAAAGAGGCACTTGTAAGTCAGACAAATATAACATAACATTTATAATGAAATAACCACAAATGTCTTTTCTGTGATCACATCATTATCAGTTTTATTCAACCCCCAAGTGACATTCATTCTTCGTACTTAGTACAATATCCTTTTCTAGTTATAACAACTTTTAAACGTGAAGCATAGCTTGACACAAGTGTCTTGCAGTGATCTACGTGTATCTTAGCCCATTCTTCATGGGCAAAAGCCTCCAGTTCAGTCACATTCTTATGCTTCATACACACTTGAGATAAAAGTCTTTGGAAAAGGCAAGATCACAGACCAATTTTACCCCCTTCCATGTAGTGCGAGAGCCATACCTTCACAGTCTATTCTATGGAGCTGCACTCCCCATCAAATAAAATATTTGCAAGATGCTGCACACAAAGATGCCCATACACACTCAAAAGATCATTATCTGCAAAAGATCTGTTCCGGCAAAAGACCCATTCCTGCAAAATGCATTCATAGTCTATGATATCTGCAGATCCTCATATACACTTGGTTTAACAGACAATCATCTGCAGATCAGATCCACCAGGATGGATTTTCAGATCTGCAGATGATTGCCAGATATGCAGATGAAGTCTGTTAAACAAGGTGTGTATGATGATCTGCAGATCTCATAGACTATGAATGCATTTTGCAGGAATGGATCTTTTGCAGGAACAGATCTTATGCAGATAATGATCTTTTGAATGTGTACGGACATCTTTGTGTGCAGCATCTTGCAAAGATTTTATCTAATGGGGAGTGCAGCTCCATAGAATAGACTGTGTAGAGTATGGCTCTCATACTACATGGAATGGGGTAAAATTGGTCTGTGATCTTGCCTTTTCCAAAGACTTTTATCTCAAGCGTGTATGAAGCATTATGCTACGTACACACATGCGACAACGATCGTTCGTTGAGAACGACGAACGAGCTTTTAATTGATGAAAGAACGACCTGAGTAAAGTTAGTTTTTAAATGTGTGTAACGATCTGATCGTTAGAACGAACGTTACATCACGTAAAGCAACTATTGCGCCTGCGCATAAAAATGAGAAGTTTTAGGGAGAAATAGTGAAATGCGCATGTCAAGCCTAGTACGAACGACCGTTTGCAACGATGTACTACTTTTGCAAACGATCGTCGTTGGTTAAAATCCGCCGAGACAGAACTTTCTTTTGTAGCGATTTGGCTCGTTCGTCGTTTGCCTTAATAGTCGGTGGTTCGTTTTTTGTAACGATCGTCGTTAGTAAAGATCGGGGAACGATCGTTACAAACGACTATAGTCGCATGTGTGTACGCACCTTTAGGCTTGCGCGCTGCAACTGCTTTATTCAAGTCTCACCATAGGTTCTCAATCGGATTTAAGTCTGGTGACTGTGATGGCCACTCCAAAATGTTCCAGCCTTTAATCTGCAACCATGCTCTAGTGGACTTGGAGCTATGCTTGGGATCATTGTCCAGTTGAAAGATCCAACGTCTCCCAAGCCTCAGGTTTGTGACGGACTGCATCACATTTTCATCCAATATCTCCTGGTACTGAAGAGAATTCATGGTACCTTGCACATGCTGAAGCTTCCCTGTACCTGCAGAAGCAAAACTGCCCCAAAGCATAATTGACCCCACCACCATGCTTCACAGTAAGCAAGGTGTTCTGTAAGTGGCTGGATAGTGCAATGGTTAAGTGCTTTGCCTCTGACACAGGAGACCAGGGTTTGAATCTCGGCTCTGCCTTTTCAGTAAGCCAGCACCTATTCAGTAGGAGACCTTGGGCATGACTCCCTTAGGCCTCATTTCCACTTAATGCGCTTCTGTCCGCTTTTTAATCGGCACATCAATGTTACAGATTGATACATATTGCTGAAAAGCGGACAGAAGTGGACTGAAGCACATAGATGGAAAAGAGGCCTAACACTGCTACTGCCTATAGAGCGCGTCCTAGTGGCTGCAGCTCTGGCGCTTTGAGTCCGCCAGGAGAAAAGCGCTATATAAATGTTCTGTGTGTGTTTGTTCTTTTATTCATATGCCTTGTTCTTCCTCCTCCAAACAGCGTTGATCCATGGGCACAAACAATTCTAATTTTGTTTCATCAGTCCACAGAACACTATCCCAAAACTTTTGTGGTTTGTCCATATGACTTGTGGCATACTGCAGTTGACTCTTATTCTTTGGAGACAGCAAGGGGGTGCGCCTGGGAGTTCTGGCATGGAGACCTTCATTACACTGCGCCTACACACTGCGCCTTATTGTCTGAGCTGAAACTTCAATACCCGCATCTGGCAAATCTTTTTTTAGTTCCTCAGCTTTCACACGGGGACTTATCTCCACTTTGCGCTTCAGGTAATGCACAGCAGATGTTTTCAATACCTGATCGAAAACACTTGAATGAACCTCTGTTCTTAAGAGTGGTAGTCTTTAAGGCTACTTACACACCAGGACGTTGCGTTTAGGGTACGTTATAGCGCACATAACGTGCCCCTAACGCAACGCCTGGTGGTGTTGGAGCAGGACGCTACCAAGAGCCGCGTTACAAGCAGCTCTTGGTGCGCCTGCTCTGTCGGAGGCGCTGCGGAGACCACGTGAGCAGAGCTCTCCGCATCACGTGGTCCCGCCGCTCCAAAGAGTAAACACTGCAAGTGCAGTGAATGCCAAGTAGCCATGTGCCTGGCTACGTAGCGGCCTCTCCCCGCCTCCTCTCCGCCCCTAAAATAAAAAAAAACACCCGTACTGAGCATGGGGAAACAGTCTAACGCGGCTTGGCCGCGTTTAAAGTACTGCTTGCAGTACGTTTTCTTGATGTGAAGCGTTACTGTGTAACGCAACGTGGGCACTGTGAACAGCCCATTGATTTTTCATTGCTGTGCAGTGGGGGTGCGTTACAGGCTGCTCTAACGTGCGCCTGTAACGTCCCACCGTGAAAGCAGCCTAAGGAGTTGAATAATTGTGTCAATGAAGAAATCACAAAAAAAACAAAACATTTAATACTGTATTAGAAAAACAATTGTCATTTTAGTTGCATTTGGTTCTTTAAAAAGTCCTTGTAAGATTTCATTCTGAACACAATTACAAATGTACACTAAATTCCCTAAAACCCTTTACAGCATTGGGGGTTGAAGAATTTTGAACACAACTGTAAAATCCATGTAATATGTTCCATCGCTATTTTGTAACTTAATGCTATTAAATATTATAAGTTCATTCTGCAACTGCAGTATATTTGAAGAGTACCTACAGTGAACTATACATTATGGTTAAGGTAATCCTCATAGTAGCCCATAGTACACTAACACAGGATCGGTGATTAAACAGGTAAAAACTCACCTGTTCACCATGAAATGGAAATTAAAGCGGACCTGAACTCAGAACTTAGCTTACAGCAAAGGAGGAGCATGAGGAGACAAGCTAATGACAGCCGGGTGCTCACCAGAATTAGCCAGGTGTAGCACCCGGCTAGAAGTGCCTGGGAAGAACACTGTAGTACACTATCCAGCCAAAATAGCATAATAACCTTTAGGGCTCTTTCACACTAAGATGTTGCGTTTGATGCGACGCTAAGGTCGCACAACGTGCCCCTAACGCAGCAAATGTAGGTTATAAAATTGGACGTTATTTTGTACTAAGTTATGTGTCTCTTGGTGCACCGTTTTAGTCGCATACTGATGGAACGAAAACGGCGCATGCGTTACACTAAAAAAAAAAAAATTACTGAGCATGTGCAACACACATAACGCAGCAAATGTATTGCTAAATGCACAGCACGCAGCACTTTCTAAATATTGCTACACGTTACACACAACGCAACGTGTGCACTGTGAATGTCGAACAGACTTTGCATTGCTGTGCATTAGTCTGCGTTGGAACATTTTCTAACGTGCGACTTTAACGTCCCTGATGAGTCTGACTAGACGAAACGCGTAGGGCGGAGCTACGGCCGGCGTGTCTGACGTCACTGCATTAGGAACTACTGAGCAACAGTCGAGCGTGGAGGGCGTGTGGTGAGGACCAGGCGGACGGATAGCAGGAGGGACACGGGACGCCGTTCACCCTATGCCTGGAGGCCAGGACAGACCCCGCTGCCACCATTCATGATGCGCCTAATGTCAAGTGGATATAAGTGAGTGTGGATTCATTGCGCGGGCAAAGTTTTAAATTGAAGCAGTGTACACTGTTTTATCTTTTACAAGTTTTTTTTATTCTGGAATGGATTAATGTGGTATTAAACTGAGATTGAAGATTCAAAGTGCCTGGGGCCTGATTGTGCAACAAACGCTAGATCCACCTGGTATTCTGAGGTGGCTGCAATCTGGTGAGCGCAATCTAAACTGGGAGTGGATTCAATGAGTGCAGCACGAGCACATTGTTCACACGGGTGATTGTGTACCTTGTTACACTGTATGCTTTACGGAGTTACGCTATGTGCAATATTGTTTATTGATTTTTAGGAAAGTGGAGAGCGCAGTTCAACAGTTTGCTATATGTTTACATCTGGAATTTTGAAACAGCGATCCCACAACCTATCTTTGAGCGAGACTGTCTGCAGTAAGGTCTGATTGAGACTATATGGGATTTTAGTGACTTCTTAGTGACATTTGCTTTGCTCTAAGCTAAGGAATTTGGTGGACTTTTTGCAACAATATTCAATATGATAATTGTGGACTACGCATTTAAAAACCATCGAGGTAAGATTTGATATTCTAGGCAGCGCAGCCCTATGCATTCTGTCATTTTATTAAGAAACACTGGGAAATTCTGAAAGGAGATAAGATACTCATGGAAATACTCCCAGAACATCCTTCCTTTATCTATAGGAAGCCAAACAACATTGGGTTACAGATGGCAACAGCGGCCAATGGAAGCAGAGTGCCCAAAAAAAGAACAGCGGGTGGGGGCTGTTAGATGTGGGAGGTGCCACAACTGTAAGAGAACCAGAGGATTTAGTAATATTACGGAGGTGAGGAGAGAAAGGGAAGTGTACAGGATTAATTACCTGATTACCTGTGACACCAAGGGTGTCATTTATTGTCTCATATGCCCATAGGGCAAGAAATATGTGGGACGTACTAAAAGGGAACTGAATAGAAGGGGTGGGTGAACATCTGAACAATATCCTCAAAGGGTGGGAAGAACACCCCCTCTTCAAGTATTTCAAACGGAATCATGGATGCAAAATAGAGAATGTAATATATTTTGGTCTTGAAATTATTCAGAGAGATCCAAGAGGGGGTGACTACATAGCAAAGATGTCCAGAAAGGAAAGCCAATGGATTTTTAATCTGGACACTATGGTGCCAAAGGGCCGAAATTAAGAATGGGAGTTTTTTGGCTTTTTGAGGTAGTATGGATGGGAGCCATCTGAATAAAGAGCCACCTTTTCCCCTGGTGTTGGAAAGATATTATGAATGGAGAATGAATTTATGAGAATAAACTCTGGGAGTGAGATGGAGAAGTAGGTCCTATGATATGTAAGAATAGATGGCATGCATATTGCACTGAAAAGGCGAAAATAATATTTAGACTTTTATTAAATAAGTTATGGTTTGACTTTTTTTCCTGGTGACAACTGACTGATGAACAAAAACTTGATATGATGGAGACAAGGAAGTCTTGTTAACAGTGTACACTCATTTTTACATGGGAGGAATACAAATGTGAGTCTCCCTTTTAAGAGGAGTATACTCCGCAGCTCCATCAAATATTTAAGGCAGGAAGAGGAAGCGATCTGGTGATTTGATCCTGATGAAGATAGCCGTATAGCTATAGAAACATGTTGATCTAGGGGCGCCCCAGCATCTGGTTTAGTTGATTCCACCAACTGAAACCCTTTGCGCAACCCACAGCTCACCTGTACAGGCCTGGAGACTGGTGGCTGTGTGTGGAACGCAGGGACGCCTGTGTGGAAGTGACGTCCCTCCCAGAAAGCAACCTGCCCGGAAGTCGTGTCTCCTCGGCAAACCAAGCCGATACAGCAATGTGGGGACCAAGCTGACAGCTACCCTACGGAGAGCGGCACATCTGTACAGATGGAGCAGAAAGTGAAGTGCAAGGCCTCCGGCCGGGGCCCGAAGCGGAGCATCTTTATTAGAGCTGCCAGAGTTGTGAGTGATCTTAACCGTTAATAGAAATCTGGATACATGGAAGTTGTTTTTGTTTTTTTTAACTGCGCGCAGTACATTTAATCTATTTATACAAACAATTTCTGCATGGGACTATCTGGTGCAATGTACAGTTCTATAGCATAGATATAGACCCCACAGGAATCTTTTTAGACAGCAGATAGGTGTATCGAGGGGTATCTGGTGGCTCCAGTGTGAGTGAGAGGCATGGGGATTGTAACGGTTCTATTGGAGCATACCAAATACGTATTCAGGATTTACTAATTATGATTAAGAAGCCTGAGTCTTGCTCCTATGGGAATTTAAGTGTTTGTTTTATGATTTTTATTTTTTTATTTATTTTAACTATTCTTTCAACCAAGTTTCATTTTATCTTGTTCCTTTAATATTCATTTATTTATACTAAAGGAAGGAAAAAACGATTCTGTACATTGATAAGGGAACATTTTATTACGAGTGGATATATATTCACAATCTACTCTGGAAACTAATTTTGTGCATTAAAATTTATGACCATATAAATAAAACAGTACTCTACATCCAGCGCTATCCTCTATAGAATTTTTTTTTGTTTTTGTACTTTGGAAGGGGATAAGGGGAGACACCGGACCTTGAGGAAAAAGCAGCAGGAGAAAGTAATAGTACATATCCTTAAACAGTTGCAGGCGCCCTTCAATCACTATCTTTTTTGCATAGCAGTCCTGCTCACTCTTGGCCACCAAATGGGCAGTACATGCATACATTTTTGCCGGCAGATTCAATCACTCAATTTATAATGCAAGGAACCGCATTGATAGTAATTTTGATTGGATAGGATGGAAAATTCAAGACGATCAGACGCAGTTGTAAATTAACAGCTCATAGCATTATACGTTATCAGACAGTGCAATCAATCATGCTCCCTGTTGCATCGTTTTTTAGCTGATTCGATCAGAGTGGTCAAATCGGCCGTCGATTGATGGCTGAAATCAACCATTGTATGGGCCCCTAAATGCCTTATGTTCAGAACTGCCATTCCTTATCTCTCCATGGGGAAAGGCTAGGTTCACACTTGGTCTGTTAACATATCCATGGCTCCTTTTTTCAGGATGGATCAAAACTGGAGCCACCCATAAAAAAAAACAGATCCGTCTGTGTTCAGGGGGACCAGTTTTCAAAACCTGAATGGATGGTCCGGATTTGCAACATTTACGTACCCTGATCGCTCCCGCATACACGGAGGGGTAGTGAAAATGAATAGGAAAACTGATCCCCCTCTACACAGGCAGTTTTGGACACAGAAAAAATTTCTGTGTCACAGCCTGTGGGTGAGAGGGGGCCACCATGCTAGAGGGGGGAAGCAGCCAGGATGGGGGTGGTAGTGGGGAGGGGGAGTCCTTCCCCCCCCCCCCCCCCTCACCTTGGTCCCCCTGTCCCTGCTCTCTCTCAAGCTAGTTTCAATAATTTAAATTTAAAATGAATCTAATGTAGCAAGCGGTGAACGGGGAACTTCCTTGCGTCACTTCCTGTAATGCCGCCCAATGAACAACGGAGGCCGGGGACGTTTCCCCTGTGGCTACACCTTAGCCTCATTTTTTTTAGGGAAAAAAACCAAAACTGATCCGTATAAAAAGGATCCGATCCTGAACGGACAAGTGTGGACCTAGCCTTACTCTAGAAATGACAGACCTGTCTAGCACTATCTACATAAAAAAATTCTGTGTCATAAGGTTCCTGTTCTCTGGGGACAGAGCCATGCCCAGTGCTTCATATGTATTGTGGTTTATTTTTAAATTAGAGAACTTACCATAACTTTCAAATTATTCATCAGGTTAGGAGGGGGTGTGTGCAAATTTGTAAGATAGAATAATAATTTAAAGGGAACCTTAACTGAGAGGGATATGGATGTTTCCTTTTAAACAATACCAGTTGCTTGTCAGTCCTGCTGATCTCTTTGGCTGCAGTAGTGACTGAATCACACACCTGAAACAAGCATGCAGCTAATCCAGTCTGACTTCCATCAGAGCACCTGATCTGCATGCTTGTTGAGGGGCTGTGGCTAAAAGTATTAGAGACACAGGATCAGCAGGAGAGTCGGGCAACTGGTATTATTTTAAAAGGAAAAATCCCTGTCCTCCTCAGTTTAGGTTCCCTAGAAAAGTAGCAACTTTGGGATTGGAGCAGGGAAATTTGAGTCACTTAATATTGGGGTTGGCTGTGATCTTACAAAGGAAGGCTTCCAAAGTTGGGGCAAAGATGAGTGGGGACGAAGGACATCCCTGGTGTCACTTGCGCCACTAGTATGAAAATGTATTATTTATACTCGCTGAGGGCAAGATAAGTAGTAGCTAATGCTTTTAAGATCTTATGCGGGGGTGCTCTCTAGAAACAACCCCCCCCCCCTTTTCTGTTCAAGTGGACCTGAACTCAGAACTTACTTTCTGCTCTAAAACAAAAGCAATAGCATAATAACCTTTAAACAAAAACATTTCTCTATTACAGCTGATACAAATCTTACAATAAAATTGCAATGTGTCTACTTCCACTCCTGCCAGTTACCTCTCTACCGTGACAGTCAGCTGGCACAGCTGTGGGATGAAATTACAACTTGTGCTTAGTCATAGATGAGAGGGAATTAGACAGGCTAAACTCTCTAAACACATACAGGGTGCATGTCTCTGTTTTCCTTCTGTCCTGGGCAAGAGTTCAGGTTCAGGTCCACTGTCAGTATCTGGTAATGTCGTGCATGCTGGGATCCTGGGATGGATCCTATGTTTAACATAGCATCAGAGACGTCTCCGTTACAGTCCGTTCCATGAACTGGACCAGTTTCTTGCCTAGTGTGAACCAGACTGCGATTCAGGCATTACAGCCAAAGCAATCAGCAAGACTAGTAGGCAATTGGCAATTCTTGGTGGCATACAGCCCTAAGTCTGCAGTGCATCTTGGAGTACTGGGCACTTACTTCCAGAGCGTGTATGAGAGGAATCGGCACGGGAGACTTGGGCGCAGGATACAGCCGCCATATGGCTGATGCTGCTGCTGCACAGGTCCCGGCCGTGTTAAAGGGAACCTAAATTGAGAGGGATATGGATTTTTCCTTTTAAACAATACCAGTTGCCTGACACTCCTGCTGATCAATTTGCAGCAGTAGTATCTGGATCACACACCTGAAACAAGCATGCAGCTAATCCAGTTTGACTTCAGTCAGAGCACCTGATCCGCATGCTTGTTCAGGGGCTCTGGCTAAAAGTATTAGAGACACAGGATCAGCAGGAGAGTCAGTCAACTGGTATTATTTTAAAAGTAAAAATCCATATCCTTCTCAGTTTAGGTTCCCTTTAAATACTATTCCCCCTCAAGGCCACCATGGAAGGTGGGAAATGAAATAATTTGGCTTCCAGCAATTGCTGGAAGCCGAATTATTGTGTTTTAAAAGTAACTTCAGCTCCGTCTTTTGACAGCCCCGAAGTTACTCCCTGTGCGCCCAAGTCTCCTGCGCTGGATTCACTGTGTTCATCTAGAGCTTCGCTTCTGCTTGCTGTTTTATATTTGGCAGCAAAAATTGTATTTCAGTTTAAAATAGCTTTTGTAATTCTTGAATTTAGGTGAAGTACGCACCCCTGCACAGCGCTGCACTACAAGTATAGCGAATAATAAAAAGTTAACCAGCTGAGCGGTCTGGACGAGCTCAGCTCGTCCAACACCGCCAGCGGCTGCCGCTCAGGCCCTGCTGGGCCGATTTTGATGAAATAAAAAGCAGCACACGCAGCCGGCACTTTGCCAGCCGCGTGTGCTGCCTGATCGCCGCCGCTCTGCGGCGATTCGCCGCGAGCAGCGGCGAAAGAGGGCCCCCCTAGCCGCCTGAGCCCTGCGCAGCCGGAACAAAAAGTTCCGGCCAGCGCTAAGGGCTGGATCGGAGGCGGCTGACGTCACGACGTCGGCTGACGTCGATGACGTCACTCCGCTCGTCGCTATGGCGACGATATAAGCAAAACAAGGAAGGCCGCTCATTGCGGCCTTCCTTGTTTATTCTGGGCGCCGGAGGCGATCGGAAGATCGCCTCCGGAGCGCCCTCTAGTGGGCTTTCATGCAGCCAACTTTCAGTTGGCTGCATGAAATAGTTTTTTTTTTATTTAAAAAAAACCCTCCCGCAGCCACCCTGGCGATTTAATCAGAACGCCAGGGTGGTTAAACACTGGATTTCCATATTAGAAGATACATGAATTACTGTGTTTACAAGTAAAATTTATTCTAAATAACAGCTGTTTTTATAACTATTCCATGGTAATCTCCTTGTGGATAAATCACTTGATAGGCATTCGGCTCTGCCGCCTCCTTTAACTTTTTAATGAATACAATATGGGGAAAAGAGGCGCCCTGATGTGTGTGTGTGTGTGTGTATAAAAACATTTAAAAACAGCATAAAATGGAAAAGATTGGGGTGACTTAACTCAGTGACGAAAACTTTTGTGTAAACAAAAAGTTTTCATTTTGCACAGGCTTGGTGGGGTTAAGACAGACCACAAGTGGTCCCCACCACAGTGGAAACCAGGGCTGTGGAGTCGGTCCAAAAATCTACCGACTTCGAATCCGACTCCTCAGTTTAGGATTCCTCCGACTCAGACTCCTCAACTCCGACGCCTCTAATTTGCATATTACAATTTTGTTGATTAAAAGTATGTAACGGGAAAATTCGTCTCTAACTGCCAACGCTTAGGAATTTTACATGACAACAAAAGTGAGAATGCTATGTAGACTACCATATTTATTCCCCTTAGACTAAAACTAGTCCTTGGTAAGAGTACTTGTAAAAGGTACAAACCGGAACAAAGAACATGTATCAGGCCCTAGGCAATGTAAGTGTGGGTGCATGTAAGAATGATGTGCAGGTACTCTGCAGGGGAATGAGGAGATTCTTCCTCTATTACACATTCTTCATGCGCAATCTGAACAAGGTTTATGGGTGACAGACAACACCTCTGTGTTCAATGTGCACAACATTCTCAGTGGATTCCCTGCAGCTCTGTGGGGAGTGCATGTGTAGAGTATAGTACTGTGTAACAAAGTAAACCTAAGACAGATGAAATTAAAGTTTTATACATACCTGGGGCTTCCTCCAGCCGCCTTCAGGATAATTAGTCCCTCGTTTTCCTCCTCCACCACCTGGATCTTCTGCTATGAGTCCAGGTACTTGAGCCAGTCGGGCGTAGTGCGCATGCACACACTCCGCCGCCAGGAACATACTACACCTGTGCTGCAATATTGCGCAGGTGCAGAATGTTCCTGGCTGTGGGAGCGGCATGTGGCTGGACTGCGCTGACTGGCTGAATTACCAGGACTCATAGCAGAAGATCCAGGTGGTGGAGGACAGCGAGGGACTGATTGGCCTGAAGGGGGCTGGAGGAAGCCCCAGGTATGTATAAAACTTTACTTTTCATCCGTCTCAGGTACCCTTTAATTTGTAATCACCAAACCAAATTTTAACAACATATCAAAATATTTGATTTCATGAGCAAAGTACATTTGCATAAACCAGCATCAATGCAGAATTATTTTCATCTCATTGACCATCTCTATTAGTGACACAGCTACACATCAGGCTTTACATGTATACAAAAGAAAGGCGGACTCCGGCACACTCCTTGAAGTTCCTCTTTATTTAATCACGACGTTCCAAGTATACATATGCCCCCTGTCTACAGCTGTTTCGCGTGTGAACACGCCTGCGCAGGTGCAGAACGCTTCTGGCCGGACTGCGCTGACTGACTGAATTACCAGGACTCAAAGCAGAAGATCCAGGTGGTGGAGGTGGACAGCGAGTGACTGATTAGCCTGAAGGGGGCTGGAAGAAGCCCCAGGTATGTATAAAACTTTTCTTTTCATCCTTCTCAGGTACCATTTAATTTGTAGTCACCAAACCAAATTTAATTTTAACATATCAAATTATTTAATTTCATGAGCAAAGAGAGTGCAGTGCGTACATTTGCATAAATCCGAATCAACGCAGAATTATTTCCATCTTATTTCCATTTCATTGACCATCTCTATTAGTGACACGGCTACACATCAGGCTTTATTCTTACAGCATAGATGTTATTTAGTATATATAAGAGATTGCTGTGTACACATCATATATACAGTCATAATCAGATATGTATATCTGACCTTAAAAATACGGGGAGTGCTTTATTGAAGCAGCACTAGTAACTAATTTTGATTGGTTTATTTCATTTTTGTGGACTAAGCACAGCTATTACTGTGTATGTACTGTATATATACATTATTTTTAATAACTATTATTTGAGAAATAGAACATTTTATCATATTTTCTATTTTAATCACAGTTACAAATTCATTAGGAGGCGGGAGTCAGTGCATTTTTTCTCCGACTCCACAGCCCTGGTGGAAACCTGTCACTTTTATCTAGGAGAGCAACCGCATCCAGGTCCATCCGGACCACCCAGAGTGGATATCCGGTTCATTGTCTCCACCTGATTACTGTGGGTGGTTGCCCGGTTGCAACCCGCCTTTGTGAGTAGAGCATCCATTTCCTTTTTCATTACGAATACTGTACCCAAACATATTGCACTACCGGGCTCCCGGTTTATTTCCTGCAATTTTTCTTTAGGGTGTCAAGACACCCCACTACTCTACCTTTTTAAAGAATAGTTCCATGAAACCGTAAATAAGCATATCGCATTCACTATATCACATATTGCAATTCATTTTCAGATACCTATTCATTATCTTATATTTTGCTTTCAAAGATTACTGGTACTTTAAAGTGGTCTAAAAGTCATCATTTCTAATTTGCTCTAAAAGATTCCTCACAGCTTACTATCCTAGAATTTGTTTTAGCAGAACATCACTGAAATGGTTAAACAAAGCACTTTGTCCTGCTATTGAGCTTCAAATCCGCATCCAAACTGGAGATAACAACATCTTTGTTTACATTCCAATGTTATTACAATGTGTGTAAACACAGTGTAATGGGTGAAAAGTAGCTCTCTGTGACACACGCTCGCTCGCTCGCTCGCTCACTCACTCATTAGAAGTTGTTAATATATAATAAAAAGCAGTTTGAATAAAATGCAGTGATCGCTTTTTGGGCACAATAAACTACACGTTACTCTTGCCTTATTATCTCCAGCATGATCTTAGTGAATTGAGGCCTATGGCCTCAATTCACTAAGATCACGCTGGAGATAAGGCAAGAGAAAACTTACCTCCACACAGTGAGAGAGTTATTTTATCTCTTCATTCCTTAAGTTACCTCCTCTGTAGTTAAATTACCTCCTCTGTAGTTATTTTCACACGCAGTTAATTAACAGCCTGTCTTTAACTCTGGAGTTATTTTAAGGATTGGAGAGTTAACTTAAAGACAGAAGAGTTAACTTTAGGTTTGCCTGAGGTAAAATGTTTCCTGAATACTACATGCCTCGTCACCATTGTAACAACTCTAGAAACGTTATTAAAGACAGGAGATAAGCTTAGTGAATTGAGGCCAATATTACTTATGCACAAAAGCAAATATAACTGTATGAGTAATAAAAAGTAGGAAAACACATTTTTATTGAATGTTATGTCGGAGTTTCAGACCACTTTAAGTAAACCTGAGATATTGGGGGGGAGCTTTACAGGTCACTTGGTTTCCCCCTTATCTGCTCTATTTTGCTGCTGTGCCCCTCCGAAAGCTTGCTGACTGGACTAGTCGCAGGCTAATGTGCGCACCACACACCTTCTCAAGGCTGGGTAGCTTTCTTTGCATGTGCAGTTCATAAAGGCTTAAACTGCGAATGTGCAGAATGCTACAAGCCATAGGAACATGATCGAGGAGGTGCAGGACGCTCATGCACAGTCCACAATCTTTTGGAGCTGCAAAGCAGCACAGTGGAGCACTTGTTTTCAATCCCTATTTTTCCCGTTGTGGAAGCAACAGGCTGATTCCAGGATGGATTACCGGAAAAAGATGTAATTACCTGCGCTTTCTTGCCCCCCTGAAGTCCTCCCACCAAAGCCCCGAATCGGCCG
This sequence comes from Hyperolius riggenbachi, assembly GCF_040937935.1. Lineage (NCBI taxonomy): Eukaryota > Metazoa > Chordata > Amphibia > Anura > Hyperoliidae > Hyperolius > Hyperolius riggenbachi. The sequence goes on from NC_090648.1 coordinate 320,548,487, forward strand.
ACTTCTGGCTCATAGCCCCACCCCCGAAGAAAACTCTATTGTTATCTCTATCTCTATAATAGTTTTAACACCACCAGATAATCCTCTATAACTTGCTGCACAGTTTATCCTTTAGTGGGAGCTGATGCCAATTACCTCTGCTTTGTGTCCCTGTTACCTCCATGGGTCTTTGTGTCTTTGTGAAGTTGCAGGACAGCAAGAAACACTACCATTATTATTATTATTATTATTATTATTATTTAGTATTCATATAGCGCCGACATATTACACAGCGCTGTACAGTGTGTGTATATATATATATATATATATATATATATATATATATATATATATATATATCTATCTTGTCACTAACTGTCCCCTCAAAGGAGCTCACAATCTAATCCCTACCATTGCCATATGTCTATATTATGTAGTGTCAGTACTGTGGTCTAGGGCCTATTTTTTTTTTTTTTTTTTTTTAGGGGGAGCCAATTAACTTATCCGTATGTTTTTGGAATGTGGGAGGAAACTGGAGTGCCCGGAGAAAACCCACACAGACACTGAGAGAACATGCAAACTCTTTGCAGATAGTGCCCTGGCTGGGATTCTAACCAGGGGCCAAGCGCTGCAAGGCGAGAGAGCTAACCACTATGCCACCGTGCTGCCCTTTCTCGTCCCAGTGTGACAAACAGTGTTTTCTTTGTGGCTGTCTCAGTCAGTATTTCTCAATGCCTATCTTGATAAGACATATAGAGATTCTCACAGATGGAGTCAGTGAAGAGCAATAACAATTTTAAAAAAGCTTTTCAAACCCTTTACCATCCTATCCATAACTAAGCTATATATTTTTTTCTAAGAATAGTGTCACACATGGCAATGATATTATGAATCAGGAAGCTCCCTTATATGTTTTAGGCCACCACATTTGGTAACCCCAGTCTAATAGGGGCTTATTTTGTTATCTCGTGCTTGGAGGTCACCTATGAAATCCAGGAAAGAAGCCAGTTTTTTCATCTGCAGCAAAGTATCTGTCACCATTAACAGTACTTGGAATATCTGACATGCTGTGTTTGATAATTACAAGTGGTTTACCAGTGATGTGCGTCACTGAGGATGCTTCATCTTGAATGGAGAATGTTATCTGGCTGAGCTTACACTTTTCAGAATACCATACCTGCAATTCCAACCAATATGCCTTAGGCTGTTCACAATGGGATGTTGCGTTGTAATGCGTCATTAAAGTCACAACGCAGCCTTGCAACGCAACACAAAAAAAGTTAACTCACATTAATGCTGCGTTACCGTTGCATACAGTAGGTACAGTAAAGCATACAGGCAATGAAAAGTGTGCTTTCCTGTACCTGGTAACGTGTGCCGTTTAGAGGTAACGCACTGTAAGCAGTGAGTTAACATAACGCTAAGCGTTACAATCAGGGCTTTGGAGTCGGGGCAATTTTGGGCACCTGGAGTCGGAGTTGGAGTCGGAGTCGTGGTTTCAGAAACTGAGGAGTCGGAGTCGGATGATTTTTGTACAAAATCCACAGCCCTGTTAAGTATTAGACTAAGGAGTCGGAGTCTGAGCAATTTTGGGTAGTCGGAGTCGTGGTTTCAGAAACTGAGGAGTCTGAGTTGGAGTCGGAAGATTTTTGTACAGACTCCACAGCCCTGGTTACAATGCAACGCTAACGTCACATAGGCTTAGCATTGCAGTGCAGTAAGCTGCGTTATAAGAGTTTATAACGCAGCTCCGCAACATACCCCTGTGAATGCGACCTGTAACGTTATTGCTGGATGCTAATTTTTAAGTTTTCCCAGTTGAATTGACTTGTAAAAAGATATTGTTTTCCACCTGTTTTGTATGTATTGGTTATTTGATGGGGTTGTGTTTTGATTAAAGCTCCACTCCAGGGATACATTTTTTCCTAGAATTGTGTATTGCAACACAGGAGAATTGGCTTTCGGTCTGTGCAGTAAGGGCCCTTTTCCACCTAGAGCGCTTTGCTTAAAATCGCAAAAAGCTAACTATTTTTAAATCGCTAGGGCTGCTACTTTGACATAGGAATCGTGAAAAGTCTTTTCCACCGGCTGCTTCGGATGAGAACTGTCTAGCATGTGTACAAGGCTTCAGTCATTTTGCTGGCATGTTGTCTGTTCAGTGGTAGGCTTGCTGCTATAATCTCTATTTTAGCCTATTTTTCCACTTTTGTTCATGAAGTCAGAGTGGAGGAGTTGGAGCAATTTTGGGTATTCTTGAGTTGGAGTCGGAGGTTTCACAAACTGAGGAGTCGAAGCCGGGAGTCGGATGATTTTGTACAAAATCCACAGCCCAGTTAAGTATTAAACTGGGTACACACTGAGATTTTCTGGTCGATTTACTGTCAGATCGATTATTTCCAACATGTTGATTTCCGATCCATTTCCGAGCATTTTCCGTTCACTTTAATGGGAAATCGATCAGAAAATGCTCGGAAATCGATCGGAAAGCAAATCGAACATGTTGGAAAGAATCTATCTGACAGTAAATCGACCAGAAAATCTGTGTGTACACAGCATTAGACTAAGACGTCGGAGTAGAGGAGTCTGAGCCATTTTGGGTACTCTGAGAAGTCAGAGTTGGAGTCGGAAGATTTTTGTACAGTCTTCATAGCCCTGCTTGTAGAGTGATGACCCTTTTTCATTGCACAGCAGAAATGCAGAACTTAATAGATAAGATGCAGAGCTTTCACTATAGAGAGATACAATCCTTTGTTGGATAAATTAACTTTTCTGTATACGCTATGTATTAAAATATATTAGTTCACATGGACTGACTCTTTAGAGGACAACTGAAGCGAGAGGGATATGAAGGCTGCCATATTTATTTCCTTTTAAGCAATACCAATTACCTGGCTATGCTGCTGAACCTCTGCCTCTAATACGTTTAGCCATAGACCCTGAAAAAGCATGAAGCAGACCAGGTATTTCTGACATTATTGTCAGATCTGACAAGATTGGCTGCATGCTTGTTTCTGGTGTTATTCAAACACTCCTACAGCCAAATAGATCAGCAGGGCTGCCAGGCAACTGGTATTGGTATATTCAATAGGAAATAAATATGGCAGCCTCCATATTCTTCTCACAGTTATTTTTTACTACATTTTTTTTGAGATACGAGACCGTCAAGTTTTGACAAGTAGGTAGGTTAGTGCGAACTAGAGTTTTACAAATATTACGTCAGTCCTCACCAGCTGCATTTTTATTGCAGATCTCCATTTAGGAAACCCTGTTTGGCCCAATTCACACTGGATCATCTTGCTAGCGATTTCAGTAGTGCTGGGGATTGCTAGAGGTTTGAAAAGTGCTACTGCATTGTAAAGTGTATGGCAGTGTTTTCACTCTATTGATCGCCAGCTGAAACTGCCGTGCATGCAGCATTTTTTTTATTTTGGAGTGATTACGTTAAAGAATCGCAAAAAAAAAATCACTCCAAAATCTCTTTCCCATACAGTGAAAAATCCAGGGCTGTGGAGTCGGTACAAAAATCTTCCAACTCCGACTCCTCAGTTTATGAAACCATGACTCCGACTCCTTAACCTAATACTTAACAGGGCTGTGGATTTTGTACAAAAATCATGCGACTCCTGACTCCGACTCCTCAGTTTATGAAATCAACGACTCCAATTTCCGGTGCCCAAAATTACTCAGACTCCTCGATTCCGACTCCACAGCCCTGGAAAAATCACAGGAAAATCGCTTTGCAAAAACACTAGCAATTTTGCAATTCCCAGTGTAAATGGGGCCTTAAAGGGAATGTCTGAGTTGCAAAAATAAAGACACCCACTTACCCGGGGCTTTCTCCAGCTCTAGCACCCGCTACCTCCCTTGCTGCAGCTCTGCTCTCAGCCGCTGGCTCCCGGTCCCCAACGGTTCAGAGGCCGATCTCGCCAGGTCGTCCTATTGCATCTGTACGAGTGCCGCTGTCGGAGCTACGGCAAGGGACATAGGGGCTGGGAGAATCCCCGGGTAAGTAGGTGTTTTGTTTTTTTTTTTTTTTGCTGCTCGGAGCTTTAGGGAGCTTTTTGCCACGTGAAGTTCAGGAACTCTACTACTCTGTGTATAAAGTGTTAATATTCGTTATGTGCTTATCATCTCCAGCTGCTTTGTACAAGCTATATTTTCAATGCCTACAACGATTAATCTTGTTTATTTCAGATCACAATCTTGCATGTGTAGAGATATTCCCTATTGTATGTGGCTTCTGCTTCCAACTGCTATTCTAGAATGGACCGCTTGGCTCCCTGATGAGAAGCATATCTGTACACTGATCGCATGTAAACCGTAACCTAAAATGTGTATGTAGTGTTACTCAGGGATTTCCACTAGCTGTGTAGGTTCTAATGTAGGAAATGGATAGGAATTCTTTGTTTACCCCAGTGTGCCATAATGATATATGTACAGCAGCATTGTGGCATGATCAATATCAATTCCAGGAAAGATGAGAGAAGTTACTGCATTTTATATTGGTCTAATTGAATATATAAAGTTCTATCTAGGGACACCATCTGACTAAAGTGAGAACCATTATCTCCTAATGGAACTGTGACAAATATTCCCTGGAGTGTCCAACCTGTCAATTTCTACAAGGGCACAGTGACAACTTTTCCACTGAAGGTCCCAGAAGACTATACGAAGAGCTTTACGCTTCAGTGTTCATGCCAGTAGGAAAGACTGAACAAAAATTAGGCTCATGGAAAAGAAGCAGGGTGCTAAGCACTTTTCTCTAAGGCTAGGATAACAGTGGGTGTAGTGTACCCTGTAAAAACAGGAATGGAAAAACTACAGCAGATGTTATCTGTGCATTGTTGCATACAGTGCAGGATAATGTCAATGAAAAGTAGGCTTCACTGTCACTTTAACGCTTGCGGTAATGCACTGCATGCAGTGCGTTGGTATGCCGAGAAGGCTGACAAGTTGCATTTGTTATTCATTGAAGTGCAGATAGCCACGTTGCAATACGTCCGCTACGCCTCACAGCAATTTCCACTGTGAATAAAGCCATAGAGTAGCACCAATGTTCCTCGCACATTTGTAAACCAGGATGATTCAGATCAGTTTGGAACATCTTACAGATGGAGGAGTGAAATGTGGTTTGATTTGGACAGCACAGGTTGCACTTCATGTGCTGTAAAGCAAATTCAGTACTTTGTAGTAAGGATCAGTAATACCGGCCACACTTAGTGGTGATGGTGTGGGCATGTGTTGCTGCGTCAGGACCTAGAAAAATGCTGATATGTGAACTATGAATTCTGCTCTGCACCAAAAAATATTGATGTTTGTAACCTAAAGCATTTTTCTAGTTTCACTGCGATAAGTAAATGTAAGGGATACATCCTGTCAGTCTTCCCTGCCTCTACAGGAATCAACATGCAGGCTAACTGCTGCATTGTATGAACATTCACATGTAGGCTTCTTTCAGATTACGTTGTGAGCAGAGTATTTGTCAGTCGCATTGCAGCGTATCTACAAAGTTGCACCGCACATTTATAGTGCATACAGTGAATAATAATACCTTTTTTTTGTATAGCGCTTTTCTCCTGTTGGACTCAGTGCTTGCGAGGCAGCCACTAGAGCGCACTCAGTAGGCAGTAGCAGTGTTAGGGAGTCTTGCCCATAGAACTCCTTACTGAACAGGCAGAGATGAGATTTGAACCCAGGTCTCCTGTGTCAGAGGCGGAGCCCTTAACCATTACACTATCCAGCCACCACATTGCAATGAAAGTATGCATCACTGCCACTGTAAATGCGCACAATAAAAGGACCCTAAAGGTGGCCACACACCATATCATTTTTAAAATATCTATTCAATTCATGAATAGCAATCCATTTTTCTGACTGATTGTAACAATTAATAAATCTGACCAATGTGCCACAAATCTATGTGAAATTTTTCCCCAATCATAAATAAAATAATTGAAAGCTCAGAAAAAATTGATTGGAACTGTACATCAAGTAACTGACAATCCATCACACACCATATAATTGATAAAGTTGGTCTGAAATTTCCAAAACGTCCGATCTCCAAAACTTCAAAAAAAATTGGAAATTTGTTCAAATTTATCGATCAAAAACAAAGAAAAGCTCTCAATTATTTTATTTTATTTTTTATTTTTTTTGGAAAGGGGGAAACCGATCGAAATTATCGAATTGGATTCTTTTAATTGTATGGTGTGAGGCCAACTTTAAGCTTGAATAACGCATGCGTTATAATCAGGGCTGTGGAGTCGGGGCAATTTTGGGCACCCGGAGTTGGAGTCGGAGTCGTTGATTTCATAAACTGAGGAGTCGGATGATTTTTGTACAAAATCCACAGCCCTGTTAAGTATTAGACTAAGGAGTCGGAGTCGAGGAGTCGGAGCTATTTTGGGTACCTGGAGTTGGAGTCGGAGTCGTTGATTTCATAAACTGAGGAGTCGGATGATTTTTGTACAAAATCCACAGCCCTGTTAAGTATTAGACTAAGGAGTCGGAGTCGAGGAGTCGGAGCTATTTTGGGTACCTGGAGTTGGAGTCGGAGTCGTTGATTTCATAAGCTGAGGAGTCGGAGTTGGAGTCGGAAGATTTTTGTACTGACTCCATAGCCCTGGTTATTATGTGTGTGAAATGCAAAGGAGACTGGACATAGATGTTTATTCAAAGCTTGCATGCAGTGAAATATTATGTTAATGAACCCTTGATAGTTCTGTCAGAGAAAAGACCCTTTCATGTCTATGGCATGTGTATGCAGCCAATGGCTGTCACTATTTGGGAAGATGGTCGGGAAGGGTTAGTCACACTAGTTTGGATAACTTTGCTTCCCTGGGTGGTGTCCAGTGTTCCTCTTACATATGGTTGATCAGATATACTGTATGTACAACCTGCCAGAGATTCCACATATAATGATGCATTCTAAAATGTGTCTGGTGTGAGCAGACCCTTCGAGAGTATTTACTCTACAAAAAAAAAATAAAAAATGCTCAAGTTATTGTAATTTGGTATCCACTTTATTATATGTGTATTTCAGTGTTAGTTCAATGGAAGTATAAAAGGCAAGTCATTCTTTGAATAAACAGAGATAATCGAAAAATGTTCTGCATGTCTACACTGGCATAAGTTAAATAGTTGGGGAACTGAGTATTTTTCAAGTATCTAAAGACAGATATTTAGGTCTTTGGTGTTAAGCCCAATCTACACGATACGATTCTTTGTGCTATTCGATTACGATTCTATTTACGATCCGATTATATCCGACATGTCTGATCGGGATTCGATTCGATTTGCCATTGCAAAACAATGGCAAATCGAGTTGAATCGAATCTCAATCGGACATGTCGGATTTAATCGGATCGTTAATAGAATCGTAATTGAATCGCACAAAGAATCGTATCGTGTAGATGGGGCTTTACAGCACCATTCTGCTTCTTAAATTGTATGCCCTACATGCAATCCTCTCATGATCACTTTACCATAATTCCTCAAAACACTGCTAATATTAAGACTTTGGTATACATTCCTACATAAGATGAATAACTTGGTGTTAATTGTATAGGAACATAGTTGGCATTTGATTTTATTGGACATTTTTTCCTGATTTGATCAAGCAGACCAGTAATAACAAACAGTGCACAAATCCCCATGACCATTGAGGTTTTGCCATCAGAACATTCCCTGTGGTGTTTCATGTACTGCATAAGCTACCCAGACACGTCTCTTGTTTCATGCTATTCTTGTGAGCACTTTGATTTAAACTGTACACATTTGTTCTGTTATTTGGTAAATATTTATTTAAAGGAAACTTGATATAAAATAAAGACAAGCATTTATACTTACCTGGGGCTTCCTCCAACTCCCTGTAGGCCGAGGATTCACTCGTCATCCTCCGGCGGTCAGCTCCAGTGAATTCTCCAGTTGCACTGACGCACTCCAGTATACATGTGTGGTACCGGCCGCTTTCCGAACCTTCTCACACTCCTCCAACTGCTCTCCTTTTGCCGGGAGCATTCTGCGCAGTTAGCAAAGACTGTAACTGCGTAGGCGCAGAACGCTCTTGGCTTGCACAGGAGAGCACAACTGGGGAATTCACCGGAGATGACTGTGGTACAAGTAAGCCCATGGCCTACAGGGGGCTGGAGGAAGCACCAGGTAAGTATAAATTCTTGGCTTTATTTTATTTCATGTGCATTTTAAGATATCTAAATGTGTTATTTGCCTCTATGAGCACATAGAGAACATAGTTAGTGATCCTTTCCAGTGCATTTTATATTGAGCATTCTCTTTCATGTGTTGCAGGAAACCCAGCGTTTAATGGCAGAACCTGTTCCTGGAATAAAAGCTGAACCAGATGACAGCAACGCACGCTATTTCCACGTTGTTATTGCAGGTCCACAAGATTCACCTTTTGAAGGGGGGACATTTAAGCTTGAACTATTCCTTCCAGAAGAGTACCCAATGGCAGCTCCTAAAGTACGCTTCATGACCAAAATCTATCATCCGAATGTAGACAAGTTGGGAAGAATATGTCTAGATATTTTGAAAGGTAAGGATTTTCCCAGCAGAGCAAAGCTCTTGATGCCTTTTTGTACCTGTTTTAGATAGCAGGGGGGATTTTATTATGGTCATCTAAATCTCTACTCACAGCAAATAATCGTAGTCCAGATCATCTCATTTCAATTATCCGATTACAGTGTTCTAGTAGAATTACTAGGCAAGTCGTACCTGAGGGAATCTTTGTGCTGTCTAGGGACTGCATAAGTAATTGGATGTTTGTTTGTTTGTTGTAAAAGTAAAAAGTATGGCATTCTGCCAGCTAAAGCAGGCAGCACACACATTGATTTTTCCATTTGGTTTTCAGCAAATTCTACCACTCATGTCTACCGGGAATCTATTGCACAACATTTCTGATCAACCAATATTCAATTTTGGGCTAAAATCAATTGCAAGTATTGGTCAGACAGGACTGAAGATTTCCAATGATCGGGGGTGGGGCAGGAGTGGTAGCCAATTGATGGGCCACAGTGTTGCATTCTATCCAACAGCCACTTTGTGGTTCAATCGATTTTCAATACATTTCCAACTGAAATCTGTTGAGAATGGATGTGCTGTGCGTGGAAGGAATTAATTGATCGTTTTGCTGCATTGGGGGATATTGATGTGTGTATTGGTAGCTTTATGCATGTTAAAGGTACAGCTGACCCCATAAGCCCCATCTACACGGCACTACATCGGAGCGATCCCGCCGGATTGCCTCTTCCGCATCCCGGCGTGTACCCGCCGCATCACAGCTCGCCCGCGCGTGCGTCGCATTCGATCCGCCCTCGTCCCTGCCCGGCGCCGCTTATCTTCCGCTCGATTCCCTACCATTGTCCCCTCGTGGGGAACGAGCAGGGAATCGGCGGTGGCGAGATCCGACCTGTCTGATCTTATCAATCGAGCCGCATCAGTGGCTCGATTGATAAGGCACATCGGAGCCTCATCTATGTGTGTAGATGAGGCTTAAGATTTAGAATCTTCCCTATGCACAACAGTGAGCAAGGATATTCTCATCTGAAAGACAAATAATGGAGAGCTAAATAGCTGCACCTACTCTGACTCACTGTTTTTCATTCAGAGGGATAGGGTGAGAATACAGAAGTGTTTTTGTGTGTTCCATGTGACAAGCACTTCATCCTCCAGTCTAGCCCACAAACGTATTTGCTGGAAGTAGATTCTCAAACAGGTGTAGGTAGGGTACCAGGAGGGAACCTGAATTAGCTGCAAAGTCTTCCCTCTGTCTCCCCTGTCTGAATTTGTTTTTAGCATAAACTGGTAAGTTAGCTGTTGTGCAGGTAACCATGCGATGTTAGTTCTGTCCATGTCCAGAGGAATTCTGCATTACCTGTCTGGTTTGTACAGTAGGGTTGCAGTTGCCTGTGGAAAATCTGCATGTCCAGTGATCCACTGCACACTGTATAGCATTTCCATTATGTGCTGCGGTTTAACCCTTTTAATTTGACTGAATGGAATTGCATGTCCAGCACCTCAAAATTCTGACAACTGACTTTTTTCTTTGTCTTTTCTCACCACATTAGAGCAAACAGCTGCTAAATTGTTACCCCCAACTAAGTCCAAAATTGAAGGTTTTAAATTCTGGAAGCACACGTTTAGTGTAAATTATAAGTATATTGCTTCTGGAACTGCATTTTCAAATTTTAAAGAAATCTATTTCACATATATGCTTATCTGCAGCCATATACCTGTCCATACACATTGAGAACCCCTGCACTAGGTGCCTTTGTGTTCAGAAAATGAGGTTTTGAAACTCCACTTCTTGTGAACTACGATTGAAACAAGATCCGATCCCATCTATCTCATATGGATGAGGTGAACAGTGTATACATATGGCTAATGGGATGCTAATTTAGCAACTTTATTTCCAATTTGCTACAAAATCTGAAAAATTGTATTTTATTGGCCATTTCTATTTCCTTGCTCCACTATTGTCAGTGCCTCTGTCACCTCACTTTGCCACGCATTCAACCATGTTCTCTGCTGTAATGCTGGATGGTGCCGGTCATCTTTATACTACGTTTGGATACTTCTGCAGTGCTGGCAGATAGGCACATCCCAGAGGAAGCATAGAAGGGTGCTACACTATTACCATACGACTGCTGTAATGCTGGGAAATGTAGTTTTACATCTGTTGTTCTTTCCACTTTGGATGTCACCTGGTCTCTCCACTTTGACCTATCCTTCATCTAAAACTGAAACAGACAGACAGCACATTTAAGTAATTGAAAAGGTATTTTTCCAACACTTTTCTGTACACTATGGTTTCCAACCTGGTAGCTATTAAACTTTGCCTAGTTCAGTTTTGGGTTTAGTTGGTTATAAATGGACAGTCTTGCTACCAGCAATGCTGATCGCTGTGTAAGGCCTGGTTCACACTGCTAGAGCTTTTTAAGTGCTAGTTATTTGAAAAGCTCTTGCTAATGCAATGATTTGGGGAATTTTTATAAAATCACATTTCTCCAGTGAGAACACATACATAGCATTATATTAGCAAAAGCTTTTAAAATCACAAGCACTTATAAAAAGCTTTTGCAGTGTGAACCAGGCCTAACACTCGCCATCAACTCCAGCAGTAACAGGCCCTTAGAATTGGTACTTGCACCTTTTGAATAAAGTCAGTATTAGTTACTGCTATATTTTATCCCTCACTAGTTAATTTTTAGAATAGTACAACATTCAATTTCTTCCCACCGCCCCATGTGCTACAAACCACACTGGCTGGAGTCTGTAGCTTCTTTTTTTTTCTGCATAAAAAAAGTTTTACATGAGAAAGCGGCCTGTACCTTCCAGTGCAAGCTTCTCATAGTGGTTCAGCATCTGAAATATGTGATGGATGGTGCAAGAGAACTGGGATTACCTGTTAAGGTTGACAAACACCTGTTCAATGCAACTTTAGTCCTCTTGAGTGCATGGGGCGGCCACAGTATCAGTCAGCCACTAGGAAACTGCAAAACCACCAGAAAACCCTCTGTCTGATAAGGCCCATAACATACCTCTATATAAACAATGAGAGTGTCATTTTGACATGTGAACAGTATACAAACTAAAGAAATATATCCTGTTTTTCAACTTCCACAGCTTACGGAAAATGCACCCGACGGACAGTGAAAGCTATGGGCTAATGGTAAACTGTGAGCTAGTGGTGAGAGCTTTTATCCAATGAAGAGATGGATATTGGTTTATCCTAGGCTTTAGACAGGCTTTATGCTTATTTTCATGTGGAAGATAACATTTACTATGATGGGACGTATGTTACAGCTGGAGCCCACATGATACATTTTTTTTCCTTACCAATTGTCCCTTGGCCACAGTTTGACAAACACCATTGTGGATTCTGCTAGGCATCTCTCAGAATGTGGGAGTCAGCCATGACCTTGTTAAAGAGTAACTGTCAGGCTGCAAAAGCTAATTTAAACCTCTATTCTCCTGTGTTAAACAGTTTAGAAGGAAGCCAAAAAGGCAATCCTGAAGTTAAAAATCTCTCTTAGTTTTGATGTGTGCTTATCAGCAAAGCTGTTAGACCCAAGCTCTTAAGCCGAGAGCCGCATACCATACAGCAAAGCATTCTGGGGCCCTCCCCTCGGCTGCTATTGATAAGTTACAGGGCTCGTGTTACAAAAGCAGCAGCTCACAACATTGAAAAAACTCCTGGCAGAGTACACTGCAGGAGTCCGCTATTGTTCCTAGCCACATGGCTAATTAATATTCACTGCACAGTAGTGTTTTACATTACCGATCTTTTGTGTGAGTGAATCATCAGGAAGCAGGCAGGACATGACACACATTTGGCTTCATAGGAGACAGACAAACATGGAACCTGCCATAAGCTGTCAGGAGCATCATTCTCTGCAAATACTATATAAAACTTCTGTGAAATCCAAACGTGGACAGTGAAATGCATATGTAATGTAAGTACAGCCAATGTTTAGCTACTGATATGTGTTTATTTTCTTTGAGACCCTATACCTAATGGCCCATACTCACGAGGGACTTTTGTCGCCTCAACACGCGGTGCGCGCGTGTTGCGGCGACAGGTCGCCTGTGAGTATGGGCCGTCGCGCGCGCACCCCGAACTGTCGCCCGTCGCTCATGTCGCCATGCGATTGAAAGTTTCAATCGCATGGCGACAGTCGCCGCCGCACCTCGCCCGCAACTGTCGCTAGTCCGTGTGAGTACGCGGACTAGCGACAGCAACCTCCATTGTGGTAAATGGAGCTTCCGGCGGGGGGAGGAGGACCGTCGGCGACAGCTTCCGTCTCGCCGCTGGTCCCTCTTCCGCGTGTGTACGCGGAGGGACCTGGCGAGGAGCTGTCGCCGGCCTGTCGCCCACACGCTCACGTGTGCTGGCGACAGGCCACTTCTGCAGCCCGTGAGTACGGGCCATAACAGCTCCTCTTTAAGGCATTCATGGGCCTAACCTGGCACTTACAAAATGTCTCTTCAGAGTGGCAAGTCAATTTATGACTTCACTTTCAACGGGGCAAAGGAGTACTGACACATTTGTGCACCTTTGTTTTACTGGCTTTTTGTCTCCACTGGATAGATTTCTGCTTTCTCTGTTGCTGTAATGAGAGGTGAAGGTGATCACTTCTCCAGGGAAACAGTAAAATTTGACAGTGGTTTAAAACTTTCTTCAGTTTAAAAAAAAAAAAAAATCATAATCTAAATTTAGTTCCTCTTTAACCACTTCCCGACCGCCTAACGCACAGAGGTAAACAAAGTGCCTTATACATGCTTCCTCCTCGCCTCGTGGTCTCATTGTTCCAGAGACCACCAGCGAGGAGGAAGCACTTGTAAGTCTTCACACCACATTGCTTTTTTTTGTGCCTAGCCCCCTGATCTCCCAAACAGCTGCTAAATTGTTACCCCCAACTAAGTCCAAAATTGAAGGTTTTAAATTCTGGAAGCACACGTTTAGTGTAAATTATAAGTATATTGCTTCTGGAACTGCATTTTCAAATTTTAAAGAAATCTATTTCACATATATGCTTATCTGCAGCCATATACCTGTCCATACACATTGAGAACCCCTGCACTAGGTGCCTTTGTGTTCAGAAAATGAGGTTTTGAAACTCCACTTCTTGTGAACTACGATTGAAACAAGATCCCATCTATCTCATATGGATGAGTTGAACAGTGTACAGTGTATACATATGGCTAATGGGATGCTAATTTAGCAACTTTATTTCCAATTTGCTTCAAAATCTGAAAAATTGTATTTTATTGGCCATTTCTATTTCCTTGCTCCACTATTGTCAGTGCCTCTGTCACCTCACTTTGCCACGCATTCAACCATGTTTTCTGCTGTAATGCTGGGAAATGTAGTCTTACATCTGTTGTTCTTTCCACTTTGGACGTCACCTGGTCTCTCCACTTTGACCTATCCTTCATCTAAAACTGAAACAGACAGACAGCACATTTAAGTAATGCCTCGTGGTCTCATTGTTCCAGAGACCACCAGCGAGGAGGAAGCACTTGTAAGTCTTCACACCACATTGCTTTTTTTTGTGCCTAGCCCCCTGATCTCCCCCCCCCCCCCCCAGGCTTCCTCCCCCCCCCCCCCCCCTGATCACCCCAGCAGACCCCTGCCAGCACCCTTGCACCCCTATAAAACCCCCACCCCCCCACCTGCCACTAACTATTGATGCTATCCCTTAGTTTAGGTCCCTAACTGCCTCCTAGTCACCCCCAGACCCCATCCCAGACTACCCCCCTGTATACTGTATATATCTGTATACAGCTACCTTGCCCCCTGATCCCCCTCTGATCACCTGTCCATCACCCCTCAGCACCCCCACCCATCAGAGCAGACCCTAACTGCCCCGTGGGGGCAACTGATCACCTGCCCAGACCCTCGATTGCCCTCATACCCCCCCTCCTGATTACATCCCCTGCGCATTGTTTACATCTGTCCTTCCCAGCAATCACTAACTGGTCTGTGATCAGTAACCCCCTGTGTCTGCCTCTCATCAGATCAGGACTCAGTCTGCCCCGTGCGGGCTCCTGATCAACCCCCCACCCCCTCAAATCGCTCTCAGACCCCCCCCCCCGCCCCTAATCACCGTTCGAGTGCATTGTATTTGACTGTGCTGTGATTGTATTCGATTGTGCTGTGATTGTATTCGATTGTGCTGCGATTGTATTTGATTGTCCCGTGATCTGCTTCGATTGTCCCGTGATTGTTTGATTGCCTCTGAGACCCCACTTCCCAACCACCCCCACCCCCCATCACCTTCCGAGTGCATCAGATTTGATTGTGTGGTAATTGGATTCGATTGTGCTGTAATTGTATTTGATTGTCCCGTGATCGGCTACAATTGTCCCGTGATTGTTTGATTGCCTCTGAGACTCCACTTCCCGCCACACCCCACCACACCCAACCCCCCCCCCCCCCACACACACACACCCTACCCCACCCTCCCCCTCACCACCTCCAACCACCACCTTCCGAGTGCATCAGATTTGCTTGTGCTGTGATTGGAGTCGATTGTGCTGCAATTGTATTTGATTGTCCCATGATTGTTTGATTGCCTCTGAGACCCCACTTCCCACCAACCCCAATACCTCTCAAATACTCCCTTTGGCTAGGTAGGTGCTCTTTTTTTCTGGGTAGTCTCGGAGGAAAACCCCATAAATTTAGCAATCCACAATGGCAAGAAGGGGGATTTCCGATGAGGAGGTATACAGGTACATGGACCAGTCGGATGAGAGCTTTTGAGAAGACTCATCTGACGAATCATCCGGGTCCGAATTTGAACCTGTGGAAAGCAGTGGTTCTCTGACCGAAAGTGATGATGAGGCTTTGGTCCCGGCTAGAGCCAGGCGTACCAGACCCCATGTCGTTAGACCGCAGGTGGCGCAGGATCCGCCTCAAGGGCAGCAGGGTGGTGATAGCGCTGATGATAGTTTTCTTATAGTTTTCTTGGTGAGGCAGGCACCAGCAGCGCAGCATCTCCTGGACTTAGTACCAGTACTTCTGTAGACCCTGGTGAAGTGGTCAGCGTGAGCATGGAAGTAGAAACTGGTACGGTGGCAAGTGCAGTAGTACCCCCGTCGCAGCCACCAAGAAGAAGACGGGCCCGTAGTACCCATAGTCTCCTAGAGGTGCTGGCACATCCAGATTTGCAATCCCCTGATTCCGCCGCACCCGTAGTGCCCTCTTTCACCGCCCAGTCTGGAGTCCAGGTGGCGACAGCTCATCTAGGAATGGCCCGAGACTTATTGCAGCTGTTCATCACCCAGGTTCTCTTGCACTTAATTGTGGTTGAGACCAACCGTAAAGCCACACAATTCATCACCGAGCACCCGGAGAGCAGCTATGCCCAGCCTTTCCGGTGGAAACCATTCCAAGTTTCCGACATTAAAATCTTTTTGGCCCTTATCCTTCACTTGGGACTAATGAAACAGAATGTATTGCGGTCGTATTGGTCTACGAACCCAGTACATCATGTTCCCTTGTACCCTGCTGCCATGTCCAGGACACGATTTGAGTCCATCCTGCGCTTCCTGCACTTCAACGACGACAAAACCTGTAATGAAAAGGGCCACCCTGCTTATGACCGGCTCCACAAAATTCGGCCCCTCATAGACCACCTGTCATCAACATTTGCAGATGCTTATACCCCTGAACAGAACATCTGCGTAAACGAGTCCCTCTTACGCTTTACCGGGCGCCTTGGCATCAAACAGTACATCCCAAGCAAGCGCACCCGGTATGGGGTGAAACTGTATAAGCTCTGTGAAAGGGCCACAGGCTATACATGTCGTTTTAGGGTCTATGAGGGAAAAGACTCAAAATTGGAGCCGGTCGGATGCCCTGACTACCTGGGGAGCAGTGGAAAGGTTGTGTGGGACTTGGTGTCACCCTTGTTCCAGAAGGGGTACCATCTTTATGTGGACAACTGTTACACAAGTGTGGCCCTCTATCAGCACTTAAAGTTAGAAGGAATCCGATGCTGTGGCACTGCGCGGGCCTAGTCGCCAGGGCTTCCCCCAACGGCTCATTACCACCAGACTTGAACGGGGGCAGAGGGCCGCCTTGCGTACTGAAGACCTGCTCGCGGTGAAATGGAGGGACAACAGGGACGTTTACTTTCTGTCCACCATTCACACAGACACGACAGTCCAAATTCAACAGGCAACTGAGGTCATTGAAAAGCCCCTTGTCGTCCACGAATATAATGTCAACATGGGAGGGGTGGACTTCAATGACCAGAGGTTAGCGCCCTATTTAGTTTCCCGGAAAACAAGACGCTGGTATAAGAACTGGATCTTTCCTTCAATTTCAGGAACAGATCGTTCTGGACATCCTGTATCCAGGAGGTGCCAGCGCCCCCCCCCCCCCCAGATGCAACTAGCCGACTGCATGGAAGGCATTACGCCTATCAGATTCCGAGTACCCCAGGTCAACGCATCAGAAGAAAACTTTGTCGTGTCTGCAGCAGTGCTAGAAGAAGGACTGACACCGTTTTTTATTGTCCCTAATGTCCTGACCAGCCTGGCCTATGCGTAGGGGAGTGTTTTGAGAGGTACCACGAGCAGGTACACTATTAGAACCTAGGGAACTCCAGACACAGGAGTAGGCACACACTCAGTGGTCTTTTGCACATTGTCGCAGGGAGAGGAGAGGTAAGCTTGAAAACCAAACGGGTAAGCATAAAAGTCGGAAGAAGGATCGGTTTCCATGCTTGATATTGCTGATCTGTCCTGGGTTGGCGATATAAGACGGAATGTTTGAATTTCCTTTGAGTGTGGACACCCCCGGTTTATATGTGATTTACTTTGGGCCTATGATGATGCTTTAATGCCACACAGAGTCATCTCTATTGGCAGGCATATTGCTGTATACTACAGGCATAATGCTGTATACTAAAGTTCTGAGGCCCAGTCACATAAGTTGGTGGCTCACCCTGAGTGCAGGGTGGCACGGGGTGTCTCTCTCCTGAGGTTATCACTGCCATTGATGTGGAGGAAGATCTGCCATTGATGTGGAGCAAGGTATGTTTGCCGTTCATTTTTCCTTTCAGCCCAGAGTGCATTACCCGTATACCCAATATAAGGAGTATAGCAGAAACTCCTAATACTGGCCATACATGTATTGATTGCAGAGACCCTAAAATGCCAGGACAGACTCCACAAATGAACCCATTTTGGAAAGAGGACACCCTAAAGTATTCTGTGAGGTGCATGGTGAGTTCATAGAAGATTTTAGTTTTTGTCACAAGTTAGCAGAATTTTTTTTTTGTTTTTTTGTTACAAAGTTTCATTTTCCGTTAACTTGTGACGAAAAATAAAATTTTCAATGACCTCACCATTCCCCTCATGGAATACCTTGTTGTGTATTCTTTCCAAAATGGGGTCATTTGTGGGGTTTAACTGTCCTGGCAAGTGGGCGGGGTGCTAAATTTTGAGCACCCCTGTAAAGCCTAAAGGTACTCATGGGACTCTGGGCCCCTTAGCGCAGTTAGGGTGCAAAAAAGTGCCACACATGTGGTATCGCTGTACTCAGGAGAAGTGGTATAATGTATTTTGATTTGCATTTTTACATATACCCATGCTGGGTGGGAGAAATACCTCTGTAAATGACAATCTTTTGATTTTTTTTTTACACACAATTGTCCATTTACAGAGGTATTTCTCCCACCCAGCATGGGTATGTGTAAAAATACATCCCAAAACACATTATACTACTTCTCCCAAATACGGCGATACCACATGTGTGGCACTTTTTTGCACCCTAACTGCGCTAAGGGACCCAAAGTCCAATGAGTACCTTTAGGATTTCACAGGTCATTTTGCGGCATTTGATTTCCAGACTACTCCTCACGGTTTAGGGCCCCTAAAATGCCAGGGCAGTATAGGAACCCCACAAATGACCCCATTTTAGAAAGAAGTCACCCTAAGGTATTCTGTTAGGACTATGGTGAGTTTATAGAAGATTTTATTTTTTGTCACAAGTTAGCGGAAATTGATTTTTATTGGTTTTTTTCACAAAGTGTCATTTTCCGCTAACTTGTGACAAAAAATAAAATCTTCTATGAACTCACCATACTCCGTACGGAATACCTTGGGGTGTCTTCTTTCTAAAATGGGGTCATTTGTGGGGTTCCTATACTGTCCTGGCATTTTAGGGGCCCTAAACCGTGAGGAGTAGTCTTGAAACTAAATGTCGCAAAATGACCTGTGAAATCCTAAAGGTACTCATTGGACTTTGGGCCCCTTAGCGCAGTTAGGGTGCAAAAAAGTGCCACACATGTGGTATCGCCGTACTCAGGAGAAGTAGTATAATGTGTTTTGGGGTGTATTTTTACACATACCCATGCTGGGTGGGAGAAATCTCTCTGTAAATGGACAATTGTGTGTAAAAAAAAAATGAAAAAATTGTCATTTACAGAGATATTTCTCCCACCCAGCATGGGTATGTGTAAAAAAACACCCCAAAACACATTATACTACTTCTACTGAGTACGGCAATACCACGTGTGGCACTTTTTTGCACCCTAACTGCGCTAAGGGGTGCAAAGTCCAATGAGCACCTTTAGGCTTTACAGGGGTGCTTACAATTTAGCACCCCCCAAAATGTCAGGACAGTAAACACACCCCACAAATGACCCTATTTTGGAAAGTAGACACTTCAAGGTATTCAGAGATGGGCATGGTGAGTCCGTGGCAGATTTCATTTTTTTTTTTTGTCGCAAGTTAGAAGAAATGGAAACTTTTTTTTTCTTTTTTTTTTTGTCACAAAGTGTCATTTTCCGCTTACTTGTGACAAAAAATATCTTCTATGAACTCACTATGCCTCTCAGTGAATACTTTGGGATGTCTTCTTTCCAAAATGGGGTCATTTAGGGGGTATTTATACTATCCTAGAATTTTAGCCCCTCATGAAACATGACAGGGGGTCAGAAAAGTCATAGATGCTTGAAAATGGGAAAATTCACTTTTTGCACCATAGTTTGTAAACGCTATAACTTTTACCCAAACCAATAAATATAGGCTGAATGGGTTTTTTTTTTTTATCAAAAACATGTTTGTCCACATTTTTTGTGCTGCATGTATACAGAAATTTTACTTTATTTGAAAAATGTCAGCGCAGAAAGTAAAAAAAAATCATTTTTTTGCCAAAATTCATGTCTTTTTTGATGAATATAATAAAAAGTAAAAATCGCAACAGCAATCAAATAGCACCAAAAGAAAGCTTTATTAGTGACAAGAAAAGGAGCCAAAATTCATTTAGGTGGTAGGTTGTATGAGCGAGCAATAAACCGTGAAAGCTGCAGTGGTCTGAATGGAAAAAAAGTGCCTGGTCCTTAAGGGGGGTAAAGCCCACGGTCCTCAAGTGGTTAAAGAGGAACTCCAGTGAAAATAACGTAATGAACAAAAGTCCTTAATTTTTACAATTATGTATAAATGATTTAGTCAGTGTTTGCCCATTGTAAAATCTTTCGTCTCCCTGATTTGCATTCTGACATTTTATCACATGGTGACATTTTTACTGCTAGCAGGTGATGTCAGTGGAAGTGGGTGCTACTTGCTTTTTTGGCAGTTGGAAACAGCTGTTGTTTCCCACAATGCAACAAGGCTCCCACAGTGGGATGTCAGCATCATGGTCCTGACATCACACTGTGGGAGGGGTTTCAACACAATATCAACCATACAGATCCCCCTGATGACCCGTTTGAGAAAAGATTTCTCATTGGGAAGGGGATATCGGATACTGATTAGGAAGAAGTTCAATCCTTGGTCACGGTCTCTCTTTAAACCGCCTTGAAATAGATTTTCAGTTAGACAAAATCAACCTATGTACAGTAGTTCCAAAGAAGGATTGAGGCCTTTTTCACATTTCAGAACTTTTTTGTGGCTATAGCCCTCCTATATAGTATAATCTCATTATAGTAAAATCCAAGGGACCAGGAAAAGTGGTTTACTATGTCAGAAATTGTCCTACAAATGGCCCAGCATGCCCTGGTACATTCTCTGCTGCAAAGGAGAAACTCTGTCCTCCCGTTGGAGGTACAGTACAAGCATTTGCACATTTGGTGGACTACAAGGTTAAGTATACCTGATGGCTGCATAGCCAGGCTGGAAAAACAACTAGTACAGTATCCTGGACTCCTTTAAAATTGCAGCCATCACTGAATAGGCAGCCATTCGCTTTCTGTCAGTGGCTCCGATACCTCCATGGGTGGGACTTGCAGCATGGGCGAGTGGCTCTGATACCTTTGTGGGCGGGACTTGGCACTCTCCTTAGTTTTGCAGCAAGTAGGGCCGTCTGATCTGCACTACAAGTGAACGTAGCCTGTACTGTGCCCCATACGCTACCTGGAGCGTCTTCGCTAATAAGGGAAGAGATGCCTGGTAGTGCATACAATCCTGTGGGAGGACTTTGACAATACTTTTATAGGTGATTGCAAAGTGGAAGTGGTAACACTGCATCCTTTTGTTTAGATTCACATTATTCCTATTTTTCCCCTAGTCTGCTTATTTGTACAGTACTGTATATCCAGCACCGGTGACATTCTTCTTGTCTTACTAATGTTATCAGGCATCAACTGACCTGCAGTTAGCCTGAAGAAAGCAGCCGATCATGGGTTTCACCCTGACATATGACACATGCACTGCCCACTGTTTGCTATATCCAGAGTCACCATCACATAGTGGGCCAAAAAAACATGTTTACTATATCAGAAGTTTTATTATATCAGAGCTTACTATACCAGGCGTTGCTCCCATACACTTATAATGGAGATTGGCCAGGACCTAGAGAGGTAGTTTACTATACCCAGATGTTTATTATAATGTGATGATACTGTATCAGGAAGGGCAGGAATTGGTAGGAAACTGTTGGCCTTCTTCATTGTTGCATTGTTTGTGTACTTTTTGTGTGCTTGTAGGATAGATAGAGCACCATACTGCCAGCGTCGTGGCAAGGACCACTCTAGGAACATTTTATTAAAATCTTTAAATCGCAATAGTAAAAGTTACAGGATTCATTTTACCACTCTGCGATGGAGTTTGTACTCCCAACATTTCATGACACAGCGTCCTCACTCCTTGCTGTCTAGAACCCTAGAATCATTGCATGTGTTTCATGGGGACTGCCATCCTGTGGGTTTTTGTGGATTTTTTTTAGGGGTGGGGGGGTGTTACATAGAAGTGTCACATATTCCAATTTGTGTATTGCTCTGGAGTACAATGTGACAAAGCGTTGCTGCACATATTTGTGCTGCCCAGTTTGATGTAGTGAATGAAGTCAGTATGGCAGCAGGCAACATTGCTGGTGGATGTGCATTGAGGTATATTTGCCAAACACTGGTGCAGTTGATTTTTACACACAAGCTTACCTAGGTTATGCAAGTTGTGTGTGTAATGCAAGCTATGTCAGTTCTATAAAGACCAGTAAAATAGCTGTGCACCAGCCTTTAAATGCCCCCCATATGTCGTGAAGATTCAATTACAAAATGACTTGTCCAGCACTGGTATAATTTGTGTTCATGTTAAGCTGTCACTATGAATGCATGCATCCTTGCAAATTTAAAACACAATAAAAGCAAATGCTGATCTTTCTCACAAACATTTTGCTTTCTTGGCCTTGCTTGCCTTATGCTTGGTCAATGACACTGTGATCTATTTCAGTGTTTCTCAACATTTTATTGGTATGTACCCCTTTTAACACCCTGTACTCACCAAGTACCCCCTAGCATAGTAAACATTATCACAAGTACCCCTTGGCAAATATATATTTAATTGTAGTACATGATAATTGGGTCTAAACAATTTACAAGCATTTACTATTGCTTTTAATTAGCTAAAACACTAATTTGGTGTTGTTTAAATAAGATTTATGATTTTGTAAAACTCTTAAATTTGTTATTCTTGGTTAAGTATATCAAGCCCGAGTACCCCTTGGACCCATCAGATGTACCCCCTGGCGTACACGTACCACACGTTGAGAACCTAGGATCTATTTGAAACATAGTTGATACATTTAGTGGGAAGTTACTTTAGTGTTTAGCCATTCCCATACAAATGTAAACATGCATGCTCTGTATGTGAATTATGTGTACATTTATGTGCGTTTGTGCACTTTTTTTTTTCTATCTAAAGGTGGGTACACACATCAGATAAAAGTCTTTGGAAAATTAAATATCACAGACCAATTTTACCCCTTTTCATGTAGTATGAGAGCCATACTCTACACAGTCTATTCTATTGAGCTGAACTCCCCATCAGATAAAAATCTTTGCAACATGCTGCACACAAAGATGCTGTACACATTCAACAGATATTTTCCTGCAAAAGATCTGTTCCTGCAAAAGATCCGTTCCTACAAAATTCATTCCTAGTCTATGATATCTGCAGATCTCATACACCTCTTGTTTAAGGGCTGGTGCACACCAGAGCGGTTCTGGGGCATTTTTTAAAATGCTTGCAGGGGGAAAACCGCTTGGCTAATGAAAGTGAATGGGATGGTTAACACCAGAGTGGGTCGTTTTTTTCCACAAACACAAACTTGGGGGCTGCAGCATTTTTTAGATTTCTGAGGTGTTTCTGCCTCAATGTTAAAGTATAGGAAAGTGAAAAACCGCTCTGAAAAACGCTAGATTAGAGCGGTTTTCCAGGCGTTTTTGTTACAGAAGCTGTTCAGTAACAGCTTTACTGTAACAATATTTGAAATGTGCTACATAAAAACGCTCCAAAAATCGCTAGGCATAGAATCGCGTTTTGCAGATCTGCTAGAGGTTTTTGGTGTGCACTGGCCCTAACAGACATTCATCTGCAGATCCAAAGATCCATCCTGGTGGATGTCCGTTAAACAAGGTATGTATGAGATCTGCAGATATCACAGACTATGAATGCATTTTGCAGGAACCTGTCTTTTGCATGTGTACAGCATCCTTGTTTTCAGTATCTTGCAAAAATGATTATCTGATGGGGAGTTCAGCTCAATAGAATAGACTTTGTAGAGTATGCTCTCATGTCATGGAAGGGGGTAAAATTGGTCTCTGATCTTTCATTTTCCAAACACTTTTATCTGTTGTGTGTACCCACCTTTATGCTGGGAATACACGTTTCGTTTTTGCCTTCGTTTAAACCTTCGTTTCGATTGTGCCTTTTGTCCTTTTCGATCCCGAAATAATCGACCGTACGGTTAATATCACCACCCACGGTTTCGTTTTTTTTTTCCGATTCTGATGGTTTAGTTTTTCCAATGATCGAAGGCTGCAAAGAAACGAAACGTAGTACAGGGACGGACGGCATAAACGAATATATAATCGATCTGAACAGCCATCAAGCCTACCAATGGCTCGATTAGATGGATAAAGAGAGATAATATCAAACATGTTCGATCACTAGTCGTTCGTTTTTGGGGTCTATTAATCGAAACTATAATGAGATTATGACTATTTTCACATACGTTTTCAACACTCGATTCGTTTACCGAACGAATCGAAGGCTAAAACGAAGGCAAAAACGAAACGTGTATTCCCAGCATTAGTCTCCCCCGATATTACCATTTTCCAAATTATTGCCATTGCTGAAATTAGCACATGTGAAGAGGCACTTTAATGCGCATTGCATGCGGCACTATAGAAAATTATTTTGTGCAGATTGCATGTGTTGTATGGGAAAAAGTGACATGCTGTTTAAAAAAAAAATTCTGTGTACAAAAACGTGCATGTTATAAAAATGCGCCCATAGACTTCCATTGTCATATGAATTTGTATGTGTGGAAACCTCCTACATTTCGATGTAGTGGTGGAAATTCAGCCTCATTTTTTCCACGCCTGTCTCCTGGGTTGAATAGGGGAGAAGAGCTGCAGTATTTGCCAGGTGAATCTGAGTATTGCAGTACTGTTTGCACTTTAGTCGGCTGAATAAAAAGGCCTGGTTTACAGGATATACTCAGACATGCTTAAATCTGAAAACAGACGGTATTGTACATTTTCATAATTTGCCTGGCGCAAGAAAGGTTTCCCATTACTGGAGTTGAATTATTTTTTTCTAGCCCAAAAAATAAAATAAACCCTAACATACCCTAAAGGCCCATACACACGTCGGATTTCCGCGAACGGCTGGTCGTTTAGACGTCCAAATGACGGTCGTTCTGACGTCATATCAGGCGTGTGTGCAGTCTGTTGTTCAGCTGATAAGAGCGGACTTGAGCGATCCGCCAAGCGGATCGCTCAAGTCCGCTCTTATCAGCCGAACGACATATTGTACACACGCCTGATTTGACGTCAGAACGACCGGTCATTTGGACGTCTAAACGACCTGTCCACGGAAATCCGGCGTGTGTATGGGCCTTAATGCTAATGCTAATTTTGAGGATTGTGGGAATAACTGATTTTGTAGCGATACTCAAAAAAAATGTGTACAATGTTCTTGATTAACCCCTTCCCAACCACCAACGCAGATAGGCGTCGGGAAGGTGGTAGCCCCAGACCACCTAACGCAGAAAGGCGTCAAGAGTGGAGATTAGTAGGGATCGCACATCCTCGCTTCAGTGATGATGCGGAGCTCCGTAAACTTCTCTTGACTGCAAAACTGCCTTTATTTACATTGTACAGAGCTGCGATCTACGGCAGCGTTGTACTGAGGACAGCCTTGTCACTTTGCTGTACCCTGGAGAGGCTCGCCACGCGATCCCCTCTCATTGGCGGATGCCTATGATAGAGGATCGCTCTGATTGGTCCTCAGGGGGGGAGAGGAGAGGAAAAAAAATAGTCTGTATCAGGCTCATGTCAGTGTATCACAATTCAAAAACAAAATGTGCACAGTGTTCAAAGATTCATACATCAACAAACTAAAATAATGCATAGCTAATCCAGTATTACATCACATTACATTTTAGTAGGTGAGACAGGCACACAAAGCAGCTCACACTTCAAATTCATGCAATGTTTACTGAAAACATGAGCATAAATATTCCACAGAGTAATACCGACGCATTTCATGGCCAAAGGCCATCTTCAAAGGAAATCTGTGAATCGCACTTCTGTGTCTCCTCACATACCAAGCTAGCCTGCTGCCTTTATAAAAGTATAAGCTGTACTGAAATACATGCTTTCATTAAAAGAAAATGCATCTAGGCATTCTGGGAATTCTATCCCTGGTGCACGCTTGTGTGTAGACCGTACATACCAGTCTGACGCATCTTATTTTTCAGCTGTTTATCTGTTCCTCTACAAGTTTAAAAGTGGAGATCTCACTGCTTATTAACGCCCCACTAAACCCAAATACAAGAAACGCAGCAGGGTTAGTACTGGCTAATTTGGAACTAGGACTAAGGCCTCACTGTGTGGTTCCAATGAGCCTGGCTCCCAGTCACTAACCATGCTTCCTGCCTAGTATTAATCAAAATTAGTTACTTGTGCTGCTTTAATAAAGCAGTCCCCGTATTTTTAAAGTCAGATATACATATCTGATTGTGACTGTACAGTATATATGATGTGTACACAGGAATCTCCTATATATATGAAATAACATCTATGCTGTAAGTATAAAGCCTGATGTGTAGCCATGTCACTAATAGAGATGGTCAATGAGATGGAAATCATTCTGCATTGATGCTGGTTTATGTAAATGTATGCACTCTCTTTGCTCATGAAATCAAATAATTTTATATGTTAAAATTTGGTTTGGTGACTATGAATTAAAGGGTACCTGAGGCGAATTAAAAGAAAAGCTTTATACATACCTGGGGCTTCCTCCAGCCCCCTTCAGGCCATTCAGTCCCTCGCTGTCCTCCTCCGCCACCTGGATCTTCTGCTATGAGTCCTGGTAATTCAGCCAGTCAGAGCAGTCTGGCTATGTGCCGCTTCCACAGCCAGGAGCGTTCTGCACCTGCACAATAGTGCTGCGCAGGTGTAGTACGCTCCCGGCGGCGGAGTGTGTGCAAGCGCACTACACCAGACTGGCTCAAGTACCTGGACTCATAGCAGAAGATCCAGGTGGCGAAGGAGCACAGCGAGGGACTGATTAGCCTGAAGGGGGCTGGAGGAAGCCCCAGGTATGTATAAAACTTTAATTTCATCTGTCTCAGGTTTCCTTTGTTACACAGTAGTACAATACTCTACATATGCACTCTCCACAGAGCTGCAGGGAATCCACTGAGAATGTTGTACACATTGAACACAGAGGTGCTGTCTATCACCCATAAACCTGGTTCAGATTGTGCATGAAGAATGTGTAATAGAGGAAGAATCTCCTCATTCCCCTGCATACCTGCACATCATTCTTACATGTACCCACAGTCACAAGTACTCTAACCAAGGACTAGTTTTAGTCTAAAGGGAATAAATATAGTAGTCTACATATCCTTCTCACTCCAGTTGTCTTTCCTAAGCGTTGGCAGTTAAGAGACAAATTTCATGTTACATACTGTTAATCAACAAAATTGTAATATGCAAATTAGAGGAGTCTGAGTCGAGGAGTCGGTGGAATCCTAAACTGAGGAGTCGGAGTCGGTGGATTTTTGGACCGACTCCACAGCCCTGGGGAGGAGGACATATGCGTACATATGCATAATGGCGTACGAGAGGAATCGGTGCGGGAGACTTGGGCGCAGGATACAGCCGGTATATGGCTGATCCTGCTGCTGCACAAGTCCCGGCCAGGCTGCCATGGATGGTGGGGAATGAAATAGTTTGGCTTTCAGGAATTGCTGGAAGCCGAATTATTGTGTTTTAAAAGTAACTTCAGCTCCATCTTCTGACGGTGCCGCAGTTACTCCCTGTGCGCTGCTTTAGCCGTAATTCCTATTACGGCCTATGGTGGCGCCGGCTGTGCTGAAGTCTCCTGCGCTGGATTAACCGCGTTCGTGCATAATATGCTGTCACTATATAAATCCAATAAATAATTTAAAATAAGTGAAAAATAAAAATAATAATGGGAAGCCTCTGAGCAGTCTACCAAGGTAAGTATATCACTTTTTGACTTGTGGATCTCACAGTTTTGTTTTAAAGTAGACCTGAACTCAGAATGTCCTCTCTGCTCTAACAGATACACAACAGCATAATAACCTTTAAACAAAAAAACATTTCTTTGTTACAGCTGACACATCCTAAAATACATCAGTACTGTTTCTACTTCCTGATTCATGGCAGCAGACATATTATTCACGTCCTGTGCTTTCAAATGGCCTTATCTACTATCTCTGCCATAGGCAGTCATGTGACACAGGTGGGGGAGATCAGATTACAACTTGTGATTAGACACAGATGAGGGGGAATTAACCAGGCTAAACTCTCTAAATACATACAGGGTGCATTTCTCTAGGTATTTCTGCAGTACTGCGCAAGAGTTCAGGTCCACTTTAAGCCAGGTGGAGTGAAGTCAAAGCTGAGTGGTAAAGAGGACAACAGGTTCAGGCTGCGCCTGTTCAATATGATTCAGCACTCTGGATCTGTCTGCTGTACAGAGGGCTACATTCTGGGCAGAGGGGTATGTCTCAGCCCAGAACCCTCTAGTCTTGGGAATACGTTTTAAGAATCTGTACAGATTTTGGTGAATTTGGTCAAAATGTTTTTGCTTTGTTTTTTTCTGGTGAGATTGTTGTTTTTTTATTGGAACCATGAGTGGTTCACCTTAACTTATTGTCTAACAGCTAAGTGACACAAGAAGCTGGAAATATTGGAAGCCTTTCTTTTTTTTTTTTTTTTTTTTTAGTTCCCCTGATAAGAGATGATCGGGAGTGGTAGATATTTCGGATCAATTTTTATGAAATTTTGAATGGTGTAGGGAAGATTGTCTTTTCCAATTTCTTGATGAATAGAACCAAGCAATTCAGTTTTTTTTTCATAATTGGGGAACATGTTAACACAGGTGTGTGGTTCATTGGCCAGATGTTTTGAAATGTTACAATCAGAAAAAAATGATTAATTCTTGACATGAAAATAACTAACAATATAAATATATATATATATATATATATATATATATAATGGTTTGTGGCCACCTTTAGTGTTATGTAATGTTGTTCTTTTTGCATGGCTTTGCAAGTCTAAGTTTTTAAATGAGTATTTGGTGAGATATTAAACTGTAATAGATTATATCTGTAAGCTTGTTTTGGAAGCATATTCCTGTACAGGATACAGTAGTGTGCATTCATATATTTGTACTGACCACACAACAGTGTGAGTATTTGGTGTATGACAGCCATATCTTTCCCTGCGTGGTATATTAAATGCTCTCTTCTCCTCTGTCTCCAGATAAATGGTCTCCAGCTCTGCAGATCCGTACAGTGCTTCTATCAATTCAGGCTTTGTTAAGCGCACCCAATCCAGATGATCCATTAGCAAATGATGTAGCTGAGCAGTGGAAGACAAATGAAGCCCAAGCTATAGAGACAGGTATATTAAGACAAGGAAATGTCTGTTTCAAGATTTACATGCTAGACTTTCTAGTAGACCTTTCATGCTAGTTTATCCGTTAGATTCTTAGTGTTCTTTAACTGTTTAATTGTATGTTTGGATTTAAACTTAGTGGCCATGAACAGTACAAATTTAAGTGAATGATTATATTTTCAATCAAAATATTCAGCTTTTATTGTATAAAAACAATCGGTCCTGAACAATTGCATTCACAATTGGATACAGCAAATTGGACAGGGAACGGGCTATGGTGCGGGCACATGGAAAACTATTAGGCCTCAAAACAACCTCACATGGGCACAGAGGATCCCCCAGTATTAGGTAGCACCCTTAAGTATAGATAGCTAGATGTGCCCCCAGTGTTATGTAGGGAAACCGCTCCCCCCCCCCCCCTTGACCCAGGTTAAAGGGAACCTTAACTGTAAACAAAAAATGAGTTTTACTTACCTGGGGCATCTACCAGCCCCCTGCAGCCATCCTGTGCCCTCGCAGTCACTCATGGCTCCTCTGGTCCCCCGCTGCCAGCTAGTTTTTTTTTTTGCCGACTGGGAGTCGGCCGGCCGCCATGCGTACGTTTTTACGCATCCCTGCTGGTGCAGGAAGCTATTGCAGACATAAACAAGTACATTTTTAAGAGTTAGGGGTGTAATGCGTAAAATTTTACGCATTACAACCGTAACGCGCAAAAATGTACTTGTTGATGTCTGCAATAGCTGCACGGTGGCGTAGTGGTTAGCTCTCTCGCCTTGCAGCGCTGGGTCCCTGGTTCGAATCCCAGCCAGGGCACTATCTGCAAAGAGTTTGTATGGTCTCTCCGTGTCTGCGTGGGTTTCCTCCGGGCACTCCGGTTTCCTCCCACATTCCAAAAACATACAGATAAGTTAATTGGCTCCCTCTAAAAATTGGCCCTAGACTACAGTACTTACACTACATAATATAGACATATGGCAATGGTAGGGATTAGATTGTGAGCTCCTTTGAGGGACAGTTAGTGACAAGATATGTATATACTGTACAGCGCTGCGTAATATGTCGGCGCTATATAAATACTAAATAATAATAATAATAGCAGGAATGCGTAAAAACGTACGCATAGCGGGCGAAACGTTTTTCACCTGTTGAGTTGATTAAAACAGCTGTTCCCAATTAATCAGGGTAATTAGGATGCTTTAGAGCAGCTTGGACTATTTGGAATGGTATAGAACTTAGGATTTTCCCACAGGCTGTGACAGTTTGTGAAGGGTATGAATAATTTTGGACTGGACACTTTTTGCTAAAATGTAGATAGAAGCTGAGAAATGTTTTTTTTTTTTTTTTCCACACTAGAATGCCTCTAGTACATAGTCTTATTATCTTTTGAGAGACCACTATGTAATTTCCCGTCCAAAAATTATTTGCTGGTTAAAGGGGTTATTTCACGAAAAAAGTAGGCAGTTAAAAAATGTGACAGATGACAGGTTTTGGGCAAGTCCATCTTTTTAAGGGGGATTCTCAGGGCTTTCTTTGTTTTCAACAGCATTTCCTGAACAACAGTTGCAAAATCTAACTGACATAATAGTGTGCAAGTGATTAGGGAGGCCGGCTGGTATCTTGCTATTTTGGCAGTTAAACTGCTGTTCAGGAAATGCTGTTGAAAACAAAGAAAGCCCTGAGAATCCCCCTTAAAAAGATGGACTGGCCCAAAACCTGTCATCTGTCACATTTTTTAACTGCCTACTTTTTTCGCGAAAGAACCCCTTTAAGTAAAAGTAACTAAGTCAAAATTTGCCAGGAGTATGAATAATTATGGGCAGCACTGTATGTAGCTAGATTTTTCCCAGTGTTATGTAGCCCCCTCCCAGGCTAGATAGCTAGATGTGCCATCAGCTAGATGTGCCCCCCCCCAAGATTAGGTAGCT
This sequence comes from Hyperolius riggenbachi, assembly GCF_040937935.1. Lineage (NCBI taxonomy): Eukaryota > Metazoa > Chordata > Amphibia > Anura > Hyperoliidae > Hyperolius > Hyperolius riggenbachi. The sequence goes on from NC_090648.1 coordinate 320,579,304, forward strand.
AGATGTGCCCCAGTGTTGTGTTGCCCCATCCCAGGCTAGGTAGCTAGATGTGCCCCCTGTTTAGCCTTACCACCGCTGGTCTGGCATGATTCGCTACTGAAAGAAAATTGAAGAGTGTCATAAGGTGGTGCTGTTCTCTCATTACAGCATTACCAGTGCTGCACCGTACTTGTACCGCTCCCACCGTCTGTCAGCATTGGGCTGTACAGTGGATGGGGTAGCACAGCTGTAATGAGAGCCACCACCGTCTGACACTCTGCTGAAAATAGAGAGAAGAGGCCAGACCCGTGGACCTGCATGAAATAGCCCACAGACCAGCAGTGGGCTGGGGACCCCTGCATAGAACACCCACAAGTTGTGGATCCATTATGAGGGTGTACTTGTGGCTATGCTAGATTTAGAATGGGACATGCTGATTTAAGTTTTAAACAAATTCAAGACCGGCAGCTTAGTGGTTGGAGGTGGGGTAAAGTACATTTTCTCTGGAGATCAGATGAAAGCAAAGCTACCCAAGGTAAGCACAGAGGTTTGTTTTTGCTGGATCCACATACGTCTGTGTGTTGTCTGTTCCTCTCCTCATTCCTTCTGGTCTCCATAAAGCCTTCTTGAAAAATTCCACTTTTGGCTAAAGTTTTTTCAGAGAGTAAGTCAGGCTTGCTGCGCTTTCCCCCATCACCCTTCCTTTTCCTCCATTGCCACACACCATCCACCCCCCTTAAGAGGTGGGAATGGAAGTGTGACAGGAGGGATCATTGCAGCAAGCCTAACAAAACAATAGTAAAGTCACAGCGGTGCTGGAAAAGCTGTTGGAGACAAATGTGGACTGATCCAACTCCGCACGACAAAGGCAAGGCAAAACATTACAATGTCTCCTGCGTGTTGAAAAGTAATACAACGATCACCAATAATCTATGAATGGCCCCGGTGGAGAATGAAAGGAGGTCTATTCACCATGCATAGCCCGATGGGACCATTCATAGATTATTGGTGATCATTGTATTACTTTTCCACACGCAGGAGACATTGTAGTGTTTTGCCATTGCAGCAAGCCTGCCCCTTCCGGTCTGAAAGTTTGACATCAAAATTTTCAAGGCGTATTTATGGATAGTGAGAGGAATGAGAACACACAGAGGTACGTGGATCTAGCATGAACATACCACTGTGCCTACCTTGGGTAGTTTATCCTCGGGTGAGGTATGCAGTATTTTAAATAAAAACAAAATGATAGAGGGTGTTCATTCAAAAGAAGGTATTAACCAGAGTGATGGAAAGTGGACTCATACACCTCAAGGTTTTTTTGTTTGGTTTCATGCATGCACTGTACAGGCATATAAATCCCTTCTCCAGGCACAGATCTAAAAACACCATCTTACAGCTAGGTAATGTGCAAATGTGATCTCCTTCTGTAAAACTAGGTTTCCTCAGCTAATAACTGTGTTAAAAGTTTGATGGAATTACCAAAAGCACCAAGTACCCATGATCAGTTTCTGTGTGTGCGACTGCTGCTGTGTGATTTCATCCCACTGTTCAGTCTACGATAGTGACGGCACAGCCTCAATCACTGAGAAGATTGCAGTGTTTAGCAATCACAGTATATCATGCAAGAAGTGGCCAGCATCTGGGCTCATGACTAGATGCTTCAAATGCAATTTATTTAAGTTGGCTTATTGCAGGTACACAAGCTTTGCAATGGAGTGGCTACACTGACCTAGGAAAGCATTTGTGCCTGGAGCAGGGCTTTAAGCCAGCTGCACTTAGATAAAATATGTTACAACACATTAATTCTCCTTCTTGGTTTCCCCTTCTCCTTTGCAGCCAGAGCGTGGACTAGGCTATACGCCAACAATAATCTTTAAACTCCTCATGATCTCCCAAGTGTGCATCACTTCTTCTGTTCTGTCAAGATTTCTTCCTTATTTTTCTTTGCGTTCAATGGACACAGTCTTAAAAAAAAAAAAAAAATACAGAATAAAAAGCCCAGACATGGTCAGTCTTTGGTGATTAAGTGCACAATAGCAGATCTCATGTCTTGTCCTAATTCACTGTTGTACCGCATGAGCAGAGGCTATAGATTATCATCCGCATGTTCCATACCATTCAGGAGGTGGCCAGACCTCTGTATCTCTTAGCATCATGGTTTCAGCGTGAGCACTGTGAATGGAAGTAGTCTAGGTTTGTTGCAGTGTCGTATTTCTTTCCCATTTTAACAAATGGGTACCTCCTTTTTTTACTACTCTAATATAATGTTTGAAAGCAGCTAAACTGTCATTAATATACTGGCCCCATAGTTTGCTACTGTATACAAGCAAGCTTCACAAACGACACAGTGGAATAAATTATAACTCTGATGAGCCCCTTATTAAATACATCACTAACTTTTCCTCTTTTTCGAGTGTTAAACCATTCAAAGCTTGTGACCATTTTGTTATGGCTTGTCTTGAAAATCTGTAAATCTTATGTTTTAGTAAAATATTTTTTTGTTATTCTTCTTTTGCCTTTGTACAGTTTTCCTTGTGTTTTTCCTGTAATACATACGGACTTGAGAAAAAAAAATTAAATGTGTGAATAGGATGTGTGGCAAAATGGATCCATATTCTGTTGTTGGGCTGAAAATGTTGTTAGTTGTTTGATGCTCTAATTACCCTGGCCTAACAGTCCAACAGTCATTTGCTAAACGGTCTCAGATTGGGAGCTGTGTTGAAATGTGAATTTTACAGCAGTTTCAACTGTTTAGGGCACTGAAGAACTGTTCCTTGTTACGGAAGTACGTCACTTCTTCATTTGCAACCCACTTTTTCAAGAATTGAGTGTACAGTAGGAAGAAACCTTAAACCCAAGCAGTCTGATGAACAAGGTTCAATGTGGGATGACTGTAAAAACACATTTGCTTTTATGGGTATTAAACATGAAAATTAAACAGAATTTAAAATGTATCCTTGTATGGTGTTTTCAAATGTATTTGTGTTTCTAGAATTTTCTTAATTCAGATTTCTGCAAATTACTGTTGATCAGATGACATGTAATAATACTTGGGGCTGTCTATGAAGGTCCTTGTTTATCTAGGTATTGGTATGTCTTGTGGAAGTAGACTAAATTCCACTGAACTTTTTGAGTAACCGAAGAAGTCCTTTCACTGCTGATTCAGGTAGCTTCGATGGGTCAGCTCCAGCATTTAATTCAGTGCAACCTTACACCAAGCAGCACTCCATCCAAACCTAAACTAAAGCAAACAAGGTTGTCCAAGTAGATGACTGAAGGTGTGTAAAGTGATCTTGATGCATGCCCTAAACTGGGCATCATGGTGCATTTATAATGAACAAGTGTTTACTTTTCAAGTTACATAAATGAACATGTCAGTTTTTAACCACTGGTAAGGTACATAGTTATCTAGGCTGAAAAAGCCATGTGTACATCCAGTTGAACTTGAGTCTATCTGTACTATTGATGTAGTCAGGGAGAGCTTTTACCCTTTTGACTTCACCTTCCTCTGGATTAAAGTATCACAATCCTTTATTTAGTAAATACCAGGGCTGTACAGAAATCCTCCGACTCCTCCATGAAACCACTCCAGGTACATGGTACCAGACTCCTCAGCTCTGACTTCTTAGTCTAATAGTTACTTAACAGGGTTGTGGAGTTGGTACAAAAATCATCCAACAACTCAGTTTAGGAAACCTCTGACTCCAGGTACCCAAATATTACTCCTTCTAGACTCCACAGCCCTGGTAAATATAGCTGTGGATGCTCTTCAATGTAGGTATGTAAATGTTTAGATCGGGTTGTTCCAGTCTGACATAGATATATGATATAGATTGCATCTCTCATGCTTCTTGTGAATCAGTTGGCTGCTGACCAAAGTTTGCTTTTCACAGTCAGCAGATGTCTTCCCTCCTTCAGATATTGGAAGTCTACTGAACATTAAAGGGCAACTATAAAACTAATTGTATTTTGGCAAACCTCATAATGAATCCTGTAACAAGTGTAGTACAGGACTCAGCAAATATTACCGTGCTGTGTGTGATTTGTAACATGTACGTGCAGAACGGAGCCCCGAGAAGACAATGACTGCCTCGCCCTGAGGAAGAGTCCATTATCATAGGGGATGCCAGTGAGGGCAGACCAGAGTGGAAAAACCTATTTGCAGCCTCCCTCACCCGACTGCATTGTACAGCATGTGACTGCTGCAGCGAGATAGTGTGAGGAGCGAGAGACTGCCACTTTCGCTCCTATTCTGGCCAGCCAATAGTCTGTTACAGGATTGAGTGTCTCTTTCCCTTCTCCTGATGTGCTTCCACATATGCCCTCAAACAGCCACAGCATGACCGGAAGCTCAAAAAGTGATCCAAAGGAGGGGATGCTGAAAATAGATGTATTCACTCTGGTCTTCCCTCACTGGTGTCCCCTGGGATGATGGAATTTTTGACTGTTGCCCAGAAGAGATGGGACTAAGGCTGTACAGACATGTTGCTAGCTTGCTGGTTAGAAAAGTGTTCTGTTGCTATGTAGGGGTGTGGAAAGACGATGGTATGGCGCATATGATCTATCTGCCGAGCAAGAGGACCGTGGAGGTTGTGTGCTGGATCATGTGCTAACTGAGATGCTTGGTATCCCCACTTTGTAGTTCTTTCCCTTTCCACTAACTGCACTTATCAAGTTGTATTTGGGTGTTTTAGATGAACACATTTCTGTCAGTGTGTTCCTTGGCTTTGAAGAAAACAGAGATGCAATCTTACTATAAGATCAAGGAAAAAAATAGTTTAGAGTTTTTCCAACGTCCCAACTATGGATGACTGCATTTCTCTGTTGCTTCATCCTGTCCTTTGTGTTCCTTCATCTAGTGATATCTTGTATCTTAACAAAAAGAAAACAAGTCTGGATAACCCCAGTAAGTTAGCAATATGGTAATGATGAGATCTGTGTAATAATGAAGACCACTTTTTACACCTCTGGATCTGTAGTTGGGCAATCTCCTTTCCCTTAATTTCGATTTTAACACAATGATCCCTGGAAAAGAATGAATTCATTCCTTATGGGCTTAAAACCAAGGCATATTCCCTTTTCTCTTTTGAACACAGGAAATGACTTGAATTAGTGATTAAATATCTTAGATTACTCAAGAAGCTCACTTGAATTTGATTTACCCAGTTTGAGTAATTTTGTCTTTGTAACCCTTTCACGTTATGTAGTGCTATCATCTTCATGAATCCACCTGAACTTATTTTCTTGCATGCAAAATAAATGGAATCCATCACAATTTCAGGTAACCTGTGCTAGTGGGCTGGAGCTTCCAGAATGACCCAGAATTCTCCCTCTTTCTACTAGAGTGTCTTGTGAAAGCCTGCCCTACAAACAGACAAAATAAACATGCTCTGGAGAAAACTGTGCTGCAATGGATCCTGCTCTTCTTTTAGCCATGAGCAGCTTCCTGTTATGCTGGGTACACACTGAGATTTTCTGTCAGATCGATTATTTCCAACATGTTCGATCTGCTTTCTGATCGATTTCCGAGCATTTTCCGATCGATTTCTGTTCACTTTAATAGAAAATCGATCGGAAAGCAAATCGGACATGTTGGAAAACAATCTGACAGTAAATCTCATAGTGTGTACCCAGCATTAGAGTATTCTTTATAATCTCCTGGCTCAGAACTTGCCTTAGTAGCTGTAAGCTTCCATCTTCATATATTAGTTTGTTAGAAGTTATGGGAGTTTGCTGTCCGAGATGCTGAATAATAGTTAAACCTCTTCTGCCTCATATAACATGTTAATGGTAAACAATATGAAGGCACATAGGACCAGTTTACATCTTAAAGTACCCCTGAACCTAGGAGGAGTTTAATTGACATAGGCGCCTTTGAGTGAATGGTGCTGTGACACATCACAGCACCATTCTTTCAGTTCAGTATCCCCAGGGGTCCCCATTCTAGTCAGCCAAAATCTTCCTCTGACTAGAATGTAGATTATGGGCGGGGAGGAAATGGCAGTTATCCTCCATGATCACGCCCCCTTGTACGAGCTGAAAAAAAAAAAAAAAACCCTGCCGCACACTCACCTACTCCTGGAACCCTTCGCTGCCTTTTCCACCCGGACAGCTGTCCCGTTCCACCGCCATGTCCTCTTCTATCAGTCGGTATCTCCACTGCTATGGCGCTCACCCAGAAGTACTTCCGGGTCCCTGCCATAGCAGTGAAGATGCCAACAGATACTAGGGACACGGAGGAAAAATGGAAGAGCTAACGAGGCGGAAAAGGCAGCATAGTGATCCAGGAGTAGGTGAGTTGTGTGGTGGTGCTTTTTTTTTTTTTTTTTTAGGCTTTAAAACATCGGTACAGGGGTACTTTAAATTCCCCACTCTCCTATATACAGTACATGAAATGGTGTACTTGGAAGCATATGGGTGATTTTCGCCTCATTAGCTGGGCATTGCCTTCTGAAATAGGGAGATTCCAGCAAATGGATACTTCTTTCAGATGGATGAAATCACAATCCCCAGCGTGCTTGTGCCCTGAGCCTGTTGTTGGTTACAAGTGATGGATGAAAAAAATGGAACGTCCATACTCTATATGGTGTCATTGGGAGCAGCAGATTCACATTCCACAAGCAAATGTAACCCTAGCGATTTGCGATTCAGCTGTGCAGTGGAAAAGGGCCCTTAGTCTGTCTGGAAATGTGAGTTCTTGGTTTTGGGTGACCACTGGAGGCTTGCAGTGACCACACCACACTATAGCCGTACTCTAATGCAGCATATCTCGGGGCAGACAGAACATCCCTTTGGGGAACAATTGGCTTGCTATTTAGCTTTTGTAAACAGGGTTCCAAGGTATCTAGTAAGAGTAATATTGGCAAACAGGAACCATACATGTTCAAAATTAAACATTTGGAGTTTTGTGACTTTTACGTTTATATAATGCTATTTCATGTGCAGCTATTCTGATCAGTGCTTAGGATTGAGGGCCCGTTTCCACTATCGCGAATTCGCATGGGCAATACAAGTGGATGGGACTGTTTCCACTTGTCAGGTTTTCTGGGCGTTTTTCTGTGCAGAAAAAATCTGCATGGCAGAGCCATCAGAATTCGCATACCGCTATGCGAATCGCATATAATGTATTTATTAGGAAATTCGCATGCGGTTTTGGTATGCGAATTTTCATGCGGATTCGCATACGATTTCGCATATTAACAATGGAAAAGCACACAGGCACTGCAATGGTTAACTTCGCATACACAGTCATCCATGCGAAATCGTATGCTAATTCGCATGCACATTTTTCCCATGGCGATTCCCACCGCACAAGTGGAAACGGGCCCTAAAAGTCAGTTTTATTCAAACCCCATCGTGAGGATATTTCACTACTGTTATCTCTGAAAGAAGCCATATTCCAGTGCAACCTCTGCTTTGTGTGGAGCAGAGTTGAGATTTCTATACCTACAGCAGGGAAATCAGGACTGAACCTCCCAGGGTGGAGAAGTGTTGCTAGCTATGGTTATCTGTTGAAACTGATGTTTAAAGGGACTCCAAACAGTGCAGAAACTATGGAAAGATGCATATCATTTTAAAGCTCTCTTTCTCCTCTTTACAATGATATATAAACCGCCGCCCTACGTCTTTTTTAGTTTTCGCTATTTTTGCGATTGAAATTGCCGCGGCCGCGATTTTCATCCCCAAAATAGAGAAAACTAAAAGGCGTAGGGCGACGATTTAGGTGTCGCCAGAAAGAGAGCTTTAAAATGATATGCATCTTTCCATAGTTTCTGCACTGCTCGGAGTCCCTTTAAGTTATGGATAGTTTTTGCGTGCTGTCTTTTTTGCACTAAAAGACCATCTTATGTATTTACCTATATAAGCTTACAAGTAGACCAGATAAAAACTGAATAAAAAGCTATATCCATTTTCGCAGCACACGAGAAGCTATCTAATTTTAGTTTGTTTAATATAACTTGGTTTTAAATTCAGTGCCATAAATAATTAGGTATTCATTTTTCTGTGACTAGCAGTTCCCAGTCGCAAGATATTAGCTAATTGTTAAAGCTGATTACAGAGGAAAAACTGATAGGCCAACGCTTTCACCCACTAAAATAAGTAGTCAGGCCAATGTAAGATGCACATTAAGTTGACCGACATGTTATAGGTGCTTTTATGTTTTCTTCTCCATCACTCCCTGCTCACCTGCCAGCCTATTTTATGGCTAGCTTGTTTGACCGCTGCAAGAATTGACTTGCCTTATTACCATGGTGTAGCTGGCAGAAACATTGCTTGTTATCTTACCAGCGAGCCAAAACAGCTAATCAGAAATGTTATTTGATGTGTCTTGTAAGTAGCTTTAGTGGGTGAATTGTAAAGAAGCGTTTGCACCTCTTTCCAGAGACCACTTTGCTGGAAGTGTGATAAAATGACTTTAATAGATACTGCATTAACATCCAAGGTGCATTCTTTGCTATGTGAATGCATAAAAAAGTGTACTTTGGGCTGGTGAGTGACGTGTACAGGCCATACAGGAGTGTGCTGTAGTGGAAATGCTCCTGCACTGCTGCAAGCAGTGTAACCCCACTGCAAGTGACAACAGTACTTTACACTTCCCCTGGGCTTGTATGTGGTGCAGGCAGACAGTGGACCACATTTGAAACACAAGTGCGAATGGGCCCTTATACTGGTGGCCACTAATGATCCGATCTTACCATTTCTATGTTACACAAGGGAACTGCCTAAATGATCCATTCAACATACTCATTCAATTTGCCCTTCTACTACATAGATTTGGTAAAATTAGATGAAAAAGATTGGATCATTAGTGACCACCTCAATGGTGCCCATACATGGTACCATTTTTCTTTTTTCAATTCGATAATTTTGTTTCGATTATTCTATTAGATTAAATATAAAGAAGATTTTTTTCCAACATGTTCAATCAGATTTATATAGAAAAAAAGGGGTAATCTATTCTTTTTTTCTTGATCAAAAGAAATTCTTTTCAATTTTCATTCGATCTTTTGGTCAAATAAACGGGAAAATTTAATGTTTTTATTGTACCGTGTATGGACACCATAACCCAGATCTTTCGTTTCTGAATACTATTTGTTCCTTTTTGCAAGCTCCTTGATGTGCGCATTCCAAGAAAACGCATGGTGACAACTTAATATGTAAGTTAACATGAAATAACCCATTTATAAAGACTGCTCTTTCAGTCAGACTGCCCTCATTGTTATCGATTTCCCGGCGTATGGGGAGTTACAGAAAATATATTTTTAGGACTTTAGTGAGAGCAGAGGGAATAAGCAAGTTTCATCTGAAAGCTACTAACTTTGATAGACTGTGATTGGAAGACAGCTGTGTCACCTGAGTTGTAAGGAGAGGTATTGCCATGGAAACTTGCTCAGTTCTATGAGCAGCTACAGCAGTACGCAGCCTGACCAGTATTCTGTCTTGGCTTTTCCCACTTCTTCTTAGCATAGAGAAGGATTTGACCCATTTTTCATTTTTTTCCCTATTGCTGTCTTCATATTGTGGAATATGAAAAGTTCTTCTAAGGATTTGGGTGCTGATTTATCCTCAACTCCTGTTCTGGTGACAGCTGTACAGTTTTATAATACCCTCATAGTTTGGCCTGCTGAGAACAGCTTGAGGTATGATGGGAGTTCCTCCCACCATGAGCAGCCTTACAAGCTTGCTTTACATTTATTATTCATTTTAACCACTTGCCGACCGCACGCTTATACCGTGCGTCGGCAAAGTGGCAGCTGCAGGACCAGCGACGCAGTACTGCGTCGCCAGCTGCAGGCTGATTAATCAGGAAGCAGCCGCTCGCGCGAGCGGCTGCTTCCTGTCAAATCACGGCGGGGGGCTCCGTGAATAGCCTGCGGGCCGCCGATGGCGGCTCGCAGGCTAAATGTAAACACAAGCGGAAATAATCCGCTTTGTTTACATTGTACGGCGCTGCTGCGCAGCAGCGCCGTAAGGCAGATCGGCGATCCCCGGCCAATCAGCGGCCGGGGATCGCCGCCATGTGACAGGGGACGTCCTGTCACAGGCTGCACAGGACGGATAGCGTCCTGTGCAGCCCCGATCACCAGGTGGCCAGGTAGGAGAGGGGGAAAGCGGAATTTCGCCGCGGAGGGGGGCTTTGAGGTGCCCCCCCCGCCAGCCACACGCAGGCAGGAGAGATCGGACCCCCCCAGCACATCAAAAAAGGGGGGTGATCTGATCTCTCTGCCTGGTGTTTGATCTGTGCTGGGGGCTGTAGAGCCCACCCAGCACAGATCACATAATTCAATGCTGGTCCTTAAGGGGGGGGGTAAAGGGTGGGTCCTCAAGTGGTTAAGGAAAACAAATAGTTTTACTTCGAAGTACAACTCCAAAGCTTACTTTTGATTAGTATGGAGAGATTTTCCATCACTTGTACCAGAGACATGACTCACGGTTAGAGGAAACCTCACATTAGAGATGTGTATAGGACTTTGTATGAAGTGGAAACAGGTTTCTGCATTATCTCTAATCCTGCATCATTTCTGTAACTGGCCTGTTTAATAGCCATTTAAAGCGGATCTGAGATGAAAAACTAACTATATAACAAGTAAATTGTCTATATATCTTATCTAAAGCTTAGACCGTTTACACAGCAAATCTAGCTGCAAACAGCTTCCATAGTTTATGATTATTTATCCCTGTGATACAATGAGGGCAGCCATGTTCTGTTTGTCACAGGTTGAGGGCTGGAGATGCTATCAGCTTGCCTGTGTGTAAATTCAGTCCCTTCAGACTTCCTCCTGCCCAGACTGAACTCCCATAAGCCCTTGCTACAGCTCTAAAAAGCTGTGGGTGAGACGTGTTTAGTTTATAGAAAATTAGAGTATTAACCACCCTGGCGTTCTGATAAGATCGCCAGGGAGGCTGCGGGAGGGTTTTTTTTAAATTAAAAAAAAACTATTTCATGCAGCCAACTGAAAGTTGGCTGCATGAAAGCCCACTAGAGGGCGCTCCGGAGGCGTTCTTCCGATCGCCTCCGGCGCCCAGAATAAACAAGGAAGGCCGCAATGAGCGGCCTTCCTTGTTTTGCTTACACAGTCGCCATAGCGACGAGCGGAGTGACGTCATGGACGTCAGCCGACGTCCTGACGTCAGACGCCTCCGATCCAGCCCTTAGCGCTGGCCGGAACTTTTTGTTCCGGCTGCGCAGGGCTCAGGCGGCTGGGGGGACCCTCTTTCGCCGCTACTCGCGGCGAATCGCCGCAGAGCGGCGGCGATCGGGCAGCACACGCGGCTGGCAAAGTGCCGGCTGCGTGTGCTGCACTTTATTTGGCGCTTGCACCTCTTTCCAGAGACCACTTTGCTGGAAGTGTGATAAAATGACTTTAATAGATACTGCATTAACATCCAAGGTGCATTCTTTGCTATGTGAATGCATAAAAAAGTGTACTTTGGGCTGGTGAGTGACGTGTACAGGCCATACAGGAGTGTGCTGTAGTGGAAATGCTCCTGCACTGCTGCAAGCAGTGTAACCCCACTGCAAGTGACAACAGTACTTTACACTTCCCCTGGGCTTGTATGTGGTGCAGGCAGACAGTGGACCACATTTGAAACACAAGTGCGAATGGGCCCTTATACTGGTGGCCACTAATGATCCGATCTTACCATTTCTATGTTACACAAGGGAACTGCCTAAATGATCCATTCAACATACTCATTCAATTTGCCCTTCTACTACATAGATTTGGTAAAATTAGATGAAAAAGATTGGATCATTAGTGACCACCTCAATGGTGCCCATACATGGTACCATTTTTCTTTTTTCAATTCGATAATTTTGTTTCGATTATTCTATTAGAGTAAATATAAAGAAGATTTTTTTCCAACATGTTCAATCAGATTTATATAGAAAAAAAGGGGTAATCTATTCTTTTTTTCTTGATCAAAAGAAATTCTTTTCAATTTTCATTCGATCTTTTGGTCAAATAAACGGGAAAATTTAATGTTTTTATTGTACCGTGTATGGACACCATAACCCAGATCTTTCGTTTCTGAATACTATTTGTTCCTTTTTGCAAGCTCCTTGATGTGCGCATTCCAAGAAAACGCATGGTGACAACTTAATATGTAAGTTAACATGAAATAACCCATTTATAAAGACTGCTCTTTCAGTCAGACTGCCCTCATTGTTATCGATTTCCCGGCGTATGGGGAGTTACAGAAAATATATTTTTAGGACTTTAGTGAGAGCAGAGGGAATAAGCAAGTTTCATCTGAAAGCTACTAACTTTGATAGACTGTGATTGGAAGACAGCTGTGTCACCTGAGTTGTAAGGAGAGGTATTGCCATGGAAACTTGCTCAGTTCTATGAGCAGCTACAGCAGTACGCAGCCTGACCAGTATTCTGTCTTGGCTTTTCCCACTTCTTCTTAGCATAGAGAAGGATTTGACCCATTTTTCATTTTTTTCCCTATTGCTGTCTTCATATTGTGGAATATGAAAAGTTCTTCTAAGGATTTGGGTGCTGATTTATCCTCAACTCCTGTTCTGGTGACAGCTGTACAGTTTTATAATACCCTCATAGTTTGGCCTGCTGAGAACAGCTTGAGGTATGATGGGAGTTCCTCCCACCATGAGCAGCCTTACAAGCTTGCTTTACATTTATTATTCATTTTAACCACTTGCCGACCGCACGCTTATACCGTGCGTCGGCAAAGTGGCAGCTGCAGGACCAGCGACGCAGTACTGCGTCGCCAGCTGCAGGCTGATTAATCAGGAAGCAGCCGCTCGCGCGAGCGGCTGCTTCCTGTCAAATCACGGCGGGGGGCTCCGTGAATAGCCTGCGGGCCGCCGATGGCGGCTCGCAGGCTAAATGTAAACACAAGCGGAAATAATCCGCTTTGTTTACATTGTACGGCGCTGCTGCGCAGCAGCGCCGTAAGGCAGATCGGCGATCCCCGGCCAATCAGCGGCCGGGGATCGCCGCCATGTGACAGGGGACGTCCTGTCACAGGCTGCACAGGACGGATAGCGTCCTGTGCAGCCCCGATCACCAGGTGGCCAGGTAGGAGAGGGGGAAAGCGGAATTTCGCCGCGGAGGGGGGCTTTGAGGTGCCCCCCCCGCCAGCCACACGCAGGCAGGAGAGATCGGACCCCCCCAGCACATCAAAAAAGGGGGGTGATCTGATCTCTCTGCCTGGTGTTTGATCTGTGCTGGGGGCTGTAGAGCCCACCCAGCACAGATCACATAATTCAATGCTGGTCCTTAAGGGGGGGGGTAAAGGGTGGGTCCTCAAGTGGTTAAGGAAAACAAATAGTTTTACTTCGAAGTACAACTCCAAAGCTTACTTTTGATTAGTATGGAGAGATTTTCCATCACTTGTACCAGAGACATGACTCACGGTTAGAGGAAACCTCACATTAGAGATGTGTATAGGACTTTGTATGAAGTGGAAACAGGTTTCTGCATTATCTCTAATCCTGCATCATTTCTGTAACTGGCCTGTTTAATAGCCATTTAAAGCGGATCTGAGATGAAAAACTAACTATATAACAAGTAAATTGTCTATATATCTTATCTAAAGCTTAGACCGTTTACACAGCAAATCTAGCTGCAAACAGCTTCCATAGTTTATGATTATTTATCCCTGTGATACAATGAGGGCAGCCATGTTCTGTTTGTCACAGGTTGAGGGCTGGAGATGCTATCAGCTTGCCTGTGTGTAAATTCAGTCCCTTCAGACTTCCTCCTGCCCAGACTGAACTCCCATAAGCCCTTGCTACAGCTCTAAAAAGCTGTGGGTGAGACGTGTTTAGTTTATAGAAAATTAGAGTATTAACCACCCTGGCGTTCTGATAAGATCGCCAGGGAGGCTGCGGGAGGGTTTTTTTTAAATTAAAAAAAAACTATTTCATGCAGCCAACTGAAAGTTGGCTGCATGAAAGCCCACTAGAGGGCGCTCCGGAGGCGTTCTTCCGATCGCCTCCGGCGCCCAGAATAAACAAGGAAGGCCGCAATGAGCGGCCTTCCTTGTTTTGCTTACACAGTCGCCATAGCGACGAGCGGAGTGACGTCATGGACGTCAGCCGACGTCCTGACGTCAGACGCCTCCGATCCAGCCCTTAGCGCTGGCCGGAACTTTTTGTTCCGGCTGCGCAGGGCTCAGGCGGCTGGGGGGACCCTCTTTCGCCGCTACTCGCGGCGAATCGCCGCAGAGCGGCGGCGATCGGGCAGCACACGCGGCTGGCAAAGTGCCGGCTGCGTGTGCTGCACTTTATTTGGCGCAAATCGGCCCAGCAGGGCCTGAGCGGCAGGCTCCGGCGGTACTGGACGAGCTGAGCTCGTCCATACCGCCCAGCTGGTTAAAACAAAACAAAAAAAGTATTTGGCTTGAGGAATGCCCTATAAACTATATGAAAGGAACACAATTATGCAATGAGTAAAAGTTTATCTCAGATCCACTTTAAAAACAAAAACACTGTTCTTCTTGTTGCTGGCCTCCAATGGGTCCATATGATGCTGGGCAGAATCGTGACCAGGCTGACCAATAAAAGGCTATACCAACTCTGGAAAATATTCAGCATTTTGTCTCTAGAGCAGGAAATATATAGCATCACAAAGGCTTACTTTTATATCTAAAAAGCCTTACTATAATCTTTCCTCTGCTGTGGTCACATGACTATGCCTTTAGGAAGAAGCTGGTTCAGGTTGCATGCTGGGAGACAACTTCTCTGTCTGCAATATTGGTTTTCTTTCCCAGCATGCACCCAGCGTTTACAGCTTCCTGAATGTTAAAGCAAATTTACGGTATTTATTTTAGACACGGTGTATGTGGTGATTGGAGATGGTCAGGTACATGCAGACAATTCTGGCTTGCATACAAATTCCATGCAACTTGGAACCAGTTTGATTGACCTAATTCCAAGCTGCATGTAGGCCAGAATTATTAGCATTTCACTGACCATCTTTAGAGATGACTAGTTCTGCTTTAAAGCTCTAACTAAAAAACTTGGCCAGAGACGCACACCTTCATCATCGTTGAAGAATCTTTAGCTAAAAATTAGAGCAAATCTGCTGATCAGTTTGTCAGTGTAGGCTGGCAGGTAAATATCATCCACTCCTTGTACATAAGCTATTGCTGCACTTTGAAAATGACCCGTATACACCATATGCTATGTATAGTACTGTCTAGAACTACAGGCCATAACTAAATTTATTATGTCCTCCCTGCTTAATGTCACTTGTGCAGGATTACTCCCAAGATCTCCCTACCTCCAGGTATACAGTTTATAAAGAAGCCACCTACTCCTAATAGATTGTAAATAGTTATTACAGATTTGTAACCTACATAGTTGACCGCTGTTCTGGATGTTTTTCTTTCTTCTGCATGCAAATCAGTCTGTCATTTGAGAGCTAAAACTCAATATATTTTTTATTTCTTGTCAAGTTAAAAAAAAAAGGAACTAACTTTTTAAGAAGGCATTTTCATACACAAGTTCTGTGAAATGGTTTTGAAGTTCTAACTGTGCAGCCGCTCATGCAGACTTATGTATGTTTAAAGTTCTTTAACTTAATGTAACACTGTGTGATGGCTCATTATGAATGTTTAATAGGTCTTCTCCTACGATGGCATGTCTCAATGTAAGATAACTTTACAAATAAAAGGAAGAACGTGGCTTAAGTCCTCCTTTTGTTCCATGGAAACGATTATATGGAGTTCTACAATATGCAGCAGATGCATGTGAACAGTGCTTGCCTGGACTGAGATCACTGTATTCAAAAATAACCCTCCACAGTCCATGACTGGCAGCGATACAAAATACTGTAGAATGGTATCACACATTTCACATCTACTATAACACTGTTTTCTGGCATTGTTTGAGGCTGGGAACACACTTGTCTGTGCAGGAAATCATGAGGCTGGGTTTCCACTAGCTGCCACGCATCCTACAAAGATGTTCACCTGCACTACCTATTCTGCGAGAATGCAGCCAAATCCCAGTGTTATGGGATTCGCTGCCACTCGCACCAAAACTGACAGCAATGTCGGCCAAATCGGTATGGAAAGTGATTTGGCCAGCAGCATCATTATTCCCTAGAGTTTCCCAGCGCGATTTGCCTGCAGGGAAACTGCAGATTCAGCCGATTTCTGCGCTAATGGAAACAGGCCCTCAGTGTTCTGATGTGTGTTTCTCTCTGTGGTTTTTTTTTTTTTGGGGGGGGGGGGGGGGTCATTTAGGTATTTACTTTTTTTAAAATGTCCTTTTTTAGTGGAGAAAAATACCATTTTTATATTTGGAAAAAAAACACCACAATGGTAAAAGAGCAATTATTGCCCATGTAAACCCGTCCATCCTGGCGGATCGGTGTAGATGACAATTCATTCATACCAAACAATCAATCCATTAAAGTAATCACATGTGGCAAATTTCACTCTTCAAGGTCCTCATTTTTGCACTTCTGCTAACGATCTGATGACCATTGTGCCGTTGCTGAAATAAAATGCCCTCTAAATTTGCTCGTTATTAAGTTGAATCGCTTGTTTTTTTTTTTCTTTTTTTACCGACAGTGATTAAGCATATGTACAGACCTTAACCACTTAACAACCGCCTAACGCCCATGGGCGTCGGCGGGTCGTTAATGGTATAGCATGGAAACGGCCGCTCGAACGAGCGGTCTTTCCATGCCAGTTCACGGAGGGTGTCTCCGTGAACAGCCGGAGAGCCGCCGATTGCGGCTCGCCGGCAAAATGTAAACGTGCGGGGAGCGCCGTGACGTAGATCGGCGATCCCCGGCCTCTGATTGGCCGGGGATCGCCGCCATCTGATAGGCAGAAGCCTATCCTATCAGGTGCAGGACGGATATCCGTCCTACGCCGCTCAGGAGGAGAGGGAGGAAAAGCTGGGGAGGGTGGAAAGCGCTCCGGAGGGGGGCTTTGAAGAGCGCCCCCCCCCCCCCCGGAAAGTGCGGGTAGCCGGCGGTGATCAGACCCCCCCTCCAGCAGGACATCCCCCTAGTGGGGGGAAAAAAAGGGGGGGGGGTCTGATTGCCCTGGCTATTTCCTGATCGGTGCTGCGGGCTGGAGAGTCCACGCAGCACCTATCAGAAGAAAATCCCCTGGTCCTTAAGTGGTTAAGGGTGTGTGTGCATACATCAACTTTAATTGATCATTGCTGATAATTTGCCAGTGTTAGCACCTCCATGTAGTATCTATGCAAAATCTCCTGGCACTGACTACAGGGCTGTGTTAAAATTGTATGTGTACACACCCTAATTCTGGGAATACATGGTTTGTTTCTGGCGCTCTATTTTCCTCTCAATCGTATTTGCCGCTCAATTCTGCAATCGATTCTCTTCTGCTCATTTTCCTTATCTTTTTCCATTCACTTCTATCAGAAATCGAGCGGCAAAAGGATTGAAAGGGAGATTGGACATGTCGGAAATTATCAAACCATCTAATCACCTCAAAAACGAACCATGTATGCAGAGCAAAAAGGTGGCCACTGATACAATCTTTTTCATCCAATCTTACCAAATCAATGTAGTATAAGGGTAAATTGAGTTAATATATTGAATTAATCATTGACCGCTTCTTATATTACATAGAAATGGTAAGATTAGATGAAAAAGGTCATTAGTGGCCACCATAGGTTTGAGCAATTCAATTGGTTTAGGGAAGACATGTTCCCCTTCAACAATCAATCCCCTGTAATAGCCATCAGGAATGGGCCGCATGTGCGCACACCTGCTGCCACCCAGATTGCTGCTAAGCAGCTCCTGCTGGACGGTGTTATTCATCCAGAAAGCAGTTTTGTTTACAATAAATAGGTGAAAATATACTGTCAAAACTATTTTAAGTTTTCGTGCTTGTTGGTGATTTAACCACTTGAGGACCACAGTGTCACACACACACACACACACACACACACACACACACACACACACACACACACACACACACACACACACACACACACACACACCACCCCCCCCGGGACCAGGCCATTTTTAGTTAAATAGACCATTGCAGCTTTAAGGCCAAGCTGCAGGGCCATACACCACAGCACACAAGTGAGAGCTCTCTGTTGGTAGGGTCTGACTTTACTTGGGCGATTTGCGATAATCGCCGCAAACGCATAGCCTGCACCATTTTCAGGTGATTTCCCGGGGTTCGAGTTTAGTGCTAAAGAAGCGCTAAACGCAATCGCCAAAAAATTGCTGAGTGTGAAATTTTTTTTTTCTTTCCGCACAAAATTGCCATAGCAAAAGTGCTAGCGGTTTGCAAACAGTAAGTGTGAATGGGTCCTTAGGCTTTACACAGCCAGCATTCAAATCATCACTAAGCTTATTCCAGATGTTAGAGAATTGTCCACAGAAACCATAGAGATAGCGTTGTCCAACTGCCACTTAAATTTACAGTCTCATAAAAATGATCGGGCTGGTTTCACTTCTTCCCCTGCTGACTGATTGGAAAAGTTGTCAAGGAAATGCACAACTAACAATCTTCTCTTGATGACTGTTGCATGTTATTGTGTATCTACATAACAATCAATTGGCTATACTGGATAATCTCATCTGTTATGTTCATCCAAATATCCAGTGGAAAAACTGGTTGTGGATAATATTAGATTTCTCTCTGTCTGTAGCAAGATTCAGTTACTGTGCTGCCATGCGTACATTTAATAATAGCACTTGTTAATTTGGGCACCTGCTGTTGCCAATAGTTTGAATATCGGTAATGAGATATCAATATTCTACAATCAGTTTCTGCAACCTTTATGTAACAGTAACTTCACCAACCAGTACACACACCTACACCCTGGCCACAAACATTCTGCTATAGCCAATTACAGTAGTCTGCTATACATTTGCATAGCCAAGCTCCAGAATCCATTGATGACCAGGGCTGTGGATTTGGTACAAAAATCATCAGACAACTCAGTTTATGAAACAGACTCCAGGTACCCGAAATTACTCTGGCTCCTCAGCCCTGGAAGTGACTTCTGATATCTGAAGTGTGCCAAACCCTGGAGCCAGTAAAGAACACCTGCTGCGCTAGTAGCTGGAGTTCAGCTATAAAATAGCCAAACCCTGATGCAGCCATTACCTCATAGCCTATAGCAGCACCTAAGTTAACAATCAGGCCCAAATTAACTGCTTTGTGTTGCCACACAGACCATCTACTATCACAAGAAAAGTGTTGGACTATAAAATAAAGCAATATGGGCATATTACACAATAACAGCAATGACACTTTTTTCAGCTCCATGAAGCTGCCCCCCCCTACAATCATTACAAATAAAAATTCCATCAAGATTTGTTAGTGCTACATTTGTGCTGCTTCAATTTTAAAGATGGCACTTTTTTTTCCAGACAATATCACCCAGTTCCATACAACAATCTATGGACATGAAACTGATATGGGTGGGTAGTGCTGTGCATGTGCTTATTTATGCAATATTCTAGTTTTTATAAAAAAGGTCAAAAGTTCACTTCTCACACACAATTGCAAAGGCTGAGTAAACTTTTGACCTTTATAAAAACTTGAATATCTAAAAAAAAAAAAAAAAAATGTTTGCAGCACAAACACAGCACTACCCAACCCGACCAGGTTATGTCCAACCATGCTAGATGTCCATAACTCAGCTCAGTTGTACATTGTTGCACATGTGCAGCTCTACACCTACTTGATCGCACTCCCATGCCCAGGAGCATTTTGTGCATGTGCGGTTACAAACCTTAACTACACAGGCACAAAATGCTGCCTGGCAACTGCAAAGTCTACTTAACCTTCTGCCGCCCGCGTCACGCCAGCAGGCGTGGCCGCGGCGGCAGCTCCAGGACCGCCTAACGCCAATTGGCGTAAAGTCCTGGGGCTCTGTTTTGCATAAGATCGCGCGCATGGTGCGCGCGCATCTCATGCTCGGAGGGCGGAGCTCCGCCCCGCCTTCAGTCTCCGAGCGGCTATTGCCGCTCGGGAGACTGTTAGACGGCGATCGCGCCGTCTATTTACTAGGTGCAGCGCTGCACTGGGGACAGCCGTGTGACACGGCTGTCCCCATGGGGGACAAGAGAGCGATCGGCTCTCATAGGCAGAAGCCTATGACAGCCGATCGCCATAATTGGCTGGCTGTGGGGTGGGTGGGAATAAACTTACAAAAACAGGGTGTTTTTTTTTTTAAAAAAAACAACAAAACAACATTTAAAAAAAAATAAACATGGGGGGAGTGATCAGACCCCACCAACAGAGAGCTCTGTTGGTGGGGAGAAAAGGAAGGGGGGGGGGGATCACTTGTGTGCTGAGTTATGCGGCCCTGCAGCTTGGCCTTAAAGGGGAACTGAAGAGAGAGGTATATGGAGGCTGTCATGTTTATTTCCTTTTAATCAATACCAGTTGCCTGGCAGCCCTGCTGGTCTATTTCTCTGCAGTAGTATCTGATGAAAACCAGAAACAAGCATGCAGCTAGTCTTGTCAGATCAGACTTATAAGTCTGAACCACTGAAACACCTGATCTGCTGCATGCTTGTTCAGGGGCTATGGCTAATAGTATTAGAGGCAGAGGATCAGCAGGGCTGCCAGGCAACTGGTGTTGTCTAAAAGGAAATAAACATGAAAGCCTCCATATACCTCTCTCTTCAGTTCCCCTTTAAAGCTGCAGTGGCCATTTTAGCTAAAAATTGCCTGGTCACTAGGGGGGTTTAGCCCTGCAGTCCTCAAGTGGTTAAAAGTGTGCTCCACAGCGTAAAAATATTTTATGCCATGGAACGCTCTCCTCTTTTCTAACCATCCATTTTATGCCATGGAGCGCTCTCCTCTTTTCTAACCATCCATTTTATGCCATGGAGCGCTCTCCTCTTTACGTAGTTTGTGGTGTGGCGCCCACTCTCAATACTCAGCAACCACGTCTAAGCTTTTTGGGGTTGGGAACCCCAATTTTTCAAACAAGTGACACAAATAGACTGCGCTAAGAAATTATTTCATTAAAAATGTATATAAGTAGACAACAAAATGTTTCATACATTTTTTTGTTTATCATTTTATTATTTTATGCAAGTAAGGAATTATTGCAATTCCATAATCAAATTCATTATTGCTATCTAAATAGGAGCTTCTTTATATACATTTTTAATGAATAAATAATTTACCGCAGTCTGATATTTGTGTCGCTCTCCTCTTTAGCCATCCACTTTAATCCAACCATAGGGAGACTCCGTGGGGCATTAGTTTGTGGAAGTGCAAGACATAAATATAGTATTTTTTTTTTTTACTTTAAAGTGTACCTGAGATGGGAAAAATAAAAAAATCTTTATACATATCTGGGGCATCCCCCAACCCCCTTTAGGCTGACTTCACCTTCTTCCCAAGTCACCTGGATTCTCTGCTAGGCCGCCTGGTAATTTTGTCAGTCATCACAGTCCGTCTACAGAACACTCCTGGCTGTGGAAGCGCGACAACATACTAACTAGCAAAACTGGGGCGAATTGTGGAGGATCCAGGTGGTGCAGGACGGCGGCAAGGTTCCAAGCATACTGGAGAGGGCTTGAGGAGGAAACCCCAGGTATGTATGAATTTTTTATTTCCTTTGTTTCCTTTAAGGGAATATTAGGCTTCACCTGTGCCTATGAGGGATAGCTTGCTGGTTAGCCGTAGTTATTTGGGTTGAAAAAAAAGACATATGTCCATCAAGTTCAACCAGAAAAAGTACACCAGCCTGCTCCCTCACATATCCCTGTTCCAGAGGAAGGTGAAAAACCCTTACAAGGCATGGTACAATTAGCCCCAAAAGGGAAAAAATCCTTCCTGACTCCATATGGCAATAAGATAAAATCCCTGGATCCACACCAACAGGCATTACCTAGTAATTCTAGCCATGGATGCCAACAACAATGTATTATAAGCAGTGCTCCCCTGCTCCCAGAAATGAAGTGGAAACAGCCCTGCTCCAGAACAAGGGCTTCGGCCTACACTTCCTACTTAATTTAACACCTGTATTACAGCTAATTCCTTCCCCTAGCATTCTGACTATATTTGTTACATGGGAGCATATTGGCCATACGTGAAATATGAGGGGGCATGCTGAGTATACAGATCTGTGGTTGGAGTGGTGATTATATTTACATAGTTACTAACAAAATGTTTGGCAAGCAGGGATGGTCAAATGAGATGCAAATTCTGTATGCAAATTTATACAGCTTTTAAAATGGACCACTAACGATCAAGCACAATTAGAAGATACTGATAAATGATGATTTTGCAACAATAATTAAAATGAATGATAATAAAATTGTGCAAATAATTTTTATATAATGTGTGCATAGCTTTACTAATGGAACCACATTGCTCCATTTAGATAAACGCTATTTATTCTTGCACAAAGCATTCAATAGATTCTTGGAAACAGGAACTTCTGTACTCAGAATACAGGAATAACATAACAGGTGCAGAACAAGAAGGGTAAACAGGAAGAAGACAAAAGGGAAATTGTTACCAACAGTTCAGAGCCTAGACTATTTCTTCACAGCACTACTTGAAAATGTGTGAAGCCTTTTTAAATGTCCAGTATTTCTGCATAAATGGCAAATTTCTGCATAGCTGACAAAAATGTTAACAGATTTTCACACACGTTCTTAAACCAAATACTAAAGGCTCCTATAACCAAAGAAATCCAAAACATTTTGTGTTTGTTCATTTAGTAGGAAAATTAGTCTCTTACAAATTTATGTGACAAAAGTATTTCATGGAACTAGTGCGCTCTTGGGCCACAATACTTTTGACAACCATACAAATTGATCTACCAATGAAGCAGAAGATGGAGTTGTGCCTTTACATATTCCTGCAGAATATGCTGGTACAATTTAGAATGCCAAGCTGTCCTGGATCTGAGGTGAGCACAAGCTCTCATGTTGTCACCACAATCAGGCCAATCCAAATTATCAGCGGCGGCGCCAAAAACTCCTGCACTGCTTTTACTTGTTCAGCCCAGCCCTCGCTCCATGCCCTTAGTCTACGGCTGTACCCAATTAAAAGTCTAAAGCACCCTCATGTATTTTATTACATTTATCAGTGGGAACATGACAGTAAACACCTACCCTGCTTTTAGTTTTATTCTTCTCAGTCTAATCTGTTATCAACTGTGATAAGGATCCACCGACTGATTCAGTCTAGGTTTGACCTGGAATCATTATAGCGGATTCACTCTTCTGTAAAGTCTTTTCAAGCCTAAGCCTGCCCCCTCCTGGCTCAAATTTCCTACTCAGAAGAGCTGTTGACATGGGAGGGGCTGCTGCTGCTGCCCAGAAAGAAGCTTTGAAACAGACCAGGGTATCTGTGTGCAGTGTGCAGACAGTCATTATCTACTGTATGCAGTTTCATTTCTATGAGAGATACTTCCTACAGGCAGCCACACAGCATACCAGAATAATAGTTGAAAGCAGACAGATGAAAGGCTGCAGCAGCCCTCCTTGTCTATAGTCTCATAGAGGCTAGACAGCACATCCAGAACAGCTTATAACCTGGCGGCCATATTGGATATTTCCTGGAGCAATAATGGATAAAAACACTCAAAAAGGCACACCAAAGTGGTGAAATTATCAGGTAGAGCATTTATTCTTTACAAGCTATCAACTGATATGTTTATTTTGTGTTAATCGTTCATCTCTGGTTCCCTTTAAAGTTATTGGGAATCTTTAATTTAAAAAAAAAAATAAACCAGATACTTACCTAAGAAGAGGGAAGGCTTTGCGTGGCTGTCCTGCTGATACACTGCCACTAATACTTTAAGCCATAAACCCTGAACAAGCATGCAGATTAGAGGTTTCTGACAAAAAAAAATATGACGAGGTTGCTGCAGGTTTGTTTTTGGTGAGTTATTTAGACACTACTGACCAGAAACATCAGCAGGACTGCCAAACAACTGGTATTGTTTAACCACTTGCCGACCGCACGCTTATACCGTGCGTCGGCAAAGTGGCAGCTGCAGGACCAGCGACGCAGTTCTGCGTCGCCGGCTGCAGGCTAATTAATCAATTCACGGCGGGGGGGCTCCGTGAATAGCCTGTGGGCCGCCGATGGCAGCTCGCAGGCTAAATGTAAACACAAGCGGAAATAATCCGCTTTGTTTACATTGTACGGCGCTGCTGCGCAGCAGCGCCGTAAGGCAGATCGGCGATCCCCGGCCAATCAGCGGCTGGGGATCGCCGCCACGTGACAGGGGACGTCCTGTCACTGGCTGCACAGGACTGATAGCGTCCTGTGCAGCCCGGATCACCGGGGAGGGGACAGGTAGGAGAGGGAGGGGGGGAATTTCGCCGCGGAGGGGGGCTTTGAGGTGCGCCCCCCCCGCAACATGCCTGCAGGCAGGAGCGATCAGACCCCCCCCCCCCCCATCATCCCCATAGGGGGGAAAAAAGGGGGGGCGATCTGATCGCTCTGCGTGCCCGCTGATCTGTGCTGGGGGCTGCAGAGCCCACCCAGCACAGATCCCAACAAACAGCGCTGGTCCTTAAGGGGGGGTAAAGGGTGGGTCCTCAAGTGGTTAAAGGGACATTGAGGAGTAACAGAAATTAAAAGATTACACTTACCTGGGGCTTTTTCCAGCCCACCGTAGGTGGTGAGGTCCCCCGACATCCTCCTGGTTCCTCTCCATATGCCTCAGCCAGCCCAGTTACAGGCGACACCTGGGCCAGCTCTTCCCAGTTCCCGACACTCGTCGTCATCACAGCGGCCGGCATGACAGGTCTGCGCATGCGCCGTTTTCCGCGCATGTGCAGACCTGTCACTCCAGCCGCCGTGATGACAACGAGCATCAGGAGCCAGTAAAAGCCGACCCGGGTGTCGCCGGTAATGGGGGCCGGCGGAGGCATATGGAGAGGAGCCAGGACGACGCCGGCGGACCTCACCGCCTACGGTGGGCTGGAAAAAGCCCCAGGTAAGAGTAATAGTTTAATTTCTGCCACTGCTCAGGGTCCCTTTAAAAGGAAACAAATATGTCAGCCTCCACATACCTTTCACTTCAAGTTCCTGTTAAGGTTTACCGGAGAACTCCTCTTACTTTAAAAATTACCAGTCTAGCCATTACTTTACCCTTCAATGATTGAAATTCATGGAAAATCTAAGATAAGTTTTGTCATGGGTATTCTGCAGTGTCCCGTCCCCCCCCCCCCCCCCCCCGTCCCCCCCCACAGAATACACACAGCGTTTACCCTCCATGCTTATAAGTTTTGCTTTGTTGCAAAGATTTCATTTCCTGTTCCCATGACAAGCAGTGTCACCACAAGGGAGTGAGGGGACAATTTCCCATTGTGGCTACAGCTGTAAGCTTTTATCAGAAGTCCAAACCCAGCCCACTCCAAAATTAAAAGGCATAATATTTAAATGTAGCTATTGAATTGAAATGCTAGCCCAGTGAATCTTGGTATTGTACAGGGATACTGGATGCAGACACAAGATTGTTAGAAGTTAATGGGATGGCTCAGCACTGTAGGCATGCTCAATATTAAAATTGCCATTGACTAGAGAAACCTAAATGTGTACATGCCAAAGACCTTTTATAGCCTTCAATTTGAATACTGTATTGGGCTGAAATGTCCAAGGACCCATTGGAGGCCAGCAACAAGAAGAACAGTGTTTTTGTTTTTAAAGTGGATCCGAGATAAACTTTTACTCATTGCATAATTGTGTTCCTTTCATATAGTTTATAGGGCATTCCTCAAGCCAAATATTTTGTGTTTTAATACTCTAATTTCCTATAAACTAAACAAGGCTCGCTCGCAGCTCCTTTTGTGCCTTGGCACTTTAGCAAGGGCTTATGGGAGCTCAGTCTGGGCAGGAGGAGGTTACTAGCCATTGATTTCAGAGGCAGAGGGGAGGAAGAGAGGGGACTGAATTTACACACAGGCAAGCTAATAGCATCTCCAGCCCTCAGCCTGTGACAATGTGACAAACAGAACATGGCTGCCCGCATTGTATCACAGGAATAAATAATCAAACTGTTGAAGCTGTTTGCAGCTAGATATGCTGTGTAAAACTATCTAAACTTTAGATAAGATATATAGACAAGTTACTTGTTATAGTTAGTTTTTCATCGTGGATCCGCTTAAGCACAAGTAGACAAGGCATGCAATATGACAGTATCAGTACGTGAGAAGAGTCAGACTCAACTCACTACACAAGAACAGGAATACCCCGAGGATACTGCTCAGTGTAACCATAAAAACTGACACAAGCAGAAATATTGGAGGCTTCCTGTTCAAAGCTGGAGTAAAAATAGCCTTCAAAACAAAGAACAGCTGTAAAAAAAAAAAAAAAAAAGTCTATGAAGCTTGGTACATCATCAGATATCTTCATGCTTGCCTTAAAGAATAACTGTCAGGCTGCAGAAGCTAATTTAAACCTCTATTCTCCTGTGTTAAACAGTTTAGAAGGAAGCCAAAAAGGCATTAGTGAAGATAAAAATCTCTCTTACCTTTGATGTGTGCTTATCAGAAAAGCTGTTAGACCCAAGCAGGACGCAAGCCGCATACTATACTGCAAAGCATTCTGGGGCCCTCCCCTCGGCTGCTAATGAGACGTTACAGCAGCTTGTAATCAGTCCAGCGCGTAGCACTGATAAATCTCCAGGCAGAGTACACTGCAGGAGTCCGCTATTGTTCCTAGCCACATGGCTCATTAATATTCACTGCACACTAGTGTTATTCAGTACGAGCTTTTCTGTGATCAGGAAGCAGGCAGGACATGACGACACAATTGGCTTCATAGAAGACAGAAAAACATGGAACCTGCCATGAGCTGTCAGGAGCATCAATCTCTGCATATACTATATACAAATCCTGTGAAGTACAAACGTGGAACGTGAAATGCATATGTAATGTAAGTACAGCCTATATTTAGCTACTGATACATGTGTTTATTTTCTCTGAGACCTTATACCTAACAGCTCCTCTTTAAAATGTGAACTGATCCTTTTCTACAACTACATACAGACTTTGCATTAATGTTACCTGGAACATTTCATGATCACTTCAAGTGATCGTTTGCCAACAGTGACTGTAGAGACATGCTGCTTATATTTCTGTTGAGCAGCATGTATTCTCCGATGAAGAGGGAAGGAGGAAAGAAGAATAGCATACCCTGATGTGCAGAAGTACAATTGCAATCATCCAACTGAATATTACATGGCTGATTACTGAAGAGACTGCAACAGAGAGTAGGGGACACTTTGTAATGGTTTTGGAAAAGTCTACCATCTACACAATTGTTTTGATTAGCAGGCATCTACTGTATATGGCTTTAAGCCTTGTATATACTGTATGTTCTCTCTCTCTCTCTCTCTCTGGCAGTGGGTGCTGCCTCTGCAGAGAATATGTATGCATGATGGACTTTGAACCTCCTTGATGCATGGCCAAGAGAACAAGTGTGAGATCATCTTGGCCAAGTGCCGGCCAAGGGCATTCCTCCTTACCCCTTCCGTTCCAGTTTACAAAAGACCTTTCCCCACTTCATAGTAGCAGTATAGATTGCTAGCCTGCAGATTAGCAGTACACCTTTACAGTAATCACCCCCAAACTATATCCCAGTATAATCCCAAGTGAATGAGTTCTGATCCATGCAGGCAGCTGTACTTGTGCATGTGTATGCACCTTTAGTTATGGTTTCCCAAACTGATACCACTAATGCCTGACCTGTCAAACCGTGGTGACTCCAGGCTTCGCCCATGGAGATACTGTAAAGAGGAACATCAGGCTTTTGTTTTCCTCCAAGCAGAAACTGACAGTAGGATGCTGCACCTAATATAAAAACAGTGAAGTTTGTCTTCCTTAGAATTAGTTGGTTTGACACCAAAGGACAGCAGGAAGATCTGAGATCTGTGAAATGTGAATGACACCTCTAGAGAAAAAAAACGTTGTGGATGGCGGCTCCACTCGCGGGCTGCAATGCTGACATCCTCTTGATAGGACATGATCGTACCCCAGGGGTTGATGGTAACCCAGGTGAAAGACTCTTCCATCACCTCTCTTCCACGACCTGGTGGCTCTGCAACGCTGACTCCATTCCCTGGGCTACCATTACATCATATCATGTGATCAGAACTCCAAAGATGATGTCGGCATTGCAGCACCGTGAGTGGAGGACAGGAGATGCCAGCCAGCCAGAACAGGTAAATCTGAAAGCTCCCTGTGCCACTCTGGCGCAAAAAAAAAAAAAGACCCTGCAGCACACATATTGCTTTGCTGTATGTGGCTGCTAAAGGGTTAAGCTAGATTAAAATGCACAGTGCTCAACATGCAGCAGGTTGCATGCAATAATCACACATCTTGCACAGGAAGCATAGGTCTCACCTATGCAGGTACAGTACTGATAGTGTGCACCTCTGTCCACATTTCTGTGTAGCCAGGATGATACTGTAGCATTACAGCCATGCACAAGTAAGTCACAGATGACAGGCAATTCCCTCAGTAATCAGGCAGCAGCTTACACAGGAAGTATAGGTATCACAAACAGCACATACATCTGACTGATGTATCACACATGCACCACCCACTTTCCAGTATAGCCAGATGCAGAATACCGCAAGGGCCAACAATCTGGTTTACTACAACAGAAGTTCTATTATATATGGGTTTACTATAATAGACATTACTCCCATATACTTATAATGGGGCTTGGCAGGGACCTGGACATTCAGTTTACTATATTCAAATGTTTCATGCAAATTTCATGTGCAGATTTATGCAGGTTGAAGTTGAAAGTGGACCCATCAAAATTTGCATAATCTTGCATCAAATCAGAATGGTTTGCATCTTATTGACCAACCCTATTTAGGATGAACAAATCACAAATCTTAGTAGTAGATCCTGTTAAACAGCTGATATGTTAATTTGTTCCATAACCCTGTCCTCAAGACCCACCAACAGTACATGTTTTGCAGAAAACCACAAACATGCACAGGTGAAGTAATTAGTGTCTCAGCAGAGCTGATCAACTACCTATAGATTTCCACAAAACATGTACTATTGGTGGTCCTTGAGGACAGGGTTGGGGAACACTGTGTTAAAGAGAAACTGTGTCCAATAATTTAACTTCATCCCAATCAGTAGCTGATACCCCCCTTTTACATGAGAAATCTATTCTTCACAAACAGATCATCGGGGAGCTCTGTGCGGCTGATATTGTGGTGAAACCCCTCCCACAGAAAACTGAGGACCATGGTCCTGGCAGTTACCTATCTGTGAACAGTGTTGCATTGTGGGAAAACTGCCAAAAAAGCAAACCGCAGCTACTTCCAGTGACATCACTTGCCAGCATTAAAAAATGTCCCCATGTGATAAATGTCATAATGTAAATCAGGGAGAGGATAGCTTTTACAATGGGCAAACATTGACTAAATTATTTATACATAATTATTGTAAAAATGCAGCACTTGTTTAATACATTATTTTCCACTGGAGTGGAAAGACTCTGAAGTCTCAAAAAAATAAAAAACATCTTTTTCTTTAACAAATATGTTTAATATGTTAGCCCTAACTAAACCACTGCACTCCCGCTGCTGTACACTATCTAAATCCCCCCTAACTCGCCAGGGAACAATTCGGGCAACGCTTCTGTGAGCAGTAGAGTTGGGCCGAACCTCCGATTTTAGGTTCGCGAACCTGGTTCGCGAACTTCCGCGGAAGGTTCGGTTCGCGTTAAAGTTCGCGAACCGCAATAGACTTCAATGGGGATGCGAACTTTGAAAAAAAAAAATAATTATGCTGGCCACAAAAGTGATGGAAAAGATGTTTCAAGGGGTCTAACACCTGGAGGGGGGCATGGCGGAGTGGGATACATGCCAAAAGTCCCGGGGAAAAATCTGGATTTGACGCAAAGCAGCGTTTTAAGGGCAGAAATCACATTGAATGCTAAATGACAGGCCTAAAGTGCTTTCAAACATCTTGCATGTGTATACATCAATCAGGTAGTGTAATTAAGGTACTGCTTCACACTGACACACCAAACTCACCGTGTAACGCACCGCAAACAGCTGTTTGTGTAGTGACGGCCGTGCTGGACTGGTGCGCACCATGGCGAGAGTGCAGGTTTTGGTGGCTTTACAGCCCATATGGTCGCCTGGCTGATGTAGCTGAATGACAGAACAGTGGCGGGTTCACTAAACAGAACCGGTATACAGTGGCGGGTTCACAGAACAGGTATGCAGTGGCAGGTTCACTGAACAGGTATACAGTGGCGGGTCCACTGAACAGAACAGGTATGCAGTGGCGGGTTCACTGAACAGGTATACAGTGGCGGGTCCACTGAATAGAACAGGTATGCAGTGGCGGGTTCACTGAACAGAACAGGTATACAGTGGCGGGTTCACAGAACAGGTATGCAGTGGCAGGTTCACTGAACACAACAGGTATGCAGTGGCGGGTTCACTGAACAGGTATACAGTGGCGGGTCCACTGAACAGAACAGGTATGCAGTGGCGGGTTCACTGAACAGAACAGGTATGCAGTGGCGGGTTTACTAAACAGAACAGGTATGCAGTGGCGGGTTTACTAAACAGAACAGGTATGCAGTGGCGGGTTTACTAAACAGAACAGGTATGCAGTGGCGGGTTTACTAAACAGAACAGGTATGCAGTGGCGGGTTTACTAAACAGAACAGGTATGCAGTGGCGGGTTTACTAAACAGAACAGGTATGCAGTGGCGGGTTTACTAAACAGAACAGGTATGCAGTGGCGGGTTTACTAAACAGAACAGGTATGCAGTGGTGGGTTCACAGCACAGGTATGCAGTGGTGGGTTCACAGCACAGGTATGCAGTGGTGGGTTCACAGCACAGGTATGCAGTGGTGGGTTCACAGCACAGGTATGCAGTGGTGGGTTCACAGCACAGGTATGCAGTGGTGGGTTCACAGCACAGGTATGCAGTGGCGGGTTCACAGCACAGGTATGCAGTGGCGGGTTCACAGCACAGGTATGCAGTGGCGGGTCCACTAAACAGAACAGGTATGCAGTGGCGGGTCCACTGAAGAGAACAGGTATGCAGTGGCGGGTCCACTGAAGAGAACAGGTATGCAGTGGCGGGTTTACTAAACAGAACAGGTATGCAGTGGCGGGTTTACTAAACAGAACAGGTATGCAGTGGCGGGTTTACTAAACAGAACAGGTATGCAGTGGCGGGTTTACTAAACAGAACAGGTATGCAGTGGCGGGTTTACTAAACAGAACAGGTATGCAGTGGCGGGTTTACTAAACAGAACAGGTATGCAGTGGCGGGTTTACTAAACAGAACAGGTATGCAGTGGCGGGTTTACTAAACAGAACAGGTATGCAGTGGCGGGTTTACTAAACAGAACAGGTATGCAGTGGCGGGTTTACTAAACAGAACAGGTATGCAGTGGCGGGTTTACTAAACAGAACAGGTATGCAGTGGCGGGTTTACTAAACAGAACAGGTATGCAGTGGCGGGTTTACTAAACAGAACAGGTATGCAGTGGCGGGTTTACTAAACAGAACAGGTATGCAGTGGCGGGTTTACTAAACAGAACAGGTATGCAGTGGCGGGTTTACTAAACAGAACAGGTATGCAGTGGCGGGTTTACTAAACAGAACAGGTATGCAGTGGCGGGTTTACTAAACAGAACAGGTATGCAGTGGCGGGTTTACTAAACAGCACAGGTATGCAGTGGTGGGTTCACAGCACAGGTATGCAGTGGTGGGTTCACAGCACAGGTATGCAGTGGTGGGTTCACAGCACAGGTATGCAGTGGTGGGTTCACAGCACAGGTATGCAGTGGTGGGTTCACAGCACAGGTATGCAGTGGTGGGTTCACAGCACAGGTATGCAGTGGTGGGTTCACAGCACAGGTATGCAGTGGTGGGTTCACAGCACAGGTATGCAGTGGTGGGTTCACAGCACAGGTATGCAGTGGTGGGTTCACAGCACAGGTATGCAGTGGTGGGTTCACAGCACAGGTATGCAGTGGTGGGTTCACAGCACAGGTATGCAGTGGTGGGTTCACAGCACAGGTATGCAGTGGTGGGTTCACAGCACAGGTATGCAGTGGTGGGTTCACAGCACAGGTATGCAGTGGTGGGTTCACAGCACAGGTATGCAGTGGTGGGTTCACAGCACAGGTATGCAGCCAGACAGGAACAAGTTAAGCCTAACTAATCTTTCCCTGAGAGACAGTCTGCAGCAGCTCGCCCTACTCTCACTAACGCAGGCAGCACACGAGTGACCGTAATGGCCGCCGCCTGCCTTATATAAGGGGGGGTGGGCTCCAGGGGCTAGTGTAGCCTAATTGGCTACACTGGGCCTGCTGACTGATGTAGAGGGTCAAAGTTGACCCTCCATGTGCATTATGGGGCGAACCGAACTTCCGCAAAGGTTCGCCTGCGGGACGCGAACGTGAACCACTGAAGTTCGCATGGAACCGTTCGCAGGCGAACCGTTCGGCCCAACTCTAGTGAGCAGGGGTGCCTCTAGCCATTTTTGTCACTCCAGGTGAGAAAACCTGTGGCACGCGCCCCCCCCCCCCCATGAAAATAATGGTAATGTGGCAGCGTTTCCCCAGAAAATAATAATGCGGCAGCGTTTCACCAGAAATTACACTTACTGCGGCAGCGTTTCACCAGAAAATACATGTAAATGCGGCAGCGTTTTACCAGAAAATACACATATGCAGGGCTCCAGTGCAGGGGTTTGGATGCCATTTTTTCGTAGCCCTGCTCTGCCTACAGGAACTCACAGACTCTGCTGGCTGCAGAAATGATCTTTTGGGCTGCGGCCTGTGAACTGGTACAGCGTCTATTAGACGCTGCAAGCCAGTTCACCACCTGGGGACACACCATCTGGTAGGGAGGTGGCCACGGTTCCTGCCCCCCCCCCCCCCCCCGCGCCTCCAATCCTCCCGCAACGCATTCGTTACCGTATGGTCGGCCTGGTGGACCAGGCACTGTCAGAAGGAGGCACAAAGAGGGACAAGGAGTCACACGGGGGGGGGGGGGCGGACAGAAGGAGTCACACGGGGGGGGACAGAAGGAGTCACACGGGGGGGGGGGGGGACAGAAGGAGTCACACGGGGGGGGGGGGACAGAAGGAGGCACACGGGGGGGGGGGACAGAAGGAGGCACACGGGGGGGGGGACAGAAGGAGGCACACGGGGGGGGGGACAGAAGGAGGCACACGGGGGGGGGGGGGGGACAGAAGGAGGCACACGGGGGGGGGGGGGGACAGAAGGAGGCACACGGGGGGGGGGGGGACAGAAGGAGGCACGGGGGGGGGGGAACAGAAGGAGGCACACGGGGGGGGGGACAGAAGGAGGCACACGGGGGGGGGACAGAAGGAGGCACACGGGGGGGGGACAGAAGGAGGCACACGGGGGGGGGGACAGAAGGAGGCACACGGGGGGGGGGACAGAAGGAGGCACACGGGGGGGGGACAGAAGGAGGCACACGGGGGGGGACAGAAGGAGGCACACGGGGGGGGGGACAGAAGGAGGCACACGGGGGGGGGGGGACAGAAGGAGGCACACGGGGGGGGGGATAGAAGGAGGCACACGGGGGGGGCAGAAGGAGGCACACGGGGGGACAGAAGGAGGCACACGGGGGGGGACAGAAGGAGGCACACGGGGGGGACAGAAGGAGGCACACGGGGGGGACAGAAGGAGGCACACGGGGGGGACAGAAGGAGGCACACGGGGGGGGACAGAAGGTGGCACACGGGGGGGGAGACAGAAGGAGGCACACAGTGGGGCATAGGGAGGAACAGGGGGACAGAAGGAGGCGCAAGGGTCAGAAGAAGTCACAAAGGAAGGCAGGAGGCGGCACAAGGGGAAAGAAGGAGGCACAATGGGGGACAAAAGGAGGACAGGAGGTGGTACACAGAGGGGCAGCGGGAGGTACGGGGACAGAAGAAGGCATGAGAGCCAGAAGGAGGCACAAAAGTAGGGCAGAAGGAGGCACAAAGGGGGACAAAAGACGGCACAGGAGGAAAGGAGGCGGCACAGGGGGCTGAAGGAGGCACACAGGCAGCAGAAAGAGGCACACAGGCAGCAGAAAGAGGCACACAGGCAGCAGAAAGAGGCACACAGGCAGCAGAAAGAGGCACACAGGCAGCAGAAAGAGGCACACAGGCAGCAGAAAGAGGCACACAGGCAGCAGAAAGAGGCACACAGGCAGCAGAAAGAGGCACACAGGCAGCAGAAAGAGGCACACAGGCAGCAGAAAGAGGCACACAGGCAGCAGAAAGAGGCACACAGGCAGCAGAAAGAGGCACACAGGCAGCAGAAAGAGGCACACAGGCAGCAGAAAGAGGCACACAGGCAGCAGAAAGAGGCACACAGGCAGCAGAAAGAGGCACACAGAGGACAGAAAGAGGCACACAGAGGACAGAAAGAGGCACACAGAGGACAGAAAGAGGCACACAGAGGACAGAAAGAGGCACACAGAGGACAGAAAGAGGCACACAGAGGACCGAAAGAGGCACACAGAGGACAGAAGGAGGCACATTTGGGGGCAGAAAAAAAGCACAAAAGGGGCAGGAGGCGGCACAAAGGGAGACAGAAGTAGCACAAAGGGAGACAGAAGTAGGCACAAAGGGAGACAGAAGGAGGCACAAAGAAAGATAGAAGGTGGCACAAAGAAAGATAGAAGGTGGCACAAAGGGAGACAGAAGTATACACAAAGGGGGACAGGAGGCGGCACAAAAGTGGGGCAGAAGACAGCAGAGGGGGGTGTAAGGAGGCACAGGGAGACAGAAGAAGGCAGAGGGTGACAGACAGACACAGGGAGACAGAAGAAGGCAAAAAGGGTCACAGAAGGAGGCACAGAGGACAGAGGTGGCACATGGGGACTGAAGAGGCACATGGAGACAGAAGGAGGCACAAAGGGATACAGGAGGACATGAGGCAGAGTGGGACTGAAGGAGGAACAGTGGGACAGAGGTAGCACAAGGGGACAAAGAAAGGAAAAAAAGGACATAAGGAGGCGCAGGGAGACAGGAGGCTCAAAGGAGCACAGAAGGAGGCAGGGGTGGCACATGGGGACTGAAGGAGGCACATGGAGACAGAAGAAGGCACAAAGGGAGACAGAAGGATAAACAGGGGGTCAGACATGGCACAAGGGACTGAAGGAGGCACATGGAGACAGAAGGAGGCACAAAGGGAGACAGAAGGATAAACAGGGGGTCAGACATGGCACAAGGGACTGAAGGAGGCACAAAAGTGACAGAAGGAGGCACAAAAGGGGAAAGAGGGATGCACAAGGCACAGAGGTGGCAGCTGCCTGCAACTTACGCTAAGTAGATGCAGCAGAAGCAATTAATAGAACACCTACGGTGCGTGTCTTAGTCCAGGAGGTGTGGCTTCCATTTAGGGTGGGGCTTAATGCAGCAACATGGCGCCCCCAGGACCAATGACACTCTAGACATAGGCAGTACAGGCCATTGCCTGAAGGCTCCCCTGTCTGTGAGAGGCAGAGCTATGAGCCGCAGCTCTGCCTCTCAGCAAGTCTGTCAGCCCGGATCGCCGCCTCTCCCACGCCCCTCTCAGTCTTCCTTCACTGAGAGGGGCGGGGGAGAGGCAGAGATACGTGCTGACAGATGAGTGTAGAGGCAGAGCTGCAGCTCATAACTCTGCCTCACACGGAAGCGCACAGGGCAGCAAAATCCAAGAACAAGAAAGTCGTGGATTTTGCAGGGGAGAGTAGTGCGAGTTAGGGGGGGGATTTAGATAGATTACAGCGGCGGGAATGCGGCAGTTTAGTTAGGGTAAACATATGAAACACATTTGTTGTATAAAAAGATTTTTTTTTGAGACTTCAGTGTCTAAGTGATTCAATAGCCCCCCCCCCCCCCCCCCCCCCCCCATTTTTATACAATTTCTGCTCATTTCTGCTACCAGCTGATCCCTGGCTGCTGAACTAACCCATAGATGACAGCTGATCAATCATAGTATGCTTTAGGGATATCCATATAGGTAGTTAAACACTGAGTCTCCTATGACTGTACATTTCGTACTGTATTTGTTACCAAGAAAACACGTGGTGTTGACAGGAATAATTTCTCCTCAAAGCCACACTCAGCATGTGCAATACAGTAA
Organism: Hyperolius riggenbachi; assembly: GCF_040937935.1. Lineage (NCBI taxonomy): Eukaryota > Metazoa > Chordata > Amphibia > Anura > Hyperoliidae > Hyperolius > Hyperolius riggenbachi. Next base: position 320,615,350 of record NC_090648.1, read on the forward strand.
GTGGATCACTGATTATTTTTGGAAACTGTAGTATCTTGTGTTAGCCCATAGGTGTCAGACCTGCACTTTTGTCACACAATAGTTAGAGAACAAGAGAGAAAGCCAAGACCTTACTCCATTTGTCATAGTTCAACTAGTTCATTTTATGACTCATGAAAAGCAGTGTGTAATTAACATAATTATGAACTAACTGGTTTATTTACATAAGCAGTACATGCACAATACCCTTAGTTTAGTGGCAGTTATACCTGTTACTATTGGTGAATTTGAGTGTTGCATACAAGCTGTTATGTAATGGACAGGAATAGTTGGCCACACTTGTGGAAATCTGACATCATGCATTAAAGTAAATTGCCTGAAAATAGGTCAAAGGCAAGATACTTCTTAGAAACATTTTTTTTGCAACATGGTTAGAGAACAGGTCACCAGCCATGGTTCTTGAGACAAGGTCCCACTTTAGGCTCCCTTTTACACAATTCTGATTTTCACTAGATGCTAACACCACAAGAAGAACAACTCTGAAAAACTGCAGCATTGTATAAGAGCATCAAAAACGTGATTGCATGTAAAAATCCCATCAAAATCAGATTTGAAATCTTATGTAGTGTAAAAGAGCCCTTGAAGGGACCCTAAATTAAGCTTATGCAAGATAAGCTGAGCATGAATAAAATGGGCCCATCCACTAAATAATAAACATCAGTGAGAAGCCAATGTCATTCCATAGACAGTAAAGTTGTGTGGCAAACTATTTCGGGGCTAAAAGAGTTCCCAATGCAATCTACGGGTCAAAAGTTAAATACTCACCCTTTCGCCCTCTGTTGCTGAGCATGGACCTGTCCAAAGGAATGCGACAAGCTCCTGTTGAATTTCACTCTTGCTACTGTGCTCCTCTTTAAGCACCAACACACCCTTTGCAGTAAGTAATGCATGAAGAAGAGCACAATCACGATGTGCAGGAGGCATCCTGGCCAGTGGCAGAGAACAGCGTGAGAATCCTCTGGAGCAGAGTTCCCAAACCCTGTCTTCAAGGCCCACCAACAGTACGTTTTGCAGGAAACCACAAACATGCACAAGTGAGGTAATTAGTGGCTCAGCAAAGCTGATTAAAGTGAATGGGAACCCATATTTAAATAAAAAAGTCACTCACCTAAGGAGAAGGAGGAGGCTCTGGGCCACATAGCGCATCCCCTCTCCTCTCCCAGTCCCTGCTGTTGCACTGGCTCCCCCGCAGCGGTATTCGACCGTTTCGGTCAAATACCGCTGTTTCCCGGCCAAAGGGAGGCTTCGGAAATGCTTCAGGAGCCCGAGTGCTCCCGAAGACAGGCCGCTCTACACTGCGCACGCGCGCGAGCGCCCTCTATGACGCACTCGCGCAGTATGGAGCCGCCTGTCGGACTCGGCTCCCGAAGTCCCCTCGGCGGGGGAGCCAGCGCACCATCGAGGGCACCGGGAAAGGAGAGGGAAGGCTCATCAGGACCGAGCCTTCCTTCTCCTTAGGTGAGTATCTGACTACCTCCGTGGATTTCCACAAAACATGGACTGTTGGTGGGCCTTGAGGACAGGGTTAGGGAATACAGCTCTGGAGGACCCAAAGGCTTCCTTCTTTCTAGGTATGTTTTTAACCTCAGGTCTTTAACCACTTCCCGACCGCCGTATATACAATTGTCGGCCGGGAAGTGGACCCCGCAAGGACCGCCGTATTGACAAATGTCGGCGGTCCTTGTAGGGGCATGGGCGGAGCGATCGCGTCATCAGTGACGCGATCCTCCGCCTCCGCCTGGCGCCGCACACCCGCCGCAACATCCCGCCGGCCATACGGAAGCGCCGGCGGGATGTTAACCCGACGATCGCCGCATACAAAGTGTATAATACACTTTGTAATGTTTACAAAGTGTATTATACAGGCTGCCTCCTGCCCTGGTGGTCCCAGTGTCCGAGGGACCACCAGGGCAGGCTGCAGCCACCCTTAGTCTGCACCAAGCACACTGATTTCCCCCCCCCTGCCCCAGATCGCCCACAGCACCATCAGACACCCCCCCCTGCCCACCCCCCAGACCCTGTTTGCACCCAATCACCCCCCTAATCACCCATCAATCACTCCCTGTCACTATCTGTCAACGCTATTTTTTTTTATCCCCCCCCCCTGCCCCCTGCTCCCTCCTGATCACCCCCCACCCCTCAGATTCTCCCCAGACCCCCCCCCACCCCATGTACTGTATGCATCTATCCCCCCTTGATCACCTGTCAATCACCTGTCAATCACCCATCAATCACCCCCTGTCACTGCCACCCATCAATCAGCCCCTAACCTGCCCCTTGCGGGCAATCTGATCACCCACCCACACCAATAGATCGCCCGCAGATCCGACATCAGATCACCACCCAAGCGAAGCGTTTACATCTATTCTCTCCTCTAAACACCCACTAATTACCCATCAATCACCCATCAATCACCCCCTATCACCCCCTGTCACTGTTACCCATCAGATCAGACCCTAATCTGCCCCTTGCGGGCACCCAATCACCCGCCTACACGCTCAGATTGCCGTCAGACCCCCCCTTATCAATTCGCCAGGGCATTATTTACATCTGTCCTTCCCTGTAATAACCCACTGATCACCTGTCAATCACCCATCAATCACCCCCTGTCACTGCCACCCATCAATCACCCCCTGTCACTGCCACCCATCAATCACCCCCTGTCACTGCCACCCATCAATCAGCCCCTAACCTGCCCCTTGCGGGCAATCTGATCACCCACCCACATCAATAGATCGCCCGCAGATCCGACGTCCGATCACCTCCCAAGTGCAGTGTTTACATCTGTTCTCTACCCTAAACACCCACTAATTACCCATCAATCACCCCCTGTCACTGCTACCTATCAGATTAGACCCCTATCTGCCCCTAGGGCACTCAATCACCCGCCCACACCCTCAGAATGCTCTCAGACCCCAGCCCTGATCACCTCGCCAGTGCATTGCTTGCATCTATTCCCCTGTCTAATCACACCTTGAGACACCCATCAATCACCTCCTGTCACCCCCTAACACACCTACCCATCAGATCAGGCCCTAATTTGCCCCGTGTGGGCTCCTGATCACTCGGCCAAACCCTCAGATCCCCCTCAGACCCCCTTCCGATCACCTCCCCAGTGCATTGATTGCATCTATTTTCCCCTCTAACCACCCCGAGACACCCATCAATCACCTCCTGTCACCCCCCTAGCACTCCTATCCATCAGATCAGGCCCAATACAACCTGTCATCTAAAAGGCCACCCTGCTTATGACCGGTTCCACAAAATTCGCCCCCTCATAGACCACCTGTCATCAAAATTTGCAGATGCTTATACCCCTGAACAGTCATTTTGAGACATTTGGTTTCCAGACTACTCACGGTTTTGGGCCCGTAAAATGCCAGGGCGGTATAGGAACCCCACAAGTGACCCCATTTTAGAAAAAAAAGACACCCCAAGGTATTCTGTTAGGTGTATGACGAGTTCATAGAAGATTTTATTTTTTGTCAAAAGTTAGCGGAAATTGATTTTTATTGGGTTTTTTTCACAAAGTGTCATTTTTCACTAACTTGTGACTAACGGAATACCTTGGGGTGTCTTCTTTCTAAAATGGGGTCATTAGTGGGGTTCCTATACTGCCCTGGCATTTTAGGGGCCCTAAACCGTGAGGAGTAGTCTTGAAACAAAAATGACCTGTGAAATCCTAAAGGTACTCATTGGACTTTGGGCCCCTTAGCGCAGTTAGGGTGCAAAAAAGTGCCACACGTGGTATCGCCGTACTCGGGAGTAGTACAATGTGTTTTGGGGTGTATTCTTACACATACCCATGCTGGGTGGGAGAAATACCGCTGTAAATGGACAATTGTGTGTAAAAAAATCAAAAGATTGTCATTTACAGAGGCATTTCTCCCACCCAGCATGGGTATGTGTAAAAATACACCCCAAAACACGTACTACTTCTCCCGAGTATGGCGATACCACATGTGTGGCACTTTTTTGCACCCTAACTGCGCTAAAGGGCCCAAAGTCCAATGAGTACCTTTAGGATTTCACAGGTCATTTTGAGAAATTTCGTTTCAAGACTACTCCTCACGGTTTAGGGCCCCTAAAATGCCAGGGCAGTATAGGAACCCCACAAATGACCCCATTTTAGAAAGAAGACACCCCAAGGTATTCCGTTAGGAGTATGGCGAGTTCATAGAAGATTTTATTTTTTGTCACAAGTTAGCGGAAATTGATTTTAATTGTGTTTTTTCACAAAGTGTCATTTTCCGCTAACTTTTGACAAAAAAAAATCTTCTATGAACTCACCATACTCCTAACGGAATACCTTGGGGTGTCTTCTTTCTAAAATGGGGTCATTTGTGGGGTTCCTATACTGCCCTGGCATTTTAGGGGCCCTAAACCGTGAGGAGTAGTCTTGAAACGAAATTTCTCAAAATGACCTGTGAAATCCTAAAGGTACTCATTGGACTTTGGGCCCTTTAGCGCAGTTAGGGTGCAAAAAAGTGCCACACATGTGGTATCGCCGTACTCAGGAGAAGTAGTATAATGTGTTTTGGGGTGTATTTTTACACATACCCATGCTGAGTGGGAGAAAGATCTCTGTAAATCTACAATTGTGTGTAAAAAAAATTAACAAATTGTTATTTACAGAGATATTTCTCCCACCCAGCATGGTTATGTGTAAAAATACACCCCAAAACACATTATACTACTTCTCCTGAGTACGGCAATACCACATGTGTGGCACTTTTTTGCAGCCTAACTGCGCTAAGGGGTCCAAAGTCCAATGAGCACCTTTAGGCTTTACAGGGGTGCTTACAATTTAGCACCCCCCAAAATGTCAGGACAGTAAACACCCCACAAATGACCCCATTTTGGAAAGTAGACCCTTCAAGGTATTCAGAGAGGGGCATGGTGAGTCCGTGGCAGATTTCATTTTTTTTGTCGCAAGTTAGAAGAAATGGAAACTTTTTTTTTTTTTCTCACAAAGTGTCATTTTCCGCTTACTTGTGACAAAAAATAATATCTTCTATGAACTCACTATGCCTCTCAGTGAATACTTTGGGATGTCTTCTTTCCAAAATGGGGTCATTTGGGGGGTATTTATACTATCCTGGAATTCTAGCCCCTCATGAAACATGACAGGGGGTCAGAAAAGTCATAGATGCTTGAAAATGAGAAAATTCACTTTTTGCACCATAGTTTGTAAACGCTATAACTTTTACCCAAACCAATAAATGTACACTGAATGGGTTTTTTTTTTTATCAAAAACATGTTTGTCCACATTTTTCGCGCTGCATGTATACAGAAATTTTACTTTATTTGAAAAATGTCAGCACAGAAAGTTAAAAAAAAATCTTTTTTTGCCAAAATTCATGTCTTTTTTGATGAATATAATAAAAAGTAAAAATCGCAGGAGCAATCAAATAGCACCAAAAGAAAGCTTTATTAGTGACAAGAAAAGGAGCCAAAATTCATTTAGGTGGTAGGTTGTATGAGCGAGCAATAAACCGTGAAAGCTGCAGTGGTCTGAATGGAAAAAAAAGTGGCCGGTCCTTAAAGGGGAACTGAAGAGAGAGGTATATGGAGGCTGTCATGTTTATTTCCTTTTAGACAACACCAGTTGCCTGGCAGCCCTGCTGATTCTCTGCCTCTAATACTATTAGCCATAGCCCCTGAACAAGCATGCAGCAGATCAGGTGTTTCAGTGGTTCAGACTTATAAGTCTGATCTGACAAGACTAGCTGCATGCTTGTTTCTGGTTTTCATCAGATACTACTGCAGAGAAATAGACCAGCAGGGCTGCCAGGCAACTGGTATTGATTAAAAGGAAATAAACATGACAGCCTCCATATACCTCTCTCTTCAGTTCCCCTTTAAGGGGTAGAAAGCCCTAGGTCCTCAAGTGGTTAAAGGGGTTCTGTGTAGGTTAAAAAGTAAAACAAGCTGACACTTACCTGGTGCTTCTATCAGCCCCCTGCAGCGGTAATGTCCCGCGCCGTCCTCTCTCGATGCGCCGTTCCCCGCTGCCGGCACCGGGCACTATTAGTCTGACAGACAAATAATGCGTGCTCCCGTTCGCGTCATCGGGAGCTTACTGCGCAGGCGCAGTAGAGAGTTTTCATGTACTGCGCCTGCGCAGTAAGCTCTGATGGCGCATGCAGAAGCGAGAGCACAGCTTCGCAGCCGCAGTGTAATCACTCGCGTGATTACATGGGGGCCGGCGGCGAGGTATGGCACAACGAGAGAGGACGGCGCGGGACATTACCGCTGCAAGGGGCTGATAGAAGCCCCAGGTATGTGACAGCTTGTTTTACTTTTTAAGCTACACAGAACTCCTTTAAGAGACACACACACACACACACACACACACACACACACACAGGCTGATAACTACATCTGCCAAGAATCTAGCATGTGTACAAATTTGAGATTGATGTACATGGAAATAAGGAAAGAGTCACAAGACATTGATGATGGAATTCATTGGGTAGCAGCCAACCGCTAGAAATGACAAGTTTTGTTTTTTGTTTTACCGGACAACAGTCAATAGAGGACATCCATGTGGTTAGAAACACTCCCATTCGGTTGAACTTAGGGCTCTTTCACACTAGAGCCCTTTACTGCGTTGTAACACAAAGGCAGTTCTTTGCGTTAACCAAGGTAAAATGAAAGTCCATAGACTTTCGTTTTACCTTTCACACCTGATGTTGCGTTTCGGTACGTTGCGGTTCCGATGCACCCGGGCACGTTGAATTTGACAATTGTGGGAAATCCCCACAGCAATAGACAGACTGCCAGAAATCAAATTTTTTCACAACTGCCTTTAGGCCATGCTCAGAAGAACACAATGCAACGTAAATGCATCGGATACAGTGAAGCATACAGTCAATGAAAAGTATGCTTTTCTTTTACTGTTAATGTGCTTGTTTAGCAGTAAGGCACTGAGCTTTGTGTAGGTGTTCCATTGCAGTAAGCCGCATTACAAAGCAGCCGTTACCACGTGCTGCAATGCACCATTGTGAACGTGGCCTTATATGGAATGCAATCCTAAAAGGGATGCTAAACTAGGGTATTACCACAACAGCCACCATACATTCTGTTTAATAACTGCAGATGATGTTTAGCATGCATGATATTAACCTTATAAAAAAATTTTTTTTAGCATATCTCACAAGGTTTGCAATTTCCATTACAGATTCATTTCTCAAAGAAAAGTCATAAGCTGAACAACATTTCATTGTTCCACATTAAAAAAAAAAATTATATACAGCCCATTCTGTATACTGAAAAATGTGTACAATGCGCATGGGTTATCCAAATATATACATGTTCCCATATGCTTTACACATTATACCTGTGTAATGAGAATGAGTGACACCAGCAATTCACATTTTATTCCTTTCTATTTCAGTTTTTATAACTGCAGTCTCCAAACACTGGGTTCCTGAAAAGCACAAGGTGAAATTCCACATAAGGTGCGCCTCTTAGTGAATTCTAATGACTATTTTTAAAGATGATTAATAATGCTGGCAAGGCACAAACTGTAAGATTATAGCTTAATTGCCAGCCTATCAAAAGGCGTGCATTTATACCAGGCAATAATCCATATGCAATATCCAATCAATAATACAATAGCCCATATGACCCTCCGCTGTTCTTTGGAATAGATCTTGCTCAATGTACTAGGACTGGTTCACACAGAATCTGCATAGAAACAAATACATTTTAAGGCCCAGTGCACACCAAAACCGCTAGCAGATCTGCAAAACACTAGCGGTTTTGGGAGCAGATTTCAGAGCGATTCTAGGCGTGTTTAGAGCTGATTTCTAAACATGCCTAGCAGTTTTGGCTGCGTTTTTGTGTAGTTGATTACACAAATTGTTACAGCAAAAGCTGTTACTGAACAGCTTCTGTAACAAAACCGCCTGGCAAACCGCTCTGAAGTAGCGTTTTTCAGAGCGGTTTGCATTTTTCCTATCCTTTACATTGAGGCAGAAACGCTTCTGCAAACCGCAAGCGTGCAGCAGGAGGCACGTTTGCGGTTTGCTACAATCCTCAAACCGCCGGTGTACACCGTCTCATTGAGATGCATTAACCGAGCGGTTTGACAGGTGTATGCGGCCGGCGGATCGCATCAAAAACCGCTCGGTGTGCACTAGGCCTAACTAATCAGTTCTAGGGATGGTCAATGAGATGCATACAATTTCGAGTTGAATGATTATGCAAATTTTATATGCAAATTTATGCACCTTGAACATGGGTCAATCGAATTTTACCGCAGCAGGATTTGATTGGTTCATTTTTAAGTTGCATACATAATTGGCATAATGCTGCATCATATTGACCATCCCTACTCAGGTTTAACTTTCAGTAATTAGGCATTTTCATGCACTTTTATATGGACTGCATGTAGCAGCAAGTTGTAAAAAAACAAAAAAAAAAACCTTTGATAATATGTGGCTATAAACTGACCTATACACACACACAGACGTCACCTGCATCAGTTGTGCGCTGCAAAGCTGACTGCAATGCTTTCACTGTAAATAGGCCCTTAGGGAGCAGCTGGGTTAGATTTTCTTGGCTTATAGCTGTTGTATTTATTTACAACAGGTGGGGGGGGGGGGGGCACACATTGTATTACAATAGCAAGAGCATTTTCAAATCACAAGTACTCAGAAAAGGCTTAGAAAATCACTGCTAGTGGGTTCCAGGCCTTAGCAAGTTTAAAGACTAAGCCACCAACTAGAGCGTTTTGCCGGTGATTTCGGGCAGAACGCTTAAGTGCTAGTGCTTTTTAAAGTGCTAGTGCAAGAATACCTTATAGGCCCGTTCTCACTTCAGCGATTAACGCCAAACGTGTAGCCTGCACCATATTCAGAAGATTTCCCGCCGATCGCATTTAGTGCTATAGAAGCGCTTATCGCGAAAAAAAAAAAAATCGCTGCAGTGTCCAGTGATTTTTCTGCATTAAATCGCAGAAAAAACACACTCCTGCAGTTTTGCGCTTTTAAGTGTGAATGGGGCCTAAGGCCTCTTTTTCCACAGACTGTTTATAGGCAGTGAAATGCCTCTCAAACTCTCACAACTACTTGCTGCTGTCTGGTAACTGCTGCCTGGTAACTGCTCACTGAGCTCTCACTTCAGCTGCCCATGTGAAAGAGGCCTAAGGCCTCCTTTCCACGAATTGTTGAGCTGTGTGCTCAGCAAGCGGTTACCAGGCAGAAGTAAGCAGTTATCAGGCAGCAACAAGCAGTTACTAGGCAGCAGTGAGCAGTTGAGTTTGAGAGGCATTTCACTGCCTATCAGCGGTCCGTGGAAAGGAGGCGTAACTGATGCTCCTTGTCTACAGAGCCTCTTCCACTCCTTTCCCATACTTTTCAATGTAAGACTGACCCATCAGTCCTCTACACAGGAAGCACCTGTGGCCATGCACAAGCTTACCTGAACTGGGCATGTACAAATTCTCAAACTCTGCATACTTGTGCACAAAAGAAAGATGATGTCCATGAGTGCTCTGATGCTTGCAGAGACCCTGAAGACCACAAGCAGAAGAGTTTCAGTAGTAAGTACTTTGGCAGGATTTTGATAGGTTTGTAGCACACTTCAGGTGTGCTTCCGTATAAGTTAACACCCAGATTCAGATTACAATATCCAGAGTAACCTCAAGGAAGCTATATAAAAATTAAAATAAATCGTATGTCCATCGATAATATAACCACCCTGGCGTTCTGATTAAATCGCCAGGGTGGCTGCGGGAGGGTTTTTTTTAAATTACAAAAAACAATTTCATGCAGCCAACTGAAAGTTGGCTGCATGAAAGCCCACTAGAGGGCGCTCCGGAGGCGTTCTTCCGATCGCCTCCGGCGCCCAGAATAAACAAGGAAGGCCGCAATGAGCGGCCTTCCTTGTTTTTCTTACATCGTCGCCATAGCGACGAGCGGAGTGACGTCATCGACGTCAGCCGACGTCCTGACGTCAGCCGCCTCCGATCCAGCCCTTAGCGCTGGCCGGAACTTTTTGTTCCGGCTACGCTGGGCTCAGGCGGCTGAGGGGACCCTCTTTCGCCGCTGCTCGCGGCGGATCGCCGCAGAGCGACGGCGATCAGGCAGCACACGCGGCTGGCAAAGTGCCGGCTGCGTGTGCTGCTTTTTATTTGACGAAAATCGGCCCAGCAGGGCCTGAGCGGCAGCCTCTGGTGGTGTTGGACGAGCTGAGCTCGTCCAGACCGCTCAGCAGGTTAATCTGCATCAACTAATACCTAGGGCAGGGGTCTCAAACTCAATTTACCTGGGGGGCCGCAGGAGGCAAAGTCAGGATGAGGCTGGGCCGCATAAGGAATTTCACAATCGCGGCGCATCGCCGCCTCTGCCCGCCCCTCTCACGCTTCCTTCACAGAGACGGGCGGGGAGAGGCGGCATTCCGTGCGGCGATTGACGTCAGGAGGGGCAGAGCTGAAGCTGAAAGCTCTGCCCCTTCCAGGAAATGCCGGCGGATTGCCCCCCCCCCCCCCCCCCGAGCGATTTGGGGGCTCTGCAGCCCTTTGTTTAGCGGCAGGGATGCGCCGGATTACTTGGGAGCACTGAAGCGAACTATAAGGAAGCTTTTGCCGGCGAGGGCCACAAAATATTGTATCGAGGGCCGCAAATGGCCCGCGGGCCGCGAGTTTGAGAACCCTGACCTAGGGTGTTAGTAGTGATGTCAAGTAGATGCAAATAACTTAGTTGATGCAAATGTATGCAGCTTTAACGTCAACCAATCAAATCCTGCTAAGGTATATTCGATTGGTTCATTTTCAAGCTGCATAAAAATTTGCATCAACTCGAAGTTATTTGCATCTACTTGATCATCACTAGTTGAAAGCTGGTTACCAAGGAGGCTATGCATCAGGACTACAGGACACCAATAAAATGCCAAATTGGTGACTCAATGCAAATGTACTTGCAATGCGTATGCATCTGATTCAAACTGCATAGATTGCAACAAAATTTGCACAAAGTAAGAAAAATCAGCATATTGCACCATCTTTTATCAGGACCTTATCAAAATATAACTGCACACACTGCATTTACCTACCATTTAACCAATGACTACTGTAAATTTGTACTCCCAGTTGAATATGCATGTTATGTCCCATAATGTGGGAAAGAAGAGAGAGTAGCAGGGGACCTCCTGTGGTTATCTCATGGGAAAACGCTAGTGATTAACCAGGGAAAGTCCAACTCAGCCAACTACATTTTCCCTAAAAAAAGATTACCTACAGACTTCAGAATGGATCTGACCATAGCCAGTTGACAAGCGAATGTCTGTAGATAAATCAATGCAGTTCTGATATATACATTGGTGGGGTTGGGGAAATCAAGGCCATGATGGCCCAATTTCTGAAAACAAATTTTTGGCATACTGGTAAGTGTAAAGTTCATCCTTTCTAGCCTGCCCCTCTGGATAGCCAGATTACCAGGTCCATTCTTGAACAAACCTACAAATTACAGAATTCTCATTCAGTGGAATCATATGCATCACAGACAGAAAAATTACATTAAGGATATTGTGTAGAAACAAAAATCACATGCCAGTGTTGCTGTGTGGAGCTCTTAGAAGATCCCATGTGTTTAAGTTGCATAGAGGTTTTTTTTATTTTTTTTTGTGGTTATGAAGATGTCTTACTCTGGCACCAATAAGCAGCCAGAGATGAAAAGTCTTCACCCCAAAAAAAAAAAAAAAATTTTTTTTTACAGATTATCAGCAGTTATAATACATCAATACTTTACAAGTTTCTTTACATTCATCAAATACATATTACATGTTTTAAAATAACCATGCAGTACAACCTCTGAACATATCACAACATTTCTCATTTCTATAATCTCAAAACATCCTAAGGGTTTTAATGACAACACATCTCGCCAGATGCAATGGTGTGGTTAAAACAGGGCTAACTGTGACAAAGATTTATGTCTACAATCCTGATCTGTGAAAATTATCCAAAATGTGATATAGCAGTACTACTTTCACTTGATTTGTGGTGTGGAAAACTGTTACCAATATGCCTGGTAGGATTTTTTTGCTACCAGTGTTCCGGTTGGCAATGCCTGTTACAGCGACATCAAGGGTGCCGATACCTGTCCATAGTGGGGTCTGCACTCTACATTAAGTTTTTTTTCTCACTGCTCTGGCCCTACTGCACAGATTTATTACACATTCTGTCTTGCACAAAAACTAAGAGAAAACTTCAACAATGGGATTATAAAAACAGCAATGAAAATCTGAGAAAGGATCAAAATCTGTCCCACCCTGTCCAAAACTAAAATACACAAGTTTTGGCTGAAGCTAGACTAAAATAACTAAAGTTAACATAAAGTTACAAAATATATATCCATGACTTAACAGCTAACAATGGACTACAATTACCCATTAAAGGGAATGTACTCACTACACGGTTGGACTAATCTCTGGAGGCAGTGTTCATTAAAAATGACAACTGGTACCCAACTTTGTATTCTTTCATCAATTAAGTTGGCTCCTACAAATGTCCTGCATATTGATAGACGGGTTCCTGGAATTCATATTTATCCACCATGGTAGAGTTTCACTTATGTTCAGCATTACCATTTTTTTCACAGGCTGGGAACACACTAGGCAGAAACACTAGTGTTGCAGAAATGATAGCGATAACGCATCTAATGCAAGTCAATAGGCCACATAAAAATACGCATGTTTGTGTTCTGCAATGTTTTTTTTTTTTCAATGCATGTTTTGTTGCATATTTTTCCAAAACGCATCGAAAACCACACATAATGAAAGTCAATGGTAACGCAGAGGGATTGCGTTTTAGTGCATTTATGCATTTTGTATGTTTTTTTTTTTTTAACCACTTAAAGAGAACCCGAGGCGGGGTTCGAACAATGAAATCCCCATACAGAGGCTGGGTCTGCCTATAGAGCCCAGCCTCTGCTGCTATTCAGATTCCCCCAAAGCCCCCCCCCCCCCCCTGCGCTCTGCGAGACCCCATAAATCACAGCCGCGCTGTGCGGGCTGTTTACCTCCCGTCAGTCTCGGCGCTCCCCCCGCCTCCTGCATCGCTCCGGTCCCCGCCTGCGTCCCTTCCCTCCAATCAGCTGGGAGGGAAGAGACGTGGGCAGGGACCGGAGCGATGTAGGAGGCGGGGGAGCGGCGAGACTGGCATTACGGAGGTAAACGCAGCCTGCTCTGACACGCTCTGTGTTGGCAGCGCGGCTGTAATTTATGGGGTTTTGCAAAGCGTAGGGGGGAGCTTAGGGGGAATGTGAATAGCAACAGAGGCTGGGCTCTATAGGCAGACTCAGCCTCTGTATGGGGATTTCGTTGTTAGAACCCCACCTCGGGTTCTCTTTAAGGACCATGGGCTTAACCCCACCCCCCCCCCCCTCCCCCAGTGACCAGGCTTTTTACAATTAAGGCCACTGCAGCTTTAAGGGCTCGCTGCAGGGCCGCACAACTCAGCACACAAGTGATTCCCTCCCCCCCTTTTTCCACCCACCAACAGAGCTCTCAGTTGGTGGGCTATGATCGCTCCAAGGATGTTTTTTTTTAATAAATATTGGTTTTATATTTTTTTTCAATAAATAAACCTCTTTTGCTTTAATTTTTGTAACCCACCCTCCCTGTGCCAGCTATGACACCGATCGTCTGTTATAGGCTTCACACGGCTGTTTCCAGTACAGCGCTGCCTTAGATTGCAGCGCTGTACAGTTAAACGGCGATCGCCGCTGGGAGACTGATGACGGAGCGGAGCTCTGTTGTTCAAGCGGAGATGCGCGCGATCTCCTGCAAAACACGCCCCCCAGGACTGCACGCTAATCGGCGGTAGGCGGTCCTGGGGCCGCCGCCACATCCATGCCAATTGTCGTGGAGCAGTCTTTAAGTAGTTTAAAAAAAAATAACAAGTTTGATAATGTATTTCCGCTTCCTGTTGACTTTCTAGTAATTTGCATAAAATACGCATGCAAAACGCATATGTGATTTATATATGCGAACCGCAAATGCATTAAAATACACGCAAAATGCAAGAAAACCGCATGTGCAGAAAAAAATGTAAACGCACAAAAAAAACCAAAAAACACAAACCTATGCAGCAAAGCGCTACTTTTGCTGCAGTACTTAGTGTGTTCCCAGCCTCAGGCAAATATAAAATAATGCATAAGAATATTTTAGTACTATTTATAGCATGCATTTTTTTGTAGTTTAACTTAACATTAATCTATTGAAAACCCTTGTATATTGCATGAGTACTTACCTTTAAGGATATACACAGTAAAATGCAGTAACATTTTACTGAGATCACTTTAAGACAGTCGGCTGCAAAAGAAGGTAAAAATAAAAAAAGTAACCTCTGCACAATTAAAATAAAAATCGGGAAGGTCCGCACACTCAAATGATCCAAAATCAGGGTTTATTCAACCAATGTGACACAAGTCCACTCCATATACCGACGACTCGTTTCGGGGCCCCGTGGGGTCCCCTTTGTCAAGGTAAAACAGTACCATTCTGTACTCTTACCTTGACAAAGGGGACCCCACGGGGCCCCGAAACGAGTCGTCGGTATAGGGAGTGGACTTGTGTCACATTGGTTGAATAAACCTTGATTTTGGTTCATTTGAGTGTGCGGACCTTCCCGATTTTTGTTTACAGTTGACAATGGTAAAGCACTTCTATTGTGGTGTGCGATTCTCTCTTTGGTTTTTTGGATCTCTACACAATTAGACATCACCTGCCTTCAGTGCGCATTTTTTAGTACACCAATTTCTTAAGTACGTACTGAACAGGAATGAGCGATAAGCAAAACTGTACCCTAGTGTGTGCAAAAAAGGAGGCCATGGGAGAGACTTAAGTTACTTGTATGATCGCCTCTTGTCACGGCACACTATCCTCCTGACATTTCTGCCTTCACAGCTGGAACTTCCGCTGGGACGGAGGAAGTATTGATGGGATGAAAAGAAGCGTAGCAGTAAGAGGCAGTCATACAAGTAGCCATAGCCTCCTCCACACATGGGTACAGTATGGCTTTTCCCAAAACTGTCTCGCTTTTCCCTAGTATGGATTTACATATAGTGGATTAGTCACCCAACATAATCTTTGTTTTAACTAAGGGCCCGTTTCAACTAGAGCGAATCTGCATGCATTTCCTGCATGCAGTTTCACATAACCAATACAAGTGGATGGGACTGTTTACCCACAATCGCTGCAGATATGCTGCTCCCTGCTAAGCAGTATGCTCTGTACTATACAAAGGAGAGTTTGGACAATGAGCAGTAGGCATTTTGATAAGAAAAAACATGCCATATTTTTAGCAGATTGCTGAAAAGTAGGCCACCAAAATCAGGGGACACCTATACACACTGTAGAGCAGCAGTGGCTAACTATAGGCTATAGAGGGCCCAGATATTACCAAAAGGCCATACACTATACACCAACCTCGTCCCACCATGATTCAGTAATTACTGTAATTCCTACAACTGTAAAATAAGCACTTTAATTATTCCTAGTGTTGGGACTCCCATATCAAGTCTCAACATAAAAGGAGAGTGCTGAATTTGTGGAAGTACTTGTTAAAAGTCATTGTTAAAGCGGTATTGTCACCATAAAAATCAAATTTCAACAGCAACTGGTCTGAGTGTATTAAGTGATAAAGATGCTAATCCTGCATTCAAAACTTTTTCTGCTGTTATGATTTGGAGTTATCATATACCTTAGGAGCACTGGCTCTTTAGTAGTCGGTGCCAAAGAACTGCATGCTGGGGGTTCTTTTTATGTATAATATATTCCTCTTCTTCCCTTTATTTCCCTGCCAGCTGCTTATATGAAACCTGATCCCCTACTCACTTGTGTTTACAAGCAAGGCTGAGGCGACTCAGCGACTGGAGGAGACAAGAAAAAAAGTAAAGGGCAGAAATTACATCACGAGTTAGCCTTAACTGTGGGCAAAAGACATGGCCCCCACCAGGAACAGAATTCTCATCATTTACTATATAACATTCACTGAAATCAAACCGTGGACAGTACAATACATGTGTTATGTAAGTAGATCAAGTATTTACTTATATATGTGTTTTTTTCCCCTGAAATAGTATGGCTGATCCTACTGCTTTAAAGAAAATGAAGACCTGAGAAGGTATTAAATCTGGGCATTTGTGGCTGGATCAGGTGACTCATTTCTATTAGGATGTCTGCACAGACCACCAATCATCAAAAGATTTGAAAATGGATCACTATTGTGATAGGCATACATAAGCATTGTGTGTTACTAGCTACACTAGCAATTTTAGTGTCTTGAGGCTGATTGATTATGCCTGTCTTTTTTGGTATTAAATGAAATAAAAAAAATGACTATACTCTTAGACCATCACCCAAATCATTTCAGATTATTATTTGAAGTGACCAATGCTTATTGTGTGTACATACTTATATCCTTTCCACCCACATCTCGCACATCCTTGGCCTGTTTACTGCAATGTTAGAGGGAGTCCTCAGACAATGGTTCGGTGGGGTTTTTTTTGCTCACCTCTGCCTAAATATTCAAATGTAATATTTTAATTTGCCTGTTATAAATATGTACATTTAAATGCTATATGATTTCCTAACAAGTACATGATGATACACCCTGACAGAACTAAGGATATTTTATAATGGACTATTTGCAATGGATAACCTTCACCCACCTCTTTAAATGTATTACTTTAAAAGAGCAGCCCTGAAATACTTCAGGTTTCAGAACACGCACCCATGGCAGCTAGCTGCAGGATCTCAAAAGAATGGCCAAACATACTACGCCAATCAACAGCTCTTTCCTTGCATTACTCCTGCTTTCAGTAGACTACAGTGAACAGTCATAGAAGGAACCCAGAGCAGCGTTGTGTGCAGAACACGGACATATTTTAGGCTCTGATTAAGGGCTCTTTCATCATGGAAACTATGGATGGGGGGGGGAGATAATATAATCTAACACCAACTGTAGCTTTTACTAGAGTTGCCCAACACAGACTAGGACTTGCTAAAGGTTTCATAGGTGCTAACAGTACATTTTAATTGACTGCGGGGGGGGGGGGGGGGGGGGGGGGTCAAGTGCCCCGCAGGAATTTTTCCTTTTTAAAGATGGCATTCAGCATACTAAAACAATGTTGTCTTGGCATTTTAGAGGCATTGTAAAGTTCCAAAAAAATATTACTTTGAAATTGGCAATGGCAGTTTTAGATGCTCATGTCTTCTTCCACTGACATTCATGTCCCTAATCACAGACTTCCAAAACACTGTATCCAGCTGTGCGGTAGAAAACAGTCTCATGTCCAGTCTTGAAAAGAGGATTTGCTTGTTCCCCAGAAGCCAGAAAACACTGCTCCTCCAATCATTGTCCAGCTAATGATATAGCTCGCCATCCACCCTCCTCAGGGAGCAGTGTTTTGGGTCCAGAGGGAAATATTTGACAGAACAGGGTTTTCTACTGCACTACGGAAAATAAGTAAAACATCTAAAAATAGTATTTTGGAAGCCTGTTACTCTATGCTACTTGGGAGCATGATCATTTTAAATATTTAATACCACTTCAGGTTCACTTTCAAGCCCTTGGTTAAAATTTTTTTTTTTTTAATGGACATTGCGGGAAATATACCATAATTTACTATGTGGCTGGTTTGCAATGCTGCCTTTCCTGTACTAAATTTCAGTTGCTACTTATCCAGACTGAACAGTAGTGCATGTTCAGCTCAAGCTGCTTCCTACTATTCCATCACCACCCACATGAAATGGTGAGGGAGGAGCTAGGAAGAAGATACCAGCTAGTCCAGTGCTGTCCAACTGCAGGGCCAGTGGCAGCATCCCGCAAGCCAGCCATTGGCTCTGCACTGTGCGAGTGTTTACCCTTCACAAAGGTCCCGGAGGGCAGAGCACCAGTGGAGCGATCCTAGCCCACACTGAGCTGGCTAGAATGGGTAACAAGATGTGGAGTAATACACACTCCAGTGTTCTCCCCAGGCTCTTTTAGCCGGGTGCTCCACCCGGCTAGTTTTGGTGGGCACCCGGCTGTCATTCCCTCATCTCTTCCTATACTGTAAGCAGAGTTGCTCACAGAAGCACTGGCCCTACATTCTCTCATCTCGCCCCACCCGGCTACTTTTTCACCCCACCCGGCTACTACTTCATGCCACCCGGCTGGAAAAAATTTCTGGGGAGAACACTGCACTCCAACCGCATTACCCGGAACTCATTACTAGTTGGCTCAGTGTGAGGCAGGAGATTTGCAGCCAGAACAGCAACACTGAAGACTGGGGTCCGATGCTGAAAGTCACCTGACAAGAGTGCCTGACTGACACCAAGGATATCGGAGGCACAGCAATAATCTTATTAAAGCGGAACTGTGCCTGGGTTTTTAAAATGTTGCCCGGTGCATTTGTCGGGATTTTTAATGCTAACAGATTGTGTATTTTGTGGAAAAGCGCTGCAAAAACGCTACCAAACTGTATTTTGGCAGGAAATGCAGCAAGATAATGTGTATTTTTAGGGGGAAATGCTAGATCATGCGTATGTTTTGGAGGAAGGGACGCTGTGAGATTATGTGTAATTTATAACACTATTGGTACCGCAGGAACTATTTATTGAAGTCAGCCCTCCATTATGTCATCTGAAAAAATGGTGTCTCTCCCTGCCAATGTAGTTAGACAGCCCTGAGCTAGTCTATCCCTGTGAGCACAGAACACACACTACCCACCTCATTTCACATATGCTGATTTAGGCAGAGTTCACTCTTCATGGGCACTTCTTGCATAGGAAAACTCAATTAAAATAAACCTGAAGTAAAAAAATTCCTTCAGATTTGATAATTACCCGATACTTCATTCGGGTTTGCTTTAAACTGAGAACTGATGTTCATCAATGGGCTAGTTCACACTTCAATGTGTTTTTGGCATGCAGAAAACCTACAGCAGTGCAGCATGATGTTGAGAACTGTGTACATTTTCTCACCGACAAGCATTAGCTACTGTGCAGAAACACCCCAGTTTAAATGCAGATGAATGCGGTGTCTGTAAACTTGCATGCAAAAATGTTCACGTTTTCTGCAATGATGGGTTTTATTGCCCCTAATACTTTATGGTCAGTAGAATTACAGCACAATTCCTGCCTAGTTCCTTCCTGCTCAGTGTGTAATAAAGCATAGCGGTGAAATGCTAACAGCACCACAACTGACACCATACAAAATGAATAAAACTTCTGCCTGACCATCTACTAGTGGTTATTTGCTAGCACTCCTTATAGTGGAGATTTGAATGCTAACATTTTTCCTCTCATCCCTAATTTTGAGCCTTCATACAGGTTCAGTTGCTTTGTGTTTAAAGCTCATATGGAATATTGCCATTAAAAGGAGAATTTGACAAAGTGCTAAATTGACATTTATGGGAGAATTAAACTGTACAGTACTATACAGTACACAGGCGTACTCAAGTCCTCGGCATATAGCACAGCACCATTATACCTCCATAGCCACAAATAAGCATACTTGCCACCATATTTTGGAGCTTTGCAGATTTCTGTTATAGCCTGCAGCAGAAGCACTGGTAGGTGTGGGCAGAGTATTAGTAGTAACAACTATAGCTCAATGCCCTGGTTTTAAGGTGCTAAGCATGTTTGATGAATATTAACCACTTGAGGACCCACCCTTTACCCCTCCTTAAGGACCAGCGCTGGTTTGATTGATCTGTGCTGGGTGGGCTCTGCAGCCCCCAGCACAGATCAGGGTGCAGGCAGGGAGATCAGATTGCCCCCCTTTTTTCCCCCCTATGGGGATGATGTGCTGGGGGGGTCTGATCTCTCCTGCCTGCTGTGGGTGGCGGGGGGGGCACCTCAAAGCCCCCCTCCGCGGCGAAATTCCCCCCTCCCTCTCCTACCTGCTGCCTCCCCCGGTGATCGGGGCTGCACAGGACGGCTATCCGTCCTGTGCAGCCAGTGACAGGACGTCCCCTGTCACATGGCGGCGATCCCCAGCCGCTGATTGGCCGGGGATCGCCGATCTGCCTTACGGCGCTGCTGCGCAGCAGCGCCGTACAAATGTAAACAAAGCGGATTATTTCCGCTTGTGTTTACATCTAGCCTGCGAGCCGCCATCGGCGGCCCGCAGGCTATTCACGGAGCCCCCCGCCGTGATTTGACAGGAAGCAGCCGCTCGTACGAGCGGCTGCTTCCTGATTAATTAGGCTGCAGCTGGCGACGCAGTACTGCGTCGCTGGTCCTGCAGCTGCCACTTTGCCGACGCACGTTATGAGTGTGCGGTCGGCAAGTGGTTAAAGTGAACCTGAAGTGAAAAAAAAATGATAAAATAGTTCTATAAAACTAAAAAACTTTAATGGAATCCGATGCAATGCTTATTTTAGTTTTAAAGTGAGCCTGCTTCCAATTTAATAGAATGGGGCTCAGGCCTGAGTCATAAATTATGCCTGCCCCTTTCTCACTGAACTCTCATAAGTAAATTATCTCTAGATATAGGATAGTGAGCATCAGTCTAGAGACAGGTGATCAATGGGGGCAGCTTAATAAGACAAGGAGTTAAAAACCGTTAACAACTTTGCGTAATATGTTGGCGTTTTATAAATACAACAAAGGCCTAAATTGCACACCTAAAAATTGGATTGACATTTGGATTGTGTCGCTGTCATCTGCTGCTGCTCATTATGTTTTATACAGCTCCCATACAAAGTAATGATGACCTATTGAACGTTGTATCTATAAGGGCTGGAACCCACAGGAGCGCTTTTGGCAGCGTTGCGATACGCTAGCACTTTGCCAAAACGCTGGGCCAATGTTAATGGATGGGGCAACTTCCACAGGAGCGTTTGCGTTTCCCAGAAACGCAAACGCAGGACATGCAGCATTTTGGGAGCGTTAGCGCTTCAATGTAAAGTATTGAAACGCTAGCGGAAACGCTCAGCAAAACCTAAACTGAGCGGTTTTGCTAGCGTTTTGCGGTTCAGCACACTGACAAAATGAAAAATTATTCACAGGACCAATCAGGATAAAAACGCAAAATGCAACCGCTGAGCAAAAAAATACAATGTTGCAAAACGCGACCGTAAACGCGCATCCGCTTGCAAACCGCTCAGACAAAACTCTAGCGGTAGCGTTTCGCCTTTGCTGTTTTCAGTGGGTTCCAGGCCTTACTGTTTAGTTAGGCCTAATTTCCACTTGTGCTCTGTTGTGTGCTGTTCTTTAAAATGTATATACTTACACTGCATTGTGCTCAAAATGCATGCAATCATGCTTTACAGTATTGCATCCATCCAATCACAACGCATAAGTGGAAACTTTAACATGAAACTGAATGGGTTTTTTATGTTCCTGCAAATCGCACTGCAATTGCATTGTTGAATAACGCAATGCACAAATGGAAACAAAGCCTTATCAGGAGGAATTGTGCTGCAGATAGAATGGATTTATAGCACTGCTTCATTAACTCAGTGAAAAATAGGAAGAAAATGGAAAAAAAAGGAGGGGACTTGTAAATAGTATGGTTACTTATATATGTTACGGCCAGAACCCGAAGTTTGGCCACTTCTAGTTCTGGCCGGCCACTTCGGGTTCTGGCCGGCCAATGCGCGAAGTGGCCGCTGCGCTGCGGCCAATGTTAGAAATGGAATGATTCCTCTGACATTAATGTATCTTCTGGCCACAGCGCAGCGGCCAAACGTAGAACAACTTAGTTCATTTAATGCAATTCAGCCGGCGGCAATGTAACAATTCAAGCCGCCGGCTTTTTCTCTGCGCCTCTCTCTCCTCCTCTGCCTCTCTCTCTCTCTCCTTCTCCCCCCCCCCCCCCCCCCGCCTCTCTCGCTAAGTCGCTCTCCTATGGACAGCCGGGCGGGGACACGAGTGTCCCCCCCCGGAGTCGTTCGTCGCGGCAGGGTAATCCTGCCGTTCTTGCAGAGCGGGTGCTGGCAGAAGCGATGTCTGCAGCCTCCCCGCTCTGCTTTCCTGGTGCGACGAACGACTCCCGGGGAGACGCGTGTCCCCGCCTGCTGCCCATACGAGGAGGAGAGAGAGGCAGAGAAAAAGCCGGCGGCTTGAATTGTTACATTGCCGCCGGCTGAATTGCATTAAATGAACTAAGTTGTTCTACGTTTGGCCGCTGCGCTGTGGCCAGAAGATACATTAATGTCAGAGGAATCATTCCATTTCTAACATTGGCCGCAGCGCAGCGGCCACTTCGCGCATTGGCCGGCCAGAACCCGAAGTGGCCGGCCAGAACTAGAAGTGGCCAAACTTCGGGTTCTGGCCGTAACATATACATGTCACTTCAGGAACACTTTAAGATCAAGTTTGATATTGAACATAACTAAAACATAAAACCTGTTAGCAACCAAATAACTGCAATACATCAATACAACATGTGCTGCTTTATGTACAGCCTGTTTATTGTATGTATGGATACTTAGACTGCACATTGAGACAAGTCTGGAAACATATTACAAATCATTCCTAATTCCAGAACGGAACTATACACGCTACAGCATTGTCAGACAACTGCTGATCATTTGCAGTTTTGTCTAGTGAATACTTTCCTCTTTCATACCCAGCATTACTGAATCTAATAATTATGTGGTACCAGCATGGAAAGCTTCATAGGGGAATTAATCAGTGCCTACAGCAACTACCTGAATGATCGATCAGGTTGGAAGACAAACATCTAACTAGGATACATTCATGGACAATTTGGTTAAGAGTTTAGGTTTAAAAACTCTTATAAACTGCAGAACTGCTACAATAGAATTTGCATTCTATTGTAGGCTGAAATAAATAGGAATAATTACTACCACAATATGGTCAGAAGCACAGCTCTGTTAGGCAGGGTGCACACCTGTTAGATTACTCTGGAATCACACATCCATGTTTTTTCCTGCATTTTTAAAGAGAACCTGAGGTGAACCTAAAGTAAAAATTGAGTTAATCTAAAGGGAACCTTAACTGAGAGGGATATGGATGTTTCCTTTTAACCACTTCAGCCTACAGCTTCGAAAATCTTATGCATCCGAGCAATGTTCACCTCCCATTCATTCGCTAATAACTTTATCGCTACTTATCAAAATTAATTGATCTATATCTCGTTTTTTCCGCCACTAATTAGGCTTTCTTTAGGTAGTACATTTTGCTAAGAGCCACTTTACTGTAAATACATTTTAACAGGAAGATTAAGATAGAAATGGAAAAAAAAATCATTATTTCTCAGTTTTTGGCCATTATAGTTTAAAATTAATACATGCTACAGTAATTAAAACCCATGCATTTTATGTGCCCATTTGTCCCGCTTATTACACCATTTAAATTACATCCCTATCACAATTTATGGCGCCGATATTTTATTTAGAAATAAAGGTGCATTTTTTCAATTTGCGCCCATCACTATTTACAAGCTTATAATTTTAAAAAATGTAATAAGATACTCTCTTGATATATTTAAAAAGTTCAGACTCTTAGGTAACTATTTATGTAGTTTTTTTTTTTTAATTGTAATTTTTTTTATTTTTTTTTTAATACAAAAATGTATTTGGGTAATTTTAGTTTGGGAGGTAAATAGCCAATTTTAGATGTAATATAATGTATTTTTTTATTCAATACAGGTATGTGGGTGCAGTTTACTATTTGGCCACAAGATGGCCACATTCAAAAAATTCCTAGATGCGAACGATGTCACATCTAGGAACTAAAATGAAGAGAAGAAGTTTCCTGGGGGCAGAAATACCACGCTCTCTGATGAGAAAGCGTCGGTATTTCTGCCGGGGACTTAGATCGGTGAATGGGAATTATATTCCCATTCACTGATCGGGGGGGGGGGGGGGCAGCGGGAGCGCGCGCGGGCCCGATCGCGCGCACCACACGGCTGCAGCACCACTGCCTATCTGGACGGATATATGCGTCCAGATATGGCGAAGTGATTAAACAATACCAGCTACCGGGTAGTCCTGCTGATGTCTTTGGCTGCAGTATTGGCTGAGTCACACACCTGAAACAAGCATGCAGCTAATCCAGTCTGACTTCAGTCAGAGCACCTGATTTGCATGCTTGTTGAGGGGCTGTGGCTAAAAGTATTAGAGACACAGGATCAGCAGGAGAGTCAGGCAACTGGTATCATTTTAAAAGGAAAAATCTACATCCTTCTCAGTTTAGGTTCCCTTTAAGTTCTGAGGGTCCACTCACAGCAACAGTGGGTGCCTGGAGGATGCGGGAAGCCTCTGCAGGATCCAAAAGCTTCCCTCATCTTAGAGAAGTCTCTCAAATTTGACATTAGATTTGCCTTGGGTACACTTTAAAATCTGACAGCTTCCTGCTTTTTTTCCACACAATGCACGTGTTTGCAATTAGTGATAGTTATATGAGACCACACAAAATACATATAAGATGCATATAAATTTACCAAAGCTGCCATTCAATGTGTACATTCTTTTCTCAGCCTGGTCTCTTTGGCGCAAGGCGAGTCAAATGACTGTTCACCTGGCTGCCGCTCAAATTCTGGGCAGGGTTCATTACTATTGAAGGGAGAAGTAATTCAGGGCCTATGGCAGCTCCCAGGTCAGGCACAGAGTGGGAAACAGTGTGCACTGACATGACCTGTTTTGCCATTCAATACCCTAAAACCGCTTACTCAAAGACTGAATATGCACAGCAATTATGAGCCTGCATTTCATGGAGATTCTTAAAAAAAAAAAAATAATTTGTACCTGGGTACTGCTGTACAGCACTCAGATGGAATGCTGATCTGACTGATGCATCTTCTAAGTTGGTACTGCTTGGTGGGAAACATGACTCGAGTACAGCATTTGCCTACTGAAATCCTCCCTCTCCATGTGGGAAAAAAATTGCCTCTAGATCAATATTTTAATTAAGTATTAACCACGAGGGCCCTAATTTTAAACAGATTTTCATTAGATTCACCATTTCTATTAAGGCTACGTTTCCACTGTAGTGTGATCTTTTCGCCTGCAAAAAATCGTATAAGATTTTTCTGATTGGTGAAAATTTGCATGTAAATTTTTACGTGTTTTTATGCAAATGCCCGTACGCGAAAATTCACATTAGTTAAATATAACAATCTGCCTAGTAACCGATTAGTCATAACTGCTGACAACTTCCTGCAACCACGGATCTAATGCGAATTTTCGGGCAAATAAAAAATTCGCATTGCCTATACAAAGCATTGTGCGCGAATCGTACGCTATGTCCCAAAAAAATTATACAGGACCTCAGATTTGTTCACGTGTATGAAAAGTCACATTGATTGGAAACAGCCCAAATCACTACCATTAGTTGCAAAATCAATGCGAATTTTCTGAGAGAAAAATCTGACAAAACGCACAAGTGGAAACCAGGCCTAATGCTGGGAATACACGGTACGTTTTTGCCGCTCGATTGAGCTATTTAGATGGCTCGATTGATAATTTCCGACATGTCCGATCTCCCGCCCGATCGATTCTGCGTTCGATAATGCAGAGGTAACAATGGGAAAAGATAAGAAAAACAAATGGAAGATAAGAAAATCGGCCGCATAATCGAGCGCGGAAAACGATCGGGCGCGAAATCGAGCGGCAAAAACGTACTGTGTATTCCCAGCATAAGTCTAACGTCTAATCCACAAAAACAGCTAATTGTGTCTGGTGGACAAAAGGATTGTTCAGTTTTTAATCTTCAGTACAAATACCTGCAAAGCTGCCCCTGCAAGGCAAACCCTAAAGCCCCCTCTACACCATGCAATTTCACGTGCGATTGATCAAATTTGATTGGATCAAATTTGATTAGATCGATTAAATCAGTCATGTCCGATCGGGATTCGATAGTTTGTGTGATCGATTTTGCATTGAAAACTAACCACGATCGAATCCCGATCGGACATGTCGGATTTCATCGATCTAATCTAATTCCATCCAATTGAATTCGATCGCACGTGAAATTGCATGGTGTAGAGGGGGCTTCAGAGGAAATACAGAGTGATCAAGCAATGGAAATATGCTGGGTACAAACATTACTGAAAAGATATAAAAGCTAAGATATGGCACAGATATATTTAACTTACAGAATGACTGTGGCACCACTCTTCCTTTAACACACACAAAAAAGTAACAGCACTCACAATGATTTTAATTTATAGCAGCATTTACACAGTTTGTGTTAAAAAGTAGAAGAAAACAATGTAATGAGTAACAAAATGTTTAAATTACAACAATCCTTTGTGCACTCACTGTATCTACTTAGCTGAGTATTTACAAAAAATGCAAATTTACAATGAATATAATGTTAACACTGGAAGCAATATTACAATCTATCTACATTTTTATTTTTTAACAACCTGGATTCCAATTGAACGGGAGTATTGTGGAAGTCGCACCAACATCTACACCTGGGCCCATATGCAATTCACTTTTTCACTTGAGTTCTCTCCTAGGAGATAATTTTCAACTTCTCTTTAAAGGACTTACGAGGCCAAAACGGCAAAAAAAAAGCCAAGTACCTTTAACGGGAAGGTTCAGGGACAGTTGGTAAAAAATAAAAATCCGAATCCACTTACCTGGGGCTTCCTCCAGCCCGTGGCAGGCAGGAGGTGCCCTCGGCGCCGCTCCGCAGGCTCCCGGGGGGTCTCCGGTGGCCGACCCGACCTGGCCAGGCCGGCGGCCAGGTCGGGCCTCTTCTGCGCCCCATTGTGCGTTCCACGCCGGCGCGCTGACGTCATCGGACGTCCTCCGGGCTGTACTGCGCAGTACAGCCCGGAGGACGTCCGATGACGTCAGCGCGCCGGCGTGGAACGCACAATGGAGCGCAGAAGAGGCCCGACCTGGCCAGGTCGGGTCGGCCACCGGGAGCCTGCGGAGCGGCGCCGAGGGCACCTCCTGTCTGCCACGGGCTGGAGGAAGCCCCAGGTAAGTGGATTCGGATTTTTATTTTTTATCAACTGTCCCTGAACCTTCCCATTAAGATGTTTAAATGCACGGAGGACGCCGTCCGCGCCCTCCGTGCAGTTCCGCCGGGTCCCCTTCCTGTGATCGCCCCCCGTGCCTATCGCTACCCCACAGGCCGGGTCGGGCTCTCGTTCCGCTCCCAATATGGCTGCTTCCTCTGGCCGCGGCTGCGCAGTCCGCCTGGCCGCTAGTGCGGCTGCGCAGCTCTACGGCCAACCCCCCGAACCACGCACTGTAGCGTGGATCGGAGGGGTTGGCCGTAGAGCTGCGCAGCCGCACTAGCGGCCAGGCGGACTGCGCAGTCGCGGCCAGAGGAAGCAGCCATATTGGGAGCGGAACGAGAGCCCGACCCGGCCTGTGGGGTCGTGATCGGCACGGGGGGCGATCACAGGAAGGGGACCCAGCGGAACTGCACGGAGGGCGCGGACGGCGTCCTCCGTGCATTTAAACATCTTAAAAGGTACTTGGCTTTTTTTAGCCGCTTTGGCCTCGTAAGTCCATTAAACTAACTTTTCAGCATTTTAGCATCGACAAAATACCCAAAAGTTGGTAAAAAGTTGCGATCAAATTTAGAGTATTTTCTTCATTGCTGGAGGCTTAGAAGGTTTTTTTATGACAAGCTGTGAAAATATCACCTAGGAGAAAAGTCTGGAGAAAAAGTGAATTGCATATGGACCTTTTTTACCTGAGTTTTCTCTTAGGTGATATTTTCACAACTTTTAAATAAAATGCCTTTTACACCCCCAGAAAGCAACTTAATACTCAAAATAACGTTGACCGTACTTTTTAATTTACATTTTGGTACTTTTTCCATTGCAGAGTGCTACACAGTTAATTTAAATTGAAGATGAAAAATTATCTCCTAGGAGAAAACTCAGGTGAAAAAGGGAATGGCATATGGCCCCATGTCTTATTTTATAGGGAAAACAAAGTAATTAGCTCTTTTACTCCAGATTTTGTAAAGCTAAAAGCCCAAAACAAAAATCTTGGAATGTGGCCAAATACAAAAACTGACCTTGCAGTAGGTAGCAAAAAGATCTGACATTTTGTATTAGTCCATCTCCCCATGGGGATTCTCAGTATTTCCTTTATTTTTTACAAAAGCACTACATGAAAAGGATCTATACAGTGATGCCAACCACCCTTCCTTACTGTCACTCAGTAAGTGCTTTTGAAAATAAAGACCACCCTAAACTCCCCCATGACAACTTGGACATAGCTCAAAACCTGTCAGATTTTTACAACCTACTGTGACAGTAACATAGGAAAAGAGAAAGTTATAGTAAAGTTTTATATGGAATAAATGTACATTTTATACATATGCATTTTAAATTTTGCAATTTTTCACAATCGTGGTCCTTTAAGAGGTTTTTGCTGTCCAAAGCTACAAGCCTGCCTTTAAATGCCATTTAATCCAAAGCAGATCTTAAACCACGTTGATAAAAATGACTGCATGACATGTGGGCTCTCCACCTTTCCTGCACTATTGCATGAGATAGGACATGAAGACCTAAAAAGTCTCAGAAGTCCACTGAAATCTTAGAGGGATGAGTGATGATGCCTCCCTCACTGTATGACATGGTGGAAGAGCACCTGAACTTCCAGTAACCTTCGGGGACTGAAGTCTAGTTTTAGACAAGAGTGCAGGCAAAGGTTTGCTTGCATGTTCTAGCTAAAAATGGGAAACAGAGTCTGTGAGATTGTTAAACTTCCAATCCTCTATGTTCAGATGCTACAAAAGACTCCAGTGTCACTCAGATTACAATGTCAATGTCACCGGAAGTGAGACAGCGATGAAAATCTAAAAAGTTCTAACTCTTTACCATGATCTAAAATTACAATTAAAAAAATTGCCTGGCATTTCTCTCTTCGTGAAAGGAAGACTATGACTGGCTAGAGCAAGCCATAAAATTGCTTTCTAGAGAACATATCACATACATTCGGGCCACTGCTGCAAGACACACACAGTACACATTGGTTTTATAGTGCAACAATCTCTCAGAGGTATAAAAAGGATGCCACCACTGAACTAAAAATCAGTTAGAAAAAAAAAATCCTTTGGCTGTATGCTCTACTGATGGTATCCTGGCCTATGGGGAGGTATTGCACTTAAAACACTACCTAGGTACTCCGATAACAGCAACCCCCGTGTAGTGCAAACTTTGTGTTAAGCCGATGTCAATGAAAACCTTTAGAAAGAGGATGATCACTGATAGAAAAATGGTATAGTATACTTCTTCCAGGTTAAACAAAATTGTATTTTTATTCTTAGAAGACTTTTCATATCTGATACAGCCCTCAAGAGATGTACTGTTGAATATATTAACATCAGACTGAGGATTAATTAAGCTGTTCCACGAAACCCAGCTATATGACCAATACATGTGGAGGCAGAAATAACTACAATCATGTTATGTATATTTATAAATATATACACAATGATCAATGGTATTTAACCTGAGAGAAGAAAATATTTACTATTGGTCTTAGTGCACATGAGGAACATCCAAAGGTTGTGTGAAGTTGGCCCACCTACAATCGGCACAAATAAAAATTCTAGCATGTTTGGTTAGCGTCCATTTGTGCCGCAAAAATAAAGACTTGTGCTGCTTTTGTTTTGAAGTTAATAGCAATTATTTTTTTCCAGATGAGGACATCATCCAGCCCCACTGCAACAGTGCATGGACATGAAAATGGTATGGCTGGTTAGCGCTGGGTTTGTGCCCATTTGTGCTGCAAAAATCACTATTCTGTTATAGCTTTCGAGATATTAAAGAGTATTATAAAGGTCAAAAGTTCACCCAGCTTCATTCACACAGCATTCATTCACATCACTATTTAGAGGTTTCTGGTTTATTGTGAACTTTTGACCTTTATAAAAAAAATATATCTTTATCTCAAAAATGGGAATAGGTAGAACAGCGATTTTTGCAGAACAAATGGGCACGAACCCAGCACTAACCAACCATACCACTCGTGCCCGTGCGCTGTTGTAGGAGGGCTGGGTGACCTGCTGACCTTTATAAACCTTTAATATCTTGAAAACTAACTGGTAAACCAGGGATTTTTGTAGCACAAACTGGCACAAACCTAGCGGTAAAAAACCATACCATTTCCATGTCCATACACAGTTGTAGGGGGCTGGGTGATGTCATAGTCTGGAAAAAAATAATTGCTATTGACAACCAAACAAAAGCAGCACAAATCTTAATTACTGCGGCACAAACTTAGCACTAACCAAACATGCTAGAATTTTTATTTGTGCTGATTGTAGGGGGCCAACTTCATACAGCCACATCGAAGTGTTCTTAAAACCCAATCCCTTCATGCTACCAGAACCACTAAATGTCACTACCATGCTCAGTACTGAACTATGTGCCTCATATAGTTGAATTAAAAGCCAAAATGGAAATTTCTTTGGCATCTTATGCATAAGAGCCGGGTTTGTGGATCTGATGAGGTGGAAAAAGGCATTTACGTTATTTATAAACAAGATTTAAACGCTATATACACAGATGGGCATTTCTAAATGCTTTTTTCGATTGTTCCTGAAAAAAAGAACAAAGGGAAGGTTGGCGTTTCCGCGATATCTACTGGGCAAGAATAGCAGAAATAAGACATTCCTTTCCATGCAAGCTTACGCCTCCATTTAGTTGGTTAGCCAGTGTATACAGCCAATGCATTGCTCAGTAGACATCAGGTATCCTCATGTAAACATCAGTTTCCTCTCGGTTTGCTACTGGTTGAGGTCAAGGTGCCAACGCACAAAAACCTTTCTTTGGACTTCAGCTATTCTAGTAGTTAACTTAGCTTCCATCCTATTCACTTTAATGCAATATTTACACCAACACAAGTGCCAGATACAACATGTTTCTACTGGCTGGCTATTACTACATGTATTTTTAGATTTACCTGAAAATTTAGAACAGCTCAATCAAGATAGCCTGAATTAGTTTCAAACTAGATGTGCTACTAAACTTAAAATCTATCCACTTTAAGGAACACTGATGTGACATTTAACATGAGATAAACATGCATGTACAATACCAATCCTACTTAGAACTTATCTGTGCTCCATTTTAGCTATAAATCCCAATTTCTCTGCAGTTGGAATGCAGCAAACTCGCTGACCACTAACGAAAGGTAAGAAAACTCATGTTGGTTAGACATACATTTGTGATGGCAGGGAATAAACATAGGTCAAAATAGGAGCTGGGCAAGCAAAAAAATCTGCAGTCATTTAACTGAGACATTCAAAGCCTAGATCTTTAAAGAGACTCAGAGACTAGGTAATGTAAAGTTGATATGTACCCGGAGCTTCCTCCTGTCCACCTGCCCCATAAACACGTCTAAGTCCCACGCCATCCTCCTGCGGTCTGCCATTCAGCCGCAGTGAGCCCCGGTAACAGGCTCAGTCGATGCCAGTCTGGATCTACTGCGCATGAGCACACCTCCCATGCATACGCAGTAGACCCGGATTGATGTCACTGAGCCTGTTACCAGGGCTCACCGTGGCTGAAGGGCGGACCGCGGGAGGACGGCTTGGGACTTAGACGTGTTTATGGGGCAGGAGGAAGCCCTGGGTAAGTATCAGAGCTTTACATTAGTCTCTGAGTCTCTTTAACCCTTAAAACCAAAATAAGGTTATGGAATTCCAAAAAAGTCCCAATTATGATTAGGTATGTAGGTATGTAGGTAGGTAGAGAATATATATATATATATATATATATATATATATATATATATATATATATATATATATATATATATATATATATATATATATATATATATATATATATATATATATATATATATATATATATATATATATATATATATATACACAAACACATACATACATACATACAATGGTTTATCTCATCCGTTTATTTTCACTTTAGTGGACCAGTAAACATACAAGTTGGTTTACATAGCAGCTGCTATACAACATTTTCGGTATAGGAAGAGAGATTCATATCTGGCGTTAACAGACATTTAGATGTTCTGTGGGGTCAGGCACATTTTGAAATAACCTTAAGTGGCTACAACAGGTGCAACTAATTAATGTGACATCTCTGGCCATATATGCATATTGTATTTGGTATTTTTAGCCTTCGTTCCTGATCAGCAGCCATTACAAACTGGCCTTTTGGACATTCCTAATATTTTGCCCTCAAAATGCAGCCAGATGTTTATGGCTTGGAAACATTCTGCCAAATCTGGGTGTTATAATAGTCTCTGCCATACTATTCTTCAGTGTAGAAAAAGCAAGGATACAGGTGAAGATAATTGAAGGCAAGCCATTTTCACAGAAATGTGGAAAGATAATAGGTCACTGGGGCTGCAAACTCACTATGAAAATTCTGAAACACCCGAGTCTAATCCTCAGAAACATGCACACAGACATGTGCTGAAATTTAACTGTAGGACAACAGAATATACCATACACAGACTAGACCTGCTAGAACCCATGATGGGCAGCATTACAGGCGATACCCAGAGGGCTGTTGACAATACGTCTGAGGTTCCATATTTACCTGGGGCTTCTGTAAGCTCCATTAAGGCTGATCGTCCCTCACCAGCTCCTTGAGCGACTCCTGTCACCCGCAATTGTCCCCGAAAGCCTGGCCAAGTCGCACTCTGTCTCACACGCGTGGCCAGGCGCACTCCCGTCCCTGTGAGCGATCTGAGCAGCCGTAACGGGGCTTAGGGAAGTCCCAGGTAAGTATTGTACTAGAGACGCTTCTCAACTCTGGTACACTTTAATTTCTTTAAAGTTCTACAAGGGCAATAAATGTCCTATTTAACCTCAGAGAAGAAAACTCTAAAGAGAATGGATAGCTTAGAGTTAGTCATGTTCTTGGAGTAAAGTCTGTGGTAGAGAGGAGTAAATATTTTCAGGTGGAGAATAGGGGGTAGCAACGGTTAGTGGCCGCAAAGCTCCCATGCATTCTTCCATAACAAAAAAATAAAAAAACAAAAAAATAAAAAAAAAATCTTGCCATTAATTTTAGCCATCTGACTGCTACTACAAACTACTTATGTAGCCTCAGCCTAACATGTGAACATTACTAGCAGCTCCTAGGTAAGATCACAGCATTGTATGCTTAATGGTCCACCATTGGCCAGCCACAGTCATTATACAGTGTACACTCTTTACAATCATAACATTCCATATATACATGTAGTAACATCAGTTGTAAGGTTTACATCACCCTCTAAGCATCTCAGCTTAAGGCTTGAAGGATTATTTCCCCCAAATATATAACTGTATCCTCACTGACGCAGGCATTGCAAAAGAAAAAATGGGGGGGGGGGGGGGAGATAGAAACAGAACAAATCAGCTACTTAGATGGTAAATAAAATCCACTGCAAGTAACAAGCTCACACGGAAAGCCTTAGGGAGATCACCTATACTATAGAGCAGCCAGTGATACAGTGACAGCTTCTTTACAGCTCAGTCTGGTAAAGGCAATGCTTTTTTTCTTACTCTAAAACCTTTTTACACATTACACCAAAGGCTCATCTTGCATCCAGCAGAAGTTAAAGCCCTTATAGAAACAGCAGTTGTAAAAAAAAATTGCCATGGCACATGAGCCATATTATAATGACAAAACATAAGACAGAAAAAGTGGCCATTTAAGGCATCTAAAAAAATCCATATGGCTTTTGTTGGATGAACACTATGATACATGGTTTAAAAGGGAAAATAAACTGAAGTATGCAAGCAAAATGGTCTGTAGCACATCTTGCAGGAGAATCCAGGTCTCATCACTAGGATGTTTTCAGGAGAACACAAAGAGCCTCTCCTCCCCATTGAATGAGTAAGGTGCCGTAAAGTGCAGTTTATCTCACACTGGATGGCAAGCTAGAAGTCTGTGCAGAAGTTACATACAGAGTTGTGTTGTCTGATAGAGTTGGGACCACAGAGTTTCCATTAGTTGGGGAGCATCCTACTTTCAGTTTTTCTAAATATTCTGCATGTACAGGCTTGTGGCACTGTAACACTTTCAAAGCATCTTCAACTTTAAACCATTCCCTCTTGCGTCCTAAAAAAAAAAAAAAAAAAAAAAAAAAAAAGAAAAATGTTTTAGGGTTTGCAACATGGTAAACATTTTATTACATGGGGAGCACGGTGGCGTAGTGGTTAGCGCTCTCGCCTTGCAGTGCTGGGTCCCTGGTTCGAATCCCAGCCAGGGCACTATCTGCAAGGAGTTTGTATGTTCTCCCCGTGTCTGCGTGGGTTTCCTCTGGGCACTCCGGTTTCCTTCCACACCCCAAAAACATATAGATAAGTTAATTGGCTCCCCCTAAATTGGCCCCAGACTACAATATATTCACTACACAATATAGACATATGACTATGGTAGGGATTAGATTGTGAGCTCCTTTGAGGGACAGTTAGGGAATATATATATATATATACACAGAGGAGGAAATAATTATTTGACCCCTCACTGATTTTGTAAGTTTGTCCAATGACAAAGAAATAAAGTCTCAGAACAGTATCATTTCAATGGTAGG
This sequence comes from Hyperolius riggenbachi, assembly GCF_040937935.1. Taxonomy (NCBI): domain Eukaryota; kingdom Metazoa; phylum Chordata; class Amphibia; order Anura; family Hyperoliidae; genus Hyperolius; species Hyperolius riggenbachi. Next base: position 320,649,862 of record NC_090648.1, read on the forward strand.
TTTATTTTAACAGTGGCAGATAGCACATCAAAAGGAAAATCGAAAAAATAACCTTAAATAAAAGATAGCAACTGATTTGCATTTCATTGAGTGAAATAAGTTTTTGAACCCTCTAACAATAAAAGACTTAATACTTAGTGGAAAAACCCTTGTTTGCAAGCACAGAGGTCAAACATTTCTTGTAATTAAAGACCAAGTTTGCACACATTTTAGGAGGAATGTTGGTCCACTCCTCTTTGCAGATCATCTCTAAATCCCTAAGGTTTCGAGGCTGTCTCTGTGCAACTCTGAGCTTGAGCTCCCTCCATAGGTTTTCTATTGGATTAAGGTCCGGAGACTGACTAGGCCACTCCATGACCTTAATGTGCTTCTTCTTGAGCCACTCCTGTGTTGCCTTTGCTGTATGTTTTGGGTCATTGTCTATCCACGACCCATTTTCAGTTTCCTGGCAGATGGAAGGAGGTTGTCGTTCAGGATTTCACGATACATGGCTCCGTCCATTTTCCCGTTAATGCGATTAAGTTGTCCTGCGCCCTTAGCAGAAAAACACCCCCAAAGCAAAATGTTTCCACCCCCATGCTTGACGGTGGGGACGGTGTTTTGGGGGTCATAGGCAGCATTTTTCTTCCTCCAAACACAGCGAGTTGAGTGAATGCCAAAGAGCTCTATTTTGGTCTCATCAGACCACAGCACCTTATCCCAGTCACTCACAGAATCATTCAGGTGTTCATTGGTAAACTTCAGACGGGCCTGCACATGTGCCTTCTTGAGCAGGGGGACCTTGCGAGCCCTGCAGGATTTTAATCCATTGCGGTGTAATGTGTTTCCAATGGTTTTCTTGGTGACTGTGGTCCCTGATAATTTGAGGTCATTCACTAACTCCTCCCATGTAGTTCTAGGATGCTTTTTCACCTTTCTCAGAATCATTGACACCCCACGAGGTGAGATCTTGCGTGGAGCCCCAGAGCGAGGTCGATTGATGGTCATTTTGTGCTCCTTCCATTTTCGAACAATCGCACCAACAGTTGTCACCTTCTCTCCCAGCTTCTTGCTAATGGTTTTGTAGCCCATTCCAGCCTTGTGCAGGTCTACAATTTTGTCTCTGACATCCTTGGACAGATCTTTGGTCTTTTCCATGTTGGAGTGTTTGGAGTCTGCTTGATTGATTGATTCTGTGGACAGGTGTCTTTTATACAGGTGACTTATTATGCTGGGAATACACGTTTTGTTTTTGCCTTCGTTTTAGCCTTCGATTCGTTCAGTAAACGAATCAAGTGTTGAAAACGTATGTGAAAATAGTCATAATCTCATTATAGTTTCGATTAATAGACCCCAAAAACGAACGACTAGTGATCGAACATGTTTGATATTATCTCTCTTTATCCATCTAATCGAGCCATTGGTAGGCTTGATGGCTGTTCAGATCGATTATATGTTCGTTTATGTTAGTCCGTCCCTGTAAAAAGGGATTTTCGTTTCGTTTCTTTGCAGCCTTCGATTATTGGAAAAACGAAACCATCAGAATCGGAAAAAAAAACGAAACCGTGGGTGGTGATATTAACCGTACGTTCGATTATTTCGGGAACGAAAAGGACAAAAAGGCACAATCGAAACGAAGGCTAAAACGAAGGCAAAAACGAAACGTGTATTCCCAGCATTAGTTAAGACAGGTGTCCTTAATGAGGGTGACTAATTGAGTAGAAGTGTCTAACCACTCTGTGGGAGCCAGAACTCTTAATGGTTGGTAGGGGTTCAAAAACTTATTTCACTCAATGAAATGCAAATCAGTTGCTATCTTTTATTTAAGGTTATTTTTCCGATTTTCCTTTTGATGTGCTATCTGCCACTGTTAAAATAAACCTACCATTGAAATTATACTGTTCTGAGACTTTTCATTTCCTTGTCATTGGACAAACTTACAAAATCAGTGAGGGGTCAAATAATTATAATTATATATATATATATATACACACTGTACAGCGCTGCATAAGATGTCAGCGCTATATAAATACTTAATAATTATTACATTCAGCTGGATAGTGTTGAATGCCCTATGATGCCCAAATAATCTGATATAGAGCATTCACTATGGCAAACTAGTCACAGAGCTCTGATGCTTTTCATCTTCAAGTAACCTGCCTTCCATGCTTTAAGCTCCAATGACTGCCTCTGTCAAGAATCCAACATGTGTACGTAGCAGCCTCCCATCCCCTTGGCCAGCGATCCGCCAGGCAGAGAGCACGGTTTTCCCCACACCGCTCTGTTCGTCGACATAGAAACAGAACATGTAGATTACCTACAGACCTAGCAATGGGTCTGTACAGCCTCGGCCCCGCAATTTTGCAAGAGGGACCAGGTGTCGATACCCACCGGGTGACTTGCCTTGTACATGTATACAAGGCTTTAAGGTAGCCATACACTGGTCGATTTGCCATTAGATCGACCATCTGACAGATCCCTATCTGATCGAATCTGATCAGAGAGGGATCGTATGGCTGCCTTTACTGCAGCCTGAAACCGATCACAATCTGTTGAGCTACTCCTGCCGCCTGTCCCCCCCCCCCCCCCCCGTATACATTACCTGATGCTAGCTCCCGGGCATCTTCTCCGCGCTGCACCGCTCTGTTCCGGCTCCATCCCAGCGCTGCCTGTGTCACTCCGTGACCAGGAATTTCAAATAGAGCGCCCTCTATCTGAACTTCCTGGTCACGGAGTGACACAGGAAGCGCCGGGTTGGAGCCGGAACAGAGCCGTGCAGCGCGGAGAAGATGCCCGGGAGCCAGCTTCAGGTAATGTATACCTGATCGGATCGGCCGCCGCTAGCGACGTGCTCCCTACCCGCGGGCGATCGAGGTTAATTTCCCGCACGGCGCGATCGACGGACCGATCCGATTTCGGGAGGAAATTGGATCGGCGGGTGCGTTTACCGCGAACGATTGGCAGCAGATTCGATCCCAGGATCTAATCTGCTGTCGAAACGGCCGCGAATCGGGCCAGTGTATGGCCACCTTTACTCGTTCTTAACAGTAACAGCTGCGAAATAGATAAACCGGCTATTCTCAATTTGGCATGTACTTTACGTAGCCAAAAGTCAATTATCAGCTGAACATCAAGAAAAATTTCACTAGGTTAGACACGGGTAAAACAAGGCACATCACAGTTGTAATTGGCATGATACATAAAAGGCAGTAGACAGAACAACACACTAATCTTAATAGTACTCTTAAAGAATCTTAAATGCACAAGTGAGACATGCATGTGAAAGGTGTTGGTATATGAATTTGGCATAACCAATTGGAACACCTGAATACTCCCGACTGCCCCTGTCCAGCACCAAAGAAGCAGACTGGATCAGGAGGAGTTCACTGCCTCATGAGTCACATGACTTCCCTAAGGGAAGGAGGAGGCATTGGAGTAACATGAAACAACGTGACTCGCAAGGCAGTGAACACCTCCTGGCCTTGTTTGCTTGTTCGGTGCTGAACAGCAGCAGTTGGGAGTATTCTGGTTTTAAAACCTTTTTTGTTTTGCAGCAACCTCATGTTACTTCACTCACTGCCATGGAGTTGACCATTTTCCTTGCTATATCATTGCTGCATGCTCCCAGTACTCATGCAGAGGTGAAGCAATGATATCACCTGGAGGATCTAGACTAGAGGCATCCTGTCTAAAATGGGAGGCATGTGACACTAGAATATTTTTATCCCTGTATAAAATAACTGTAAGGGCATCTGGATATGCAATTTTTTGGGCACCAAATTGCAGGAAACTAAGTTATAAGACAGGGAACTTTATTAATCAAAGAGACAAAAAGCCTTACTTGTATTAGAAAGGTTGCACATATCGGCTTTATTTAGCCTGGAAAACATACAGCTAAGAGGTGATTCAAGTAACTTGTGTAAATACATCCAAGGGCAATAAACAAGCTTGGGGGGGGGGGTTGTCTTCACAGTAAAGCTAAGTACACATGGACCAACCTGCAGCCTGATTATCAGACTTTAGTCTGTTGGATGAAAATAGCTGAACCACTACGTATTGGTCAACAATTCCAAAATGAAAAGGAAAGAAACCCTACCAATGTTCACAGAATCTTCCCAGTCTTCCAGTACTTCTGTCACCGTAAGAACATATACATACGTCCTGTGCTTTCTATCTTGGTTCTGCTTAAAGATAATAGAATACAAATCAGTGAGAAATATTGTACTTCTATAAAGCTTAACACCATACTACCTGACTGTATCAGTCATTTACTGCTAACAACTAAAAAACAATTCTTGCATTACCTAGGCTACATTGTGGCTATAGTATAATGGAATGTGTAACTATGCCTATGGTTACAACTTTAGCCAATTCAACATAATTCTCTTAAAACTAATGTTTTACCTATGACTTGTCTATAAAAGCTGCATGTATCTAAAGTGATATATTAAAGGAAGTTTGATTTTTTTTTAATTTTTATTCGGCTTCAGATACTTACCTAAGGAGAGGGAAAGATCCTTTAGAGCAGGGGTAGGGAACCTATGGCTTGGGAGCCAGATGTGGCTCTTTTGATGGCTACATCTGGCTCACAGACAAATCAGTAGGGGTTGATTCACTAAGCTACACTGCTCAAGCAGCACAGCTTAGTGTGGCAGCGCAAGTAAAATTTTCTAAGTAGATCACACTACTGCTGTAGCATGCACTACTAAGTTACTTGCGCTACCCCACCACGAACAGCTGCTCCAATTGTCCCACCCTGGATCCTGTCAGGTCCAGTGACTTTGCAGAAGGAGATCCCCACTCTGATTGGCCCAGTAGGCTGCCTGTCACTTTACAGACAGCCTATTTGGCCAAAGTGTGGGGATCTTTCCTACAAAGTGAATCAACCCCCTAGTCAGCTAGCTAATTGTACAAGCTGTTAGTTGGTATTTTTCCTGTCTGGCTCTTGGGGAAATTGCTGATGTTGCTGAAACCCAAGAGAACCTGAAGACGTGTCTGACACTTCCGCTGCCCGGCAGATCAACTGTATACACATCACCATAGCAACAAAGACGGGAGCCCTACTGTCCCAGTTTGAGATATATTGTATGGCTCTCACAGACTTACATTTTAAAATGTGGCTTTTATGGCTCTCAGCCAAAAAGGTTCCTGACCCCTGCTATAGAGCCTTCCCGTTCTCCCGGGCTCTGCGTTCCCCCACAGGCTCCCCCCCCCCCGTTAGCAGTCCACGACTATTCGGTCATGGACTGCTTGTTCGGTCATGGTCTGCTCTCTTCCAGGTTGGGCTGGCTTCACCAGTCTGAAGCAAACGGCCTTCCGAAGATGGATCGCTCTGTACTATGCATGCCCCCTCTCTCACACATGCGCAGTACAGAGCCGCCTGTCTTCGGAAGCCCGAGTGCTACCAAAGTCTCCCGTGGCAGGAGATTTAAACCATAAAGACTGTAGGGGAAGGAGGAGACCGGCAGGAGAACAGGTAGGCACTATTAGACTCAGAGCCTTCCATCTCCTTAGTATCTGATTCTCTTTAAGTATTTTATGCATTAAACTGACCCTGAACAACTTGAATGATATGCAGGTTGTGTACTGTAATTCTGAAAATGCATATTACAGTACATAGTTTATTTTTCATTTAACTTCCCAATCTGAGTGCATACATTTATGCCTGACACTTCTTGCATTTGATAGAAAAGCCAGTTTTGAGCTACCAAATTTTTGTAATAACTATTTTTGCAGATTTCCAACATTATTACATTCATTCTGACCTACTATGCATCTTCTATCGCCACAATATATTTGAAAAATGGCACTGCATACATTTTATTTTTATCAAATTCTGCACCCCACCCCCACCTTTTAAACATATTTCCCCATCTTATAACAGTCCATCTTAATATGTTAATATGCAGGTTATTTACCTCAAAAATCCCCAGTAGTCTCCCCAATTTCCCCTTCACACCAGCCTGTAAAAAAAAAAAAAGAAGAAAAGGTCTTAAAGAGAAACAGTAACAAATAATTCAACTTCATCCCAATCAGTAGCTAATACCCCCTTTCCCATGAGAAATCTATTCCTTTTCACAAAAGGATCATCAAGGGGCTCTGTATGGCTGATATTGTGGTGAAACCCCTCCCACAGTGGGATGTCAGGATCATGGTTCTAACATCACACTGTGGGAGCCTTGTTGCATTGTGGGAAATAACAGCTGTTTCCAACTGCCAAAAAAGCAAGCAGCATCTCCTTCCACTTACATCACCTGCCAGCAGTAAACATGTCACCATATGATAAATGTCAGAATGTAAATCAGGGAGAGGAAAGAATTTACAATGGGCAAACGCTGACTAAATCATTTATACATTATTGTAAAAATGAAGCACTTTTTATTACCGTATATTCCGGCGTATAAGACGACTGGGCGTATAAGACGACCCTCCAACTTTTCCAGTTAAAATATAGAGTTTGGGATATACTCACCGTATAAGACTACCCCTCTTCCAACGCACACCAAATTAAAATAAAAAAATCATGTACTGGTGCTGTGTATGAACAGATACTGGTGCTGTACTGTATGTGTTACCCAGTATATAACAGTATATAGTCAATTGACTTGTTGGATTGGTCAACTCTCCTTAAGTAGACTGGTCAGCTCTCCTTGTCTACCTGTTTATCAGAGCGGTATGGAAGAATAGATTGCGTCCCCGTAGCAGGGAGATCTGAGAGGCGGTAACGGGATAGGGTGTATCACCGGCATCAATGACACCCGGCGTATAAGACGACCCCCAACTTTTCAGAAGATTTTCAAGGGTTAAAAAGTAGTCTTATACGCAGGAATATACAGTACATTCTTTTCACTGAAGTTCCTCTAAACTATGAGTATTGCTAATCCAGTATAGTGATCAGAATATGTGGTTTTCCAAAACACAATGCAAATATAGTCATTCTAGGCCTTATCATGCAAAGATGTCAAAATAAGACATCTTTGCTTGAAACCATACAATCAATATGAAAATATCTGCAGTCTGCAAAAATGCAACATGCTGTCATATTAAATGAACGCAAAAACACATGAGATGCTAACAAACACACTAATTACGGTAACATGGGGTGTAATTTCTAATGTATTTTAGCAGTGCATTAAAACTGACAGCATCACATCTAGTGAGTGCAAGCTCTAAGGGCCCTTTTCCACCAGCGCGTTTGCGCTGGCTGAATCGCAAAACCGCAAACCGCTAGCGATTTTACAATCGCTATGGCTTGCTTTTTAACATAGGAATCGCGGTAGGTAATTTCCACTACCGCGATTCGTTTTTTACTTGATCGCGATCGCGCCGCGGAGCGACTTTTGCCGCGATTTTGCTATGCAGTGCATAGCATAGCAAAATCGCGGCCGCGAACGTCGGGGAATCGCCACTAATTGCGATTCAGCAATCGCTAGCGTTCAGCGTGAACGCTAGCGATTGCTAGTGGAAAAGGGCCCTTAGGGTACATCAGAGTGATCAGATAGGAGAGTGGGTTAAAGGACAATTATGGAAAATTGTTAAATTTAAAATACAAACATACAGTGCTGCCCATAATTATTCATACCCCTGGCAAATTTTGACTTAGTTACTTTTATTCAACCAGCAGTCATTTTTTGACTGGAAATGACATAGGTGTCTCCCAAAAGATAATAAGACGATGTACAAGAGGCATTATGAGGAAAAAATATTTCTCAGCTTTTATTTACATTTGAGAAAAAAAAGTGTCCAGTCCAAAATTATTTATACCCTTCACAAGCTGTCAGTCTGTGGGAAAATCCAAAGGTCTATACCATTCCAAATAGTCCAAGCTGTTCTAAAGCATCCTAATTACCCTGATTAATTGGAAACAGCTGTTTTAATCAACTCAACAGGTGAAAAACAGCAGCTCTCTGCAGTTGGTTTGTGGACAGTCAAGGCTAAGACAAATGTGCTCAGTGAGGACCTATGGCTGTGCATTGTGACTGCTCATAAGTCAGGAAAGGGCTACAAGGCCATTTCTAAATGTTCAAGTTCCAGTGGCTACAGTACAAAGTATTAAAAAATATAAGATGTTCTGCACTGTGGAAAATCTCAGAGGACGTGGTCGGAAGCCAAAAGTGACACCTGTGTTGGTCAGGAGGATAGTGAGAGAGGTGAAAAAGAATCCAAGGATCACCAAGGCTATCCTGGCGAATCTGGGCTCTGCTGATGGCAATGTCTCAAGGCAGACAATCCAATTGCACACTGCTGGGTTCCACGGATGTAGACCAAGGAGGACGCCACTCCTCCAGATAAGGCACACAAATTCTCACTTGGCCTTTGCAAATGCTCATCTGGACAAAGAAGACGACTTCTTGTCTTCTGTGTTATGGTCAGATGAAACAAGAATTTAATTAATTGTTTGGTCACAATAAGGTTTCCTTCATTTGGCGTAAAAAAAAAAAAAAAAAAAAAAAAAAAAAAGAGAAGCCCTTAACCCAAAGAACACCATCCCCACTGTCAAACATGGTGGGGGGAACCTAATGCTTTGGGGGTGTTTTTCAGCCAATGGACCACGGTACCGATTCACAGTAAACGGCACCATTAAAAAAGAGCAATACATGAGGATTCTCAATGACAACATCAGGCAGTCTGCAGAGATACTTGGACTTGGGCAACAGTGGACATTTCAGCATGACAATGACCCAAAACACACAGCAAGAAAGAAAAAGAATGGTTAGCAGACAACAACATTAACATTTTGGAGTAGCCCAGCCAGAGTCCTGACTTGAATCCAATTGAGAATCTGTGGAGAGAGCTAAAGATCAGGGCGATGGCAAGAAGACCCTCCAACCTGAAAGATTTGGAGCGAATTGCTAAAGATGAATAGGCAAAAATACCAGTGGAGACAAAAAGCTGGTCTGCAATTATACGAAGCGTTTGATTGCTGTAATAGCCAATAAAGGTTTTTCTATTGATTATTGAGAAGGGTATGAATAATTTTGGACTGGACACTTTTTGCTCAACAGTAAATAAAAGCTAAGAATTTTTTTTTACCCACAATAATGCCTCTTGTACATCGTCGTCTTATATTTTAGGAGACACCAATGTCATTTCCAGTCAAAAAATTACTTGCTGGTTGAATAAAAGTAAAAGTCAAAATTTCCCAGGGGTATGAATAATTATGGTCTGCACTGCACATACAAATGTACATTTCTTCCAGAGCTTTTTTCCGATGTAGCTGTCATTTACAATAGTGGGCAGTGACAGATCTGTCAGGTTTTGGACTAGATAAAAAACAAAATACAAACTGAGGGTTTCACGGCTTAGTAATCTTATGCACAAAACATAACTTAATAGTAATGCCAATGAATAGTCATAGACGTGATATAGAACAGGGGCCTGTTCTATGGACAGTGTCATTGCATAAGTGATTAAAGGAGTCAGCAGGCGATTATAAGGAAAATAAGTGCTACTTACCCGGGTCTTCCTCCAGCCCCAAGCTATCAGCATATCCCTCGCTGCAGCTCCTCCATCAGCCGTTCGCCGCCTCCTCGTCCCCGGTGATGACGTCAGGCAGACCTGGAGGTCGGCATGTACTGCGCCTGCGCATGGCCAGGCTTATCGCCGAAAACAAAAGTAGCTGGCGGCGGGGGACAGGAGGATCCGATCAAGACGAGGGGGCACAGGATGGCTGCAGGGAGCTGGTAAAAGCCCCAGGTGAGTAGAACAATTTTTTTCCCCCAGACTTAAAGGATACCCGAGGTGACGTGACATGATGAGAGGGACATGTGTATGTACAGTGCCTAGCACACAAATAACTATGCTGTGTTCCTTTTTAACAATCATAAATTATAGGGAGCTGAGATATATAGCAAAAATGCAAAATTTATTCATCAATTGGCACATAGCAAAATTACAATTTCCACATAATTAAAATCAATTAAAACCCATGTTTCTACAGCCCAAAATATATACAGGGCAATTAATTGCAGGCAGCATAGCTCAAGGTGCACCTATTTACATATACACCGGTATATGCATGCATCAATTATCTTCAGGCCTCTTTATTTCTTGTTATGTTAGGCTGTAGAGCGTCATCCGCTGAAAAAGCAATATCTTCAAGACACCCTGTATTATCGTTAAGATGCCTCTTATCCTTAGATAACATTTATTGTGAACGCCCCCATTACATGTAGCATGCAGCTACAAAACCTTGCTTGCCTTTAAACTACAACCGGGTTCTGCTCAGACATATATGTGACATCCAGCAAATTAGTAACTTCGCAGGCATACACAGCTCTCCTGTTGTCTACGCTGACTTGTATTGAAACAGTTCAGCCAGCGTGGCTGGTACTCACGCGCCCTGTCAAGATAGCAGGGATCCTTGCAGCAATGTCCTATTCAAAACAGCCGCGCCAGCAAGATGCCCGGGAGTCCAGCCAAGCTAAGGAAGAGGGGTGAGGCACAGGGTGACTCGCTGCAGCCAACGTGGTGGCGGGATGACGTCACAGACACGTGACGCGTTTCGCCAATAGGCTTCCTCAGACGTGTATGGGCGGAAGCAGGGTACGCATCATACTTAATAGTATTTTTAGATTCCGCCCACTTCCTTATACGTAGCGTGGATATCTCTTATGTTAACCCCAAGAAGCTCCATCTAGTGTCCATTTTGAAGATAACAGGCAGAACAATTTAAATAAGAAGAAAAATATTCCAAGGACATTTTTAAAGGAAAACCTTCAGATTCATATCGCAGTTCATGCCATTTGGTTGCATGGAGCCGCATTTATAAATCCAAAAGAGTTTTTTCAGCAATTGACGATCAAAGTCGCCCCTTCTTGGGCTTATATTCAATTTAAAAATTCCTTTGGCTTTCAAGAATCTGGGATCTGAATTGTGTTCCTTTTTTCCTCTCTCTGCCTGAAAGAGTAAAATATCAGGTATGTAAGTGGCTGACTCAGTCAGGAAGTGACTACAGTGTGACCCTCACTGATAAGAAATTCCAACTATAAAACACATTCCTAGCACAAAATGGCTTCTGAGAACAGGAAAGAGATTAAAGGGTCAATAGTTCATAGATTTTAGCTCTGGCATACTTCAATGAAGGTGTCATTGAGGCAAAGAAAAAAAAACATAAACTTAAAAAGTAGATTTAAACAAAATAAAACTGTGGAGTATCTTAAAAAGTCATTTTTAGGAGACGGAAGAGATGCGATCGTTTATTTTGTTAGTTTATTTTCGCCTCGGGTGTCCTTTAAGTGTCACTTTAAAACAACACAAGGAACTGGAATGTCTGTTGATTGTTGCAATAAACGACCACTGAAATTTAGCAGATTAACGCATAAGGCCTTATCAGCACAAGATGCTCATACATCATTTACTTCATACAAGCAAGTTTGTTCATATTAAACAGCAGAAGAGAAACAGAGTGCAACAATTTCTAACCAACTCCTACACCATCCCAAAGTAACTAAAACTGGCAAAGATAATTTTAGAATTTCAGTCTTGAAGGTAATGATAAAATGAAAAAAAAAAAAAACAGAAATATACATAAACAGATTCTGTAGCCTACTTCTGATAGAATAAACAACATTTATTTATAGAAAGTCCATTACTATGAACGCAATGACACATGAAGACTGGCTTTTAAGCCATGAGAGGAGATGCTTTTATGAGCATTAGGTAACGATTTGATCCTGAGGTCTGAAAAACCAACCCGCAAGAATCACTTTGTTTCATCACCATGGTAATTCCATACTAACTTCTATATAGTGATGTGTGTACATAATATATACCATCTTGATCTCTGGCCTGTGTTGCCAGGTCAAGTCGATCATATAGATCGTATAAATATCAAGCATGTGACAGCGATAAGTGGTAACTAATGCTTATTACATCACCTTTAAAAAAGACAGAAGCAAGATTGTGCCAGCCATTTTTTACCCAATATCTATTGAGCCTATTGATTGGACAGGACAAAGATATGTGGATTCATGGTGGCCAGGGCTGGCGGCAGATTAACAGTCCATAGCATTTTCCAATACATTCCCTGCTGGTACCTACTGAAAATCAATGTTCTATGTGTGGTAGAAATCAGAGAGGATCAGAGAGGATATATCATTTTGCCACAATGACTGGCAATCTATAAGTATATAGCCACCCTTAGACTTGTTCTTGAAGCTTTGCTTCTCAAGGCTTAAAGCAAACCTGTGAGTTTGGTGGGCAGAAAAATCATATACTTACCTCGGGAGGAGGAAACTTCTACTGGAGTAGCTGAATGAAGGAACATATCTCTGCCAATGACTGATTGATTCTTCACTAACAAAAGGAAGGTCTTGTTCACACCTAGGGCATTTTGTTTTTTTTCTAAATCACCCTGAAAGCACTTGTGCAATGATTCCCTATGAGAGAGTTCAAATCTGGTTCGTTTCCGATCCGCTTAGCAAAGCTCTGCCTGTACCATTTTATGAGCGTTTTTACTCAATGGAAGGTATAGGGAAATCACAAAGCGCCTGAAAAAGTGCATTGTATAGCGATTTTCCCGGCGCTTTCATGAATAAATACACTGTATTTATTCATTTCTGGGTGAAAGTTCACTTCCTGATGTCACTAATCACTTTGCAAAAGGCAGGGAAAAGCGGAGAAATAAAAAAAACCTCAAATCGCGCAGCGCTTGTGATGGCGCTGGCAATTTATGATGTGAACAAAGCCGAAGTAAAAAAACAAACCTCCATTCCCTGTATTGTGACAAAAGTAGCATAAATGACTACCCCAGTTGCACATTGCTGCAATACGTTTTAGAACAAGCTTAGCCACAACCTTATGTCTTTTTTCAAATGCACAGCATGAACGGAGGTTTGAACTTGGGATGTAAGGGAGGGAACTGGCACCCTAGCGAGTGCATCTGATCACTATAGACATGCGAGCTGAGGATAACTGTTCCTCAACACAGCTAATGTTTTAAAAATGTCAGGAACCTAGCCCAAAACTTGTCAGTAATGTCAGATTTCTACTACCTGCTGTAAGTGACAGCAACATAGGAGAGAAGTAATTTATGGCTCATTTTACTCAGGAAGAAATGTACTTCTTATTTGTATGTGTTTTAAATTAATATTTTCGTGACAGTTCCTCTTTAACCCTTTTGGGACCAGCTGCCTAACCCCCCTTAAGGACCAGGTGTTTTTGCTTAAAGGGGGGGGGGGGGGGGTTAGGGGGCGCGTTTGGGGGGGTTAGGGCAGCCGGACCCCTGCAGGGTCTTGCTGGGCCTAGTGTCCCATGTGGCCAGGTGTCCCCCCTTTAGTCAGCAGCAATCACTCACCTTCCAGGCTCCAGCGATGAGCCGCAGTGGATCCCTCCGCCCTGGCCGGCATCTCTGCTCCTACTGCCGGCTCACGGCTTGATGACGTCATCAAGTCGGCACCAGGCGCTGACGTCAGAAGGAGCAGATATGACAGCAAGAGCGGTGGGGAGCGCCGATCGTCGTGGGAACGGCAGGGAGGCGAGTGGATCCTCTTTCCCCCCTACCGCCGCAGCTGTCAAAATTGATCACTACGATCCACTGGTGATCGTACTGAGGGGAGATGTCAGCTGTCATATGACAGCTTAATCTCCCCTCTCCGGTGCGCACGATCGCGCCGGGACGATTCGTTAGCACGAATGTTGAATCAACGTCCAGTTAGGGCGGCAGCACCACCTGCTGGACAGATTCAAACTAAGTCGGTCCCCAAAAGGTTAAACAACCTGCACCAAGTAAAATGACTTAAAACGAAAATGAAACCAGTTTAAAAAAACAAAACAAAAAACGAGAGTTTCACTTACCTGGGGCTTCTGCCAGCCCTCTGAAGCTGACCTACGCCCTCGCCGCCCTGGACCGATCCTCCATTCCCCCGCGGTGACTTCTAAGTCGACCTCCACTGGCCACGCGTATCCTAGTTCCTGTTGCCAGGAGCACCCTGTGCAGATGCATTATGAGAATCTCTACTGCACCTGTGCAGTACGCGTCCGGCTACGGGAGCATAAACGAGCCAGGGCTGCATAGGTGATTGGCTGCATCGGTGAGTGGCTGTGTGAGCACAGGTCGGCTGCAGCAGAAGCAGGCTATGTAGAATAGACTGCTGCTTAAGCTACATCACTGCAGTTTAGCCAGCAACTAGGCAACAAAAAATTCTGTGAGCAGACGGCAGTCTGTAGCTGTGGATGTCTGTGGTGCTAATAGTGGCTGCTGTACACACTGCTAGGCAGTAAGCTAATCAAGCAGCTTATACAAGCTTGGGCACCGACTGCTAACACCAGACTAGGAAAACATTTGTGGGCGACAATCGGAATGGACAGAATTACTGTGCAACCGTAAATACAGCTTTTCATAATGGTAATAATTCCGAAATGATAGTCCTACAATACTGAAATACATTGCTGAAGTTCATTTTCAGATAGCATTGCAACATGTCATTGCTTATATTAGAAATCAGAATTGACTGACTAAAAAAAAAAAAAATTCTAATCGTAGTATGCTTATCTTTTAGGCAGGGAAGGTTAGAAAAAGCAATACAGTCAAGGTTATGTTGGTGGAGATAACAGTATATAAGGAGTAAATATTCTGACTGCAATGAAAAAGAATCCAGCACTGCTACTACTTCCAATTATTGGTCAGTTTTGCATATTTTATGGCCAATGTCTTCTATGCTCTAGGATCCCAACCTGTGGTACACGTAGCCCAGGGGGTAGTTCTGGTAGGTTCAGGAGGTGCTTTAGCTTGAGATTTTACATTTAGTTTTGCAAATTTGAAATTTTAGAAACTGACAAATGATATGAACAAAATTGGTGTTTTAAGCCACATCTACACGCGTAGATGCGGCGGCAATGTTCCTTATCAATCGAGCCGCTGATGCGGCTCGATCGATAAGATCTGACAGGATGGATCTCCCTACCGCCGATTCCCTGCTCGTTCCCCGCGAGGGGACAATGGCAGGGAATCGAGTGGAAGATAAGCGGCGCGACGCAGGGAAGAGCGGGTACGCGGAAGAGGCAATCCGGCGGCTAATCGAGCCGCCGGATCGCCGTCTCATCTACGCGTGTAGATGAGGCTTTAGTTCACTAAAGAGAATGCTTGAAAATGATCTATACAAAATGTGAGTGTTATCTTAACCACTTCGCATCCAGACCTTGTTTTCAACTTATTGACCAGAGCAGTTTTAACAGTTTAGCTATGTCCCTATTTAATCAGAAATAACTTTATCCCTACTTATGACACAGAAATGAAATATATATTTTTTTTTCAAGACAAACTAGGCTTTCATTGTATGCCATTTTTTCCCTCAAACAATTTTGTTTTCTATGAATTTTAATGGGAAAACAAAGAAAAAAAATAGAAAAAAACATGTATTTCAGTTTTACCAATTCCAGTTTAAAAATAAAAAGTGCTACTGTCGATAAAAAACACACATTTTGTTTGGCTATTCTTACTGCTTATCACAAAACTTCGATTATGTTCCTGTCACAATTTATGGTGAAGATATTTGATTCTGAAATAGTGCTACAAAGTGTGTTTTTCACTATGAAATGAGAAAATACAAGTATTTTTAATAGTAAAAACCAATCTCATTTGCTCAGGAAACTTATATTCCCATTCACCAATTAGTCCTGCATCAAATAGTGCCAGAAATATGCACAGGAGCAAGCCCAATCCTGCACAGCACTGCTTCTGCTACAAGACGTATATCTACTGACCTGTGGCTTAGATGAAGTCCCAGAGGATGTATATCTACTGACCTGTGCACGAAGTGGTTAATAGATGTATGTGTTCAGGGGTACTTGAGTGTTTTTCCTACAGTGGGACTCAAAGTACAAGCTTAAAAGGACAACTGTAGTGAGAATATGGAGGCTATCATATTTATTTCCTTTTAAACAATTCCAGTTGCCTGGCAGCATTGCCAGTCTGTTTGGCTGCAGTAGTGTCTGAATCACAACAGAAACAAGCATGCAGCTAATCTTGTCAGATCTGACAATGTCAGAAACGCCTGATCTGCTGCATGCTTGTTCAGGGTCCATGGCTAAAAGTATTCGAGGCAGAAAATGAGCAGGACCACCAGGCAACCGGAATTGCTGAGAAGGAAATATATATGGCAGCCCAGAGGGATTTTTGAATGAGTGTCTGTACTATGCTTTACAGGGGTAGATGTAGTCAAGTAGATACTGCAATAGACTCAGAACGTTGAATTCAAAACAGGAAAAGCATATCGTTTTTACCTCTTCATATACTTCTCTGACTGCTGCTCCTCCGGGCTCTTCCTCCGGCTCCATTCCTCCTCCTGGTACAATCCACTGATCTGGGTACCGACTACTGCTGACCAGAAGGATCTAAAAATAGGGGGGAAATTTCAATTTTAAAGAACTCTACAGTAATAAATATAAAAACATTCCAACACCAAACTGTACATACTACATAGAAAGGCAACAAACATTTATTACCCCTTTCCAAATCCTGTGCTCCCTAACCCTATTTTGTATGAGCTCCAACTCCAGGTCTGGCCAGAGAAGATGGTGAAGTCTGGCCCACACCATTCAGTTTATATATTAATTCAGTGCTCAGATCCCTTTAAAGGGTACTTGAAGTGAGATGTATATGGACGCGCCCATATTTGTTTCCTTTTAAAGCAGACCTGAACTGAGAACTTCCTCTCGGCTCTAAAAGATAAGCAACAGCATATTAACCTTTAAACAAAAACATCTGTTACAGCTGATACAAATACTGCAATAAATATGCAATTTGTCTACTGCCTGCTTTCATGGAAGCAGACATATTGTTAACATCCTGTGTTTACCTATTAGCTCTCTGCCGTGGCAGCCAGCTGACACAGCTGAGGAATCAAATTACAACTTGTGCTTAGTCACAGATGAGGGGGGAATTAAGAGGAGCTAAACTTTCTAGATACATACAGAGTGCATTTCTCTAGGCTTTCCTTCTGTCCTGTGCAAGAGTTCTGGTCCACTTTAAACAAGACCAGTTGCCTGGCAGTCCTACTAATCTATTTGGCTGCAGTGGTGTCTGAGTCACACCAGAAACAACCATGCAGCTTATCTTGTCAGATTTGACAAAAATGTCAGAAACATCCAATCTGCTGCATGCTTCTTCAAGGTCTATGGCTAAAAGTGTTAGAGGAAAAGGATCAGCAGGATAGCCAGGCAACTGGTATTGCTTAAAGTAAACCCAAACTCAGACCTGCTCTCTGCTCTAAAAGATACTCAACAGCATAATAACCTTTAAACAAACCTTACAGCTGATAAAAATCCTAAAATAAATCTGCACAGTTTCTTCCTGATGTATGGAAGCAGACATATTGTTTACAGCATGTGCTTTCAAACGGGCTTATCTGCCATAGGTCATGTGACACGGGAAGGATCAAATTACAATTTGAGATTAGACACAAATGAGGGGGAATTAAGACAGCCTAAGCTCTCTAAACATATACAGGGTGCATTTTACTATGTTTTCCTTCTGTCCTGTGCAAGAGTTTGTGTCCACTTTAAAAGGAAATAAATATGGCAGCCTCCATATCTCTCTCACTTCAGGGATTTTAAGGAAACTTGAATAGTATATGGAGAATGCCACGGCTGTCTCCTTTTGAAAAGTGCCATCTGTCAATGCAGATCTTTTAGCTTCAATAGTGTCTGAGTCACACCTGTCACAAGCATGGAGTCAGCAAAGTAAAACCGGAGTTGGTATATCCGATATGCATACTGGTTCTAGTCAGGTCAATGACTCAGAAAATGTACCATTGGCAATTCAGGTCTACAGAGCCAGTGACATGAGCAGGGAACAGGCAAAAGGCTCATTCAGTAGTCACCTCATCGTTTTAGGAGTTTTTGTTGTTAACAGATAAGATATTGCCATATGGAACATTTTTGCTCACCTTAATTAAATGGGGCTATAGCTCCAAGCAAATGTTGCCTACAGGACATTGTCTTAGTGCCCCATATCTCGTTCATGTAATAATGCACTCCTGCAAATGTTTTAGCAGATTGTTGAATGCAATGTCCCTAGAATAAAACTTGGAGAAGAATTTGTCACATTTTTTTTAAATGCGGTCCATGTTCCTTGTTGGTGAACCATCATTTCCTGCTTCAGTGATGCACAGGTTTCCCTAATTCTACAGAGAAGAAAGAAGTGAGGGAAATCTGTCCAGCAGGGAAACACACTAAATCTGACACCAGCTTTAGGGCTCTTTCACATTAGGGCAGATTTTCTGCGTTTCAACGCAAAGGGTAAAGTTTGCGTTACCCAAGGTGAAATGAAAGTCCATAGACTTTCATTTTAGCTTTCACATGTAACGCAGCCTTTTTGTGCGTTGCGTTACACTGCACCCAGGCGCAGTTTTTCGGCCGATGCTAGCTTTATGCGTTACAATGTTAGTCAATGTAAAACGCACACTATGCGCGTTTTTAATCCGTTAACGCAGGCAATCAGTCCCAGAATGCAACAGAGGAACAATGTAGAAAGTTGAAAACTAAAAGAAAAAAAAAATTACCTGCGTTTTTCTATGTGCTGTAACGCATTGAAAACGGATTAAAAACGCACACTCACTGCAGTGCAACGCATATCAAAACGCAGTAAAAGGCATACAACAAAACGTATGCTTTGAGCGTTCTCCAACGCAAGCTCTGATGTGAAAGAGCCCTTAGCTCTTCCTCGCAAGAGGGAAAAAAAAAACAAAAAAAACCCAAACAAATTCTCTGCGGAGAACAAATTCAGTCCACTTTTTGTCAAGACATGCATGTCTTGATATTCATGTGATATGTCTTAAAGGGCCAGTGCACACCAAAAACCTCTAGCAGATCCGCAAAATGCTAGAGGTTTTTGAAGCAGATTTCAGAACGATTCTAGGCATGTTTTGAGAGATTTTCTAAACATGCCTAGCGTTTGTGTAGCAGATTTCAAATATTGTTACAGTAAACCGGTTACTGAACAGCTTCTGTAACAAACACTCCTGGAAAACCGCTCTTGTTCAGAGCGGTTTTCCACTTTCCTATACTTTAACATTGAGGCAGAAACACCCCAGAAATCTAAAAAAAAATGCTGCAGCTGGGGAGCTTGCGTTTGTGGGAAAAAAAAAAAAAAAAAAAGCTCTGATGTGCACCATCCCAATTACTTTCATTAGCCACACGGTTTTCCCCTGCAAGAGTTTTAAAAACCGCTCCAGAACTGCTCTGGTGTGCACCAGCCCTAAGAGAATCTTTTACCTGTAGATTGAATGTAAATCATGAGCGTGTCTATATACATATAAATTGTGGCTTCTGCGAGAGCACTTTTAGCTATGACTAAAGGTGTCCAGTAATGATCCAATCTTTTTCATCCAATTTTACCAAATCTAGTAGTAAATTGAGAGAATATATTCAATGGATAATTTAGACAGTTACCTTATATTACATAGAAATGGTAAGATTGGATGAAAAATATTGGATCATTAGTGGCCACCTTAAGGAGCAATTGTGAAGCTACGATACACGTGAGCCAATTTGCTATGTCCAGCCAAATCTTTCTTCAGTAATTATCGGACTTTTCTTGCACCTGTTGAGTGGATCTTTCCCTTCCTATGTAAAACGCATTTGTGTTATGTATGTGCTCTCTCTGATTTTTTGAGGAGTTGCTAAGTCCCAACCAATGGGGCTAAAAAGCACCACACAAAATGCAATATACAATATGGCCTCAATTCACTAAGCTTATCTCCTGTCTTTAAGAACTCTTCTAGAGTTATCACCATGGTGATAAGGCATGTAGTATTCTGGAAACATTTTACCTCAGGCAAAGCTAAAGTTAACTCTTCTGTCTAAGTTAACTCTTCAATCCTTAAAATAACTCCAGAGTTAAAGACAGACTGTTTATTAACTGCGTGTGAAAATAACTACAGAGGAGGTAAATTAACTACCGAAGAGGTAACTTAAGGAATGAAGAGATAAAATAACTCTCTCACTGTGTGGAGGTAAGTTATCTCTTGCCTTATTATCTCCAGCATGATCTTAGTGAATTGAGGCCAAAAGGCCCATACACACGTCGGATTTTTGCGAACGACCCGTCATTTGAACGTTCCGTCGTTCAGTCGTTCGCACGTCAAATCCGACGTGTGTACAGACTATCGTTCGGGTGATAAGACTGGTCCTGAACAATCCGCCCGGCGGATCGCTGAAAACCAGTCTTATCACCCGAACGATAGTCTGTACACACGTCGGATTTGACGTGCGAACGACTGAACGGCGGAACGTTCAAACGACGGGTCGTTGGCAAAAATCCGACGTGTGTATGGGCCTATAGTGTTTGCCAATAGCAGAGAATTGAATCACAGTAGTTTGAACACAATGTTGGGCCTTTCATTACCACTCAAGCATCTTAACTGCATGCGATTCATTAACTGAATCAAAACACGTAGTTTTAAAGGAGCGGACACAAATAAAAAGAATCTCATTCCTATTCATAACTTAGTTGGGCAATATGAGGTGTATAAATCTATAGCCAGGAAACCACATAGCACGTTTGAGAGCATTAAGCTTCACACATGTTAGACAGAACTCAGCTGAGGTGGCTGTTTGGGACCATCTTAACCTCCTCAGAGGTAAACCCGAGCTGAGCTCAAGCTAAGCCGCCACGGAGGATTTCTCAGCCCCTGGTGGGCCGATTTGCAGTGGTGTCATCTCTGGCACACAGAGTTGGGTCAAGGGTCCATCTGACCACGTGGTCTGCAAAGCACGGTCAGGCCTGCCCAAAGACTAAGCCAGGCCCCACACACAGCATCTCTGCCTGCACGCCGTGTGACTGCCTGCCCCAAGACTAAGTCGCTCCTCACACAGCACCTCTGCCCGCAGGCCGCTTGACTGCCTTCTCCGCCACCACCAACAGGGTCCAGGACTCCAGACAGATTCCTGATATTTTAAGGTTGCTGCTAGCAGCGGCTGCTATACTAATTTTTCTAGCGCGTGTACATGCCTGGCTTATTTTTCTGGCTGCACTGCAGCTGCAACAAACCAACAAAAAGGCATGTACATGTGCCAATTCCCCTTCGTGGTCATTACCTTGCCGCGGTGAAGGGGCTTGCGTATCACAATGAAGCAATGACCGCCAGCTATACGAGTGTCTCCGGGGGAGGGTGGGCACACCCAAGATAATAAGGTTGTTGCTTCATTGTGGACAGGCCAAATTTGATTAGCTGGACAGTCACTCTTCTATTATTGAGCTACCACAGCCCGGCAACCATATGGGTTTGAAAACCGCCACCGCCTGCACTCTCGCCATGGTGCGTACCAGTCCAGCGCGGCAGTCACTACACAAACAGCTATTTGCGGTTCGTTACACAGTGAGTTGGGTGTGTCAGTGTGAAGCAGTACTTTACACACCCCGATTGATGTATACACATGCAAGATGTTTTAAAGCACTTTAGGCCTGCAATTTAGCATTCAATGTGATTTCTGCCCTTAAACAACTGCTTTGCGTCCAATCCAGATTTTTCCCCGGGACTTTTGGCATGTATCCGACTCCGCCATGCCCCCCCTCCACCCCTTGAAACATCTTTTCCATCACTTCTGTGGCCACAAATCGGAGGTTCGGGCTATCTCTACATAGGAGGATGAGGAGGTGAGCTGATGACAGCTGGGTGCTCACCAATATTAGCCAGGTGGAGTAGAGCCTGGGGAGAACACAGCCTTTACAGGTGACACCAGTAGTGTAGGCCTTTCCCAACAAAACTATAAATTTACCAGAAATACAGCACTAATACTTCCATGTATTGTAGGATATATTCTGGCACCCCTTACCAGGGTGTTTCAATTCCCATTTATAACCATTGAGCACCAATGCACATCAGGACACCTACAATCAACCATAAAAGTTATAGCTGCTCAATCATTAAACACCCTTACACATATGTATACAAATGTTAGGATAGGATTATACAAGGCTGCCAATACACATTAGATAGAAAATGGTCTTATGGACCAGGAACAGTTCAGTCCTTCAAACATAGATTCGATTGATGCGCCTCCAACACCACATGAGCATATCACGCATCCAAAATTCAGTTTCGTTCAGACAGCGCTTCAACATTGACATGTGACTTCCAATTCTCCACCAATCAAGCACTCTCACGCCAATTGAAAGGAACTCACCAATTAGTGTGGACTACGAGACTACGAATTACAGTGGTAATTCACCTGTGGGGCATTAAATAGGCTTCCTTCGCCTTGCCCTCCTCCGATCCACTCAGGTTTCAGATGTGATATCCAAGCTTTATTAAAAAAAGTTACACTCACATGCATGACAGTACAAATCAAGCTTTTAAAAAGTCAAAATTCTGAATCAACTAAAAATAAAGCTAGGTCATGTTATGCCAACCACCAAAAATGACTTGATACGGATATTAAAACTTCAAGTGAATAAGAAAACATTCAATCAGTACACAAGAATCATATGATTTTGTTCACACTTGTAAAAGTAAAATTAACTGCGTGGCAGGGATACAGGAATTTCACTCACTAGTACTACCAAATATAACGGATTGTGCACTTAACTCAAAGATCAATCATTTACACACTGCACAATTCATAATTCTGAGCCTTGAACCTGAATCACAAGCCAAATCAAGATAAGCCTGCCTCTGACTCATTTAACGATGATAACATGGAATGCATAAAATGTGCAAGTGCCGGCAGCTCCAGTTAATCTTTAATACCAGGATTTTACAGCATGGAAAAATAACCATCATAGCTGGAAATAGCAGTGATCAGCCCATGAGTATGGACAGATCACAAGCAAAGGTGACAAACTTTAAAGAGAAAACTACATAAGGCACACAAATGTTCTAAAGCAAAACCACTGCAAACAAACTTGCAATTAATAACAGAATGACAGATTTTCATGGGGATTTTTTTATACTTTTGAACAATATATTATTTATGGCGTTTATTATTGTTCCAGTAAAGGTAAAAAAAAAAATATAGATGCATAACTGGAAGATGAATTTACATACATACACGGTTCGGCTCCTGATCGAGTGATCACTATCTTCACTAGTGATGATCGTAATCAACAAGTTGGAACGGATGCTGAGATGATCGCACTAGCCTCTCCTCGTTTCTCCCTGACAATTGTCGCTCCACTCCACAACACCGCATCCAGCCTTGCATTGCCTCTAGTATGTCCTGGCTTCATGATTGTTTTTGTTTTATGCTCTGCCCACTTCCCCTGAATTTTTAACCTTAGTCACCAAGTGACCAACTGTGCCAAGTTTGGGGACTCTGGCTTTATTACTGTGAGAATGACAGCCTTTTATGTTTTTTCCATTGACGTGAATGGATGAAGCCTGATTGGTTGTTCGTGGATTCGCCTAGGTCTGCAGGGGGGACCCGAGACCCCCAGAACATATCTTCCCAGGTAGCAAGGAATCTGTATACTAAGTTCTGTGCAAATCAGTCAAGATCATCTCTGCCCTTAATTCTGAACTGCACAGCCTACAAGCCACCCCACCAAATAAAAACAAACGGCACTGATAAACGACTAAACGTTGCTCCACTGCCCTAGGTAAGCCCACCACCAAGTATCCTCCAACCTCTGCTACACCATTTTCCCTACCTATTTTCACCACCACTCCCAGTGCAACAGTATGTATGCCCAACACATCATTATGCGTACCCGCCTCATACCTCCTCCTCTTTCCCTTAATCACCCGCCCTATTGGTGCCTCATGTTCTGGCTCCATCTGCTCCTCCCCCTGGTCCCTTGTCCACTGCTCACCACACATCCTAACCCCAGGCCCACTCCGGTCTCCCAACCCCCCCGTTCCCCTCATACTTCCCACCTCACCCACCACAACCAAATTTACCCACCTAGCCCCTCTCCCCCCGGCACCTCCCACCCTCCCCATACCCACGAACATTCTCGCCCCAATCTCATTCCCATCCGCCCCATACTCAGACAATCTCTTCCTCTATCTGGCGCTCTCTGGAATGCCAGATCTATCCGCAACAAGCTTACAACTATCCATGACCTCTTTATCTCAAAAACCCTCACCTTTCTTGCCCTTACTGAGACCTGGCTCACCCCCTCTGACCTGCCTGCAGCTGCAGCCCTATCCTACGGGGGTCTACACCTCAGCCATACCCCAAGACCAGATAACAGGCATGGGGGAGGGGTGGGCCTACTCTCCCCATCCTGCACCTTCCGTGTCCTTACCCCTCCCCCTTCTCTTTACTTTACCTCCTTTGAGGCCCATGTTATCCGCCTCTACCATCCCCTCCCAGCCATTATTGCAGTCCTATACCGCCCCCCCCCCCCCCCCCCCCCTCCAGTACAATATCGCACTTCCTAGAAAACCTTGCCTCCTGGCTCCCACACATCCTGTCCTCCGACCTCCCAACAATCATCCTCGGAGACTTTAACATTCCAATTGATGAGCCTACCACCTCTGCTGCCACTCCGCTTCTCTCGCTCACCAACTCCCTTGGTCTCACTCAGCATACTAACGCCACAACCCACAGTGCCGGTAATACCTTGGACCTAATTTTCTCCAAAGCGATCGCACTTACCAACCTGGACATTACACCATTCCCCATCTCCGACCACCACCTCATCACCTTCACCCCCACTCCATCCAGCACTCCCTGTCCCCCTCCCCAAACTGGACGTTGGCAGAGAGATCTGCGCAACCTTGACCCCAATGTACTAGCCACACCCCTCCACTCTCTCTCCACCTCCCTCCCCAGCCTAACCTGCCCCAACGAAGCGGCAGCTCAATACAACAGTAACCTCTCTGCAGCCTTAGACCATGCGGCTCCCCTGACCTTTCGTACCAACAGTCGCCCCAACCCCCAACCTTGGCACACTGCCCTCACAAGAAAACTACAAAATGAGACACGAGCTGCAGAACGCAAATGGAGGAAATCCCGCAACAACAATGATTTCCTGGGATACAAGACCAAGTTGCAGACGTACCATGCTGCCCTCGCTGATAGTAAACAGATATACTTCACTCACTTGATCGCTACCCAAGCCTCCAACCCACGTCGTCTTTTTGCCACCTTCAATGCCCTACTTAACCCCACACCTCCCCCCAACCTCCACCCTCTCAGCCACTGACCTATCAAATTACTTTATCAACAAAATTACAACCATCCGGAGGGATATTTCTCTCCTCCACTTTCGCCCCCGCCTCCCCACCACATCCGACTCCTTCCTCTTTCTCCTCCCTTACCTCCTTCAATCCTGTCACGGTGGAGGAAGTCAACCAGCTGCTGGCAACTTCACCTGCCACTTCCTGCCCCCTAGATCCGGTCCCATCTGATTCTCTGCGCCCACATTTTTCTGATCTGGCCCCTGTCCTCACCCATCTGTTCAACCTCTCCTTCTCCACCGGCATCTTCCCCTACATATTCAAACAGGCCACTGTGCTTCCCCTGCTAAAGAAATCTTCACTTGACCCTGCTCTGCCATCCAACTACCGCCCAATCTCTCTCCTCCCTTTTGCCTCAAAAATTCTTGAACGCCTGGCCCACCAACGCCTGACCAACTTCCTTAACTCCAACTCCCTTCTCGATCCCCTGCAATCTGGTTTTCGCACAGCCCATTCTACAGAAACCGCCCTCACCAAAGTGGTAAATGACCTCGCCCTTGCCAAAGCCGAAGGTAAATACTCCATCCTGCTCCTCCTGGACCTCTCCTCGGCATTTGACACTGTCGACCACTCCCTCCTCCTCCACTCCCTGCAGCTAATGGGCATTCAGGACCTAGCCTTAGCCTGGATCTCCTCCTACCTCTCCAACCGCTCCTTTACAACATTTTTCAATGGCTCCTCATCCACTCCTACACCCCTCTCAGTTGGTGTTCCTCAAGGTTCCGTCCTAGGACCCCTACTGTTCTCACTCTATACTGCCTCAATTGGCAAAATCATCTCCTCCATGGGTTTCAATTACCACCTGTATGCTGACGACACCCAGATATATCTCCACACCCCAGACCTCTCCTCTTCTACCATGGACAAAGTCTCTGCCTGCCTCACATCCATTTCCTCCTGGATGGCTGCCAGGTACCTGAAGCTTAATTTGGACAAGACTGAGCTTCTAATATTCCCACCCCGCACAGCTGCACCCCTCCCAGATCTGCATGTCACTATTGAAAATACTATAATCCACCCTACCTCCCAAGCCCGCTGTCTAGGCGTTACTCTGGACTCTGAACTTTCCTTTACCGCCCACATCCAAGGTATTGCCAGATCCTGCAACTTCCACCTCCGCAACATCTCCAAGATCTGCTCCTACCTGTCCCCTGACACCACTGAACTCCTTATCCACGCCCTTGTCATTTCCCGCCTAGACTACTGCAATTCTCTTTTATCTGGCCTCCCCTCTAACCGTACTGACCCACTTAAATTGGTAATGAATGCGGCAGCCAGACTGATACATTCTTCTCACCGCAGCGCCTCTACAACTCCGCTCTGTAAAGCACTACACTGGCTCCCCATCAGCTTTAGGATCAATTTCAAAATCCTGTGCTTTGCCTGCAAATCAGTGCACAAGACCTGCCCAACCTACATTTCTGATCTGGTCCACAGGCACATACCAGCCCGCCCCCTCCGATCCTCCAATGACCTGCGCCTAGTCGCACCACGCATAACTCAGTCACACGCACGATTGCAGGACTTCACCAGGGCCGCCCCTACTCTCTGGAACTCTCTCCCACCAGCCGTCAGACTCGCCCCCACCTTTAATTCCTTCAAACAAGCTCTCAAGACTCACCTCTTCACGCTCGCATACCCCCCTACACCAGCACCATAATACGTTCTGTTAGACCCCCTCTCAAAAGACGCACCTATTGTCTCCACCCCACGCTTTAGATTGTAAGCCTCCGGCAGGGCCCTCCTCCCTAACGTATCCAGCTTGATTATGCAATCTTACTCGCAACCACACCTCTTGTAGACTCGAACAGTCTCTATTTTGACCTATGACACTGTATTGTTATCAAATCATTTGCATGATCTTGTTTTGTTGTGAGTTTCTGTATGTTCTACCTGTATGTTAACCCATTTATCTATTGTGCAGCGCTGCGTAAGATGTTGGCGCTTTATAAATACAATAAATAATAATAATAAGTTGAGTGGTCGCGGCACACTAGCCCACTACATGCGATTCAGATTCAGTTTTGAGATTTTGACGCAATTTTACATGCAATTCCGATTTGCGATTTTTAATCAGCACTGCATGCTGCATTTTTTTCTGCATTTCTTATTTTGATAGCATCCAGGGAAATCAGAATCGCAAATCAGATTTGCCGTGTGCAGGGGACATCACACACACAAACCTCCGATTTTATATATATAGTATGATTAAGATATAGATAGGAAAAAACTGAAATATCTTGTTAGTTGAATAGAAATGTAAACATTGTCCTGGTCCAGACATTGTGAGTTAACATACAGATGTTGATATGGTGAACTGACAAAGACTTTCTGAAATACAAGTCATTACTGCACATTGCCTCTCCTATCAGAGAAGAAAGCTGCTGTATCACATTTTATCTATGGGTCCTGGGGTGAAAGGAAGCACTCATGGATCTGCAAAGAAACATGAAGGGCCAAGTCCAAGAGGAAACAAACTGAACAGTCATGTGATGTACTTTGCAACACAACTGACAGCAAATACAAAGTCATTTCCTTATTTATCTTTAAAAATCACATCAATATGTAGTCTGACTGCAATGCACTATTCCAACTGACAGGTATATTCACAAGGAGAGAGCATTTGTGATGTCATACAGTAGATTTCAATTTTACAGTAACTGCCACCAGCACAAACACAAATGGCCCATGTGAATTGGCACAGACCTCAAATTTTCCTCTGATATTTAGCAGAAAGATGATATATGATCAATGAAATGCCAATTTTCTCAATATGTTGCAATTAGAAAACAACCTGAAAATGAGCCAACCAAAGCCAGAAGATTACCATTTTATTCATCACATCTATTAAAAACTTCTAGAACAATAACACTACTGCATGCTCCATAACCAATGTCCATGAATCTTCTTAACAATTGAAAGAACTGATTTGTTTTGCATTGACCCATCAGATCTGTACGCTTCAGTGTACAGCCTGCCATACAGTGGCAGACTTTCTCCCGACATGACTAAAAGCCTTGTACACACAGTCAATTCAGTCTCCCTACAGGAATTGGTACTCGATCCCTTGGATGACAGTAGTGTTGATGCTGTATAACTAGCCTCCAGGCTAGCGACACATCTGTTTCTATGGAGGAGAGAGACAATGGGCAGCGAGCAACTGAGCAGTTTACTGCGGTTGGGAAAGTGGGAATAACCATGCAATCAGGAGGTGCTCGGATCACTAAAGATCCGGCATGCCAGATCTTTAGCAGATGTCAGGCGGCCTTAAAGGGGCACTACAGCGAAAATTTTAAAATACGTGCAAACAGACAAAGAAGAAGTACGTTTTTTCCAGAGTAAAATGAGCCATAAATTACTTTTCTCCTATGTTGCTGTCACTTACAGTGGGTAGTAGAAATCTGACACAAGTGACAGGTTTTGGACTAGTCCATCTCTTGATAGGGTATTCTCAGCAAGGCTTTTATTCCTTATAAAGATATTCCCTAAAAAGGATTTAAACAATGATGCTGGCCAGCTTCCCTGCTCTACACAGTGTTTTGGTAGTTGGACAGAGCAACTACCATTCAGTAGGTGCTTTTGAAAATAAATCCCTGAGAATCCCCTATGAAGAGATAGACTAGTCCAAGAACCTTTCACTTCTCTCTGATTTCTACTACCTACTGTAAGTGACAGCAACATAGGAGAAAAGTAATTTATGGCTCATTTTACTCTGGAAAAAAAATGTACTTATTTGTCTGTGTTTGCACATATTTTAAATTTTACAATTTTTCGCCATAGTGCCCCTTTAACCACTTGAGGACTGCAGGGCTAAACCCCCCTAGTGACCAGGCCATTTTTAGCTAAATATGCCACTGCAGCTTTAAGGCCAAGCTGCAGGGCCGCACAACTCAGCACACAAGTGATTCCCCCCCCCCCCCCTTTTCTCCCCACCAACAGAGCTCTCTGTTGGTGGGGTCTGATCGCTCCCCCCATGTTTATTTTTTTTTAAATAAATATTATTGTTATGTTTTTTTTTCTAAAATCCCCTGTTCCTTTAAATTTATTCCCTCCCTCCCTCCCTCCCCCCAGCCGGCCAATTATGGCGATCGGCTGTCATAGGCTTCTGCCTATGAGAGCCGATCGCTCTCTTGTCCCCCATGGGGACAGCCGTGTGACACGGCTGTCCCCGGTGCAGCGCTGCTGCTCATCGCAGTGCTGCACCAAGTAAATAGACGGCGCGATCGCCGTCTAACAGTCTCCCGAGCGGCAATAGCCGCTCGGAGACTGAAGGCGGGGCGGAGCTCCGCCCTCCGAGCATGAGATGCGCGCGCACCATGCGTGCGATCTCATGCTAAACAGAGCCCCAGGACTTTACGCCAATTGGCGTTAGGCGGTCCTGGGGCTGCCGCCGCGGCCACGCCAACTGGCGTGACGCGGGCGGCAGGAGGTTAATACACCAACCGGTTGGTTTCTTTCAAAATTCTCTACCAAGGCGGTTTTTATCGCCTGCCACTGCCAAGTCTAAATCAGCGTGTGTACATACATCAACATGTGATCAGAGAGGCATCTATTGCCACCACATACTGTAGATCTGATTTTAATAGATATCCTGAAATCCATTAAAAAAAAAAAAAAAACAGTACTGTCGCTCTCCCAGGTTCCCCTCCTGCTAATACTGGTCTCCCCGGTGACCCAGCAGAATATAAGAGCAGCAGAGCAAAGTCATACTCACCGTGCCAGCGTTTTCACAGTGCCCATACCCAGTGGCCTGGCAGCATGTACAGTGATGTGAAAAACTATTTGCCCCCTTCCCGATTTCTTATTCTTTTGCATGTTTGTCACACTTAAATGTTTCTGCTCATCAAAAACTGTTAACTATTAGTCAAAGAAAACATAATTGAACACAAAATGCAGTTTTAAATGATGGTTTTTATTATTTAGTGAGAAAAAAAAAAAAAAAAAAAAAAACTCAAAACCTACATGGCCCTGTGTGAAAAAGAAATTGCCCCCTGAACCTAATAACTGGTTGGGCCACCCTTAGCAGCAATAACTGCAATCAAGCGTTTGCGATAACTTGCAACGAGTCTTTTACAGCGCTCTGGAGGAAGTTTGGCCCACTCATCTTTGCAGAATTGTTGTAATTCAGCTTTACTTGAGGGTTTTCTAGCATGAACCACCTTTTTAATGTCATGCCACAACATTTCAATAGGATTCAGGTCAGGACTTTGACTAGGCCACTCCAAAGTCTTCATTTTCTTTTTCTTCAGCCATTCAGAGGTGGATTTGCTGGTGTTTTTTGGGTCATTGTCCTGCTGCAGCACCCACGATCGCTTCAGCTTGAGTTGACGAACAGATGGCCGGACATTCTCCTTCAGGATTTTTTGGTAGACAGTAGAATTCATGGTTCCATCTATCACAGCAAGCCTTCCAGGTCCTGAAGCAGCAAAACAACCCCAGACCATCACACTACCACCACAATATTTTACTGTTGGTATGATGTTCTTTTGCTGAAATGCTGTGTTACTTCTACGCCAGATGTAACGGGACACGCACCTTCCAAAAAGTTCAACTTTTGTCTCGTCGGTCCACAAGGTATTTTCCCAAAAGTCTTGGCAACCATTGAGATGTTTTGTTAGCAAAATTGAGACGAGCCAAAAGTGGTTTGCGCCTTAGATATCTGCCATGCAGGCCGTTTTTGCCCATTCTCTTTCTTATGGTGGAGTTGTGAACACTGACCTTAACCTCTTGACGACCAGCTAACGCCGATCGGCGTAAACTGGTCGTCTGCGGGTTACCATGGAAACGGCCGCTCGATCGAGCGGCCTTTCCATGTCAGTTCACGGAGGGTGTCTCCGTGAACAGCCGGAGAGCCGCCGATCGCGGCTCGCCGGCAAAATGTAAACACGCGGGGAAGAAATCCCCTCTGTTTACATCATACGGCGCTGCTGCGCAGCAGCGCCGTAGGTCAGATCGGCGATCCCCGGCCTCTGATTGGCCGGGGATCGCCGGCATCTGATAGGCGGAAGCTTATCCTTCAATGCGCAGGACAGAACTCCGTCCTGCGCATTACGGAGAGAGGGAGGGAGGTAAGGAGGCAGAGGGCGGAAATGGCTGCGGAGGGGGGCTTTGAGGAGCCCCCCCCCCCCCCCCCGTGCAAAACGCAGATGGCCGGCGGCGATCAGACCCCCCCGGCAGGACATCCCCCTAGTGGGGAAAAAAAGGGGGGGGGGGGGGGGAAGTCTGATCGCCCTGGCATAATACTGATCTGTGCTGCGGGCTGGAGAGCCCACACAGCACAGATCAGGCAAATCACCCCTGGTCGGCAAGTGGTTAATTGAGGCAAGTGAGGCCTGCAGTTCTTTAGATGTTGTCCTGGGGTCTTTTGTGGCCTCTCGGATGAGTTTTCTCTGCGCTCTTGGGGTAATTTTAGTCGGCCGGCCACTCCTGGGAAGGTTCATCACTGTTTCATGTTTTTGCCATTTGTGGATAATGTCTCTCACTGTGGTTCGCTGGAGTCCCAAAGCTTTAGAAATGGCTTTATAACCTTTACCAGACTGATAGATCACAATTACTTTTGTACTCATTTGTTCCTGAATTTCTTTGAATCTTGGCATGTCTAGCTTTTGAGGTGCTTTTGGTCTACTTCTCTGTGTCAGATAGCTCCTATTTAAGTGATTTCTTGATTGAAACAGGTGTGGCAGTAATCAGGCCTGGGGGTGACTACAGAAATTGAACTCAGGTGTGATAAACCACAGTTAAGTTATTTTTTAACAAGGGGGGCAATCACTTTTCCACAAAGGGCCATGTAGATTTGGAGTTTTTTTTCTCACTAAATAATAAAAACAAGACAAATAACATTTATATAGAGTTTTTCTCCTGGCGGACTGAAAGCGCCAGAGCTGCAGCCACTAGGACGCGCTCTATAGGCAGTAGCAGTGTTAGGGAGACTTGCTTAAGGTCTCCTACTGGATAGGTGCTGGCTTACTGAACAGGCAGAGCAGAGATTCGAACCCTGGTCTCCTGCGTCAGAGGCAGAGCCCTTAACCATTACACCATCCAGCCACTATCATTTAAAACTATCACCATCATTTAAAACTGCATTTTGTGTTCAATTATGTTATCTTTGATTAATAGTTAACGGTTTTTGATGAGCAGAAACATTTAAGTGCGACAAACATGCAAAAGAATAAGAAATCAGGAAGGGGGCACATAGTTTTTCACATCACTGTACATGCTCACACCGGGTCAGGAAGTATGGGAACCGGAGTTGACAGTAGTACACAGGAAGGAGTGCGATAGTGGATAGGTGAAGGAGACTTTGCACCACTGTGCTAATACTCTGCACGGCACCAAGGAGAGATGTATTAGCAGGGGTGGGGGTGTGAGCGGCTCTAGATTGTCCACATAGACATGGAAGGAGAAGGAATGATCGGTACTGCAACGTACATTTATTCTTTAAAAAGTGAGGCCCAGTCCGAATGCAGAAATACAAAACAGTAGTGCAGCATACATGAACATACCGGTGCTCCGAGGTGTGGTGGCGACGGTGGGTGCTGGGCACTGCTCGCTGGAGTCGGTACAAATATCTTCCAACGCCTCAGTTTATGAAACCACGACTCCAACTCCAACTCCAAAATGGCTCCGACTCCATAGTCTACTACTTAACAGGGCTGTGGATTTTGTACAAAAAACGTCCGACTCAAGACTCCTCAGTTTATGAAATCAACGACTCCCAACTCCGGGTGCCCAAAATTGCCCCAACTGACTCCAACTCCACAGCCCTGCTCATTTTAGAACATTACATGATTATGGCATCAATCTTTATTTTATTTAGTATTCATACAATGCTGACATCTGCAGTGCTTCGGGCCCTGTTCCCACTCTAGTGTTTTCGCCTCATACGCACGATTGCCATTTTCCCCGATCACAATTGCGCTGCATTCTTTATTTTCCCAGCAATTGCGTTGTAATTCACATTCGCTGGAATACGAATCGCAAAACGCAATCGCCACAAAATCACTAATAGTTATGAAAAATTGCATTTTTGCATTGCCAAGTATGAACATGCCCTTATTCAGCGTATAGTGTCACTAACTCTCCCTGAAAAGCTCTCAGCCTAAACACAACCATAGTCATATGTTCATAAAAGTCTAGGACCAATTTTTAAAGGGACACTGAAGCGAAAAAAAAAATATGATATAATGAATTGGTTGTGTACTATGAATAATTACTAGAAGATTAGCAGCAAAGAAAATATTCTCATTTTTATTTTCAGGTATATAGTGTTTTTTCTAACATTGCATCACTCTAATATGTGCAGATTACACAACACTCAGCATTCAAAATGAGTCTTTTCAGAGCAGTCTGTGAAGTAATGACCTCTCCTCTAGCAGAGGAAAAGTAAACAGTTCAATTACAGTTGAGATAATAAAAGTCAGATAACAGCCCTCTCCACTACTAAGTTAGTCGGAGAGCTTAATGGCTTTTTTGCATAGAGATAACAACTGGAGTTTCTCAACTCTTCCTGTACTGGAAACAATTACACTGATGTATCTGATCTTAATGGTTTTTTTTCTTAGCTGTACTACACATACAAATCATATCATCATCTTTTTTTCGCTTCAGTGTCTCTTTAAAGAGACACTGAAGCGAGACTAAATCTCGCTTCAGGTCTTATATATAGCAGGGGCACGTGTGCCCCTGCTAAAACGCCGCTATCCCGCGGCTAAACGGGGGTCCCTTCACCCCCAACCCACCCCCCGCAAAAGATGGTCGGCAAGTTGGTCGTGGGGATTGTCTTCATGGAGGCAGGGCTAACGGCTGCAGCCCTGCCTCCAGTCGCGTCTATCAGACGCGCATCGCCGCCTCTCCCCCGCCCCTCTCAGTGAAGGAAGACTGAGAGGGGCGGGGGAGAGGCGGAGATACGCGTCTGACAGTCGCGAATGGGGCAGGGCTGCGGCGGTTAGCCCTGCCCCAACCAGGAAGCGCTCCCCCGCTGCACGGAGGGGGTTTGGGGGGACAGGGACCCCCGTTAAGCCGCGCTATAGCGCCGTTTTAGCAGGGGCACGCATGCCCCTGCTAGCTATGAGGTCTGAAGCGAGATCTATTCTCGCTTCAGACTCTCTTTAAGGGGAAAGCCAATTACCATAACTTGTCTGTATATTTTGAGATAAGAACAGAAAACTTATCAAAATATGGCAGCAACCATTTCCATTAGTTCCGATTGCAGCATGATTTTCTCCCAAACATAAACGTCGTCCTAACGCGTTTTGGCTGCAACTTAGCTTTGTAGAGAAGCTCAATCACAGTGGTGGAAATTAGATACATTTAGAGCCCTCAGGGCTCTTTCACATCAGAGCTTGCGTTGGTGAACGCTCAAAGCATGCGTTTTGTTGTATGCCTTTTAATGCGTTTTGATATGCGTTGCACTGCAGTGAGTGTGCGTTTTTAATCCGTTTTCAATCCGTTACTGCACATAGAAAAACGCAGGTAATTTTTTTTTCTTTTAGTTTTCAACTTTCTACATTGTTCCTCTGTTGCATTCTGGGACTGATTGCCTGCGTTAACGGATTGAAAACGCGCATAGTGTGCGTTTTACATTGACTAACATTGTAACGCATAAAGCTAGCGTTGGCTGAAAAACTGCGCCTGGGTGCAGTGTAACGCAACGCACAAAAAGGCTGCGTTATATGTGAAAGCTAAAATGAAAGTCTATGGACTTTCATTTCACCTTGGGTAACGCAAACTTTACCCTTTGCGTTGAAACGCAGAAAATCTGCCCTAATGTGAAAGAGCCCTAAATGTATGGCTCCCCATCTTGCATCATCATAATTCTCTACACTGCTGTGCAAACCTTCAGGACAGCACATCGTACTAAGCTTGTCTAAATCAAAGACACAGAGTATGATACACACGTCACTCAGGTGGGTGGTGTGGGATCTACCCAGAACTCCTTTGCGATATACCGGTAAATCACAAATCTACCCAATAGGCAACCCCAATCTAATGTATGTGCTCAACGTATATTCACTCAGTTTAACCTTCTATTACCTAGATTTGGTAAGATTGTACCATCAAGGTTGTATCATTAGTGGGCACCTTTAAGCTAGCCATACACTGGTCGGTGAGGGCTAACAGAAATGATCAGCATAAAATTATTGCAAAATCTCTGCACACTGCCACCTCACACACACCATGCCAGTCTTCTATCGGGGCCTTGTGTCATGTGATAAGCACTAGAAGCCAAATGCTACAGGCACAGAGGCATGTACCTCACATGACCACTAGAAGCCTCTAGCAAGAGACATGACACAGGCGCCCAGGAGAGAAAAGACACGCAATGGACAGGTGAGACTATTTTCTGGTGCTGCATCAGTCAGTGCGAAACCAAAACACCACTAGCGACACTCTCTCCTGAGCCATCAATGGAGCGATATCTTGCATCCGGTTCAATCAACCAAAACAAAATTCAATCAAACAGCAATTACTTCCTGCACAGATTTCTAGCAGATTCCTCCAAAAAGGCTGGATATTGATGTACAAAAAATTGACCAGTGTATGGACAACTTAAGAAAAACCATATCGCAAGATTTTTTTCCCTGTAGGAAAAGGCTGTTTCCCGATGGGAAACTTCCACAGTTTGATATAACTGCCAGCTCTGTCTCGCCCCAGCACAAGCAGCTTTATAAGCGAATTTATTTGCACACAGAGCTCTGACTGTGTGCAGTTTTGGGTAGCTGCTGTAAAGGAATGAACCTAAATAAACAGGGTACATTTGTTGGTAGAGAGAAAACCTAAAACTTTTTTTTTTTTTTTTTTTTTTTTTTTTTTTTTAAATCTCTACTTCTATGCTACTGAATCTGCCATGCCAAAGTATAGCTTAACGGAAAAAAAAACTATTTGATCAAGTCCAATGCAAAAAAAGAAAAACATATAGATACTATACATATTCTCAGCAATGAATAAGTAAAATGCCCATTACCCCATGAGGAAAGGGAACACAGACTTCATAGTGGGGTCTATACAAGGAGGAGCCGGGTTCTCTATAGACTGTAGCACAGTATTTTGGAAGTGCTATAAAGTGGTATTATGCAGGGTGATCTATACATTAACCCTGAAGAAAAAGCAGTGTCCCCGGGCTCAACCACAAACTTTATATACCAGGGAGTCGACCAGTCGCACCCCGATCCACCAAGGGTGAGGGAAGCCAACACGAAAAAAGGAAGTAACTGGGTCTCAACCTGGATTTTGCAATTATAGCTTTGGCTTTATTAGCACCATAGTAGCAGACAACACGACGTTTCGGCCCAACGGCCTTTATCAAGTGTTACCAAATACAAAAATCACTCACATATATAAAAGTTAAAACACACCCATCAAGGGCGGGCACACACTTAGTAGGTTCATTAGGTAAAGGGAGACATTAGCAATTAAAGGGACAGTTTCACAGAAAGCATTTGAGGCTAAAGTCCTCATTAAGTCCATTTGGTGTAAGCGTACTTAACTTATCTATCCACCTGCTTTCCCTTCTGAGTAGCGTAGTTTCACCATTTCCACCTTCATTCGTGTAAACTTTTTCCAGGGCACACCAGCGCAGATTACTGACATTATGTCCACACTCGTAATAATGTTTTCCTACAGGGGAGTCAATTTTTTTTATCAGGATTATTAGCATATTTCCTATACAGTCTGATATTACTACGGTATTCATTAATTCTTACACAAACCGCTCTAGAAGTCTGTCCTACATACCCAACCCCACAGGGGCATTTCAAAAAATATATCAAGTTTTCAGTTACACATAAAAAATTCCCTTTAATATCTATCTTAGGACCCTTCAAAGGATGTCTGATATGATCACCCTTGATAATACTAGAGCAGTTCTGACAGTTCATACACGGGAAAGTCCCCATTTTTTTAGGCAAAAAAGTTCTCTTCTGTATGGTATTTTTCCTCACATCTACCCGCACTAGCATGTCCCGAACATTTTTTCCTCTCCGATAGATAAAAGATGGCGGTGTGGGGAAGATTTTTGACAACACAGGATCAGCTTTTATCAATGTCCAATTATCCAGGATACTCCTCCTGACTAATTGTGCATGGTTGTCAAACGTGGAGATAAACTGGATGTCCCTAGTGTATTGGTTTTTAATCACTTTTTTTCTAAGCTCCCTTCTATCAAGCAAACCAACCTCTTGTGCAGTCTTTGACAGAGCCTCCCGTTCATAACCTCTTGCGCTATAATTTTCTATCAGCATATTAGCTTGTTTATGATACGCTACATCATTTGATGTAATCCTCCTTGCACGTATGAATTGGCTTTTTGGGAGTCCGCGTATCATAGATGGAGGATGACAGCTAGTTGCAAGCAACGCATTGTTTCTGTCAGTCTCCTTCCTGTATACATCAGTTGCAAAAACTAGCCCATCAAACCGGATATTCACGTCTAGAAAGTGCAGTACTCGTGCATTAAATTCAAGGGAAAACTTAATGCTTACATGACACTGATTGAGCTCATCAAAAAATTCCTTCAATGAGGTGTCCGATCCTTCCCAGCAAAAAAATAGATCGATAAAACGACAAATATCCTGTGCCGAAATTCTTAAACTTTGCATTGCCCAAGGTGTATTTACATGTAAATACATCTTGGGCAATGCAAAGTTTAAGAATTTCGGCACAGGATATTGTCGTTTTATCGATCTATTTTTTTGCTGGGAAGGATCGGACACCTCATTGAAGGAATTTTTTGATGAGCTCAATCAGTGTCATGTAAGCATTAAGTTTTCCCTTGAATTTAATGCACGAGTACTGCACTTTCTAGACGTGAATATCCGGTTTGATGGGCTAGTTTTTGCAACTGATGTATACAGGAAGGAGACTGACAGAAACAATGCGTTGCTTGCAACTAGCTGTCATCCTCCATCTATGATACGCGGACTCCCAAAAAGCCAATTCATACGTGCAAGGAGGCTTACATCAAATGATGTAGCGTATCATAAACAAGCTAATATGCTGATAGAAAATTATAGCGCAAGAGGTTATGAACGGGAGGCTCTGTCAAAGACTGCACAAGAGGTTGGTTTGCTTGATAGAAGGGAGCTTAGAAAAAAAAGTGATTAAAAACCAATACACTAGGGACATCCAGTTTATCTCCACGTTTGACAACCATGCACAATTAGTCAGGAGGAGTATCCTGGATAATTGGACATTGATAAAAGCTGATCCTGTGTTGTCAAAAATCTTCCCCACACCGCCATCTTTTATCTAATCGGAGAGGAAAAAATGTTCGGGACATGCTAGTGCGGGTAGATGTGAGGAAAAATACCATACAGAAGAGAACTTTTTTGCCTAAAAAAATGGGGACTTTCCCGTGTATGAACTGTCAGAACTGCTCTAGTATTATCAAGGGTGATCATATCAGACATCCTTTGAAGGGTCCTAAGATAGATATTAAAGGGAATTTTTTATGTGTAACTGAAAACGTGATATATTTTTTGAAATGCCCCTGTGGGGTTGGGTATGTAGGACAGACTTCTAGAGCGGTTTGTGTAAGAATTAATGAATACCGTAGTAATATCAGACTGTATAGGAAATATGCTAATAATCCTGATAAAAAAAAATGACTCCCCTGTAGGAAAACATTATTACGAGTGTGGACATAATGTCAGTAATCTGCGCTGGTGTGCCCTGGAAAAAGTTTACACGAATGAAGGTGGAAATGGTGAAACTACGCTACTCAGAAGGGAAAGCAGGTGGATAGATAAGTTAAGTACGCTTACACCAAATGGACTTAATGAGGACTTTAGCCTCAAATGCTTTCTGTGAAACTGTCCCTTTAATTGCTAATGTCTCCCTTTACCTAATGAACCTACTAAGTGTGTGCCCGCCCTTGATGGGTGTGTTTTAACTTTTATATATGTGAGTGATTTTTGTATTTGGTAACACTTGATAAAGGCCGTTGGGCCGAAACGTCGTGTTGTCTGCTACTATGGTGCTAATAAAGCCAAAGCTATAATTGCAAAATCCAGGTTGAGACCCAGTTACTTCCTTTTTTTCGTGTGATCTATACATTAAGGCATAGTGAATGTAAGCCACAATAAAGGGGTTATATATAAACAGTCATTGTCAAAAGTTGAGAATGACACAAAAACTGGTTTTCACAAAGTTTGCTGCTTCAGTCATTTGCAGATTGTTATGAAGAGTGATCAGTTGAATTGAAAAGTCGTTCTTCGCCATGAAAATTAACTAGACCCATTACTACTGCATTTCAGCCCTGCCACAAAATGACCTACCGTGACCATTTAATCTAACACAGGTGAGAATGTTGATGAGCACAAGGCTAGAGTTCATTCAGTCATACTGACTGAGTTAAGGTGGCCATACACTTATAGATTAGCAGCAGATTCGACCATCAGATAGATTTCTGTCAGGTGTCTATCAGGTCGAATCTGACAGGAATGTATCTGATGTGTGCCACACAGTAGGAATCAAATTTCAATAGATTTCAGAATGAAATCTATTGAGATTCGATCGAAATGCAGTGTCGCACCATTCGATCCAATGCAACCCTATGGGCCATCGATTGGCTGCCAGTAGTCGATAGACCCAGATTTTCCGCCCTGACCGATCGAGCAAATCGATCGAAATCGGCCAGGAATTGATCGATCTGCCGATCGAACATGCTTTCTGCTGCATCGATTTCTAGCCGATTAGATCAAAACTGTCAAATCGGCCGTCGATAGATGGCTAAAATCGACCAGTGTATGGACCCCTTTAGACTGGCAGACAGATGGTAGACTGACATTCAATTATTTTTTTCTCCTACATTTTCTCCTAGGAGATCATTTTTCATCTTCTACATAACTTTACTGGACAGTGCAATTTATTGATATGGTGCTAATATATCACCTAGGGCAGTGATGGCTAACCTTGGCACTCCAGCTGTGGTGGAACTACAAGTCCCATGAGGCATTGCAATAATCTGACAACTCCAAGCATAACTTGGGGAGGCAGAGGCATGATGGGATTTGTAGTTTTGGCACAGCTGGAGTGCCAAGGTTAGCCATCACTGACCTAGGGGGGAAAAAAACCATTGGAGAAAAAGTTAATTGAATAGGGATTTATTGAATATTAAAGATTAGAAATTGAATTACATTATTGTACATTATTATAGGTTATTGTACAGCGCTATGGAATATGTTTGCGCTATTTGACTTGGAGGTATGCTTGGGATCATTGTCCTGTTGAAAGGTC
Source organism: Hyperolius riggenbachi (assembly GCF_040937935.1). Taxonomy (NCBI): domain Eukaryota; kingdom Metazoa; phylum Chordata; class Amphibia; order Anura; family Hyperoliidae; genus Hyperolius; species Hyperolius riggenbachi. The sequence goes on from NC_090648.1 coordinate 320,690,202, forward strand.
CAACGTTTCCCAAGCCTCAGGTTTGTGACGGACTGCATCACATTTTCTTCCAATATCTCCTGGTACTGAAGAGAATTCATGGTACCTTGCACACGCTGAAGCTTCCCTGTACCTGCAGAAGCAAAACAGCCCCAAAGCATGATTGACACCCCTCCCCCCCATGCTTCACAGCAGGCAAGGTGTTCTTTTCTTCATAGGCCTTGTTCTTCCTCCTCCAAACATAGCATTGATCCATGGGCACAGAACACTACTACAAAAGTTTTGGGATAGTGTTCTGTGGACGGATGAAACAAAATTAGAACTGTTTGGGCCCATGGATCAACACTATGTTTGGAGGAGGAAGAACAAGGCCTATGAAGAAAAGAACACCTTGAATACTGTGAAGCATGGCGGAGGGGTCAATCATGCTTTGGGGCTGTTTTGCTTCTGCAGGTACAGGGAAGATTCAGCATGTGCAAGGTACCATGAGTTCTCTTCAGTACCAGGAGATATTGGATGAAAATGTGATGCAGTCCATCACAAACCCGAGGCTTGGGAGACGTTTGACCTTTCAACAGAACAATGATCCCAAGCATACCTCCAAGTCCACTAGAGCATGGTTGCAGATTAAAGGCTGGAACATTTTGGAGTGGCCATCGCAGTCACCAGGCTTCAATTCGATTGAGAACCTCTGGTGGGACTTAAAGAGAACCTGTACTGAGTAAAATTATTTAAAATAAATACATGAGGTAACTTAAAATGAACATTACATAGTTACCTTGCCATCAGTTCCTCTCAGAAGCTCACCATTTTCTTCTGACAATGATCACTTCCAGTTCTGACAACATTTTATCAGAACTGAAATATACTAGTTGCTGTCAGTTATATATCAGTTGCTGTAAGTTACAGCTGAGAGGAGAACTGATGTGTCCATGTTTCCCTATGGCTCAAGTGAGCGATGTAACAGTTTAACAGTTTAACAGTGTGCTGACCAGGAAGTTGTTATGGGGTAATAGCCATTTTCAAAATGGAGGACGGAGAATTCCATTGATCACAGTGGGCAAACAGGACGCAGGAGAGGAAAAATAGATTGAGGAGTAGACTACACAGGAGGTAAGTATGACCTGTGTATGGTTATTTTGTCTTAATTTTCAGTTCAGGTTTTCTTTAAAGAAAGCAGTTGCAGCGTGCAAGCCTAAGAATGTGACTGAACTGGAGGCTTTTGCCCATGAAGAATGGGCTAAGATACCCGTAAATCGCTGCAAGACACTTGTGTCAAGCTATGCTTCACATTTAAAAGCCGTTATAACTGGAAAAGGATGTTGTACTAAGAATGAATGTCACTTGGGGGTTGAATAAAACGGATAATGATGTGAGCACAGAAAAGACATTTGTGGTTATTTCATTATAAATGTTATATTTGTCTGACTTACAAGTGCCTCTGATTTAATTGTACACAAGATGTCTGACAATATCAAAATCAATGTCAAACTGGCCAAAACACTCAATTTCAGTGGGGGTTGAATAATTTTGAACACAACTGTATATACGATTTAAAAATACTGCTTTATTGCAGCAGCACAAGAAAGTTTTTTGATTGCTTTTATTTTTGTGGACTAAGCTCTGCTATTACTGTAGATGCAAGTTCTTTAACCACTTGAGGACCATGGGCTTTACCCCCCTTTAAACACCCTGGCGTTCTGATTAAATCGCCAGGGTGGCTGCGGGAGGGTTTTTTTTAAATTAAAAAAAAACTATTTCATGCAGCCAACTGAAAGTTGGCTGCATGAAAGCCCACTAGAGGGCGCTCCGGAGGCGATCTTCCGATCGCCTCCGGCGGCAAGAAATAACACGGAAGGCCGCAATGAGCGGCCCTCCGTGTTTCACTTCCCTCGTCGCCATGGCGACGAGCGGAGTGACGTCATGGACGTCAGCCGACGTCCTGGCGTCAGCCGCCTCCGATCCAGTCCTTAGCGCTGGCCGGAACTGTTTGTTCCGGCCACGCTGGGCTCGGGCGGCTGGGGGGACCCTCTTTCGCCGCTGCACGCGGCGGATCGCCGTGCTGCAGCGGCGATCAGGCAGCACACGCGGCTGGCAAAGTGCCGGCTGCGTGTGCTGCTTTTTATTTGGTGGAAATCGGCCCAGCAGGGCCTGAGCGGCAGCCTCTGGCGGTGTTGGACGAGCTGAGCTCGTCCAGACCGCTCAGCAGGTTAAGGACCAGGCACTTTTTTTCCATTCAGACCACTGCAGCTTTCACGGTTTATTGCTCGCTCATACAACCTACCACCTAAATGAATTTTGGCTCCTCTTGTCACTAAGGCCTAGTGCACACCAAAAACCGCTAGCAGATCCGCAAAATGCTAGCAGATTTTGAAACTTTCTTTTTCTGCAGCGTTTCAGCTAGCGTTTTGCGGTTTTGTGTAGCGGTTTTGGTGTAGTAGATTTCATGTATTGTTACAGTAAAGCTGTTACTGAACAGCTACTGTAACAAAAACGCCTGGCAAACCGCTCTGAAGTGCCGTTTTTCAGAGCGGTTTGCGGGTTTCCTATACTTAACATTGAGGCAGAAACGCCTCCGCAATCCAAAATCTTCAGCAGCCCGGGAGTATGCGTTTCTGCAAAGCGCCTCCCGCTCTGGTGTGCACCAGCACATTGAAATACATTACCCAAGCGGATCCGCACCCGCAAGCGGATCGCAAACCGCAGCCGAACCGCTCTGGTGTGTACTAGGCCTAATAAAGCTTTCTTTTGGTGCTATTTGATTGCTGCTGCGATGTTTACTTTTTATTATGTTCATCAAAAAAGACATGAATTGTCAAAAAAAATGATTTTTTTAACTTTCTGTGCTGACATTTTTCAAATAAAGTAAAATTTCTGTATACATGCAGCACGAAAAATGTGGCCAAACATGTTTTTGATTAAAAAAAAAAAAAACCATTCAGCCTATATTTATTGGTTTGGGTAAAAGTTAGTGTTTACAAACTATGGTGCAAAAAGTGAATTTTCCCATTTTAAAGCATCTCTGACTTTTCTGACCCCCTGTCATGTTTCATGAGGGGCTAGAATTCCAGGATAGTATAAATGCCCCCCAAATGACCCCATTTTGGAAAGAAGACATCCCAAAGTATTCACTGAGAGGCATAGTGAGTTCATAGAAGATATTTTTTGTCACAAGTTAGCGGAAAATGACAGTTTGTGACAAGAAAAAAAAAAAAGTTTCCATTTCTGCTAACTTGTGACGAAAAAAAAAAAATGAAATCTGCCACGGACTCACCATGCCCCTCTCTGAATACCTTGAAGTGTCTACTTTCCAAAATTGGGTCATTTGTGGGGTGTGTTTACTGTCCTGGCATTTTGGGGGTGCTAATTTGTAAGCACCCCTGTAAAGCCTAAAAGTGCTCATTGGACTTTGAGCCCCTTAGCGCAGTTAGGCTGCAAAAAAGTGCCACACGTGGTATTGCCGTACTCAGGAGAAGTAGTATAATGTGTTTTGGGGTGTATTTTTACACATACCCATGCTGGGTGGGAGAAATATCTCTGTAAATGACAATTGTTTGATTTTTTTTATTTTTTATTTTTTTTTATTTTTTTACACACACAATTGTCCATTTACAGAGATATTTCTCCCACTCAGCATGGGTATGTAAAAATACACCCCAAAACACATTATACTACTTCTCCTGAGTACGGCGATACCACATGTGTGGCACTTTTTTTTACACCCCAAGTACGCTAATGGGCCCAAAGTCCAATGAGTACCTTTAGGATTTCACAGGTCATTTTGCGACATTTGGTTTCAAGACTACGCCTCACGGTTTAGGGCCCCTAAGATGCCAGGGCAGTATAGGAACCCCACTAATGACCCCATTTTAGAAAGAAGACACCCCAAGGTATTCCGTTAGGAGTATGGCCAGTTCATAGAAGATTTTATTTTTTGCCGCAAGTTAGCGGAAATTGATTTTGTTTTTTTTCACAAAGTGTCATTTTCCGCTAATTTGTGACAAAAAATAAAATCTTCTATGAACTCACCATACTCCTAACGGAATACCTTGGGGTGTCTTTCTAAAATGGGGTCATTAGTGGGGTTCCTATACTGCCCTGGCATTTTAGGGGCCCTAAACCATGAGGCGTAGTCTTGAAACCAAATGTCGCAAAATGACCTGTGAAATCCTAAAGGTACTCATTGGACTTTGGGCCCCTTAGCGTACTTGGGGTGTAAAAAAGTGCCACACACGTGGTATCGCCGTACTCAGGAGAAGTAGTATAATGTGTTTTGGAGTGTATTTTTACACATACCCATGCTGGGTGGGAGAAATCTCTGTAAATGACAATTGTTTGATTTTTGTTTACACACAATTGTCCATTTACAGAGAGATTTCTCCCACCCAGCATGGGTATGTGTAAAAATACATCCCAAAACACATTATACTACTTCTCCTGAGTACGGCGGTACCACATGTGTGACACTTTTTTGCAGCCTAGGTGCACTAAGGGGCCCAACGTCCTAATCACAGGTCATTTTGAGGCATTTGTTTTCTAGACTACTCCTCACGGTTTAGGGCCCCTAAAATGCCAGGGCAATATAGGAACCCCACAAGTGACCCCATTTTAGAAAGAAGACACCCCAAGGTATTCCGTTAGGAGTATTGCGAGTTCATAGAAGATTTTATTTTTTGTCACAAGTTAGTGAAAAATGACACTGAAAAAAAAAAAAAAAAAAAAAAAATCAATTTCCGCTAACTTTTGACAAAAAATAAAATCTTCTATGAACTTGTCATACACCTAACAGAATACCTTGGGGTGTCTTTTTTTCTAAAATGGGGTCACTTGTGGGGTTCCTATACCGCCCTGGCATTTTACGGCCCCAAAACCGTGAGTAGTCTGAAAACCAAATGTCTCAAAATGACTGTTCAGGGGTATAAGCATCTGCAAATTTTGATGACAGGTGGTCTATGAGGGGGCGAATTTTGTGGAACCGGTCATAAGCAGGGTGGCCTTTTAGATGACAGGTTGTATTGGGCCTGATCTGATGGATAGGAGTGCTAGGGGGGTGACAGGAGGTGATTGATGGGTGTCTCAGGGGGTGGTTAGAGGGGAAAATAGATGCAATCAATGCACTGGGGAAGTGATCGGAAGGGGGTCTGAGGGGGATCTGAGGGTTTGGCCGAGTGATCAGGAGCCCACACGGGGCAAATTAGGGCCTGATCTGATGGGTAGGTGTGCTAGGGGGTGACAGGAGGTGATTGATGGGTGTCTCAAGGTGTGATTAGAGGGGGGATTAGATGCAAGCAATGCACTGGCGAGGGGATGAGGGCTGGGGTCTGAGGGTGTGGGCGGGTGATTGAGTGCCCTAGGGGCAGATAGGGGTCTAATCTGATGGATAGCAGTGACAGGGGGTGATTGATGGGTAATTAGTGGGTGTTAGAACAGATGTAAACCATGCACTTGGGAGGTGATCTGACGTCAGATCTGCAGGCGATCTATTGGTGTGGGTGGGTGATCAGATTGCCCGCAAGGGGCAGGTTAGGGGCTGATTGATGGGTGGCAGTGACAGGGGGTGATTGACAGGTGATCAGGGGGATAGATGCATACAGTACAGGGGGGGGGGGGGGGGGGGTCTGTGGAAAATCTGAGGGGTGGGGGGGTGATCAGGAGGGAGCAGGGGGCAGTTTAGGGAATTAAAAAAAATAGCGTTGACAGATAGTGACAAGGAGTGATTGATGGGTGATTAGGGGGGTGATTGGGTGCAAACAGTGGTCTGGGGGGTGGGCAGGGGGGGGGGGTCTGAGGGGTGCTGTGGGCGATCAGAGGGCATGGGGGGAAATAAGTGTGCTTGGGTGCGGACTAGGGTGGCTGCAGCCTGCCCTGGTGATCTCTCGGACACTGGGACCACCAGGGCAGGAGGCAGCCTATATAACACACTTTGTATACATTACAAAGTGTATTATACACTTTGTATGCGGCGATCCGGGTGCTAGTAACCCGCCGGCGGGTTACAGCGCGAGGTAAGCGGAGCCAGTCCCCGGTGGCCGATCGTGTCACGAATGACGCGATCGCGCCGCCCATGCCCGTACAAGGACCGCCGCCTCTGTGCATGCGGCGGTCCTTGTGGGATCCACTCTCCAGCCGCCCCTGTGCAGTGGGCGATCGGGAAGTGGTTAAGATGATTATCTAAAATAGAATATTTTATTATATTTTTTCTCTTAAAGGGACACCTTAAGCCATTAAAAAAAAAAATGATTTTTACTCACCTGGGGCTTCTACCAGCCCCCAGCAGCAGTCCTGTGCCCTCGCAGTCACTCACTAATCCTCTGGTCCCCCGCTGCCAGCTAGCTTCACTTTTGCCAACAGGCCTGGCCACGTCTAGCTTTCTCAGCATTCCGGACTGCAATTAGCGCTATTGCGAGCCGCAACGCGTACAAAGATACGAGTTGCCAACGCATAGATATGTGGCAACGTGTATTTTTGGAAGCGTTGCGACCCACAATAGCGCTAATTGCAGTCGGGAATGCGGAGAAAGCTACGCGTGGCCAGTCCTGTTGGCAAAAATGAAACTAGCTGGCAGCGGGGGACCAGAGGATTAGCGAGTGGCTGCGAGGGCACAGGACTGCTGCAGGGGGCTGGTAGAAGCCCCAGGTGAGTAAAACGTTTTCTGGCTTAAGTGTCCCTTTAAAGGCTGGTTCACATGGGCGTCTGCCCCGCGATTACTGCCGGCATTCTTGACTCCGTGTTAAAAAGATTTTATACATACCTGGGGCTTCCTCCAGCCCCATGCGCTCTGATCACTCCAACGCCGCAGTCCTCCGCTGACCGCAGCTTCGGGAACGGGTCCCATTACTGAGGTCAGTCGCGGCCAGCTACGCAGAAGAAGTGTGCCCTCTACGCATCTCTCCAGTGGCTGCTGGAGAGATACGCAAACAGTGCACTTCTCTAACGCTAGACTGGCTCCGACTGATGGAATATTTAAAATGTTTTTAAATATTCACTTAAACACTCCCATTCAAGTGAACGGGAGAATTTGTACCAGGCTTTTACCGGCATTTGCGCGAACACTGCGTTCCATTCCCAACTCTGCCTGGTGCTCGAGGCAGCCCTGGACCCTACACGTAACTTCCTGGGGCAGTTAACAACCGCAGCTAATATTCCCCCATAGGGAAGAAAACCGCCGACCGCAACCAGAAAGCTCGACGCCGCAACACCACTAACCGTGACGCTGCTGAAAGGTGAATCAGCCCTAAAGTTTCAATTTATTTAGGAGTCTGAGTATTTTTGTAAGACTCACACTCCAGGTGGTACCCATAATTGCTGACTGACTCAACTCCACAGCCCTGGATGAAAAGGGTATTGATATTGAAAAGAAGCATATCTGGGGATTCTCTCGGCAGATTCGGAGAGACGAGGGACAGGTGGGGGGCAGACCTCAAGTGTCCCAATGTGCATATAGACCAGGCTGGGTCTATCCATTTGGTGACCCCCAAACTACTGGGTGGTGGAGGCTAAGCTATATTCTTCAGTCTATAGTTATGCAAGAGAAGTGTGGGGGACTACACCCCAAGAGCTGGATGCTAGTTGATTGCATTTTAGAACTTTATTTTGACTTAAAACTGTAAAGAGCCACCTTCTAGCGTATTGACATTCATCCTGTATAGCAGGCACTTATAGCTCTAGAGTGCTGTATAGATGCATTACCTACAGGCAATGCATACTGGTGCTACAGAGTAGGTAGGGTGGCGCAGGACAGAACAAAAAGTAAGGAGTAGAACAATGCCCTCAGTCAAGATAATTCGGCACTCTGGATCTTTAGGTAACATACTGGGGAGGGTCACACCCTAGATTCTCTTAAAGAAAACCTGTAATGAGAAAAACCTTCCCTGGGGGGTACTCACCTGGGGTGGGGGAAGCCTTCGGATCCTATTGAGGCTTCCCCCGTCCTCCTCGGTCCCATTGCGGTGGCGATAAAGCTCCCCGAACAGCGGGGATGTAAATATTTACCTTCTCGGCTCCAGCGCAGGATCGGCTCTCCGCCTTGGAGATAGGCGGAAATAGCCGATCGCTGTCGGGGCGGCTCTACTGCGCAGAAGCAAGTCTCCTGTGCAGTAGAGCGGACCCGACTGAGATCGGCTATTTTTGCCTATCTCCATGCGGAGAGCCACAACAGCGCCCCCGCTGGAGCCAGGCGAGGTAAATAAATCAGTGCTTGTCGAGGGAAGATTCCAGGACACTTCGGGGGAGCCAGCGCTGGACGGCCTGCAGCTACAGGGGTGAAGGAAGACCATTGGGACCCTGATGCTTCCCCCTCCCGAGGCGAGTACCCCCCAGGGGAACTTTTTTTTTGTTACAGGTTCTCTTTAAAGGACAATGGAAGGAAGAGGTATATGAAGGCTGCTATATTTATTATCTTTTAAACAATACCAATTGCCTGGCTATCCTGCCGATTCTCTGCCTCTATAATACTTTTAGCCATAGACCCTGAACAAGCATGCAGCAGATCAGGTGTTTGATATTATTGTCAGATCTGACAAGATTAGCTGCAGGCTTGTTTCTGGTGTTATTCAGACATTACTGCAGACAAAAAGATAAGCAGGGCTGCCAGGCAAATGGTATGGTTTAAAGGAAATAAATATGGCAGCCTCCATATTCTTCTCGTTTCAGTTGTCCTTTATCCCCCCCTGGCGGTATTCCCAAGCGTGGTAATGCTTAGTCAGTCACTGGAGGGGAGAATGGAGATTAGGCAAGTTAGGTTCACTCAGATGCATAGCATGGGTTCACAGTAATGGAGGTGCATGATCAGGTAGGACACAAAAGGAGGAGGACCCTGCCCAAAGGCTTACAATCTAGAGGGAGAGGTAGGGACACGAGAGGTAGGGGACCAGAGTTCAGCTGTGGGTTTAGAGCAATTGTGAGGGGTAGTAGGCCAGAGTGAAAAGGTGAGTTTTGAGGGCTTTCTTGAAGATGTTGAAGGAGGGGGCTGCCCTAATGGGTGGAGGTAGGGAGTTCCATAGTGTTGGAGCGCTCTTGAGAAGTCCTGGAGGCGTGCATGGGACTGGGTAATGCGGGGGGGCGGTTAGGCGAAGTTCATTGGAAGAGCAGAGTGAGCAGCTAGGTGTGTACCTCTGAGTAAGATCAGAAATGTAGGTTGGACAGGTTTTGTGGACAGATTTGTAGGTCAGACAGTGTCTTGAATCTGATTCTGGACTGGATAGGAAGCCAATGGAGGGATTCAAGGAGGGGATCCGCCGTGGTTGAGCGATAGGAGCAGTGGATAATTCTGGCTGCCGCATTCATGATGGACTGCAGTGGGGATGTTCGGGTCATAGGGAGACCAGACAAAAGAGCATTGCAGTAGTCAAGGTGGGAAATTATGAGGGCATGGATGAGGAGCTTGGTCGCCTATACCGACCTCTACCTGGATTTTGACTACTCTCTGCCTGCTGCCTATACCGACCTCTGCCTGGATTTTGACTACTCTCTGCCTGTTGCCTATACTGACCTCTGCCTGGATTTTGACTACTCTCTGCCTGTCGCCTATACCGACCTCTGCCTGGGTTTTGACTACTTTCTGCCAGCTACCTAAAACTAATAGCAAAGGGTATAAAGTCTGAAAGGAATCATGCTTCTACTACCCAGATTGTGATTCTTTTGAAACAATGCAAATTATCTGCAGGACTGCCAGACAACTGGTATTGTTTAAACGGAAACATGGTAGCCTCCATATCCCTCTCACTTCAGGTTCCCTTTAAAGCCAATGGGTACCGCTATAAAATGAAAATAAGAATAAGACCTGGACTGTTTTACATTCCAGTTCGAGTGTGACTACACAGTCAAATAAATTATGCCTTGAGTTTGTCAGTTCAGGATTGTTGTAATAGAGTCTAAAAATTTTATTATGAAGGAGCAATTTTGTTAAGGCTGTGTACCTGACAGCTGTACAGAGTGGCTGCCGCAGTCCATTCACACAACTACCAGTAGCAGTGCAGAGCAGTACACATCGTTCTGTGCATCCCCTTTCAGGCCCATTCACACTAGGGCAGTTAGTTGGGGATTCTCGCTAATCGCCAAAGTGCGAGCGCTTTTTAAAGCACTAGTGCTATTCTGACCAATGGCAGTGATCTCACTGCCACGATTGGCGCGGATAGCAGAACTCGTTACCTGCAGCATTTTTGCCACGATTCTGGAGTGATCGCGGTACACTGCTTAATAAAGCGCTGATTGCGGTCGCTCTGAATTGCATTAGTGTACAGTGATTTTACCATGCTAATCACTTTAAAATCACCCCTGCTAAGCGCTAGCGTTTTGCGCTTTTTAAGTGTGAATGGGCCCTTCCTACTGCCAGCTAGCCTTTCCATTCATAACAAGGACGATAAGGTGCATTAAGGAAAAAAAAAAAAAAAAAGAAAAAAAAAAAAAAAAAAACAATACAGTTTGGACAACACTAAAAGCCATCACAACCAGCAGCGCTTCAGTAATACTAAGGGCTCTTGCACACTAGGATGCTAGCGTGAAAGGTAACATGAAAGTCTATTTGACTTTCATGTTAACATTCTCATTAGACAATGCGTTCGAGCGTTCTGTTGTAACGCATCTGGGAGCTTCGTAACGTCCAGCACCTGCGTTTTCTCGCCAGGTGAATTAGAACTACCGCTGCTGATCAGCATCGCACTGCAACTTCCCGACGTCACGCTGCAGGTAATAATCTAATGTGAAAGAGGCCTTAGTAGTTTTTACTTGCTGAGTCACTGGTTCAGTATTTAGAGGAGGAGACTCTAGAGGCTGAATAAATGTTGTAGGTGTGACTGAAACCCTACTGAAGTAAACATATCAACACAAGAGCCAGGCAATTATTTACAATAAAAAAAAATAAAAAGAAATTAAGTGAGCAGTTTGAGCATGTCGTGCTGTATATAAATAAAAATTAAAAGACATTAACTCAGCAGTCTGCACCTAATACATTCAGAAAATGTCAAAACTCCACTTCCTTCTGCAAATTCTGATGCGGAAGATGCCACCTGATACACAGTTCATTCCCTTGTTCCAATCATGTTTTCCTCTGACTATTAACAATTACCCTCTACAGTGTTCTCCCCAGAATTATTTTCCAGCCGGGTGGCATGAAATAGTAGCCGGGTGGCATGAAAAAGCAGCCGGGTGGGTAGAGATGAAAATGCAGGGCAACTCTGCTTACAGCATAGGAGGTGGTGAGGAGGTGAGCCAATGACAGCCGGGTGGTCACCAAATCTAGCCGGGTGGAGCACCCGGCTAAAAGAGCCTGGGGAGAACACTGCTCTAGCAGTAGCCATAACATCTATTGTAAGTGCAAGAGAATTGTGGGGCTTCCTACCCTGACTGAGCTTAAAGAATAACTCAGAGCAAAATATAAAAATGGTACACACACACACACACACACGTGTGTGTAAAGATAATGAAGATACTGCAATACCTTTACTAAAATAAGTATTTTCTTCAGAAACACTTATGGTTATTAGAAGACAAAGTTCATTACCACAGTTCCACTCATTTCATAATCATCAGGGAGTTTCAGTGTAACTATGACATAAGGATGGCTGATGTCAGTTTGAAGTTGTTGTTCTGACCAACAGCCTTCCAGCACCACTGTCCAGCCACTCTGCTCTGACAAACTTCTTGAAAAGCAGGGTAATATCAGCAGTCACTGCTCAGTATCATGGGCAACGTGCTGAACAGGCAATACATGCTGGAGGAGGGCAACAATCCTCTCTAAAGAAAGAGCTTCCTTCTGCACAGCATACAAAGGCACTTGTTCAGCCAGGTGTATTCTGATCGATCAGATAGAGAAGAAAGCTCCTGTACACATATATATGCTATATTTCCAAATTTCCTATCATTTTTCTGACTGGATATCAATCAAAAATGAATTGAAAGGAGATACACATGGTACGACAGACAGTATTTCGGTCACTATTTTAAGCATGACCGATCTGCTTTCAATCGAGAAACCGATCAATTGTAAGCTGGGTTCAGTTGCTAGCAAACAAGTAGGCTGTATTTCTTCTCTTAGATCAAATCATTTTCTCGATTGCAAATAGGATCTGAAGTGAAAATTGCATGGGGTGTGCCAGGCTTCATACTCTCGTGCCTAACAATAGGTACAAGAGTTTTAACCCACCCTCTTCATACTGGCACATTGCCAAGAATGGTTATTTCACACAAACACACTGTAAGGACATCAGAGGATAGCATTTAATACCAGAACAGCATCAAGGTGCACTCTGCCATTAACACAAAGTCATGATAGAAGACTGAAAACAAAACAGTCCCTTGGCACTGCTTATTTTGTACACATCGTCTGATTGCCAGGATGATTTGTTTTGATAGTAGGCATAGTGCCAATACCAGAAGTGGACAAATCAATAAGGCCAACAGGAAATTTTTTACAAGGCCAGCCCCATTGACAACAATACAGTAAACACAAAATTGTGGAACTAGCTATACTGTTACAGAGCCCTTGATTATGTGACTCCTTCATTTGCCCAGCCCTGGTAAACTATTTGCACTAGAGGAACTGCACAAACTTCCACAGTACACAACTCAAAAAGCATTACTGCCAAGTCAAAAACAGAGCCAAGGAACTAGAACTTTAAGGAGATTGAGGTGGCAGTAAACACCTATTTATATTTTTTTTTAAAAAAGGCTGCGCTCTCAATTTTTCATCCAACCGGCCATTGGCCATAATGGCCAACCTTTGCCTCTTCAGCGAAGCAGATTATAAGGCCTGTAGGTATCTTTGTAAAACTTCCTAGTGATACCAGCAGGTGGTGATAGGCAAATGCCTTTTTTTCCTTTTTTTTTTTAATAAATCTGATATTTTTTATTTGAAATTAAATGTTAGCACTTGTATTACACTTTTCTCCTGTTGGACTTAGGCAGGGGACACAATTGTATTTCAGTTTTCTATGCGCATTTTTCTGCATGCATTTTCAGCACACAGCAGCTAATTATTCTCCATTTAAAAAAGGAGCACTATGGTAAAAACTCACATTTAAAAAACACATATGCAGAGCTGTGGAGTCAAAGAGTCAGAGCAATGTTTGGGTACCACGGGTAAGAGTTTAACCCTTTCCACTTGTATGTTCCGCATAGCGGGACATCGCGAATTTCCTGTTGCACTCGTATGTCCCGCTATGCGGGACATAATTTCAGCGGCAGTTTGCAAGCACATCTGCGGGGGGCAAAGTCCAATCTCTCTCCCCTTGTATAGTGGGCATGTAAGAGTACATGCCCACACAGGTGGTACCCCCCTGCCCCGAACTGGAAGTGCACGATCATCGCTACCAGGAAGTGACCAATGCATTGAATTTTCCTTGCAGATTCCGTATTGCAGATTTCTTGCAAAGTTGCATAGAGGAGCAACGGCATCCTATGCAATGGACGTGGAGGAGCGTCTAAATAGTAGCCAGCATTTCATTGTTCTAATTCCCAATCAAAATACCAAAGATTGCATCCTGTGTAGTGACACCGGGTGGCAGGCATAAAACCACCTCTTATTGCGCAACTTGCTCACACAAGCCAGGATTACACCCAGTAAATTGCTGTAAAATTTACCGTACCTTGGCTTTCTTCTCTGCTACCAGCCAATAGAAGATGCCAAACTGTCCAAATAAGGTATTGAATTAAACGTTATAATGTGTTCCCATGTTCTCCCCAGAATTTTTTTCCAGGCGGGTGGCATAAAAAAGTAGCCGGGTGGGGCACCGGGGGAATGCACAGCCAGTGCATCTCTGCTTACAGCCTGAGCCGATTACAGCAGGGTGCTCCCCAAAATTAGCCGGGTGGAGCACCCGGCTAAAAGAGCCTGGGGAGAACACTGTGTTCTTTAAAGATATACTATGTTACTATGTTATGTTCCATGTTAAAAATGGGAGAAAGAGTAAGAGGGAGAGTGCATTTCTGTAAAAAAAAAAAATTAAAAAAAAACTGAGCAAAACGACTCCCTTTGGGAAAAAAAAAACTCAGTGCCAGAGCTGCAGCCAATGGGACGAGCTCTATAGACAGTAGCAGTGTTAGGGAGTCTTGCCCAAGGTCTCCTACTGAATAGGTGCTTGCTTACTGAACAGGAAGAGATTCAAAACCTATGTCTCCTGTGTCAGAGGCAAAGTACTTAACCATTACACTATCCAGCCATATAGATGCCCATAAAAGCAGAAAATGTGAATTACACAAGCGTGACCTTTGCAAAGAAAACTATAAAACAATGTCGGGCAAGTAATACAATTTAAAATTTTACTAAAGGTCTTTGCTTAGTCTGCATGTGGCTAAGTCAATACAAAGCATGGCCATTCTTGTTGTGCTTTAGTATGTCAATACAAAACATTCTTCTAACAAGAATTGAAATACAGGTTTACTGCAAGCAAATGCTTTCAACTTACATATCAGCAAATAAACTGATGCAATTTGCCTGAACACTAGATAATCTTGTCCTGAATGTTTATTCAAGATGGGGTGCAGATTTTTATTTGCTTCAAACATACCATGACCACAGTCTTTGCAATGCCCAGTACCCACAGGAGATAAAAATGACCATGTGTACCACCCAGCCACAGTCAAGGCACTAGGTTTAATTTACTGGAGTTGGAGAGCCAATTGATCTGACAAAATCTAGAATGGAAAGAAAAAAAACAAAAAAACCTCAAGAACACAGACAACAACTTGCTATTAGGCAGTAGAATGGTCAATAAGATACAAATAATTCCTGCCTACATGCTAATTTTATGCAATGTTAATGGAGCCTCAATCCATTAATGGAGCCTCAATCCATTAATGTCCTGTCAATTTTGATTTTACCATTTACATGCAAGCTGGAATTGTCTGTATCTTCCACACTCCTTTAGTGGCAAGTCTGCAACCGTTGCCTCAGTCACAATGTAATATAGTGAGATTTCACTACTAAAAGCAGATGATGCAGGAAGGCTCTGGATCCCATAGAGCTTTCCCAGAAGGTCCTCGCTCAGTCACCTCATTCCACAGGTATCCCCCAGTTAAGTTGCACACTTTCGGAAGTACTCAGGTCCTTAAAGCGGAACTGCAGATTCAAAATAAACACATTGTTTCACTTACCTGGGGCTTCTGCAAGCCCCCAGCAGCCGTCCTGTCCCGCGCCGGTCCTGCCCGAGTCTCCGTTCCCCCGCCGCAGCTCCGGTCCGTACCTCGACTTGTAAGTCGAGGCCAGCGATGCCCAGCCAAGCGTATCCTTTCCCCTCTGCAATAGCAGGGAACGCGAAGAAAGGATACGCGTGACCAGAGCCGCGCAGGCGCAGTGGCCCAGTGGTGAAACCGAAAGTAGCTGGCGGCGGGGGAACGGAGACTCGTGGAGACTCGGCGCGGGACAGGACGGCTGCTGGGGGCTTGCAGAAGCCCCAGGTAATTGAAACAATGTGTTTATTTTGAATCTGCAGTTCCGCTTAAAGTACTTCTGAAGACAGGCACATCCACACTGCGCATGTACAACTGCCCAAGCATTAAAAAAATTAAATGCGAAAATGCATTCAACTAATCTCTGGAACTCCATGACAGAAAAGGAAGGCTCTACAGAATCCGGAATTCTTCCCTCTCCATAGGCAAGTATCAAGCATCTACAATCAGCTACAGTTATAAATTTCTTATGCAGTAGCCATCCACATCAAGCGCACAACTCACCAATTGGACACCTGATTACCGATAATTAATACAGACACTGCCCTCAAATTATTATTATGTATTTATATAGCCCTGACATCTTCCACAGCACTGTACAGAGTATATTGTCTTGTCACCTAATTGTCCCTCAGTGGGGCTCCCAAATTAATCCCTACCATAGTCATAGGTCTATGTATATATCCTGTAGTGTGTGTATCATAGTCTAGGCCAAATTAAGGGGAAGCCAATTAACTTATCTGTAGGTTTTTGGGATGTGGGAGAAAACCGGAGTGCCTGGAGGAAACACGCAGACACGGGGAGAACATGCAAACTCCTTGCAGATAGATCCCTGGCTTAGATTCGAACCGGGGTCCCAGTGCTGCAAGGCGAGAGTACTAACCACTATGTCACTGTGCTGTTTAAATGACCTGATCCATCAGTAATGAATGCTATTTGCCAATTTGTAAAGAGGAACTGTAAAGAAAACAATGAATAAAACTGCTTTTTTTGGGGGGGGGGGGGGCGCTGGTCTGTCAGGCATGGTTGCCCTCACGTTGCAACCCAGTGCGTACACAGCAATGTCACCCAAGGGGACATCCATTGGAAGTCTGTAGGCGGCCTTAGTCATTTCAGTTTATCTCTGCAAAATGTTTGCTTAGAGTTACAAAGCCAGTACAAAATATACCCACAGTCTCCCAGAATACTCTGGGGGGCTGAATTCTGCAAAGTAATGCAGTCTAAGCTGTGACATCACAGCCCCAGCCCTGCAATGTCGCATGAAGGATCAGGTGCCGATCCCTGCTGAGTGACATGCCTCACACAGGATTTTACATCCAATGCATTATTACCTCATCTCTACTAAACATGCAATTTTCTCTTGGACTCAAGCAGGAGAAGACTATGAAATGCTAGCTGGAAATTACTCACTTTAGATATATTGGTTTCTAAAGCCTTTACAGGGAGAAAACCTGTCAGTTTCTGCATGACGCATGTCTTTTCCCTAGGGGTATTCATTTTTTTCTTTCAGAAGAGAAGAACTTACACACTCCAGCACAAAGTCACATACCATAATTTATGGTCAACTATTTCTGGAGACAAACAAATTGCAAAGCTGTCTAGCCTAACCATAACGGACAAACTTGACCCACACACGTTTTATTAGCTTATTTAGGTGTCTTAAATGTTTACAGCATATTTTTCCATACTGATCAATGTTTATACTAAAATGCACTTTATACTGGTTGAACTCGATGGACGTATGTCTTTTTTCAACCAAAATAACTATGTAACTATACAAAAACACAAGAGAGCATCAATTTACAAAACATATGCCCTGCACTAGTAACTAATACTTTTGGGGCAAAATGGTTACCAAGGGGTTAGGCCTCGTCTAGAGTCCCCTGCACAAATTTCCGCTAGGACATTTACATGGAATTTGCATGTTCTTCGGGCGTTTGTGTGAGAATCCACCAGGCACTCTAGTTTACTCCCAAAATACACTGGTCGATTATTTGGAAATTGCTTGTTCCTCAAACTGGCTCAAGACTGTAGTAGGGACATTAGATTAAGATTTTCTCTGAGAGACAGCTTAGTGACATGAATCGTTTGTGTTCTGGAAAATGTCACCACTATAAAATATGCATAATAGGCATGACAAGACCTGACAAAATAAAATGCACATGTAAAAAGTAAACTTGCTCAATGAGATGCTAACTTTATAAGTTGATGCAAATGTAGTTGCATATTGCACGTACTTCTGAGCTGGACTGACCCTAGTCAGGTGCAACTGCATTTGATTGCCCGAGTCTAGAGCTACATGAAATTTGTAACAGTTTGGAAAATTAACACCTTTGATCATTTCTAGTTGACAGTTTCATTATGATTCATTAATATCTAAGAGTGTAATTTAAAGGGAACCTGAGATGAGAAGCATCTCAGGTACCATACTTACCTGGGGCTTCCTTTAAGGAAACCTAAACTGAGAAGGATATGTATTGTTCCTTTTAAAATAATACCAGTTGCCTGACTCTCCTGCTGATCCTGTGTCTCTAATACTTTAGCCATAGCCCCTTAACAAGCATGCAGATCAGGTGCTCTAACTGAAGTCAGACTGGATTAGCTGCATGCCTGTTTCAGGTGTGATAGCCAGATACTACTGCAGCAAATTGATCAGCAGGAGAGTCAGGCAACTGGTATTGTTTAAAAGAAAACATCCATATCCCTCTCAGTTTAGGTTCCCTTTAAGCCCCCTTAAAGGGGTTCTGTGCTAGTTAAAAAGTAAAACAAGCTGACACTTACCTGGGGCTTCTATCAGCCCCCTGCAGCGGTGATGTCCCACGCCATCCTCCTCTGATTGGCCGTTCCCTGCCGCCGGCACCGGGCATTATTTGTCTGACGACAGACGAATAATGCGTGCTCCCTTTCGCGTCATCGGGAGCTTACTGCGCAGGCGATGTTTTCTAGTACTGCGCCTGCGCAGTAAGCTCTGATTACACGGGAACATTACCGCTGCAGGGGGCTGATAGAAGCCCCAGGAAAGTGTCAGCTCGTCTTACTTTTTTAATTACACAGAACTCCTTTAAAGTGGACCCAAATTAAAAATACAAGATTTCAGAAATAAAATCTATTTTCTAAATTATAATAATAAATAGCAGCCTTTTTTCAGTTGCATGATGACAAATATAAAATATTTTACATTTATTGGAGGAACCCCTCCCTTCCTTTCATATTGCCGGGACAGAATCCGGCAGACTGGTGGAGTAGGTGGTGTGTGGCAATGGAGGAATTGCTAATGGCTGCCCCCTGTATAAGCCTAGTTATGCAAAGAGAAGGGTGAAAAGCATGCACTGAAATGCTCATAGGCTTGAAGGAGTGTTTATTTATCTTTGTATGTGTCAGAGTGCTGCAACTAAATATTTTTATTTAAAAAAATGTTTGGTTTGGGTCCGCTTTAAGGCTGCTCGTCCCTTGCAGTCTTCCCCCAGTGGCGCTCCTGTCACTTGCAATTCAGCGCACTTCATCGCGCATGTGCAGCCTGGCATGCCCTATGGAGTGCCCCAAGGACCCCCCCTGCGATCTGTTGTCCCCTCCACCATGCTAGCGACACGAAGCGTGTCGCCAGCACAATGTTTACCTATGCGATATCTGTTAGCGCCGCTCCCCCGCCTCCTCTGTATCGGCGCTACCCGCCCGCGTCCCTTCCCTCCCGCTGATTGGCCCAGTATAGTGCCCAGTATATAGCCAGGATATAGCCAGTATAGTGCCCAGTATATAGCCACAGTGTTCTCCCCAGAATTTTTTTCCAGCCGGGTGGCATGAAATAGTAGCCAGGTGGCATGAAAAAGTAGCCGGGTGGGTCAAGTTGAAAATGCAGGGCAACTCTGCTTACAGCATAGGAGGAGGTGAGGAAGTGAGCCGATGACAGCCGGGTGGTCATCAAATCTAGCCGGGTGGAGCACCCGGCTAAAAGAGCCTGGGGAGAACACTGAGCCAGTATAGTGCCCAGTAATACGCCCTAGTATGGGTAGGTAGTGCCCACCCACCACCGGCGGCCACTCCGGTTACCTTATGGGCTGGCGGCCACTTTTCCGTATCCGCTCTCCTCTTAACCGCATCTCCTATTACAGCAGCGCGTCACACGGTTGCTGCAAGGAGGAAGGAAGCAGGGCAGCGGCTTCCAGTAGCGGCGATATGCATCACCGTTACCATGGGAACCGTTGCCGTTTCCTTCCTCCTTTCAGCAGTCGTGTGACGTAATGCTGTTGAAGCAGTATATAGCTAGTATAGTGCCCAGTATATAGCCAGTATATAGCGCCCAGTATATAGCGCCCAGTATATAGCCAGTATATAGCGCCCAGTATATAGCCAGTATAGTGCCCAGTATAGCGCCAGTATAGTGCCCAGTATAGCGCCAGTATAGTGCCCAGTATAGCGCCCAGTATAGCGCCCAGTATATAGCTAGTATAGTGCCCAGTAATACGCCCTAGTATGGGTAGTAGTGCCCACCCACCACCGGCGGCCGCTCCGGTTACCTTATGGGCTGGCGGCCGCTTTTCCGTATCCGCTCTCCTCTTAACCGCATCTCCTATTACAGCAGCGCGTCACACGGTTGCTGCAAGGAAGGAAGGAAGCAGGGCAGCGGCTTCCAGTAGCGGCGATATGCATCACCGTTACCATGGGAACCGTTGCAGTTTCCTTCCTCCTTTCAGCAGTCGTGTGACGTAATGCTGTTGAAGCAGTATATAGCTAGTATAGTGCCCAGTATATAGCCAGTATAGTGCCCAGTATACAGCCAGTATAGCGCCCAGTATATAGCGCCCAGTATATAGCGCCCAGTATATAGCCAGTATAGCGCCCAGTATATAGCCAGTATAGCGCCCAGTATAGCGCCCAGTATAGCGCCCAGTATATAGCTAGTATAGTGCCCAGTAATACGCCCTAGTATGGGTAGTAGTGCCCACCCACCACCGGCGGCCGCTCCGGTTACCTTATGGGCTGGCGGCCGCCGCTTTTCCGTATCCGCTCTCCTCTTACAGCAGCGCGTCACAGGGCTGCTGCAAGGAGGAAGGAAGCAGGGCAGCGGCTTCCAGTAGCGGCGATATGCATCACCGTTACCATGGGAACCGCTGCCGTTTCCTTCCTCCTTTTCCTTCCTCCTTTCAGCAGTCGTGTGACGCAATGCTTTTGAAGCTGCTGCAAAAAGGAGAGCGGCTATGGGGAATATAAGGAAGCGCCGCCCGCTCATAAAAGGTAACAGGAGCGGCGGAGGGGGAGAGGGAGAAAGGCCAGATCCGCCGCGGCCCCCCAGAAAACTGGACACGGACCACCAGGGGTCAGCGGACCCCAGGTTGGGGACTGCTGCAAGGATGCATAAAACAAAATGATGGATTGCAGCTTTACATACTTACGGCTCCCTCCAGCCCCTAGAACTCTGTGCCCCTTGTCACAGTTCCGATGCCACCCAGACTTCTAGTGTCTACTCTGTAGTACCAGCTTCTGCAAATGCGCTTGCGTGGTCGGAAGCATTCTGAGCAGAACGTTCCCAGCAAACCGGAGCGCAACCAGCATGTGCATGCACCCACACAAAAGCAGGAGCCGCCAACCCAACCCACGCTGCGGAAGGGACATCAGAAGACTGGGTGACATTTGTCTCATGTAACCTTTAATACTCATCTTGCTCATCAGCCACATTATCAGCGGGAATTGCCTGTGGCCATGTACCAGTGAACCTGAATTGGGCATGTGAGAATGTCTAACCACGCATGTCCAGTAAAAAGAAGCACTCACGCACAAAAGAAAAACAGATGTGCACAAGCACTTTCACTGGGCATGCAGGGTTTGGAAGTCGTGCATGTCAAGTTTAGAATAGCTTGGTCACCACTCAGTGAACATCCAGGAGACTATGTTGGGAAAAAGGTCCTGGAACAGGGAAAGGAGGAATTCAGAATAAAACTAGTATAGCATAAGAAAGTGTGTTAGAAGTGATCCTGCACTCAGCTATTTCTTAAACAAAAAAACAACACTTTCAGCACACCTCACGTGTACTTTAAAGATTGTTTAACATGAATCCAAGAAATCCTGGAGGCAACACCACCAGACCAGCCCTGCTGCCCAGGATCCTCTTGTAGACTGCACATGTACTCCTTTTCATTAGCTGTGTTGCACCCACGCAAGTATGGCCCCACCTGCACAGTATCACAGAGCCACTTGTAGATGGTCGGCTCCTGCGCAGCTGTGGCCATACTCACGCAGGCACAGTATGAATGCGCTTGTGCATGAAGAGGAACATGGCCACATAACATCAGACAACCTCTTGTTGGATATGATCCGGGGTCCATGTGCAGCAATGGTGGGTGCTAGGAGGACAGGGGAAGCAACTGCAGGATCCAGAGGCTTCCCTCTTCATAAAGTGTACCAGAGATCACTAATACAAAAAAAAAAAAAAAAAAAAAAAAAAAAAAAATTCTATACTTACCCGGGGCTTACTCTCACCCCATAAACACGTGCGAGTCCCACGCTGTCCTCCCACGGTCTGCCGTTCAGCCCTGGTAACTTGCTCACTCGCGTCCAGTCAGTCTTCTGTGCATGCACAGCAGACAAGCACTTACATCACGGAGCAAGTAACCGGGGAAGATCGTAGCTGAACAGCAGAATGCGAGAGGATGGCGTGGGACTGACGTGTTTATGGGGCTGGAGGAAACCCCAGGTAAGTATCGATTTTTTTTTTGTATTACAGTGATCTCTAGTTTCCTTTAAGTATCTGGGTTTGTTTGTTTTTTTACCTTCGGTACAGTATGGATTACAGTAGCACAGCACTGATTAAATTAGTCACCACTTAAAGGCAAATTGACCTGAGAAGGCTATGGAGGCAGTGATAGTAATTTCCTTTTAAGCAATACCAGTTGCCTGGCTGTCCTGCTGATCTTTCATGCATCAGTAGTGTGTACATCGTCCCCCAGAAACAAGCATATGGCAAAATAAGTCAAACATCTAATTTGCATGCTTGTTCAGGTTTTAATGACTAGATGCAGAAGATCAGCAGGACTACCAGACGTATTTAGAATGTTTATCAATATCAGATGGAAAGCAATCAAAATTATGAATGGTCAGCCATATTGATGCATCGTTCTTTGGCAGAATCGATCATAGTGATTGAATCAGTCAGGTAAAAAAATTGTATAGTGTATGGGCACCTTTTTTAGGGAATACATTCAGTGCAACTTCCCATTAAATTAACAGAATCGGATGATTCTTTCCGACATGTTTGATCTGCTCCCAATCGACAAAGTGATTGATTTTGCAATCATGTGTGCCAGCAATAGACTCCAATTCAGAGTTAAGCTTCTACCAGCCCCATGCAGCCATCCTGTGCCCTCGTAGTCACTCACTGCTGGTGGAGGAACATTAAAACATACGTTTTTACGCGTTACACCACTAACGTGTAAAAATGTGCGTCTTAATGTTCCTGCACCAGCGGGAATGCGTAAAAATGTACGCAAGGCAGCCCGCCGACCCTGAGTTCGGCAAAAACTAAACTAGCTGACAGAGGGGGACCAGAGCAGCAATGAGTGACTACAAGGGCACAGGATGGCTGCATGGGGCTGGTAAAAGCCCCAGGTAAGTGAAAGTTTTTTTCTTTTTTTGCTTGATAACTCCTTTAAGAGAATGGAAAGAAAACTACCAAGTTAACTAAAGGTGGCCATACATGGTACAAATTTTCATTTTTTTCGATTAGATAATTTAGTTCAATTATTCAGCTAGATCAAATATAAAGATTTTTCCAGCATGTCCGATCTGATTTTTCTTGAAAAAAAACGGGATAATCCTTTAAATTTCTTGATCGAAAAAAAAAAAAAAAAAATATTTCAACTTTCATTTGATTCATTTAGGTCGAATAAACGGGATAATCGAATGTTTTTATCGTACCATGTATTGCCACCATTAAGCAATGCCAAAACTAAAATATGAAAAACTATAGCCTGTTTCACCACAACAAAGTTAAAAGTCAAGCAACTGCAAACTTCCATAAAACCAGCATAAACCCCCTAACGAATAATGAAAAGCATAACCAGTGTCTGCAATAACCACAAAGAGTAAGAAATCCACTATCAACGCATGACCCATGGCAATGCAATGTCACCGCGATTCTACCGACACCTTTCTCAAGTAAAATGAACAGTTACCACAGATTATTGAACTTTTGCAAGGTCACTGAACATTCCACCCCAAATAAAT
Organism: Hyperolius riggenbachi; assembly: GCF_040937935.1. Taxonomy (NCBI): domain Eukaryota; kingdom Metazoa; phylum Chordata; class Amphibia; order Anura; family Hyperoliidae; genus Hyperolius; species Hyperolius riggenbachi. The sequence continues at coordinate 320,713,563 of NC_090648.1, forward strand.
CAACTTTCCACCATAACACCTATTACAGCATACACAGGTTACTGCCACAAAACATCAAAGCTGCTGTGATGGGACTTATGTCTGGATGACTCGAGTACACACAAATAGCAGTCTAGCTGTGACTGGAACCGAACAAGTGACGACTGTAGCTCCCGATGCGATCCATACGTGTAGAGTGGGGTGAGCCGCGTACACGGCAGGGGGTGCTGCTTCCCCAGAGACACACATGTGGGCACCGGGCAGCGCTGCTGTCACTGGGTGCAGCCCGACTGTACACACAAGCACTGTACTCATCCAGGCTAGCGGGAAGCCTCACACAGGCCGGTCTGCCCATCTCACCTCATCCTCCCTCTCGTTCTTGAAGCACAGGCAGGCCGCCCGCTTCTTGTAGCCCTCCCTGTCATAAGTCCGAGTCTGGTTCGGCTTGAACTTCATCATAGAGGCGGCTGCTCCTCCGACGTCCCCGTGTACTTGTGCTGCCGTCACCGCGTACCTCGTCGCTCCCTTCGATGTAGCACACGTCCGGGAGCGCCCGGTGCAGGAGGAGAGCCGGCCCGGGGTTAGAGCAGGGTGACGGCAGCGGAGAGGAGAGAGCTGGCCGGGGGGACGCGACTCTCCATGGATTTGGCCCGTCTTCGGTGTGTGTCCGTTCTGCTGCTGCTCTCACCCGTCCCCCCCGTGACTCCCGCCCCTGCGCGCGCACTCCCCGCTGCACGTCTTTAGAGAGTAGAACTAGCAAAGCATTCCACCGCGCGCCACCCTCCTGTAGCGGTCCAGCGTGGCGCATGCGTGCTGACGAGGGCGGGGAGGGCTGCGCTGTAGACCAGCCACAGGCTGCAACTCAATGGAGGAAGCTCGTGAGCGCGCCACCGACAGAGCGAAGGTGTAACGCGCGCATTCCTCTATCTGAGCAAACCCCGCCTTCTTTAGCGCGTGCGCGTGTGCCCCTCGTGCTGCAGCAAGGATGTAGACGCCCCTCTCCCCTGACATGTGTTACCCGGGCAACCATCCAATAAGAAGCGTTCTGTTATGTGGGGGACTGTCGCAACATACTAGGCGTTATCCTATCACTTCGTTACTTCTTTGTGTGTTGGTCTCCCGGTCCACATAACTGGGAGGTGCTGCCACCCGTAGGGGTTGGACACTGGGCTGATCCTAGCTCATGCCTGGCAAGGAGAGCCCAGCGTCATTGCATTATTGTATATTGTCAAGAGATATTAGAAGCTACTCTGATGGATGTACTTATTGGTCATTGCTGAAGGAGAACAATAATGGCTGAGGAAAGACCTGCTCTGCCAGCCAGCTAAAATAAATACTTCTGAGTATTTCAGAGGTTTGGGGGCACATGTATACTTGGAGGATATTCAAGCTAACGGTTATTGCATTGGGAGATAGAATGCCATTGGTCTTAATAAATAAAAGTGTATGTTCTGTCCCTTACTACTTACCCATGAACCATTCTATCTTAGGATCTAATAGAATGATATGGAGAAGCAATGGTTGAGGTAAGGTTAGCTGCATAGGTACTGAACCAAGCAGGGGGAGGTGTACCTGAGGTTACAGTTAAAGAGAACCGGAGGTGGGTTTGAAGAATGTTATCTGCATACAGAGGCTGGATCTGCCTATACAGCCCAGCCTCTGTTGCTATCCCAAACCCCCCTAAGGTCCCCCTGCACTCTGCAATCCCTCATAAATCACAGCTGTGCTGCTGACACACAGCTTGTCAGAGCGGGCTGTGTTTATCTCTATAGTGTCAGTCTGCTGCTCTCCCTGCCTCCTGCAGAACTCCGGTCCCCGCCTGCATCCCTTCCCTCCTCGCTGATTGGAGGGAAGGGATGGGGGCAGGGACCGGAGCTATGCAGGAGGCGGGGGAGCAGCCGAGACGGGCAATACAGATGTAAACACAGCCCGCACAGCGTGGCTGTGATTTATGAGGGATTGCAGAGTGCAGGGGGACCTTAGGGGGGTTTGGGATAGCAACAGAGGCTGGGCAATATAAGCAGACCCAGCCTCTGTATGCAGATAACATTCTTTAAACACACCTCGGGTTCTCTTTAAATACTTACCTGAGGAGAGGGAAGACCGGATCCTGCAGGTTTTCCACTCTGCCCTCACTTTTCACCATTGCCTCTACCCCCAAAGGTATCCAACAAGCTCTTGTTGGATTCCACGATTGTAACCGCCCTCCTCTTCAAGTACAAGCACAGCTGTACTGTTCCTGCGTGAGCACAGCTGTGACTACGCGGTAAGCTGGAGACGCTCGTGCACTAGTGGCTTTGTGAGGAGCACGGGTCCCCTGGCAGAGGACCATGTGAAAAAATTGGGGGATCATAGGCTTCCCTCTCTTTAGGTAAGTATTACACTTTTGACCTGAATGTCACCTCAAGTTCTCTGTAAAGGAGTTCTGTGGAATCCTGCAATAAACAAAAACAGACACTTACCTGGGGCTTCTATCAGTCTCCCATCGCTGTTATGTCCCACGCCGTCCTCCTCCAATAACCCATTCCCTGCAGCTGGCACCATTCAATTATTCGTCTAACAAGACGAATAATGCGCGCTCCCGCTCACGTCTCCAGGAGCTTACTGCGCAGGCGCAGTACAACGTTTTCTTGTACTGCGTCTGCGCAGTAAGCTCCCAGAGACGTGAACGGGAGCACACGCGCAGATGTGTGATGCGTAATTAGACCGGAACCGGCAGCGTGGAACAAGTGATAGGAGGAGGACGACGCGGGACATGACAGCTACAGGGGGCGGATAGAAGCCCCTGGTAAGTAACAGTTTTTCTTTATTGCAGGACTCCACAGAACTCTTTTAAAGCAGAACTGAAAAGTCCTAAAAAGGTCACACCGGTAGGGATTGCCATGTATTTTTGAGCCCAGTGAGAGACAATGATGTGAACTGATTGAAGTACTCTATGAAACACTGTAGGAAATGTGTCATGATTGCCAGCACTGTATACATTCCTAAAAATAAACTATTTACAGGCTTTTGGAAATATATGCTTATCCTGTACAGCCAAGATGTGCAAGGATCTTCACTGATGCATCAGATGAGGTTTGTTATATGTTGAATGCCATAATAGGTAGCTACTATAGATGTTGACAGCTTTTACAGTAGTCTATCAATAGTCTATATGATCAATCTAACTGATCACAGCAGGCTAACAACATAATAAATACTCTGTTTCCCAGAAGAACAAAATGATCAATGCCCAGTAACAGCAAAGTCAATGCACAGGAGAACTTGGATGGACAGGCCAAAGCTGCAGTCCAATGTTTCATTATCATGAAAAGGTGGCACAATTATTTGGGTCAGATGTCCTGCTGTTCCTTCATTGGCCTCAATTCACTAAGCAGTTTAGACTAGTCTACAGATGGTTTTTAGTCTACTGATGGTTTGGTGTAAGGTTTTAGACCTGTTTCAAGACCTGGTCTAACATTTAGTAATTACACAATTCATAAAGGCAAACAAGGAATAACCATGCCCGTTGTTTCTGAGAGAGATTAAACCAGCTGATTTCTGTAGGTAAAGTAATTTTGTGAGGAATTTTAGATGTGAGGATGGAACATTTTGAATTAATTATGCAGGAGTTTAATTGTATGCAGAGGAGAGCTCATCAAAGGAAAAGGATGTCAGTCATAGCTACTTGTTTGTGAATTGCATCTTTTGATAATTTCCCCTGCTTTACCCACCTAATTACCAAATGGTTTAGACCCGGTCTAAAACATTTGGTAACAGTGAATTCCTCTTTGATGCAACTGACCTGACATCATTGATTGTAAAAAATTTAGTCCCTGCAATAAGGAGTACAGTGAGTATAACAGCTCTCTCACTGGATGAAGCGGGCAAGGCATCATGTTTGTAGTGCAAGTCACTCAACTGACCCAACAGAGTCCCACATAAATATGATACCTTGAGGCTAGGTTTCCACTTGTGCGTTTTGTGTCAGTTTTTCTGCTCAGAAAATTCGCATAGATTTTAAAACTAATGTTAGTCAATGCAGCCGTTTCCACTCTATGCAAATTTTCGTACGCGTTAGTACGCGTGAAAAAATCTGAAGTCCTGTATAATTTTTTCGGACATCGCGTACGATTCGCGTACAATGCTTTGTATAGGCAATGCGAATTTTCGCGTTACTTGCCCGAAAATTTGCATTAGATCCATGGTTACAGGAAGTTGTCAGCAGTCATGACTAAGCTGTTACTAGGCAGATTATGCATATGTAACTAATGCGAATTTTCGCATACGAAAATTTGCATAAAAACGCATACAAATTTACATGCAAATTTTCACCAATCAGAAAAATCTTATACGATTTTTTGCAGGCGAAAATGTAACGCTACAGTGGAAACGTAGCCTCAGGCCCCTTTGCATTGGAAATCTGCGTTGTGTTACTGTTTTACTGAAGGGTAATGTAATGGCAAGGCAATGGAGCCTAGCAAACTTACTACGTCACATTGCGCCGGAAGTGCCCGATCGGCCGCTCAGCCGCCGCAAAGTCAAGAGTGCATTGCTGGCTGACTGACACAACAGCGACGGAAGTTATGTAAGTTAATGGGCAACACGACACAAAAGGAATTTTAAAAATGTTGGTGGGATTAGTGTGGCACACATGCGCGGAACCATGGAACTACGACGGGTAAACCCATGTAAAAACGGCCTAAAGCGTACCTGAAGCAGAAAAAAAAAACTAGATAATTACCTCAGTAGTGGACACTTCAGAGGCTTCCCAGATTCTCTTACAGCCCTCCGTTTTAGTGCAGACTAAAGTCCCTCTAAATATATTCAACAAGAGTTTGTTGAATATGGTGTCAATTCATCAAACATTGACGCATTCGGTAATGCTGAAAACAGCTGTGTTTACAGAGCATTTAGTAAAATGTCGATTCATCAAGGCTGTTACCGCATGAAAACCCGAAATTACTGAGCAGTGAGGTAAATTACCGACTTGTGCGGTAAACATTTCCAACACATGTCAGCAAATGTCAATTCATGAATATCAGAGCATGCGATTCCCTAATCACCGGTAGCTCCAGGCAGCGAGCAGAGAGATCGGAACAAAAGAGGCTTCCCCTGCGGCCGTCTGGGCGTTTAACCCCTTAGGTTCCTGTTTGAAGATGCACAGGAACTAGTGAGGAAATCACCTAAGCAGGGCATGTTTAAAGTTTCTTGGAGTTCATCTAAGCTGTGGCAATTAAATAAAATGTTAAGAAAGGACTAATAGATTTAGAGCAAGCAAAGGCAGTATAACAAACATGTACATTCTAAAGGGATGTGGGGATGCCTCTTACTATGTCACTGCATGGAACAGCTTGTAACAACACAGAGACAGCTACATACACTTCTGCTGTTACAGGTTTTTGTGAATTGAAGCAAAGTATTTTGGTCAATTATGGAACTTTTACTGCACCTGTGAAAATATTAATGAATTATAAAAAAAAGTCTAAAATACAGAATATGGTATTTTCCCGACTTTCTTTTTATCCTACAGCCTTTGATGAATGGACGCCTTTGTCTCTTTTGGCTATGCTTCAGCTGTGTACAAGTACACCTGGACTGGGCATACACAAGTGTGGTCAATGCATGCTTAGTAGAATGAAGCACATGTGCACAAAGGAAAAAAAAACTGCATGAGCAAATTCATTCTACTGGGCATGCACAGACTTACTTTCACATGCCCAGTAAGCTCGTACATGGTCTGGAGTGTATCCACAAAATTAAGAGAGCCCTATGCAGGTGGGCTTGAAGAGAATCTGGAAAGTCTCTCTGAACCATGCAGAAGGGACTGAGGTGTCTAAATTTGATTCCCCCTCCTCATCACAGGTTTGAAGGGTCTGCTCATCAAAAGTATAAACAGCAGGCCACTCCCATGACTGTATACTTTACCATACACTAACCACAGGATAATGAGTACAGTGTATTTCTTTCTACTGCAAAAGCTGTGTTTCTACAGTTACCAGCAATTGTAGCCCTTTGCAGCCATTCTTACCTTCTCTGTAACACAAAACAGAACTCCACAGCAACAATGGTATAAATGAGGTGAACTCTGACAGATGAATTAATTGCAAGTCATTTATGTTCCAATTCCTTGCCTTCTAATTGGGCAGTTAAAAAAAAAATGAATAAGGCTGGTTTCACGCTGCAAACTGGTGGTAGCGTTGCGGTGCGTCGCACCTGCTGCACCTCATCACACCGCCAAAAACAGGCCTTCAGGGTACACCACGTTAATATATGGTGTTTCCTGTTTGGCAATCTTCCAAGCAGGAAGTGACGCTAGCTTGCGGTCACGTCCTGCTTCGGGCATGCGGAAGTGCACAGAAGCGCATTGTAAAAATATGCCTCCGCACATGCGCACTGCAACGTCGCAACGGCAACTTTGTAAAAAAAAAACAGCGTCACCATAGACTAACATGACTTCTGGGCCGATGCAGATTGCTGCAGGTTGCCGTGGGTCCCGCACGGTAACATGGGTCTGCTCTAGCATTAAATTTGGCACTTCCGGGGCAGCGTACAGCAACGTGGGAGGTATGAACTTCCCCATTGGGGTTACATTAGGCTACGGTAGAAATGCGGCAATTTGCCACACCACTCCAATGTGAAAGGGCCCTAAGGAAAAAAACATTCTGTTCAACTTGCTTCTCTTCTGTCACCTCTTTTAGGACTTCCTTTGCTGCAGCTATTATTTCAGTGACCAAGGTTGCTCACTGTGGCCCTTTTCCACTAGCAGAAGGGATGCGATGCGACTATAGCGTCGCATTGCATCACTTCCGCTCCCGTTTGCATCACTTCTGCATCTCCTGATACGGAAGTGTATAGGAGGTGATGGTGGCCGGATGCGGCCTTGCAAGAATCGGCAGCATGCTGTAGATTCTCTAATTGCTCTGCATAGCTCCGCAGAACCAGCACGCAATGGAAACTCTTCCATTGCCGTGCATTGGTTTCAGTACAGCCGCAGTGTGATGCGTCTATGTAGCCGCATTGCACCGCGTGTAGTGAAAACGGGCCCTTAGCATTTGCTCTGGATTTTTATCTAAACTGCTTTTTCCAGCTGTGACAGCTTCAGGGATAAATGTTTATGGGCCCAACACTCAATTTAAAGCAGGAGAATTAGCCATACTATGCCAGGGAAAAAAACACATATACAGTATAAGTAGATAAATACTTGATCTACTTACATAACACATGTATCCACGTTTTGATTTCAGTGAATTGTATGCCGTAAATTAAGAGAATTCTGTTCCTGGTGGGAACCATGTCTTTTGCCCACAGTTTGAGGCTAAATACTGATGTCATTTCTTCCCTTAACTTGCCTTGCGTGTAAACACAAGTGAGCAGAGGATCATGTTTCAGCTAGGCAGGGAAATAAAGGGAAGAGGAGGAATATATAGATAAAAAGAACCCCCAGCATGCAACTGAATGGCAATGGCTATTAGAGAGACAGTGATCCTAAGGTATGTAATAACTCCAAACCATAACAGCAGAAAAGGTTTTGAATGCAGGATTAGCATCTTTATCACTTAATACACTCAGACCAGTTGCTGTTGAAATTTGATTTTTATGGTGACAATCCCGCTCACAAGCAATTTCTCTTCATTTCAAATGCCTAAAAATTGGAAATACAATGTACACAACAAACAACAACTGAAAAGCAATTATTCTTATGCCTGGTACACACCATGCAATTTCCCGTCAGATAGATGGGTCGAATAGATTATTTCTGACAGGTCTGATCTAATCTCTGATCATTTTTCTAATCAATTTTGTATAGAAGTGATGAGAAAAATCAATCAGAAATCAGATCGGACCTGTCGGAAATTATCGATTCGACCCATCTATCTGACAGGAAATTGCATGGTGTGTATCAGGCATTATTTCTGTATCAAGTAATAAGGTCTCCGGGGTCATTCTAAATCGCAAGACACGGAAGTAAAGAAGATGCTGGTGAGAAGCAGAGGCCGTACAGCGTACAGGTGGGAATACCATTGTTGGTTGCCGAATTGAACACCAGCTAGCATTGCGCTCCTGATCCGCCGCCAATCTACTGAAATTTTCCATCCGGACCAATTGACCCAATGCTTGATCGGTCGATCGTTCAGGCCAAATGCTGCATCAATTTCTCACCGATTTGATCAGAGCGATCGAATCAGCCGTATATTGATGGGAGAAAATGGTGAGTGTAGACAAGAGGAACCAAAAACGATGTGCAAGTTAGATTAGAGAAAGCCAAAGGATCCTTTGTTCAGGTGTATGCGCTTTAGAAAAATATAGAAATTTCCAAAACATGAAATCAAGGTGCATTTGTGTCTGGAGCTAGGTTCTAAATATGTTTATGTCCAGTTTATTTCCTCTATGAATTGGAGTTGCACTTTCTAGATTTAGATGACAAATATAAAATATTGATAGGTAGTATTTTAGAAAATACACATACATTGAATTTTTGTGTAAACTACAACAGAGATGGAAAGTCTCATGTATTACTAATTTAGTGTTCAGTTTTGAAGGAGTTTCAGATAATTACACTAATATCACAACAAACTTGAATAGCTTGTATTCATGCTTCCTTTTAAAATGTTACTTGTGAACAGGATGAAATATGTTGTACTTTGAGCCTGAAGGAGAAGGAAAGTGTACTGTATGGTGATGATAAATGTGCGCTGCGGTGATCTTAGGAATGTAATCATGCTACAACTTAAGCAAATATTCATGTATGATATAGTATCTTTCATGATTAACATGTAATGTACGTAACAAAGACAACTGCAAATAACAGCCTGCAGTTACTAGTGATAGCTTTGTAACTAGAGTTCTGAAAAAATAAACTATTACTTGTAAGTGATGCAGACGTCTTGACAGACTATTTTATCTCAAACATTTACTCTGAATACACTATTTTGTGTTAATCTGTACAATGCCTTGACCTCTAAACCACAAACTATATTTTTTAAAATGTGTGCTTTTTTGTTTGTCTAAAAATATTACACTCACAGTATTACAGCGCTAAAACAAAGTTCTCACTCAGAGGTGGATCGCGCTGTATATAGTTACCAATCCCAATGAATAATAGACAATCAAAATAGCTGCGCTCAGTTCATATATCAATCGGTCCACTTCCCTCTGCGGTGTCCCTCCGATTATAAACACACCTCAAAGAAAACACATATAGGCAATGATAGTGCAGACTGTTTTTAAAAAAGGGGGGTTATCACCCCCGGTCTAGGGCCACGGCTTCACTTGCTTCTCGGCGTCTCCCGTAGTTCCACATCCTCCTTAAGGGCAGCGAGGCTCTAGACCGGGGGATAGGTAGTATACTTGTATACTTATGACATGCTTTACCAAGATTTTAAGATGTACGCGCATTACTTTTATTAGAGTTTATTAAATTATGATTTTACACATTGGAAGCATTGTGCTTGTCTTTTGAGGAGGAACAGTGTACATGCGTTTATCCTTGCTTGGAGGCTGATGGTACTTGTATTTAAGCATGGAAGGTTGTAACAAAGCAGAATCTGCCACATCCCCAGCTCAAGTCTTGACGGTGAGCAGGGAGCTGAGGATGAGTGGAGTTGGTGGAGGTAGTTCCCGCCCCCCTAACCTATCACAGTGGTAGTAAGCTTGTGCATGTGGTCGCACTAACGGGGTGATACCCCCTTTTTTAAAAAACAGTCTGCCCTATCATTGCCTATATGTGGTTTTTTTTTAGGTGTGTTTATAATCGGAGGGACACCGCAGAGGGAAGTGGACCGACTGATATATGAACTGAGTGCAACTATTTGGATTGGCTGTCTAAAAATACTGCTAAGGTAAGCTTTAAGGCTTGTACATGAGCCTGACTAAAGTCGGCTGATGCGGCCCACAACGTCCGCCTCAGCCGATAACAACCGCAACAGTAGATAAACACGCATGTGTACATCAGCCACCAACCCGCAAGTGATCCGTTCATATTCAGCAATAACAGTGAAACTCTCTTCCTTACACCAAACAGTGGCTTCTAGTGACCAGGTACTGTCTTTTTCGGACCATAAGATGCATCTAGGTTTAGAGGACAAATACCAGGAAAAAAATATATACTAAACCTGGCGCATCCATGGTGCATGGACGTCTTTTGGATCTTCTCCCTCCTACATTTATTATGCCCCCCTTGTGTCCCTGTGTCCCCTTTGTACTTTGTGTCCTCTTCTGCCCTGCTTGTGTCCTTCTCTGTCCCCATGTCCTTATATTTGCCCCCCTGTGTCCTTATCTTTGCCCCCTGTGTCCTTATCTTTGCCCCCTGTGTCATTAATTCTGCCCCCTGTCTCCTTATCTCTGCCCCATGTGCCCTTATATGTGCCTCCTGTCTCCTTATCTCTGCCCCATGTGCCCTTATATGTGCCTCCTGTGTCCTTAACTCTGCCCCCTGTGTCCTTATATGTGCCTCCTGTGTCCTTATCTCTTCCCCCTGTATCCTTATATGTGCCTCCTGTGTCCTTATCTCTGCCCCCTGTGTCCTTATATGTGCCTCCTGTGTTCTTATCTCTGCCCCATGTATCATTATCTCTGCCCCCTGTGTCCTTATAGCTGCCCCTGTATCCTTATATGTGCCCCCGTATCCTTATATGTGCCCCCTGTATCCTTATTTCTGCCCCATGTCCTTATTTCTGCCCTGTGTCCTTATTTCTGCAGTGTGTCCTTATCCCTGCCCCGTGTCCTCATGCCAGCTTTCCTGAGCCCCGTCCCTGATGCCCTCTGCCTCTTGTGTAGCGTGAGGCTTACTCCATAACACTGCTATGAGTAGCGGCAATCCTCGTTAGAATACTGCAGAAGGGTTCACGCTCACAGACAAAGTATTTCCCTCTTCTTTTCTGCATACGTCACTAATGCGGAAGTAGAAGGAAATACTTTGCCTGCGAGCGCGAACCCTTCAGCGGCTTTAAAACGAGGATTACCGATACTCATAGCGGCGTTATGGTGTAAGCCTCTCGCTACACAAGAGACAGAGGGGATCAGGGACAGGGCTCAGGAAAGCAGACATGAGGACACACGGGGCAGAGAAAAAGACACAGGCTTTACAATTAGGATCACCGCTACTCATATTCGCATAAGCAGCCGGGGAAAGCAAATTAAACGCCTGTGGACATTGCCAACAAGCAGATCGGAATGTTCCACTATCACTTATTTAGGGTCTATATTGGCATATTCAGACCATTAGACGCACCATTATTTCCCCCCTCTCTTTGAAGCAAAAAAGTCTTATGATCTGAAAAATATGGTATATTGTATTGTGTTTTTTCAGAGAGAAAATGGTATGTGGACGTGTACTCTTAGTACATTTGTCCTTTATGCTAGTGAGGGTTGGAAATTTCCTTTGGCTTTCCACAGTGGTTGTCAGAAATCCGTCGGAATGCCACATTACCATAACTTGGACATTTTATGCCAATCACAGAACTCGGAAGCATTGGACCAATGAGAGAATGCAGAATTTTTCTGAGAAAATCGGATTTCTGCGGTAATTTTGGACCAATCACAAGACTAGGATACTACCCAGTTTTTCCAAATCTTGTGATTGTTTTAAAATTTCTGTGGTTTTCCGATTTCTGCGGTAAAGGTTTGCATTCTCTGATTGGTCCAGCTATGTCTATTTAGTTAGCAATAACGTTATCCCTACTTATGACACATAAATGATATGTATATCGCTTTTTCAAGACAAACTAGACTTTCATTAAGAGGTATTTTCCCCAAAAACAATTTTGTTTTCTATGCATTTTAATGGGGAAAATGGGGATTTTACATTTTTTCGCAAAAGTGGTCCTCACCGATAGTCCTGCTTCCTGGTCTACAACCACACCTCACAGAGTGTAAACAGTATATGGGCATGCTCACAAATAGAATGCCCATTGCTCCAAAACTAATACCCGCTCATTACAATAGTCATAGCCTAAAGCTCTGTACATACTTGGATTTTTTGCTGCCCTAATCAATCTTTCCAGATGGTTTTAGGTAGCAGCTTTGAAATGAGAGCCATATAAACACACTGATCAGTTCTTGGCCAACTAGCATTTACCACCCTATGGGGAAGACACGGGAGGAGAATGGAAAGTGGGGAGCAACTGCCGGTGCCTACACTGTCTGATATCAGTAGTAATGGCAGACATCGGGGAAACCTGTACACACTAGCAAAAGGTAATTGATTGAAATGATCTCAAACCATTGTTTTGGGCTATCTAAGGTAATTGTGTATGGACCTTCCTTTACTCATAACCAAGTGCCCAATGCACAACCCCACTTTTCATCATACAGGTACATATACATGCATCATAACATTGGTATTTTCCTATAAAATTCTGCTTAACATTTTAGAAAGAGTCTATCTATATTTATTTCTTTGTGAGAAAATGCGGAAAAACCGCCGCGTGTGCTACTGAGGAGGCGGCTGATTCCGCGTCCAGTGCTGCGGTTTGCACACGGAAACGTGTGTCTGGTGGCAGGGCGGAACGCGGAAAGGCCGCCGCCGCATGCAACAACAGTCAGGCGGCTGGTTCCGCGTCCAGCACGGCGGTTTGCACGCGGCAGCGTGTGTCTTGTGTGGCTGGGTCTGTTAGGGCACACAGGCTTAGGAATACATGCGCGCGCGCTGAGAGGCAGAATTCTTATACTAGGCAGGGAGAGTCAGCTGACCACCACCGATCAGCTGACTCCTGAGCAGGATATGAGTGCGGTGTCCGCGTTTAGTTAGTGTTTGTTATTTTCCTTATCTTCTCATTGTATGATTTGCTGTGCCTTTGCTACTCTCGTGCTCTGCCTTGCTGTAGCCTTGTGTCACCTCTGGCAATCGCCTCTCCCGCGATTGCGTTCCTACTTCATATCTGCTGTTGTGTATGCATCGTCGCGAGTTGGCGACTAGTTTGGTGCACACACATACAATCTGTCCATTTGCTCAATCTCAGTCGCAATCACTTCTCAGGCGATTGCGTTCTCACTCGGTTTCCTTTGTTGTGTGTCCGCCGTCGCAGGTGGGCGGCTAGATTGGTGGACATACATACATTCCTCATCTGTGCTTATTCAGTCTTGTGTCGCTGTTAGCAATCACCATCTCTGACGATTGCCTTCTCACCTTATCTTCCTGGTTGTGTGTTCATCGTCGCAGGGTGGCGACTAGATTGGTGAACACACATACCCTCTGTCGCTTTGATCTCTCTCTTTCAGGGCTATCTTGCCCTGCGTTTCTTCCCTTCGTGCAATTCTTGTCTTGCGTCTGTGGCAGGGCAGAGGAGCTGTTCCTCTGCACTTCACAGCTCCACCTGCCGACAGGAATTTCCCTCTACAGGTGCATTGCACCTTTTGCTGGGTTTCCTCAAATTATACGCTTGTGGAGGATTTCCGCAGTGTCAGCGCACGTCTTGTGCGTTAATCACGGAGAGAATTCCACAATCGTTACACACCCATTTTGAGACATGTCGACACCACCTTCCCCTTTATCGTGGAGGTAGATGCCTCAGAGGTAGGGGTAGGGGCTGTGCTGTCTCAGCGTTCTGGGTTGCAGGGAAAGTTACACCCCTGTGCCTATTTTTCACGTAGGTTTTCACCCACAGAGAAAAACTACGATATAGGCAATAGGGAACTTCTAGCCATTAAGTTGGCCTTTGAGGAATGGCGACATTGGCTAGAGGGTGCAGAACATACCATTACTGTCTATACTGACCACAAGAATTTGGAGTACATTGAGGGCGCTAAGAGACTTAGCCCCCGACAGGCTCGGTGGTCATTGTTCTTCTCGAGATTCCGATTTGTAATCACGTATACCCCGGGTAGTAAGAACATCAAAGCTGATGCTTTGTCCAGATGTTTTGAGCCCGAGACAGCACAGCCCTCAAACCCAGAAACCATTCTGCCACAGAAAGTGGTTCTGGCCGCCACTGAGACCTGGAGGGACTGGACAAAAACATTGAGTCCGTTCCAACAGGATGTACCTGAGGGAAAGCCTGAAGGGGTCATGTTTGTACCACTGCCTTTTCGTCTACAAATACTGCAGTTGTTTCATTCCCACAAGAATGCTGGGCATCCTGGGGCCACCAGAACTCAGGACCTCATAGCAAGATGTGCCTGGTGGCCATCATTGGCAACTGACTGCAAAGAGTATGTAAGAGAATGTGCAGTGTGTGCTAGAAGCAAACCCTCCCGTCAGGCACCTGTTGGGACATTGCAATCATTACCAGTCCCGAGTGAACCGTGGACCCATCTGTCCATGGATTTTGTGGGCGAACTCCCCAGGTCTGAGGGCATGACGGTCATCTGGATGGTAGTCGATCGTTTCAGCAAGATGGCCCATTTTGTCCCCCTGAAAGGACTCCCCTCGGCCCAGGAATTGGCTGATCTCTTCATCCAACATATTTTCCGGCTGCATGGTATTCCGGAAAATATAGTGTCGGATCGGGGAGTCCAATTTGTTTCAAAATTTTGTAGGGCATTCTGCCATCAGTTAGACATGGAGCTATCTTTTTCATCAGGCTACCACCCATAGACCAATGGCCAGACCGAGAGAACCAATCAGTCTCTGGAACAGTTTCTGAGATGTTATGTGGCAGATGTTAATACTGACTGGGTCAAATTCCTGCCATTTGCAGAATTTGCACACAACAACTTGAAGAGCTCCTCCTCAGGTTTTTCTCCATTCCAGGTGGTAACAGGAAGGTCACCTAAGTTCACCCCATTACCAGTGGCTGCCACTCCGTTTCCAGCCCTGGAAGATTGGCAGAGGTCCTTGAAGCAGACTTGGGGAATGGTAGAAAGAAATCTGAGGAGGGCTTTCCAGAGTCAGAAGAAACAGGCTGATAAAAGACGTTCCATAGAATGGGAATTCTCTCCAGGCGACTTGGTCTGGGTGTCCACACGACATTTGGCTCTGAAGCAGCTATCTCCCAAGTTGGGTCCCAGATTTGTGGGTCAGTTTCCTGTGAGCAGGAAAATCAATGATGTCACTTATGCCATTGATCTCCCCACCAGCATGCGAGGTGTGAGATCGTTCCATGTGTCCTTGCTCAAGCCAGCAGTGCACGTGGATTCCGCTCCCCCCCCCCCCCCCTGTGCTGATTGATGACCAACCTGAATATGAAATTGAGAAGATTCTAGACTCCCGGCTTGTGCAGAGCTCCGTGCAGTATTTAGTGCATTGGAAAGGGTATGGCATTGAGGAGAGAACTTGGGTGCCAGAATGTTGCATGCACGCAGAGGAGTTGAAAAAGGAGTTTCATAACTTACATCCTGAGAAGCCAGGCAGGAGATGTCCGGAGTCCACTCCTCGGGGGGGGGGGGGGGGGGGGGGGGGGGGGTGCTGTGAGAAATCACGTCCAGTGCGGCGGTTTGCACGCGGAAACGTGTGTCTGGTGGCAGGGCGGAACGCGGAAAGGCCGCCGCATGCAACAACAGTCAGGTGGCTGGTTCCGCGTCCAGCGCGGCGGTTTGCACGCGGCAGCGTTTGTCTGGTGTGGCTGGGTCTGTTAGTGCACACAGGCTTAGGAATACACGCGCGCGCGCTGAGAGGAGGCAGAATTCTTATACTGGGCAGGGAGAGTCAGCTGACCACGCCGATCAGCTGACTCCTGAGCAGGATACTATTGGTTGAGCAATTAGGGGTGGTGCTGGAGAGCACTACTCTATATATAGTTTCTGCTGGCCAGTTGCAAGTTGTCTGCCGTTGCGATCACTACGTGGAAGCACTCAGACCAGTCAGATCCTACGGTGTGTTTGAACCAGGTGGACCTGGGAATTCACACTTAGCCAGATTACTTGTATTGTTATTCTGTTTATGCTCTAGTTAGTTCCAGGGTGTAGAGACCAAGGACCTCACACCCAGCTTAGGGAATTGTACTATCATTTGCGTTATACTCCAGACTAGTTCCAGGGTGTAGAGACCAAGGACCTCACACCCAGATTAGGGAACTGTACTATCGTTTGTGTTATTATTCAGACTAGTTCCAGGGTGCTGAGACCACGGACCTCGCACCCAGATTAGGCATTGTTGATATCTGTTATGACTTATTGCTTTTCTGACTACTCTTCTGTCTTCTGATTCGGTACCTCGCATATCTGATATTCCGTTGCCAGACCCTGCTTGCCTTGGATACCGAATCAGCCTTCTGTCTTTGTACTTATCTGTCAGTGTGTTGCCGACCTGGCGAGCCCGACCTCGAGAGCTATCTCTCCTATTAAGAGATAGTCTCCAGACCAGATAGTGACATCCACCTTCAGGTGTCACTCACTCTCTGGCCTTCCCTATCTACAGCCTGACTCCACCTCTTGAGGAGACTCAGGCTGCTGGAAGGTTCCTGTGCTCTCAGAGCAGGATCGCTTATCTGTCTATTATCACCTGCTCTGCAGGTGAATTACTCAAAGTACTACTGTTGCACCAAACACTCACATACCAAAGGTGTCCAGAGGTTAGCAATATATCTGTATTATCGGTGATTCTGCAGATCATCAATAATCAGGTATATATCTGCATTCTTGGTGATACTGCAGATCACCAATCAACAGATTCTCTCTGCGTGCTGACACCAATCGTTACACTAATTATACATCTTGTGTGGGATGTGTGTTTATGTGTTTATTTTTTTTTCTTTGTGTGTATTTTTAAAAATGTTTAGCTGTTCTTATCGGCTAAATACAAAATATTTCCTATTACCATTTCATTCACCATATGCAGGCAGCAGGTTGAACTTCATACAGTTTAGAATATGTGCAAATACTGGTAGTCTGTATTTCACAACTCTGCTGCTCAAAAATAAGACCACACAGATTGTGTTCCATGGAGCACACTGAAGCAGGTTACTTCACTGGTTTTGGTTTGTGCAGCAGTACTTAGCATTAATATTGCTAATGCAGATGCCCATGGGATTTCTGTAGAGGATGCCTGGTTTGGGCACACTTGCATGGCTCTTAATATAACCCAGGCACGAGGCTAAGGTATTTATCGGCAAAGCTGCTTGCCAATAAACAACAACAGGGTGCATGACTTGGGTGCCAGCACTTGGCAATAACATTTTTAATGCTAGGGCACATAAGATGTGTGCCCGTGGTGCTTGGATTTGAGGGAAGACAATGAAAAGTGAGTATTGGATAAAGTTCAGAGGATTGTGGGTAAGGTAGAAGGGATCAAGCTTAAATGTTAGGGTTAAAAGGTTAGGGTTAGGCAATGTGGGGAGGGGAGATTAGGGATTATTATTGGGGGGTCCTATAGCCATACTCAGCATCCATGCCAAAACACATGGTGCTTGATCCAAATGTCACCAAGACATACTGTCCTCCTCTCCCAGCGGAGTTGTTCAGCAAACTGAATCTCCACTTACCCCTATTAATTTTGTATCATCCCATCCGATCCCCATATCTTACTGCTACCATGCAGCTCCTTAGGAAGAAATGGGAAACATAATGAGCTTTTGGGATGCCAGCATACTTCAGTGGTCATGACACATGGTTGCTAAAGAGCATAATCTTTTTCCAACCAGAAATATTTGGCATTCTGTAAGAATTAAACACTTTTGAGAACCTGAGGGTGCGATATATTAAAACTGTGCCAGACCAGCTAACCTGTGCTTGCTTCAGGCAGCAAGTCACAATTCCCCCTGGGTGTAACAGGCTGTCCTGGCGACCCTTTTGTGAATCACACCAGGAGTGTTGAATTCCATCTGCCACTGTTTGCTTGAGAACTCCAATAATCAAAGCTAATTATGCCAGTTGAGCCATGGAAAATGTTATTCAGTATAAAAGTTAAAGGAGAATGTATACAAAACTGAGCAAACCTTTCAGGCAATTTTAAATAAAATACTGAAATTTGAAGATGCATTCAAAAATAATGCAGTGGATAGTTTTTTGTAATCAATTAACTTCTCACAAAGTACATAAATTGATGTATAAATACATAACCCATGCCTTTAAAACAGCAATAATTCTAACAGGTATAATTGTACACAGTCAAGAATTTTGCAGACGTATAGCTGAACAGAGCAGATGCACAATGGCAGGTAATGTAAACGACAGCGCGGAATTGCGATGGAACACAGCGCATCCTGAGCCTTACAACAATATTCATTCAAAAGACACCAAAGTGGATGATGCACAGTGCATAGTGCACATAATGCACAGTGTCATGTGACAAACAAAAAATAGCAGCACAAACACTTTACAACAACTGTCAAGTGTGGTGGAGAGGGGTGATGATTTGGGCTTGTCTTGCAGCCCCAGGACCTGGGCAAATTGCAGTTATTGAGTCAACCATGAACTTTCTATACCACAGTATTCTGGAATATTATCTGTGTGATAACTAAATCTTGGTTGAAATTATGACATGCAACAGGACAATGATGCAAAGCATACCAGCAAATCTACAACAGAGTAGCTAAAAAAGAAAATAATCAATGTGTGGGCAATGGTCCAGTCAAAGTCCAGACATCAACCTGATGAGGATTCTGTAGAGGAGCTTTACCATAGCTGTTCATAAACAAATGCCTGCACACCTCAAATAACTGAAGAAACATTGTAAAGAAGGATGGGCTCCGCTGGAGACTCTAATTTTCATAAGAGAGTGACCATCCCAATAGGATTCAGTGATCACCCTACTAGAGACAGGTTTATCTTCACCTGCCTACTTGGTAATTTGCCCTTTACAGAAACCTGCCTTTGTTAGGACCCCTCTTTCTAATCTATTATATTCAAAACTCATTAGTTACTGCACCATTTGGTCTCCTTGTGTTTCTGTGCTTGTTTATAAAGGTGCAGCATCATGTCATCCCTGTTATTTTGGCCAAAGCATTAGAAACTTGAATATAGAGCCATATTCAAAATCATACTTATAGTACTGCTGAGATAAAGCACTGGTTTACTAGCTTTTGCAATACAACTAGCTTTTGCAATACAATGAAAAAAATAAATAAAAAGAAAACAGGTGAGTTTGATGTGGCATTGGTAATATTACTGTATGCTCACATGCTTATTTGATTGTGCCACATGTCACTGCAGATATCCTCTAACTAGCTGTAACACTAAATGATGATGATAAACATGCCTAACATTAGCCTTAAATGCCTTATGAACCCTATCCTCACCCTTACTAGTTAACTTTTAGTATGTAATATCTGTCTTACTGGTGCCAAAAGTTTAAGGAACTTCTAAGCTAAGTGAAAGCTGATCCCATCTTTTTCATTGATCATGGTATCTGTAGAAGCAGGAGCACAGAGAAAAAAAAAGAATCATAATTCTAGCTTCTAGCAGCTTTACCTCTTCATTTTAGACACAATTGATCCTATCAATTTTCATATTTAAAATAACTTCAAATATTTTTAGCATTTAATTTAGTTTGAAATGTCCATAAAGCGAATATACATTGAAAGCCAAGCGGTCAGGCTGTTGGCCTGAAGACAAGCTACTGATCTCAGATGTACAAATGCAACTCTACAGTAAATCATTTACCTAGAAATTCGAATGGAATCAGCCCTAATATTGTTTCTTGTTTCATTATTACTGCCCCCATTAATGACAGGAAAAGCTTCAGAATGCAAATAAAATGAAGCTGTTTTGTCAGTCATCTGCAGAGCAGACAGTTTCGCATACCATCCTACAAGGCGAGAACAGGTGTTAACAAGCATGTTCCAAGGAGCTACGGCCCTGCCAGATAAGCCTTTTTAACTCAAGTAGTTGCAATGTGCGCAGGATCAATCTAACAGTATAAGCCAATTAGCCTCATACATCTTCACCTTTCAGAAGCACTTTTGTGGAGCAATTTACACAAGGATCCCAGTTGACAGCCAATGATATTAGATATGGAAAAAGGTCTCGGAGCTGGGTTGGATTTTTATGGCCAATTACTCTTGTTCTTCTGCAGTAAGACCGGTACATCAATTACTAACTAAGAAATAAAGGGGCTCATAGCTAGTAAAAGTACTAACCAATGGGTGGAACATTCCTCCAGAATTCAACCACCATTATGACGGATCTTTTAAACATATTTTGTTGATATTGGCACAAGGAGATACAAAGAGATTTGAGTAGACATGCAAGGTATGGTGATTAAGTGGTTAGCACTCTCTCCTTGCAATGCTGGAATTCCCATTTCACATCCCAGCCAGGGCACCCTGAGTGAAGTTCATGTTATTTGAGTGCTTGAGTGGGGTGCGCCAGTTTCCGCTCACAACCCAAAAACATTCTGGTAGGCTTATTAGCAGCTTGGTGATCCTGAGCTCTCCTCATACTTACCATGTGTGGTGTCACAGTATTACAGCATGTGCACAGGGCATGATGACTGAAAGCAGGCAGTCTGAAGTCAGTGAGGGAGGGAGAAAGCAACGGAGGAGGAAAGCAAGGCTGCTCACATGCAACCTCAACAAAGCAGGATCATCCACCAGGCAACCTAGACAGGTGCTTGGGGCCTCGTGGGTGTCAAGGGGCCCACCTGCCACCTTCTCTGACCTCTCTTCACTTCAGCTTACCAAAAGGTCCACAAGGGGTTGTCAAATCTACTACCTTGCCTAGGGCCCCATTACATCTTAATCCATCTCTGGACCTCGCTCTCAGATCATTTATTGTTTCTGGTAATGCAGTTGAGCTCTGTTGAAGTGAATAAGTTAAGAGTGCAGTGTTTGTATGAAGTCAGGCAGGCCGAGGGTAATTCATTTGTTTATTGGGGAATCTCCTTTACATTTTTTTTAATTATTATTTTGGTACATGGCTGGTGAAAGATTCTCTTTAGAAACAAACCGCTGATCAGATCACATTGCAGCTTACAATACAATGCTGACCCTCCCCCCCCCCCCCCCAAAAAAAAAATAAATGCTTAGAAGAGCACTGCCATGTTACAGGGCTGCAGATCATGGAGGTGAGTGACCATGGCAGTGACAGGTTACTTGCTCAATTCCTGCCACTCCAGACCTGCAGGACTTCTATAAATCACAAACATGCTGCATGTAGCATTTCGCCCGCAATCGAGATGTGATTCTTTTTCCCTGAAACCAGATCATAAATCACAATCATAAAGAAATTGCCAAACATTTGTAATGAAGAATTGCAATCGCTAAGCGATTACAATAGGCACTTTGCGATTTGAGTGTGAACTAGCCCTAAAGCTACACTATATCAAGATAAACCATATAGACAGTGTTTTGCTATCAGAGTATACTATAGCTCAGCAGATGGTCAGCAAGACTGCTGACTACATTTCCCAATATACAATCTGTCCTATTATTCGGAAAACTATTTACTAAACCACTGTATATAAATAAAGGTTAGCATCAGGGGTGTAACCAGAAATGTAACTAGAAATCACTGGGCCCTCCTGCGAAACTTTGGATGGGGCCCCCTGCTTTCTGCACAGGTAAACTGAGAACCAATGTTATTTTATTGACGAGAGTGCTCCCAGCCTCAGCATATTACACTTATTCTTTTCACCACTGATGGAGCAGAACTGGCTCTGAAGACTCCTCCAACATTAACCACCCTGGCGTTCTATTGATTGCGCCAGGGTGGCGGAGCAGCAGCATTTTTTGCATTTTTTTTAAAATCATGTAGCTAGCCTAGCGCTAGCTACATGATTCCCCCCTCCCTGCGGCATCCCGCCCATCCCTCCGATCGCCACCGGCGATCAAGCCCGTCCGGAAATCTCATTTTGAACGGGATTTCCTTTAGGGCTTCCCCCGTCGCATTGGCGATGAATGGAATGATGTCATCGACGTCACAGGGAGTCCGGATCCACCCCTCAGCGCTGCCTGGCACTGATTGGCCAGGCTGCGCACGTGGTCTCGGGGGGGGCCCTGTTACGCGGCGGGTAGCGGCGCATCGGCGGCGAGCGGCAGCGACCGCGTCTAATACGCAGCTAGCAAAGTGCTAGCTGTGTGTTTTTTAAAAAAAATTGTGCAAATCTGCCCAGTGGGGCCAAAGCGGTGCACAGCGGCGGTCATGAACGAGCTGAGCTCGTCCATACCGCCAAGAAGGTTAATACAGTACCCAGCACTTGGGGAGGGGTAGAGAGGCTGGGCGTAGAGCAGCGCTGTACGCAAGACCCTACTGAACACTGAATAGGGACTGTGTACAAATCTTTTTTTGCAAAACTTTGCTTATCAGTGGCTGAACAGATGCAGTCATTAGAACAACTGTGCAGAGAGCAGAACGTTTTTTCTCTCCATGCCCTTAGTTGTCAGTCTCTCAGGACAGGGAGAAAATTCTCAATGCATGGGATCCCCTGCGGCTTCTGGGCCCCCCTGCGACTGCATCCTTTGCAGAATCAATTGTTACGCCCCTGGTTAGCATATATGTAAAAATATAAAAATCAACCATCACTATTAGGCAAACTCAATCAAAATTCTAAATCTGTTTTTTGTAAACGTAATGCTAAATTGTGCTGAGCTTGTAGAAAGTTGCAATTAATTGTAAATACCAATGCTTCCAAACATTATTCAGGCATGCACCATTCATGTAATATTTGCCTGGTACCCCCTTGTCGAAGGTAAAATTATCTCAAGTACTCACTGACACATATACTGTATAATTGTGCCACGAGCTCTTATGCTTACCTTACTTGCTGAATACACTTCTCTCACCCTATTCAGGTACATCACTCATTTAAAATCCTCAACCTACTGATCAGGTGATCTGTCACAACAAGTCCTACCTCGGTGCCTCCATGTATGTTAAAAGTAAGAGTCAAAACTCCACTGAAGCCCAATGAACAGTATGACAGCTAGGCAACTGGTAATAAAGATTGCAGAATCCACATTTTCCTTAAAACATCCGCCATAATGGTGGTTAAATTCTGGACACATTTTTCATCCATCGGTACTTTTAATAGCTATGTTACCATTTATTTCTTAGTTAGTAATTCATCTCCCATTTTTGAAGTATGAGGGGAAATTGAAACACATATCAGATAAAACCCGCACAAACACAAGTGGGACATACCAGCTCCTGAAACACTACAACTGCAAGACTCAGAGCTGAGCACTTAGCTATCATGCTATGCACTGTTTAATATTAATAGTAATACACTATAAGCTAGCCATAAGGGAACTGAACTGAACAAGTGCTTAAGTGTTCAGTGATTATAATAATAATAGTGCTTATTTCTTTTAGAATCTGTTAACTATTCTTTTAATATGAAAATAGAAATAAGCACACAATAATTTAAAACATTGAAATAGTTATCAAAAAATCATGTTTGGTTTATATCCCCACTAAAAGATTTAGAAAGTTATTAGTAGCATTACATTCTGCTATACCCAATTGCACTTACACAGTAATTAATTTATTTGTGTGATTTTAAAACCACCGGAGCTAATTGATGAGAGCCGGGAAAAGAAAGCAGACGTTAAATATGTGTATAACATACTGTATACGTTGAAGGTAATACAGTAATACAGTAGTAAATATTTTTGTAAGTCTGAATTACAAAATCAAAACTAAAAACTATTGTTTTATCTTTGGAAAAAAAGAGGTAGATATTGTTCAATGCATGGCTATGCAAAGGTTTATGATACACTTACATTATTATTAAAGAGACTCTGTATCAAATTTTTCAGCCTTAATTCTTCTATCCTATAAGTTCCTATGCCTGTTCTAATCTGCTCTGGCTTACTGCAGTCTTTCCTAACTGCACTGTCTCTGTAATAAATCAATGTATCTTTCCTCTGTCCTGTTTGTCGGGCTAAAGCTTGATTGTGTGGAATGTGCAGGGCTGCTTGTGATTGGTAGAAGCGATACACACCCTCTGCAGGCCCCCTGCATACTCTGAATGATTCACACACTATGCTTAGCTGAGCCTATTAGAAGCTGGTTAGTTTGTTTGTAAACACTGCCTAAAACTGTTAATTACAAGCCAGGATTGCAGCAGAGAGTGGCAGAAACAGCACAGAGGGGCACAGGAGAAAATAATGAATAGAATGGTATGCTTTTTATTGTAAGAATATTAGAGTACAGATTCTCTTTAAGATAGCCACTGACATGGGAAACACACACAGTGACTGTTGGCCATATCTGTATGTCTTTGGTATTATGAGTATATTATTAATATCATTGGCATTTGCCTGTAGATATCATATATACATACACACTTTCATATACACACACACATATTCATACACACACACACACACACACACACACACACACACACACACACACACACACACACACACACACACACACACACACACACACACTCTCTCTCTCTCTCTCTCTCTCCAGCTTCCAAGCTATTTGTTTTTTTTGTTAAGAGCTGAAAGGACCAGGTTTTACGTCAAACTGATATGGCTACTGTGCATGTGTGAAAGTTTAACCCCTTAGAAGGAAAATTAGAATATGAGATGCCAGGGCAGTTTTATATACTATTGCTAATATACATACAATCTCCAGTTTATTTTCAATTCATGTTTTTTTTAAGCTAACAGGCCCTTGGACTATTTTATATGGACTCAGGACGAGAACGATTTTCGCATATAAGCACTGCTTCCATTCATTCATTAATAACTTTATTACTACTAATCACACATACATTATCTATATATTGGGGTTTTTTTCAGAACAAATTAGGCTTTTAGTGTGTAAAAAAATTGTTTAGTAATGACCTTATTTACTATGCATTTCAAAGGGAAATTAAGGTAAAAAATAGAAAAAACACACCATTTCTCCATTTACATCCAATATAGCTTTACAATAAACAGTGCTAACTATAAGTTAAACCCACACATTTTATTTGCTTATCCATCCTGGTTATAACAATGTTTAGATTATGTTCCTAGCACAATGTATGGTGACAATATTTGGAAATAAAGGTGTCTTTTCTGTTTTGTGTTTTTTGCTCTTTCTCATTGTACACTATTGATGATTATGAGACCTTATTTGCAAAAATAATAGTAATATACCCTCATGGCATACATATTTAAAAAGCCAAGTTCCTAAGGTAACAATACATGTCTTTTCTCTTGTATTCTGTCACTTTATTTTCATTTTACAAGTCTTTCATTTTAGTACAGAATATGCGAAAATGTAATTGCTTTTTATTCAGTTTGTGACTAAAAAGAATACTCAAGACATGGGCCTCAACCCTAAATTGCTCTAAACTTCATTCTACAACTTATCAGGGTTAAAATGTTACCACATATGTCTCTTGTAGTTTTGCTAATGGTTTCCTAAGCTTGATCCTAATTTTGAAAAATACTTTTTTATGTTGGATTGAGTTTGTCCCTAACCATTTTTTATGTGACATGCGTCCAAGCTTTAAGACACACCAAAATGTATTCTACAACTCTTCACGGTTAAAATAATACCACATGTGCCTCATTTAATAACAAAATGATGTGGCAGTCTCCACAAATAATCTGGACAAATATATTCATCCAGTTAAGCTTAAGTTGTTAAAAAAGCTAATAACTGTGAAAACTCTGAAGGGCCACTTCAGATCAGTCACATAAAGTTTCCTGCATTAGCAAAGAACTGTGATCAATCTCTTGGAAGATAGGAATGTAGAAGTATCCTAATTATTGTATAGCAAACCACAATCCCTTGAGCCCTGTGTTTCGAGACATAAGGCAGACAAAATCTTAGAGAATTTCATGAAGCATTAAAATCCTACTTCAACCTCCCTTTTAATGTACTTGAGAGTAAATT
The DNA here is from genome assembly GCF_040937935.1 of Hyperolius riggenbachi. Lineage (NCBI taxonomy): Eukaryota > Metazoa > Chordata > Amphibia > Anura > Hyperoliidae > Hyperolius > Hyperolius riggenbachi. Next base: position 320,739,180 of record NC_090648.1, read on the forward strand.
TGCATTAATGTGCTTTGCACATCTGTACTTTTTGCATTAGAAATATTGAAAGCACCTAGCTGGCTTGGACCTATAGATCCTTACTGCCAGGATAGTGGGAGTTGCTTCCACAGCAGCAACCTTATCTAGTCTACCTCCTCCCACATAGAGAAGAATTAACATTGTGGCCAGCACTGCAACTGTAGCTCAACAGTTCCTCCCTGCTCAGTTTATAATAAAGCATTTAACCCTTCTCATGTCACTCCCATTCCCAGAAGCCATGTATACCTAGTAGTACCCTGCCAGGTCTGTAGTGATAACACATTTTCACTTCTCTTTTACTTAACTTTTTATAAACACACTAAGGAGAGTGTTGTTATGGTAAATACTTTACTATACAATGAACAGCTAGACAGGAGTTGATGATACATCTGTACAGAGCTGTAGTGCTGCAGTGTCTGTCACAAAGAGTAAATCTCTCAGCAGCTTTGAAAGGAGGTGACCAGGGTCAGGTGATTAGCTGTTTACAGTGAAAGACTGGCGTATGCCCTCTCCCAGCATCTTCCTGTCTACCTCATGTGGGTGATGATGGGATAGCAGGAAGAATTTGGATAGCTCACAGACTGCTGTTCAACCTAACTAAGCAACATTTGACATGGCACAGAAAGACATTTTTGCATACCCAGTAAGCCAAATAATAAAAACGTATGATACAAAACTGGTTAATGTGCAGTGTGCGCAAAATTTTACAAATGATGATGTATTCCAACACAATATTGTAATGATCCGCTCAGCTGTCTGCACAGGCAGACAGCTGTTTGACCATTCCTTGAGTCTGAGGGCTGCAGGTCTCTGGAAAAGAGACCTGTCTTTGCTTTGCAGGTTTTAGACTTGCTCTGTCACTGAGGAATTTGCATACACTTGTCATGCAAATTGCCTAGCCGCCTCCTTTAAAGGTTTCCAGTATAAATACCATGCTCTCCCAGGATCCTTTGCTGGTCATGATGGTTTGTTACTGCTAATACACTCCTTGAGTGTCAGCCTTGCTATTGTTGCTAATAGATTATCTTAGAGTAATTCTGGGAACTGCACTAGGCATTCCCTCTAGTGCAGTCAGGTTGTATTATTTGTATTGCCTTGTTCTCCCTCTCTGTCTCGATTGCCTTGTCGCCAGCGGCGGTCGACAGGGAATCGTTCTGTCTGTCTGGGAGTGTAGGCCAGAGCTGCGGTTGCTACTGGCTGCTCCATCTGTCTGGATTGCATTTGCCCTAGTGGTAGTGGCAGTGCTTCCTTCTGTGTTCTGTCTTAGGGGTGCTAGCCAGAGCTGCGGTTGCTACTGGTTACTCCTTCTGTCTGTCTTGCCGTGTGGATCGCACTCGCTCTGGCGGAAAGAGCAGTGGATCCTGCTAAGCCTATTCCTGTACTCGGATCACACTTGCTCTGGTGGAAAAGAGCAGTGGATCCTGCTAGTTCTGTTTCTGCACTTGGCTCACACTTGCTCTGGTGGAAAAGAGCAGTGGATCCTGCTAGCTCTGTTTCTGCACTTGGATTACACTTGCTCTGGTGGAAAAGAGCAGTGGATCCTGCTAGCTCTGTTTCTCTACTTGGTTCACACTTGCTCTGGTGGAAAAGAGCAGTGGATCCTGCTAGCTCTGTTTCTCTACTTGGTTCACACTTGCTCTGGTGGAAAAGAGCAGTGGATCCTGCTAGCTCTTTTTCTGTACTGGGTTCACACTCGCTCTGGCGGAAAGAGCAGTGGATCCTTCCTGTCCTGTCCCTGAACCCGGATCGCACTCGCTCTGGCGGAAGAGCGGTGGATCTTATCTGACCTATTCCTGTTTTACATTCGTCTGTCTGTCTGGAGCCAACGTTTGCGGTTGCCCATGGTAAGGCTGCCGTTTAGCAAGCGTTCTTGTTATTTGTTCATTTGTGTTCATTCGTTAGTCAGGGTGGCGTGCTTGTCTCTGTTGCGCCTATCGTGCGGAGACCGCGCCGTAAACTCGCTTGTCGCTGTTGCGCCTAATGCGCGGTGACCGCGTTTAGGTATTGCGTTTGTTATTTTCGTTGTCATTCTCATTGTATGATATGCTGTGCCTTTCGCTCTGCTTCTGTGTTTAACCTTTACTCTGTCTTGTGTTACTGTTGGCAATCGCCACTCTTGCGATTGCGTTCACACTTTGGTTTTCGCTGTTGTATGTCGACCGTCGCCGGGCGGCGACTAGATTGGTAGACATACATACATTCTGTCTCTGTGCTCTCTCCCTCGAGAGCAACTATCCTGCTCCGTATTGCCCCATTACGTACAATCCTTATCTGGCATCTGTGGCTGTGCAGAGGATCTGTTCCTCTGCACTCCACAGCTCCATCTGCCGGTTGGAATTCCTCTCTACGGGTGCAACCGCACCTTAGCTGGGTTCTCTTATCCAAACGTTTGTGGAGGATTTCCGTGGTGTCGGTGCGCAGGTTGTGTGCTGACCATGGCGATAATTCCACAATCGTTACAGTATGACCAGCCAAACCGAAATTCCCAGTGTAGAGGGAATTTCCGATTTGTACGATTTTGTCGAATATGGGTCTTGTATCTTTAAGAGGTTTAAGATACTGGACTCTGAAACCAGAGATGATTTCATATCAAAATGTTCCAGATTCTTGGCAAATCCTGAATTTCAGGCCACCAACATTTCCACTTGGAGTGCTCAGATTGCTTACAATCTTTTCCAAGGAGATCTGTTTGCGTGGGCTGCTGAGTATGCCAGACACAAGAATCTGAGACATAACCCTCGCAGATTTCTTGATCATTTGTTCTCTCGTAAGCTTGGAATTCCCATGCCATGCTATTTCTATGAGTTTTTCCCTGCAGTGCAAGACGCTGATCAGATTGGTTTATGCAACACCTCTCAGTCATTACCATATGCTAATGAGTTGCTGCTTTCAGCCCAGTCTGCTGATTCATTAATTCCCTGTAAATCTATTAAGCCGCATCTACACGCGTAGATGCAGCGGCGATGTTCCTTATCAATCGAGCCGCTGATGCGGCTCGATTGATAAGATCCGACAGGACGGATCTCCCCACCGCCGATTCCCTGCTCGCTCCCCGCGAGGGGACATTGGCAGGGAATCGAGCGGAAGATAAGCGGCGCCGGCGGGGACGAGCAGGGAATCGAATCCGGCGCACGCGCGGCGAGCGGGGACGCGCCGGGCACGCGCGGGGACGCGGAAGAGGCGCACCGGCGGCTAATTGAGCCGCCGGATCGGAGCCTCATCTACCCGTGTAGATCAGGCTTTCAGCTCCAGGGTTCTTTCTCATCTGATCAGCTGCAATTCAATGCTGTGAAGATGAACAGTAGAGAATCTAGGAAGGCTTCCCAGCTGAAAAATCCGTTGCCCATAGCAACTACTAATAAAGAAATTATTTCTGTAATGTCTGAAATGTGGAAAATACTTGAATATGATGAATCCAGAGAGACTTCTCAGTCTCAGGTTTTCTTGCCCCAAGCTAAAGCATATGTGGATCCTATGATAGGCAAAATTATTCAGTATATTAAAGGTGTAAGAAAATCTATGCATATTCCTGATCCCAACCCATATGATACAGGCTTGTTTGAGCCGCCATTTGCTTCATGGGAAATTGGGGATTTGATGGAGGAGTTCGAGATTGATTGGAAGGCATTTTGCCATTCTTACATCGCAGAAAGCGAAGAGATTCTTAATGGTTGTGTTAATTCTCTGTACACTTTGATTCTGATGAGTGTGATGAATGTTTTGTGGATCCGGTGATTTGTGTGTGGCAGACGATTTTGGATGAATTGCACAAACACCAACCAATTGACTCCAATAAAGAGACACTATTATCGGATGATTGTTCCTGTCTTTCTGGGGTAAAGCAAGTAAGTTTGGACACCTGTGTGAATTCTGAAAGATTCTCTCTTGTTTCTGTGGAATGGAAATCTGTGCGATCGAATGCCTGTATCTCAGGCATTTCTGCTGATTGTGATCAACATAAATGTGTCAGTTTTGTCAAAGATATGTGGGATCCCTTGGCAATTAAAAACAGATCTTTTTCTCTCAGTAATTCCCTAAGACCTTCCATCTATGATCCTGCTATGGGGAAAATTCCTAAACTATGCAGCATCAAAAGTAATGTTAATATATGTCTAAAAAAGTTTCTCCTGTTGTTGTCGCAACTTCTTCTGCTAACGAATCTATGTCTCACTCTGTTCACACCTGTAAAGGCCCGTTGCCTGATGACAGTTGCTCCAGTGTTTCTGTCCTGAACACCTTGCAGTCTGGTCAACAGATTGCGGAGGTTAGCGCTTTGGAAGCGTCAGTTTCGCAACCTAAAGCGATCTTGGATTCGCAGATTTTGCGTTCTGACTCCTCAGATTCGACATTGTTAGCCGAGTCTAAGGGTGAGACAGCGCTTTGGTTTTGTGAATCTGTTACTGGGGAATCTTTGCCTTGTCCAGAGAAGATCTCTGTGAGCCTGCCCTGTACCATGAATAAAACCATGATGTCCACTCGCATTGACATTTGTGAGTCCCTTTCTTGCTCAGAAGCTAGTACTGACTCTCCACCCTGTACTCTGGATGAGTCAATATTGCCTTGCATAAAATCTCCTGCAGTGACTCTAGAGGCTCATCTAGGTATTGCTACTATTCTCACCTGTTTTTCTGCTATTTTGGAATTGCAGTTTAGTTTGATTGCTATGCAGAATTCTGCGTGCAGTGAGATTAGAGTTAGGGAGTCAGTGTGTGTTCCAGTAAATATTCCTGTGCATCTTGTTCATGAAGATAAAATTCAGTCTCAGCGGATTGTAAAACCATCCCTGGGATATTTTCTCTGTCCGCAAAATGTATTTGATGTTTTGCCCTGTAACATGGATAGTTCAGAATCCGTGATTTCTTTGTCAGAACACTTGGGAAACAATGCTCCTTAGCTTTTGGTTGATGTTCTGGAGGTCTCCGAGTTCCTCCCAAAGGGTGCAGAACTTTTAGGAGGTGCCTCCTGTCCTGCAGGGCCGTCTGAAGCAATGCCCACTTCAGTAGGCATCGCTACTATACTGACTACTTTTGCAGCTCTTGTGGAGCTTCAGTCATGCGTAGCCAATGATGAGTGTTGGTTAGATACTAGTACAGTCATAGAGACTTCTAAGTCTGAATTCAAGTCTGCTTTTGAAAGTCCAGTACTTGTGACCACTACTCGTGATGATTCTTTGCCCGGTCCTGGTTTTGGTCTTGTCGTGTCGGACTCTGAGGTTGGCAGTTCCTCGACATGTCCTGAGGTTTCTCTTGTGCTAGTGTACCCCGATGTGCTCTGTGACTCAGAAAGCCCAAGTGTGTCTCGGTTACCAGCATGGCTAGATGCTTCCTCGGTGGAGACATGTTCTGATATTGCCTGCCTGCTTGCATGCCCAAGAGTGGTCCCTGATCTTGATGCTTGTTCTGGTAATCCTGAATCCAGAATTGTCATTGGTTCCATAGGGGTTCTTGGTAGTTCTCCATGTGAGCCTGGTGATCGTTCTGCCCTCTTGGGATCTCTGCGGAGCTTCAAAGTGTTCTGGGAAATTCTGGGAGAAATATTTCCTGGTACCCTGGATGAGATCAACAATGGCTTCTCAAGAGAAAGGGACACTTCAAATAGGTATTGTGGCAGGTTTGGTATTTTTGGACGGTCCCTGGAAAGGGGTGGGCATTGCTCGGAGGGTGTCGATGGGTTCTTCTCTGGCATTCACAGTTCTGATGGGTGTTACGCTGAGACTTGTAGTACTGATGGGCATGTTTCGGTGGCTTCTGCTTCCGACGAGGTCGGTTTCGAGAGGATTGACTCTGGAAGTGGGCCTATTCAGACTGTCCCGACCTTCATGAGTCTTCAGTCAGAGTTTTTTTGCAAATATCAGTTTTGAGAGACGTCTGGAAGCCGTCTCTAGAGGGGGAGGGGGGGGGTACCGTAATGATCCGCTCAGCTGGCTGCACAGGCAGACAGCTGTTTGACCATTGCTTGAGTCTGAGGGCTGCAGGTCTCTGGAAAAGAGACCTGTCTTTGCTTTGCAGGTTTCAGACTTGCTCTGTCACTGAGGAATTTGCATACACTTGTCATGCAAATTGCCTAGCCGCCTCCTTTGAAGGTTTCCAGTATAAATACCATGCTCTCCCAGGATCCTTTGCTGGTCATGATGGTTTTTTACTGCTAATACACTCCTTGAGTGTCAGCCTTGCTATTGTTGCTAATAGATTATCTTAGAGTATTTCTGGGAACTGCACTAGGCATTCCTTCTAGTGCAGTCAGGTTGTATTATTTGTATTGCCTTGTTCTCCCTCTCTGTCTCGATTGCCTTGTCGCCAGCGGCAGTTGACAGGGAATCGTTCTGTCTGTCTGGGAGTGTAGGCCAGATCTGTGGTTGCTACTGGCTGCTCCATCTGTCTGGATTGCATTAGCCCTAGTGGTAGTGGCAGTGCTTCCTTCTGTGTTCTGTCTTAGGGGTGCTAGCCAGAGCTGTGGTTGCTACTGGTTACTCCTTCTGTCTGTCTTGCCGTGTGGATCGCACTCACTCTGGCGGAAAGAGCAGTGAATCCTGCTAAGCCTATTCCTGTACTCGGATCACACTTGCTCTGGTGGAAAAGAGCAGTGGATCCTGCTAGTTCTGTTTCTGTACTTGGATCACACTTGCTCTGGTGGAAAAGAGCAGTGGATCCTGCTAGTTCTGTTTCTGTACTCAGATCACACTGCTCTGGTGGAAAAGAGAAGTGGATCCTGCTAGTTCTGTTTCTGTACTTGGATCACACTTGCTCTGGTGGAAAAGAGCAGTGGATCCTGCTAGTTCTGTTTCTGTACTTGGATCACACTTACTCTGGTGGAAAAGAGCAGTGGATCCTGCTAGCTCTGTTTCTCTACTCAGTTCACACTTGCTCTGGTGGAAAAGAGCAGTGGATCCTGCTAGCTCTGTTTCTCTACTTGTTTCACACTTGCTCTGGTGGAGAAGAGCAGTGGATCCTGCTAGCGCTGTTTCTGTACTGGGTTCACACTCGCTCTAGCGGAAAGAGCAGTGGATCATTCCTGTCCTGTCCCTGAACCCGGATCGCACTCGCTCTGGCGGAAGAGCGGTGGATCTTATCTGACCTATTCCTGTTTTCCGTTCGTCTGTCTGTCTGGAGCCAACGCTTGCGGTTGCCTGTGGTAAGGCTGCCGTTTAGCAAGCGTTCCTGTTATTTGTTCATTTGTGTTCATTCGTTAGTCAGGGTGGCGTGCTTGTCTCTGTTGCGCTTATCGTGCGGAGACCGCGCCGTAAACGCGCTTGGCGCTGTTGCGCCTAACGCGCGGTGACCGCGTTTAGGTATTGCGTTTGTTATTTTGGTTGTCATTCTCATTGTATGATATGCTGTGCCTTTCGCTCTGCTTCTGTGTTTAACCTTTACTCTGTCTTGTGTCACTGTTGGCAATCGCCACTCTTGTGATTGCGTTCACACTTTGGTTTTTCGCTGTTGTATGTCGACCGTCGCCGGGCGGCGACTAGATTGGTAGACATACATACATTCTGTCTCTGTGCTCTCTCCCTCGAGAGCAACTATCCTGCTCCGTATTGCCCCCTTACGTACAATTCTTATCTGGCATCTGTGGCTGTGCAGAGGATCTGTTCCTCTGCACTCCACAGCTCCATCTGCCGGTTGGAATTCCTCTCTACGGGTGCATCCGCACCTTAGCTGGGTTCTCTTATCCAAACGTTTGTGGAGGATTTCCGTGGTGTCGGCGCGCAGGTTGTGCGCTGACGGAGATAATTCCACAATCGTTACAAATATACAGTAAAAAAAAAACATGAGCCTGAACCAGGGTTTTCAATGAAAGTGTCTCCTAAATGATAACAGTTATTGCAAATTAAGGTGCGTACACACGCACTACTATAAGGAACGACGGGTCCGCTTAGCGGATCATTCAGAAACAGCCTTATCAGTCTGCAGACAGACTGTACACACACTCTTCTATCGCTGGAACGTCCGCCCAGCGGGAGGGTCCAACGGACCCGTCGTTCCCTGTAGTACAGCATGTGTACGAGCCTTCATTTTTGATTACCATTTTCTTTCACTTATAATCCACTTTAAATGATTACTTTCCTCCCAGAAAAGGTATTTGACTTGGCCTGAGTTTAAATGACTTGCCTGAAGGCATTTATATACCTCTCATTGTGCTAACAAAGCTAGATAAGCAAGTTCTCTCAGCTAGAGGCTAGTGTTTCTCAAGGTGACTATCTTTGGATCTCTCACTCTTAAGTATCTGTCTAATTTAAGTATCCTTTTCTCTTATACAAAGGCATTAATTACTGCACAATTACTGTCACCCACAGGGAAGAAAACTCTATCCCTCGGGCGACACTTTTTGGCTCAGTGCTATACCGACATGCTGCTAGCCTAAAGGTTAGCAGTGCATTCTGTTGCAGCATGGAGTAGGTGAGATGAGAAGAAGAACAATGCTCTCTGTCAGCGTTCAGCTGAGACAATCTGCCATGCTTACCACTTGCCAACTCTTCAAGGGAGTTGGGGACCATTGTACAAATGCTAGATTTGTGTCAGAGACAGCCACCTCGGCTGAAGCCTACATGAAAAAAAGGCGCCCAAAAAATGAGTACTGGAGATACCAGGATAGTATCAGCTAGTAATTTTACTATAGTTAAACCTTATCCTATTCTCACATGAGTTATCTTTTTACCGATGCCTAACTTTAACTGACCCCTCTCCTATACCGATACCTAACCCTAACAGAACCCCACCACCAATGCCTAACCCTAACCGACCTCTCATCAATGCCCAAACCTAATCGCCCCCCCCCTCCCCCCAACTGATGCCCAACCCTAACCGCCCAGTCCCCAATGATGCCTAATCCTAACCTACCCTCCACCCACGCCTAACCCTACCCACCGCCACTGCCGCAAACACGGCACTAACCCCGCCGCCTTTACTGTTATATACAAAAAAGTTTTGGCGGCAGAAGTTTTGCCACCCCTTAGACTGCCATGTTAATTCTAAAGATCTCTGTATAACTTATATTAGCATAGCCGCCTACGGGGTGCCCAAACCCCCACCAACATGTCCTGTTTCGCGGTGGAGAACCATCTAGCATATGTACAAGGCTCTAGTCAGATTTCTAAAATTTTTGAGAAGTTTTGCAGATAAACACTTTTGAAGGAAGAAACAAAATGAATATATATGAATGCATTACAAATGTTATACATAGATAATTCCCAGTCCAGCTATACTTTGTGGAATTCTATTACTACTCTGTGTTAGTATAAAGTTGTATCCATTTTCTCTTGTATAGGCCTTCTTGTCTAATCTATGTAACCAAATGATTTCTTTTCCTGCATAAAGGCTTCCAGCGTCAGCAGTGTTTAATAGTGCCTGAAATGCTTGTGGTCTTTCACCCAGGCTGCACAGCTATGTCCATACATAGTAGTCATGTAACCTGTTCATGTATTCTGCTATTGAGCAGCATGCCTAATGCAGCTCTGCTATAGAGCTTTCGGGTGAAGACCTTGTTCTAATTACAGCATCTGTTAATTTATGGGTATAATAGATCCATTGCAATATATTAGAGACTGGATAGCAAATAGAAGCCTTCATTAAAAATGTTTTATCATAACACATGGTAAGTATTAGTGGATGAATATAAAAGAAGTGCTAACATATGTTTTCATCTTTGCACTAATTAAAATGAGAAAACTTGTCTATCCCTAGGAGGAAGCTTGTTCCAATAATGGTTTTTTAGTATGTTGTACATAAAATGCATAGTTACATAGTTATTTTGGTTGAAAAAAGACATACGTCCATCGAGTTCAACCAGTACAAAGTACAACTCCAGCCTGCTCCCTCACATATCCCTGTTGATCCAGAGAAAGGCGAAAAAACCCTTACAAGGCATGGTCCAATTAGCCCCAAAAGGGAAAAATTCCTTCCCGACTCCAAATGGCAATCAGATAAAATCCCTGGATCAACATCATTAGGCATTACCTAGTAATTGTAGCCATGGATGTCTATCAACGCAAGGAAAGCATCTCAGCCCCCTTTAAATGCAGGTATAGAGTTTGCCATAACGACGTCCTGTGGCAATGCATTCCACATCTTAATCACTCTTACTGTAAAGAACCCTTTTCTAAATAAATGGCTAAAACTTTTTTCCTCCATGCGCAGATCATGTCCTCTAGTTGTGAGAAAACGCGGAAAAGCCGCCGCATATGCCAAGAGCAAGGCGGCTGACTCCGCGTCCAAAGCGGCGGTTTGCACGCATAGACATGCGTCTGGTAGTATGGTGGAATGCGGAAAAGCCGCCGCATGTCCTGACAGCAAAGCGGCTGTTTCCGCGTCCAACGTGGTGGTTTGCATGCAGCAGCATGCGCTTGGTGTGGCTGAGTCTGTTAGTGCACATAGGCAGATGGAGAGCTACGCGCACGCGGGCCTGAACTCAGGACCTTTATACCAGCAGGGGAAGTGTCAGCTGATCAGGAAGATCAGCTGATTCCTGCAGGACTCATGATTGGCTGAATGGCTCGGGCAGGCGGCAGAGTCCAGCAACTATATATTCTGCTGCTTGTCAGTTGCTGGTTGTCTGCCATTGCTAACACTTGCGTAAAGCACTCAGACCTTAGCTAGACCCGACAGTGTGCCAGAACCGGCTGGAGCTGGGAATCCACACTGAGTCAGATTCTTGATAGCTTAAAGTACTAATTGAATTCTATTATTTGTTAGACCAGTTCCAGGGTGTTGAGATAAAGGCCCTCACACCCCAGACTAGGAATACTGTGTATCTTCTGTGTATTCTCTAGCATAGTTCCAAGGTGTTGAGATCAAGGCCCTCACATCCAAGACTAGGGAACTGTATTATCATTTATGTTATACTCCAGACTAGTTCCAGGGTGTTGATGATCACGGAACTCACACCCAAGACTAGGGAATTGTATTATCATTTATGTTATGCTCCAGACTAGTTCCAGGGTGTTGTGAATACGGACCTCACACCCCAGACTAGGTTTGTGTTATTACTGTGTTACGTTAGCCCAGTTCAGGGCAAAACCTTACATATTAGCAGCAGGGCTTCCTGCAACCCAGCCTTGGTCCCTCGCTCAGGGGTCCACAGGCTACAGGAATATCACTCACCGCTCAGGGGTGAATTCCTCAGGAGTATAGGCCGCCAGCTCCTCTGGTGGTCTTTACTCAGAGTTGTTACTGTTGCACCAAACACTTACACTCTCTCCGGTGTCTAGAGGTTAGACATATCTGATTATTGCCGATTCCGCAGATCCTCAATAATCGGGTATATCTGTATTCTTGGGGATACTGCGGATCGCCAAGGATCAGATTCTCTCTCTGGTTGCTGACACCATTCGTTACACTAGTCCTTTGAGAAGGCCTAGGGACAAAAAGCTCATCCGCCAAGCTATTATATTGCCCTCTGATGTATTTATACATGTTAATTAGATCTCCTCTAAGGCGTCTTTTCTCTAGACTAAATAAACCCAGTTTATCTAACCTTTCTTGGTAAGCGAGACCTTCCATCCCACGTATCAATTTTGTTGCTCGTCTCTGCACCTGCTCTAAAACTGCAATATCTTTTTTGTAATGTGGTGCCTAGAACTGAATTCCATATTCCAGATGTGGCCTTACTAGAGAGTTAACCACTTGCCGACCGCCCACAGCCCATGGGCGGCGGCAAAGTGGACGCCTTAAGGACCGCAATACACCTGACGGCGGCGGGTCCTTAAGGCGTGTCCGGGGAGCGATCGCGTCATCTATGACGCGCGCTCCCCGCGGCGAAAGGTCCTGCCCACCTTGCCCGATACCCCGCCGGCCAATTAGCAGCGCCGGCAGGGTTTGAATCGGCGATCTGGCCAATAGGAAACGTATAATACACTTTGTTTACGTGACAAAGTGTATTATACAGGCTGCCTCCTCCTCCTCCGCACTCTTTGTCTAGCGACCATCGGAGGCAGCCCTGTCAGTAAGCTGCACAACACGTGTTTTTTCACCCACAGACCCCCCCGATCGCCCACCCCAGCCCTCAGAACCCCCCCTGACCACCCCAGCACACCCCTATTTACACCCAAGCGCCCCCCAATAAACCCATCAATCACCCTCTGCCACTATCTGCCGACGCTATTCTGTAGGTTAGGTCCCTAACTGCCCCCTAGGGTCCCTTGATCACCCCCCCCTACCCTCAGATCCCCTCAGCCCCCCCCCCAGCCCCCCACCCCTGTATACTGTATACTACTGTATACTTCTGCCTCACCCACTGACCACCTGTCTATCACCTGTCTGTCACTTGTCTATCACCCCTTGTCACCACCACCCATCAGAGCAGACCCTAAACTGTCCCTTGGGGGCACCTGATCACCCACCCAGACCCTCAGATTGTCCTCAGACCCCCCCCCCCCTCCTGATAACCTCCCCAGTGCATTGTTTACATCTATTCTCCCCTGTAATCACTCACTGATCTCCAATCGGTCGCCCCCTGTGTCTGCCACCCATCAGATCAGGACCCAATCTGCCCCGTGCGGGCACCTAATCAACCCCCCTCACCCTCAGATCGCCCTCAGACACCCCCCCCCCTAATCACCTTCCCAGTGCATTGTATTTGATTGTGCTGTCATTGTATTTGATTGTCCCGTAATTATATTTGATTGTCCCGTGATTGGCCTGTGATTGTCCCGTGATTGGCCTGTGATTGGCCCATGATTGGCCTGTGATTGTCCCGTGATTGGCCTGTAATTGTCCCGTGATTGGCCTGTGATTTTCCCGTGATTGGCCTGTGATTGTCCTGTGATTGCCTTGTGATTGTCCTGTGATTGGCTGTGATTGCCCTGTGACTGGCCTGTGATTGGCTTTGATTGTCCAGTGATTGAGCAATTGAGCAGTGGCTCACTGACCGATAGCGAGGACGAGGTTGAGGTCCCGGCTAGAGCCAAGCGTACCACACCCCATGTCGTTGGACCGCAGGTGGCGCAGGATCAGCCTCAAGGGCAGCAGAGTGGTGCTCGTGCTGGTCTGAGATTTCATGGTGGGGCAGGCACCAGCAGCACAGCATCTCCTGGACCTAGAACCAGTACTTCCGTACACCCTGGTGAAGTGGCGAGCACCAGCATGGAAGTTGAAACTGTGGTGGCACGTGCAGTAACACCCCAGTCACAGCCACCAAGTAGACGGGCCCGTACTACCCCTAGTTTACCAGAGGTGCTGGCAAATCCAAATTGGCAATCCCCTGATACCGCCGCACCCGTACTGCCCCCTTTCACCGCCCAGTCTGGAGTCCAGATAACAGATAATCTAGGATCGCCCCTAGACTTTTTTTATCTGTTCATCACCCAGGATCTCTTAGACCTAGTCGTGGCAGAGACCAACCGTAAAGCCACACAATTTCTAACCGCCAATCCGAATGTCTTCCTTGCCCAGCCATTTCGGGTGGAAACCAGTCCAAGTTTCCGAACTTAAATTTTTTTGGGGCCTTCTCTTACACATGGGACTAATCAAACAAAATGTGTTGCAGTCTTATTGGTCTACAGACCCATCACAACATGTTCCCTTGTACTCTGCTGCCATGTCCAGGACACGATTTGAGAACATCCTGCGCTTCCTGCACTTCAATGATGATGAAACCTGTCATGAAAGTGACCACCCTGCTTTTGACCGGCTCCACAAAATTCGGCCCCTCATAGACCACCACGATTTGCACTTCGCACATTGTCCCATGGGGGAGGAGAGGTTTGTCCTCGGGAGGTAAGTTAAAAAAAAAACAAAAAACAGGTAAGCAAAGAAGCTAATGTTTAGTTTGCAATGTTAAGGTTTTTATTAAAAAAGTTCAAAGTTTATTAATGTTAATGAAGTAATTGCTTTGCTGCTTGCTTGTTTTTTGGTTTTTTTTGTATTTTTTTTTCCTTTTTCCATCCAATAACCTTCCAGGTGGACCGAGCGAACGACTAACCAGCTGCAGCACTGATGGTGCATCCTGACAGAACATTGCGCGTCTGTCAGCTTACACACAAGTCGGTGCATGCAGCGCTGCAGGACGAGATTTCTCCTCCGCAGTCAAAAAGATACGTTTGCCGAGGCATATGGGTCGAGGAGTGGTGTTGGGGTTTCATATGCTTTGGCAAGCACTTTGTATCAAAAAAGAACTCTGGCAATGATTTGTTCATCCACATCGATCGGTGTAAATGGATAAATCAGGTTTGCCAGGGCATACGAGCTGGTGGGTTTGGATTTTTGGGGCGGCAGCTCCTATGTCCTGGCAGCCGCCTTCCCCTCCTTTTTGTATTGTTTTGTCTTTTTTCTTCTCTCTTTTTTCTATCCAGACCGACCAATCAGCTGCAGCACTGATGGTGCATCCTGACAGAACATTGCATGTCTGTCAGCTTACACACAAGTCGGTGCATGCAGCGCTGCAGGACGAGATTTCTCCTCCGCAGTCAAAAAGATACGTTTGCCGAGGCATATGGGCCGAGGAGTGGTGTTGGGGTTTCATATGCTTTGGCAAGCACTTAGTATCAAAAAAGAACTCTGGCAATGATTTGTTCATCCACATCGATCGGTGTGAATGGATAAATCAGGTTTGCCAGGGCATACGAGCTGGTGGGTTTGGATTTTTGGGGCGGCAGCTCCTATGTCCTGGCAGACGCCTTCCTCCTCTTTTTTTTTTTTTTCAAATTTTTTTGGCAGATATTTTTTCATCCACATTGATTGATTGTTTGACGTTCATTTTTTCTTTTCAGCCCACAGTGCATTGCCCTTATGCCCAATATAAGGAGTATAGCAGAAACTCCTAATACTGGCCATACATGTAATGATTGCAGAGACCCTAAAATGCCAGGACAGACCCCACGAATGATGCCATTTTGGAAAGAGGACACCCCAAAGTATTCCGTGAGGTGCATGGTGAGTTCATAGAATGTTTTATTTTTTGTCACAAGTTAGCAGAAATTGTGGTTTTGTGTGTTTTTTTTTCACAAAATGTCATTTTCGGCTAACTTGTGACAAAAAATAAAATTTTCTATGAACTCAAAATGGCCCTCATGGAATACCTTAGCATGTATTCTTTCCAAAACGGGGTCATTTGTGGGGTTTAACTGTCCTGGCAAGTGGGGGGGGGATGCTAAGCTGTAAGCACCCCTGTAAAGCCTGAAGGTGCTCATTGGACTTTGGGCCCCTTAGCTAGGGTGCAAAAAAGTGCCACACATGTGGTATTGCCGTACTCGGGAGAAGTAGTATAATGTGTTTTGGGGTGTATTTTTACACATACCCATGCTGGGTGGGAGAAATCTCTCTGTAAATGACAATTGTTTGATTTTTTTACACACAATTGTCCATTTACAGAGATATTTCTCCCACCCAGCATGGGTATGTGTAAAAATACACCCCAAAACACATTAAACTACTTCTCCCGAGTGCGGCGATACCACATGTGTGGCACTTTTTTGCACCCTAACTGCGCTAAGGGGCCCAAAGTCCAATGAGTACCTTTAGGATTGCACTGGTCATTTTGAGAAATTTTGTTTCAAGACTACTCCTCGCGGTTTAGGGCCCCTAAAATGCCAGGACAGTATAAGAACCCCACAAATGACCCCATTTTAGAAAGAAGACACCCCAAGCTATTCCGTTAGGAGTATGGTGAGTTCATAGAAGATTTTATTTTTTGTCACAAGTTAGCGGAAATTGATTTTTATTGGTTTTTTTTCACAAAGTGTCGTTTGCCGCTAACTTGTGACAAAAAAAAAATCTTCTATGAACTCCCCATACTACTAACGGAATACCTTGGGGTGTCTTCTTTCTAAAATGGGGTCATTTGTGAGGTTCCTATACTGTCCTGGCATTCTAGGGGCCCTAAACCGTGAGGAGTAGTCATGAAACGAAATTTCTCAAAATGACCTGTGAAATCCTACAGGTAATCATTGGACTTTGGGCCCCTTAGCGCAGTTAGGGTGCAAAAAAGTGCCACAGATGTGGTATTGCCATACTCAGGAGAAGTAGTATAATGTGTTTTGGGTTGTATTTTTACACATACCCATGCTGGGTGGGAGAAATATCTCTGTAAATGGACAATTGTGTGTAAAAAAATCAAACAATTGTCATTTACAGAGAGATTTCTCCCACCCAGCATGGGTATGTGTAAAAATACACCCCAAAACACATTATACTACTTCTCCTGAGTACGGCAATACCACATGTGTGGCACTTTTTTGCACCCTAACTGCGCTAAGGGGCCCAAAGTCCAATGAGTACCTTTAGGATTTCACAGGTCATTTTGAGAAATTTTGTTTCAAGACTACTCCTCACGGTTTAGGGCCCCTAAAATGCCAGGACAGTATAGGAACCCCACAAATGACCCCATTTTAGAAAGAAGATACCCCAAGGTATTCCGTTAGGAGTATGGTGAGTTCATAGAAGATTTTATTTTTTGTCACAAGTTAGCGGAAATTGATTTTTATTGTTTTTTTTTTCACAAAGTGTCATATTCCGCTAACTTGTGACAAAAAATAAAATCTTCTATGAACTCCCCATACTACTAACGGAATACCTTGGGGTGTCTTCTTTCTAAAATGGGGTCATTTGTGAGGTTCCTATACTGTCCTGGCATTTTAGGGGCCCTAAACCGTGAGGAGTAGTCATGAAACGAAATGTCTCAAAATGACCTGTGAAATCCTACAGGTACTCATTGGACTTTGGGCCCCTTAGCGCAGTTAGGGTGCAAAAAAGTGCCACACATGTGGTATCGCCGTACTCAGGAGAAGTAGTATAATGTGTTTTGGGGTGTATTTTTACACATACCCATGCTGGGTGGGAGAAATATCTCTGTAAATGGACAATTGTGTGTAAAAAAAATCAAAAGATTGTCATTTACAGAGATATTTCTCCCACCCAGCATGGGTATGTGTAAAAATACACCCCAAAACACATTATACTACTTCTCCTGAGTACGGCAATACCACATGTGTGACCCCTTTTTGCAGCCTAGGTGCGCTAAGGGGCCCAACGTCCAATGAGCTCCTTTAGGCTTTACAGGGGTGCTTACAATTTAGCACCCCCCAAAATGCCAGCACAGTAAATACACCCCACAAATGACCCCATTTTGGAAAGTAGACACCTCAAGGTATTCAGAGAGGGGCATGGTGAGTCCGTGGCAGATTTCTTTTTTTTTTTTGTCGCAAGAAGAAATGGAAATTTTTTTTTTTTTGTCACAAAGTGTCATTTACCGCTTACTTGTGACAAAAAATAATATCTTCTATGAACTCACTATGCCTCTCAGTGAATACTTTGGGATGTCTTCTTTCCAAAATGGGGTCATTTGGGGGGTATTTATACTATCCTGGAATTCTAGCCCCTCATGGAACATGACAGGGGGTCAGAAAAGTCATAGATGCTTGAAAATGGGAAAATTCACCTTTTGCACCATAGCTTGTAAACGCTATAACTTTTACCCAAACCAATCAATATAGGCTGAATGGGTTTTTTTTAATCAAAAACATGTTTGTCCACATTTTTCGCGCTGCATGTATACAGAAATTTTACTTTATTTGAAAAATGTCAGCACAGAAAGTTAAAAAATCATTTTTTTGCCAAAATTCATGTCTTTTTTGATGAATATAATAAAAAGTAAAAATCGCAGCAGCAATCAAATAGCACCAAAAGAAAGCTTTATTAGTGAGAAGAAAATGACGTAAAATTCATTTAGGTGGTAGGTTGTATGAGCGAGCAATAAACCGTGAAAGCTGCAGTGGTCTGAATGGAAAAAAAGTGCCTGGTCCTTAAGGGGTAGAAAGACTGTGGTCCTCAAGTGGTTAAACAGGGGCAATATTATGCTAGCATCTCGAGTTTCTATTTCCCTTTTAATGCATCCCAAAATTTTCTTAGCTTTAGCTAGGGCGGCTTGGCATTGAGTACGATTATTTAACTTGTTGTCGATTAGTACTTCTAAGTCCTTCTCCAAGTTTGATGTCCCCAACTGTGTCCCATTTATTTTGTATGGTGCTAGACCATTGGTATGACCAAAATGCATGACTTTACATTTTTCAACATTGAATTTCATCTGCCATTTATGTGCCCATATGGCCATCCTATCCAGATCCTGTTGCAATATGTCACTATCTTCTTGAGAGTTGATGATTCTGCACAATTTTGTATCATCTGCAAAAATAGCAACATTGCTCACTACTGCATCTACCAGGTCATTAATAAATAAATTGAAGAGCACTGGACCCAGTACAGACCCCTGTGGGACCCCACTGCTAACAGTCTCCCATTTTGAGCATGATCCATTGACCCCAACTCTTTGTTTTCTGTCCATTAGCCAGTTCCCTATCCATGCACACAGACTCTTCCCCAGTCCTTGCATCCTCAACTTTTGCACCAGACTTTTGTTGGAAACAGTGTCGAAGGCCTTTGCAAAGTCCAAGTATATCACATCTACAGCATTCACAATATCCATATTAGCATTCACTACCTCATAAAAGCTGAGCATGTTAGTCAAACAGGACCTGTCTTTAGTAAACCCATGTTGATGTTGAGAAATAAGATTATTTTCTACTATGAAGTCATGTATAGTATCTCTTAGTAACCCCTCAAATAGTTTGCATACAACTGATGTTAAGCTTTCAGGTCTATAATTTCACCATTGAGTTCCCACCCTCATCCTTTAGGAGTCCTATACAGTCAACCTTTTTTTTTTAGAGTTGATGTACTTGTAAAACTTTTTTGTATGCAGGAGAGGAAATTATTGACTCTTCTATAAAAAGGGTACAGATTTATACCTTGCATGTTCTTGTAGCCACTGCTGCCCACATTAGTTTTCTGTGAGGCATCTGCCTGTCTATAGCCATCTTTATTCACTTCATAAAGATATGACCTTTAAAGCACACCTGTACTAGACTTAAAACTGTATACTTTTACTTACCTGGGGCTTCTTCCAGTCCCCCATAGTCCTTCAGATCCCTAAGTGTCTTCTGGATCCCCTCTGTTCTCCTGCTGAAACTCTGTTCGAGGGACCTAATACACTATGGGGAGGCGGGGGTGCTTTCATTTTAGCACTTGCTTGTCCTCAACCTTACATACACATGCTGAGGTGGCTAGTAAGGACTATGTCAGCTGAGAATCTAGCATGAAGACCCTGGCATTGCCTAAAGATCCGGCATTCCAGATCTTTAGCTGTGCCTGACACCTGACCGACCTAGAGTGCATTGTTCTTCCTCTGAAACCGTCAGAAGCCAATACGTTATGCCCCTCGCCTTGTCCTTTCTCCACCCTCCATAGCAAAAGGTGTGTTGCTAGCCGCTATACTAGTGATGCCTGTGTACAGTGCTTGGCCCGAAAATGTTGCCCAAGGAATCAAGACCCTGCGTCCTACAATACACATATGCGTGTTTGAGACTTGAAGTATATCTGAAGTGGTATTTTTTAAAAAAACATCAGATACTTACCTATGAAGAGGGAGGCTCTGGGTCCTAAAGAGCCTTCCCTTTCCTCTCACTTTCTCTGCATTCCAGCAGTTAACTGAAATAAAACACAAGAATTTTACAGGATATATATATCAGAGATTGTGATATTGGAGTGTCCAATTTTGCAGCCAGGCAATTAAAATGGTGGGGAAACGAGTAATAAAGCTTCTACTCTTTGCAGGCGCTCATGCAGCAAGAAAGAAAGTTTCTAGGCAGTCCACAAAAAGACTACAGTTTCCAGGTTTGCAAAGAAGAGCAATTTAAGCTACAGTGAACTTTAGAAATGTATAACTGGCTGCAAATTGAAAAACAATTTTTAATAACATTAAATTAGTAAACATCTTCTGGAGTGCAAGTATACAATTACAGCAAATTTCAGTGAAATTGGAATTTTACTTTCAAGGTCTTTTAAAATTTTAGAGCTTTACGACCTCTGTATTTCCCCTTTGATAATGGTTCTGCAGTTCCTTTCTGTATAAACGTCATTAAAATAACCTTGCACTCTTTTTTTTACAAACTGAAAGATAAGACATAACAATTAATATACTTTCTATAGATATGTTGTATTTTAACCCCATATACTACCATGTGTAATTGTCTGTACTGTAGTGGCATTACTCACATTTTGGATTGCACTAATCCTTTTTGATAAACTTGGTGTGTTAAGCTAAAAACAAAAAATGCTGTATTACTGCACCTCTCCTTAATCTTTATCTTAATTTTTTGATTTACCAACAAAATAACTAAGGTTCTGTTTCTAAAATGGTGATGTAACGATTGGTGTCAGCAACCAGAGAGAGAATCTGATCCTTGGCGATCCGCAGTATCCCCAAGAATACAGATATACCCGATTATTGAGGATCTGCGGAATCGTCAATAATCAGATATGTCTAACCTCTAGACACCAGAGAGAGTGTTATGGCCCATACTCACGAGGGACTTTTGTCGCCTCAACACGCGGCGCGCGCGTGTTGCGGCGACAGGTCGCCCGTGAGTATGGGCCGTCGCACACGCGCGCGCGCCCCCGAACTGTCGCCCGTCGCTATGTCGCCATGCGATTGAAACTTTCAATCGCATGGCGACAGTCACCGCTGCCCCCCGCCGCAACTGTCGCTAGTCCGCGTGAGTACGCGGACTAGCGACAGCAACCTCCATTGAGGTTCACAGACCTTCCGGTGAGCTTCCGGCGGGGGGAGGAGGAACGTCAACGACAGCTTCCGCCTTGCCGCTGGTCCCTCTTCCGCATGTGTACGCGGAGGGACCTGGCGAGAAGCTGTCGCCGGCCTGTCGCCCACACGCTCACGTGTGCTGGCGACAGGCGAGTTTTGCAGCCCGTGAGTACGGGCCATTAGTGTTTGGTGCAACAGTAACAACTCTGAGTTAAGACCACCAGAGGAGCTGGCGGCCTATACTCCTGAGGAATTCACCCCTGAGCGGTGGGTGATATTCCTGTAGCCTGTGGACCCCTGAGCGAGGGACCTAGGCTGGGTTGCAGGAAGCCCTGCTGCTAATATGTAAGGTTTTGCCCTGAACTGGGCTAACGTAACACAGTAATAACACAAACCTAGTCTGGGGTGTGAGGTCCGTATTCACAACACCCTGGAACTAGTCTGGAGCATAACATAAATGATAATACAATTCCCTAGTCTTGGGTGTGTGTTCCGTGATCATCAACACCCTGGAACTAGTCTGGAGTATAACATAAATGATAATACAGTTCCCTAGTCTTGGATGTGAGGGCCTTGATCTCAACACCCTGGAACTATGCTAGAGAATACACAGAAGATACACAGTATTCCTAGTCTGGGGTGTGAGGGCCTTGATCTCAACACCCTGGAACTGGTCTAACAAATAATACAATTCAATTAGTACTTTAAGCTATCAAGAATCTGACTCAGTGTGGATTCCCAGCTCCAGCCGGTTCTGGCACACTGTCGGGTCTAGCTAATGTCTGAGTGCTTCACGCAAGTGTTAGCAATGGCAGACAACCAGCAACTGACAAGCAGCAGAATATATAGTTGTTGGACTCTGCCGCCCGCCCGAGCCATTCAGCCAATCATGAGTCCTGCAGGAATCTCCAAACAACAAAAGAGACGGCACACCACTGGCTACAACAAACTTGTTGTATTCACGAACAAGTGCACACTACATGTTACGGAACATTACTTCCTTCATCAGGTTTATCACCTGATGAAGGAAGTAATGTTCCGTAACATGTAGTGTGCACTTGTTCGTGAATACAACAAGTTTGTTGTAGCCAGTGGTGTGCCGTCTCTTTTGTTGTTTGGAGATTCCATTAGCCGTGGGGGCAATCCGGCTGAGACAAGGCACCGGCAGTCATTCAGGATCAAGACCTGATTCACGTATTCTCCGTGCACCAGTTGATGCGATTTGTCCTGCAGGAATCAGCTGATCTTCCTGATCAGCTGACACTTCCCCTGCTGGTATAAAGGTCCTGAGTTCAGGCCCGCGTGCGCGTAGCTCTCCATCTGCCTATGTGCACTAACAGACCCAGCCACACCAAGCGCATGCTGCTGCATGCAAACCGCCGCGTTGGATGCGGAAACAGCCGCTTTGCTTTCAGGACATGCGGCGGCTTTTCCGCATTCCACCATACTACCAGACGCGTGTCTATGCGTGCAAACCGCCGCTTTGGACGCGGAGTCAGCCGCCTTGCTCTTGGCATATGCGGTGGCTTTCCGCGTTTTCTCACAGGTGAATATTGAATTTACCCAGCAGTCTCCCAACATTCACCTTTAAAAGAAATCTAAACCAGGGCAGGATTTCTGGAAAGGTTTAAAATGCCTGGGCCTGTGGCTGTTGAAGTGGGCATTCTCAGTCAATAGTTTACCTGCTAGTAAAAGTTCAAAGCTGTCAGATGAATAATACCTACTGTAGGTGACAGCTACATAGGAAATCATTCATTTACAGTGCACTTTACTTTGAGATCAATGCACATGTTATATGTATGTGTACGCATGGCCGTTTCTACGGCCGTGCGGGGCGTGCCGCCGCCCGGGGCGCTGCTGGGAGGGGGGCGCTGTGATGGAGGGGGAGCCGCAGCCGCAGGGAGGGCAGCCCGACCTCTCCCTCCCTTCCTCTCCCCGGGCCGCCCTCCGTGCGATCCCCCCTCGGACGGAGTGCAGAGTAATGCAGCAGGGAAGCACTATGCAAAACTACTCACCTCGCTGGCTCCAAGCGCTGCTCTCTCGCCGCCAGTCTCCTCTCTGCCTACACGCTGATACACACACACGCTGCTAAACAGGAAGCAGCGTGTGTGTGTATCAGCTTGTAGGCAGAGAGGAGACTGGCGGCGAGAGAGCAGCGCTTGGAGCCAGCGAGGTGAGTAGTTTTGCATAGTGCTTCCCTGCTGCATTACTCTGCACTCCGTCCGAGAGGGGATCGCACGGAGGGCAGCCCGGGGAGAGGAAGGGAGGGAGAGGTCGGGCTGCCCTCCCCGCGGCTGCGGCTCCCCCCTCCATCATGGGGGGCACCTACCTAACCTATACTGGGGCTGGGGCAGCTATCTATCCTGGGGGGCACCTACCTATCTAACCTATCTTGGGGGGCACCTACCTAATCTAACCTATCCTGGGGGCACCTACCTAATCTAACCTATACTGGGGGCACCTACCTAATTTAACTTATACTGGGGGCACCTACCTATCTAACCTAAACTGGGTGGCAGCTACCTATCTAACCTATCCTGGGGGGCACCTACCTAATCTAACCTATACTGGGGGGCACCTACCTAATCTAACCTATACTGGGGGGCACCTACCTAATCTAACCTATACTGGGGGCACCTACCTATCTAACCTAAACTGGGTGGCAGCTACCTATCTAACCTATACTGGGGGCACCTACCTAATCTAACCTATACTGGGGGGCACCTACCTAATCTAACCTATACTGGGGGGGCACCTACCTAATCTAACCTATACTGGGGGGCAGCTACCTAATCTATACTGGGGCAGCTACCTATCTAACCTATACTGGGGGGCACATACCTATCTAACCTGGGGGGCAGCTACCTAATCTAACCTATACTTAGGGGGCAGCTACCTAATCTAACCTATACTGGGGGGCACGTACCTAATCTAACCTATACTGGGGAGCAGCTACCTATCTAACCTATACTGGGGGGCAGCTACCTATGTAACCTATACTGGGGGGCAGCTACCTATCTAACCTATACTGGGGGGCACCTACCTATCTAACCTATACTGGGGGGCACCTGCCTAACCTATACTGGGGGCAGCTACCTATCTAACCTATAGTGGGAGCATTAACTTATCTAACCTGTATTGGGGGCACCTACCTACCTAGCTAGTCTATACAGGTGACAACTATACTGGCTACCTATATTGGAGGCACCTACCTAACTAACCTATACTGGGGGCACCTACCTATCTAACCTATGCTGGGGCAACTATTCTGGCTACCTATATTAGAGGCACCCACCTAGCTAACCTGTACTGGGGGCACCTACCTATCTAACTTATACCGGGGATGCCTGCCCATCTAACCTATACTGTGGGCAACTATACTGGCTTCCTATGCTGGAGGCACCTACCTGGCTAACCTATACCGGAGGCAACTATACTGGCTCACCTATGCCTGGCTACCTACACTGGGGGGACCTATAGCTGGCTACCTATACTGGGGTACCTATTCTGGGGGAATCTATACTGAGTGCAACTAGACCTGGCTAACCTACACTGCGGGCACCCATACCTTGCTTCAGGGGGGGGCGCAATTTTTACACCCTCGCCCTGGGTGCATTTTAGCCTAGAAACTGCACTGTGTGTACGCATGCATTTTACAATTTACAGTTTTCTTTAATTTCACAGTTTAACGTAACCACTTGCCGACCAAGTGATTTCCCATTGATCTGTGCTGGGTGGGCTCTTCAGCCCCCAGCACAGATCGTATTGCAGGCAGGGCGATCAGACTTCCCCCCTTTTTTCCCCACTAGGGGGATGTCCTGCTGGGGGGGTCTGATCGACGCCGCTCTGCTGTGCCTTGCGGGGGGGGGGGGGCTCCCCAAAGCCCCCCTCCGCAGCGCTATTCCCCCCTCCCTCTCCTTCCCTCCCTCTCCCTGGCTCTGTGGGCGGTACAGGACGGCGATACGTCCTGTACTGCCTCTGATAGGCTTCAGCCTATCAGACGGCGGTGAACCCCGGCCAATCAGAGGCCGGGGATCGCCGATCTGTCTTACGGCGCTGCTGCGCAACAGCGCCGTATGATGTAAACAGCGGGGATTTCTTCCCAGCATGTTTACATTTCGCCTGCGAGCCACGATCGGAGGCTCGCAGGCAGTTCACGGAGACACCCTCCGTGAACTGACATGGAACGGCCGCTCGAACGGCCGTTTCCATGGAAACCCGCAGACAACCAGTTTACGCCGATCGGCGTTAGCTGGTCGTCAAGAGGTTAATGTCCTTTAAAGTGTTCTCAAAAAAACTATTTGACAGACAGACGAGAAATAAAAAGTATGTGTCTTTATTAACAGAAAGGAAACTTTGCAAACATGTTGGAATTGTAGTGCTGTTTTTGTTGTTGTGGTTGTTGTAAATAAATACCAAACAGCTAACAAACTTTATTTGGTGTTTTTTTGCACAAGGTTTATAATGATATTTTCCTGACTAAGCATACAAATTAAGCGTGAAAAACAGGTGAAAATGTCACACCCTGGCTGATATTAGTTGTGCAGGAAATTGTATTTATATTTTAGTATGATCACAGGAAAAAAAAAGTTTTGCTCCCATTACATCAGTGTGATGTTCAATAGGGTTTAAACTTGCTACTTACAGACACAGCTTTATTGTGCTCAAATGAGCTGAGATTTTCCACAGGATCAACATGGATTTCAGACCTGCAGTGAAAAAGGGATTAGGCACGGAAACAATGTCATCTGTATTCTGTTCTTTGTACAAGAAGATACCTGGAGAGCGGCAGCATTTTTTACTTATGGAGTTATTATTATATATTTATATTGCGCTGACATCTTCCCCAGTGCTGTCCTTCAGAGGGGCTCACAATCTAATCCCTACCATAGTCATATGCCTATGTATGTATCGTGTAGTCGTGCATGTATCTTAAAGAGGAACTCCAGTGAGAATTATGTAATAAAAAAGTGCTTGATTTTTACAATAATTACGTATAAATGATTTAGTCAGTGTTTGCCCATTGTAAAATCTTTCCTCTCCCTGATATACATTCTAACATTTAGCACATGGTGACACTTTTACTGCTGGTAGGTAATGTCAGTGGAAGTACATGCTGCTTGCTTTTTTGGCAGTTGGAAACAGCTGTAAACAGCTATTTCCCACAATGCAACAAGGTTCACAGACAGGAAACTGCCAGGAAAATGGTCCTCACAGTTTCCTGTGGGAGGGATTTCATCACAATATCACCCTTACAGAGCCCCCTGATGATCCATTTGTGAAAAGGAATAGATTTCTCATGTAAAAGGGGGTATCAGCTACTGATTGGGATGAAGTTCAATTCTTGGTCACGGTTTCTCTTTAAGGCTGGTTCACACGGACATCTGCCGAGCTTTTGCTCGGCACCGCGTTTAAACACCAAAGTTTAACCGCTAACTTTTGAAGGCTCTTGGGAAGCCTTCAAGGCTAGCGGTTCGGGTCCCTACACTGCCCCTGAAAACAACATTTTGCTTCCGAGACAAGACGCGCCAGTCTTTCATGAAAGCCTGCAAAAGCCAGCCCTGAACGCTCCCATTCACTTGAATGGGATGGCGGTAGATTCCGAAAAACGTTGCATCTAAAATGTTGCGTTAGACGCCTAGAAAGCGTCCGTCTGAACCAGCACTTAGTCTACGGCCATTTTTTTAGGAGGAAGCCAATTAACTTATATCTATGTTTTTCGAGATGTGGGAGGAAACTGGAGTGCTCGGAGGAAACACACGCAGACATGGGAAGAACATACAAACTCTGTGCAGATAATGCCCTGGCTGGCATTCAAACTGGGGACCCAGCGCTGCAAAACGAGACAGCTAACCGCTACACCACCATGAGTTATGAAATGTTATCATCTTGGAAAATGTGTTTATGTTTTCTTTCACTTGATGAACTGAGAACAATCTGTAGCAACATGGGCGTAACAATCACCCCTATGACCCCTGCCAATGCTGGGGGGGCGCAGAGGCTTTGGGGGCCCCTCCTCCTCCCGCTCTCCAACTGCAAGTGCAGCCAATTAGCAAAAAACCTCAGCGTTTGCTCACAAAAACCATGCGCAGAAGCGTGTGTAATTTTTTTCCTTCTTCCAGAAGCTGCTTTACAGCAGAACACTCCCTGCTGCCATTTGCCGTCTTCTGATCACATGACCCACATGGGGGCTGCTATTCGCCGGCTCCTGATCACATGACCCACAGGGCCCAAGGGGGCCCCATGCTATTATTTTTGCAGGAGGGCCCTATTAAGTCTAGTTATGCCCCTGTGTAGCAATATACCCAGTGGATAACTGTCTCCCCAAAACAGTTGTCTGTGAAAGTTTAGGTGATTTATGCACAACGGATATACAAGCATGCTCCTTCTAGATGGGTGAATTGGGCGCCAGCCCAGATCAGAAAATTAGGCTCCGCCATAGACATGTACATTTGCGGCTATGACTTGCTGTGGGCTTGAATTGGCATATCATATAGCTAGGATTGGAGGCATGGTTCCTTTTCCCGCAGCACCCCCAGATATCCCAATGCAGAGCGGCAGTGGTATGCTTAGGATTGATCACAGTAGCGGAGGGATCACAGCTGCATGCTGAGCCAGCTGTAATGACAGCCCAAGCGATGCAGCTCAAGTTCAGATCAAGTGGCATCACCTGGGCTGACACTAGAGCCAGCTTGGCATGCAGCTGATAAAGTGATGCTGGAACCATTGATGTAGGTGAGTCACTTACCTACAATCGCTCCCTAAGTCGATCTCTGCATAGAAGGGAGTGCGGGAGGAGGAAAACACTAGACCCTAGGGAGCTATATAGGGGAGGGAGAGAGGACCAGTAGACACCTAGGAACTGTATAGGAGTGGGAGGGAGGGAGGGAAGACCACTAGACACCAAGGAACTGGATAGGGGAGGGAGGAGTACAACTAGACCTTAGGGATCTGTATAGAGAAGGGAAGGAGTACTAGTAGACACCTAGGAACTGTATAGGGGTGGGAGGGAGGGAAGACTACTAGACACCAGGGAACTGTATAGGAGAAATAGAGAGTCACTAGACACCAGGGAACTGTATAGAGGAGGGCAACTAGATACAAGACAACTGTGTACAGGAAGGAGGGAGGGGGTTACTAGAAACTGGGAAACTGTATAGTAGAGAGAGGGAAGATCACTAGACACTAGGGAAACATATAAGGGAGTGAGAGGATCCACTAGTGACCAGAGAACAGTGCAGGGGAGGAGGGTGCATGCTGCATGTAAAACTGGGATGTAGCGAAAGGTGTGGAAGGTGTCTCTCAGTGTTCCTTTTTCCTTGCCCTAAAATTTGTGAGGTATGAATACCCAGATCCCCAATTACCACTTGCCACATTTAAATAAAGCTGCTCCTTGACTCTTTGCCAAGCAAAATGTTGTATCCTACGATAGAGGATAAGTAAGAGGTGTTCTGCTGCAATAAAACAATAGCAATTGGCTGAGGATCATCCCTTCTGGCACATCACCGAATAGAAGGTCACCTGCATAGGGAAACACAGGAACCCTCAAATGAAACAAAC
This sequence comes from Hyperolius riggenbachi, assembly GCF_040937935.1. Classification (NCBI taxonomy): domain Eukaryota; kingdom Metazoa; phylum Chordata; class Amphibia; order Anura; family Hyperoliidae; genus Hyperolius; species Hyperolius riggenbachi. The sequence goes on from NC_090648.1 coordinate 320,767,347, forward strand.
ATGGATGATTTTTCAGGCTATAAAATATCAGTAGCTTAGCATATATATTTGGGTTAGGTTGGGTGTGTCCATACATACAGTGCCCAATCCAGCAAAGGATTTGAAGGTTTAGTATGATGCTCAGGCAAGTATGAGCATAATATGGGAGTCAATATCAGCATAAACTGGGATATCTCAGTAGGGCTGGTCTTCTCCTGTTCTCCATGAGATGTTGGAAGGAACTACAAACCTCACCATTCATCCATTTAGTAATTAGTTCAGCTTCTCTTCTCACTGCACATCACAGCACTTCCCATAGAAAAGTTACATTTAGTTATAATGGGTTTGGTTTCTTTCAAATTTTGACTTTGCTGTGAGGTGCATTTTCATGAATCAATGCGTGGCAATGTAAGCCTTGCTTTACATAGCATCTGTGACATGTTACAGAAAATCTGTGCCTGTTGGGTGTAGCTCAATAGACAGGCTTAGCTGCAGTAGAAATTAAATATAGGGTAGCTGTGCAGACAGAGAAGATTGTAAGTGCTTGCAGAGATGATGCTATACTCTGAGTGGATGTGCTGGGGAGTTCAAGTCTAAGTGGCTGTTATGGCAGAGAAGGTGCCAAGATTTCAAGGTCATTCTCACAGGAGCATTGTTTAAGAGTGATGTCACCTGTAACATGTAAAGTATGCATGCAGCATCAGGTAGTGTAGTAACATGTATAGCGAACATCAACAGGGGGAGGAATATAGTTTGAGCGCTAGCAAAAAAAATTTTTTAAATCGCTACCTCCATCATAAGCAGTCAAAAATGTATTTCTATTGTCAGAGATTGAGTGAAGTGCTACAGAAGCAGAGGTTAATTTCGTTGCAGCATTGTAGGCAGATAAAGGTGATTACATGTCCCCAAGGGAAGGGTTAGGAGGTGGTTGGCTTTGCATTTAAAGGACAACTGTAGGGAGGCTGCCATGTTTTTTCTTCTTTTGTGCAATACCAGTTGTCTGGCTGTCCTGCTGATCCTCTGCCTCTAATACTTTTAGCCATAGCCCCTGAACAAGCATGCAGCAGATCAGGTGTTTCCGACATTAATGTTGGAACTGACAAGATTAGCTGCATGCTTGTTTCTGGTGTTATTCAGATACTACTGCATCCAAAGAGATCAGCATGGCTGCCAGGCAACTGGTATTGCTTAAGGGTGAATAAATATGGCAGCCTCCAGGGCCGGCGCTACCATTAAGGCAAAGGAGGCAGCTGCCCCAGGGCCCCAGAGCTTGTAGGGGCCCCCAGTGGCTACAAGAGGAAAAAAAAATTTTCAAATCGGCCTTATATTTTTTGAGAAAATCGATTTTAAAGTTTCAAAGGAAAAAAAATACACATTTAAAAACCTGCCGACTTTAATGGTTAATAGCAAATCCACCTTAAATGCTAGAAACCCTAAATTTGCAGGATATGTTAAGGAGATCATTAGGAATAAGAGGAATTTTTTTTTTTCAAAAAGACCTTATAGTTTTTTGAGAAAATCGATTTTAAAGTTTCGAAGGAAAAAAGTATACTTTTAAATGCGGTAAATGTCACTTTTAGTACATGCATCAAACGAAAGCGCAATAAATTTCCTGACGGGGTTTCCAGGGGGTCCATACGCAGCCGCAGCCCTTTGGCCAGGGATCGCTATACAGCCGCAATATGGATGTATGAAGATCCCTGGCATTTTTTCCTATTTTCCCCCAAAAAAATTTTTATGTTTAGAGTGTGGGAATTTTTTTTTTTTTAAATTATGTGGGCTTCCCCCTCCTGAAACTTTTTAACCCCCTGTCCCCCATGCAGGCTGGGATAGCCAGAATGTGGAGCTCCGACCGATTGGGACTTCACACCCTGTTATACCAGCTGCAAAAAAAGTCCCCTAATGCCGATTTTTGTTCCGGGGTATATGTTGGGGGGGGGGGGCCCAGGTTTATTTTGCCCTGGGGCCCCATTGTTGCTTAAACCGGCCCTGGCAGCCTCCATATACCTCTCCCTACAGTTGTCCTTTAAAAAGGGATTTATGGCCTGGGCATCCCCATTAGAGATTGGAGCATGAAGGATTTGTTGACTTGTTTGTTAACACGTATCAGAACTGCCTCCTGAGGGGATCGGGACTTGAACCCTTGGGCAACAGTTCAGGGTCCAGTTCTGCACAGGCTAGGCATGCAATCTGTTGCTATGGAGGTGGGAGGAGAGCTGATGCTGCTATGGATGGGAGGAATCAGCCTCCAACATGTAAGGCAAAATACTCTTGTGAAAACAGCAAGGACTCTTTATAGATGAGATGGCATAGCTTTCATTCTTTACCTTGCTGCCATGGCCTTTATCCCAGAACCTCCAATCCCAGCACTTCTTCTTGCTATGCCACAATACATCTAATGCACACTTTAGCTTTACCCCAACCAGTGCCGTCGCTAGCCCTGTTTTAGGGGGGCACGTGCCCCCAATCTTTCCTGGGGTGCCACGGATCTCCGCCCGGCCGCCCCCTCTGTCAAGACTCAGCGGCTCCCTCCAGCCGCCGCGTCACTGACAGTCTCAGACCTCAGGATCAGGCGGCGAGCCGGCGACCAATCGTGCGGGCGCTAGGACCCAGCGCCCGCACTGATATGCGGAAGTGACATCACTTCCGCATATCGAGCGGGTGCGTCCAGCGCCCGCTCGTACATCTGGTCGGGTCGCCGCTGATCCTGAGGTCTGCTGAGAGGTAGGGGGGGAGCGGCGGCGGCGGCTAGAGGGGGAGGCCTCCCTGTCACTCACTCACTCACTCACCAAAGGGGCTCCCTGGCACGCACTCACTCCCTAAAGGGGCTCCCTGGCACGCACTCACTCCCTAAAGGGGCTCCCTGTCACTCACTCACTGCCTAAAGGGGCTCCCTGTCACTCACTCACTCCCTAAAGGGGCTCCCTGTCACTCACTCACTCCCTAAAGGGGCTCCCTGTCACTCACTCACTCACTCACCAAAGGGGCTCCCTGGCACGCACTCACTCCCTAAAGGGGCTCCCTGGCACGCACTCACTCCCTAAAGGGGCTCCCTGTCACTCACTCACTGCCTAAAGGGGCTCCCTGTCACTCACTCACTCCCTAAAGGGGCTCCCTGTCACTCACTCACTCACTCCCTAAAGGGGCTCCCTGTCACTCACTCACTCCCTAAAGGGGCTACCTGTCACTCACTCACTCCCTAAAGGGGCTCCCTGTCACTCACTTACTCCCTAAAGGGGCTCCCCTGGCACTCACTCACTCCCTAAAGGGGCTCCCTGGCACTCACTCACTTCCTAAAGGGGCTCCCTGGCACGCACTCACTCCCTAAAGGGGCTCCCTGGCACTCACTCACTCCCTAAAGGGGCTCCCTGTCACTCACTCACTCCCTAAAGGGGCTCCCTGTCACTCACTCACTCCCTAAAGGGGCTCCCTGGCACGCACCCACTCCCTAAAGGGGCTCCCTGGCACGCACTCACTCCCTAAAGGGGCTCCCTGTCACTCACTCACTCCCTAAAGGGTCTCCCTGTCACTCACTCACTCCCTAAAGGGGCTCCCTGTCACTCACTCACTCCCTAAAGGGGCTCCCTGGCACGCACCCACTCCCTAAAGGGGCTCCCTGTCACTCACTCCCTAAAGGGGCTCCCTGGCACGCACTCACTCCCTAAAGGGGCTCCCTGGCACGCACGCACTCCCTAAAGGGGCTCCCTGGCACGCACTCACTTCCTAAAGGGGCTCCCTGGCACTCACTCACTTTCTAAAGGGGCTCCCTGGCACTCACTCACTCCCTAAAGGGCCTCCCTGTCACTCACTCACTCCCTAAAGGGCCTCCCTGTCATTCACTCACTCCCTAAAGGGCCTCCCTGTCACTCACTCACTCCCTAAAGGGGCTCCCTGTCACTCACTCACTGCCTAAAGGGGCTCCCTGTCACTCACTCACAGCCTAAAGGGGCTTCCTGTCACTCACTCACTGCCTAAAGGGGCTCCCTGGCACTCACTCACTGCCTAAAGGGGCTTCCTGTCACTCAAACACTGCCTAAAGGGGCTCCCTGGCACTCAGTCACTACCTAAAGGTGCTCCCTGTCACTCACTATCGGGGTCCCTGTCACTCACTACCTAACTGGAGGCGCCTGTCACTCACTAGCTAACCTGGGGGTCCCTGTCACTCACTACCTAACTTGGGGGGTCACCATATTAAGGGGGCATTCTGCCTATTTATGTGAAATGCTGTCTATTTATGTGCCTCATGACTGCTGAATGTGTCTTGTTGGGAGCCTTATGATTTGTTGGGGGCCTCATGATTGCTGAATTTGTCTTGTTGGAGGCCTCATGATTTGTTGGGGGCCTCATGATTGCTGAATTTGTCTTGTTGGGGGCCTCATGATTTGTTGGGGGCCTCATGATTGCTGAATTTGTCTTGTTGGGGGCCTCATGATTGCTGAATTTGTCTTGTTGGGGGCCTCCTGATTTGTTGGGGGCCTCATGATTGCTGAATATGTCTTGTTGGGGGTCACATGATTGCTAACTGCGAGACTATGGGAAAAGCTGAATCCTTATCATATGAGACAATAGCATTAAACCTACTTTTTTAGCGTTTTAAAACAGAAAATAAAACTGTGAGGTTCTAAAAAATTGAATACATTTTTCAGGAGTAGGATGGATGAAATTGTTTATCTTCACAGTTTATTTTCAACTTGGATTTTCCATAATGTTCATGTATGAGTTAAAACGTTTGTACAGTATTTAGTTTAAATTGCTGTTGCCACTTTGCGATAGATACCGGTAAGTGACTTTTGGGTTGCAGTTTGGGCACTCGGCCTCCAAAAGGTTCGCCACCACTGTCCTAATCTGATGTCCCACCATTGCTAGGTTAATGTAAATTTGTCTCCACCCGTTACCACACCTATATTCTGGTCCATGGCCCACCCATTTTTTGGTGCGGCGCAATAAGCACGCCGCACAACGTGATCGTCATATTTTTGGCACGCTAGCTGCAGTGTGCTGAATTCTGCTGCCTACAGTATGTACAGTATACGCTGTTCTCTAGTGCTTGCACTGTGTGCTGATTTACCTCCAGTGTGTACAGTGTAAGGTGCTACTCTGTGCCTTTATTGATTGTAAACCAGCTGTATTGTATGCTGATCCCTGCTACTTTCAGTATGTACAGTATTAGCTGTAAAGCCTGGTACACACATACAATTTTGATTAGCCAATTTTAGCTCTGTTCATAAAATTCATTGTCTGTTGGCCCACTTACTGCACGGGGGTGGGAAATTGGGGGTCAGTGATTGACCAATCAAAATTGTATGTGCGTATACATCTTTGATCTATGCCTATACTGATTGTAAATGATCGAAATAAAGGACAGGGGGCTCCGTCCAATATTTCGATGGGCAGGCCCGTTATCCGTAGCTTACACCGCTGCTAAGTTCATGTACATTTGGCCCCACCCATGGCCACGCCCACTCACCGCATGGCTACGCCCATTTTTGCGGCGGCGCGCTGCGCGCGCCGCATGTACCTCCCCGCCTGGTGCCCACAGGTGCCACTGATCTCCAAGGACCCTAGAAATGCCCCTGACCCCAACCAAAAGGATTATTTGTGATTATCTTGGCCAAAGTGTGTACTGGTGCCTCTTGACCTCATTGACCACCTCTACTGCGATGCACCAGATTGGCTCACTTGATATCTTCTTTGTCCTGTGGAAACTACAGAGGGAATTCCCACACCATGGTGCTGCTCCCTCACCTGTCTCCTCATCCTGTCCATCCACACCATAGAACAGAACACATTGCTTGGCCAAGTGTGTCTGTACAGTGAAGAATTCAACACTTTTGCCTGAAACAATCTTTATAGTTCATTCTGAGCAACAAAACGCAATGTGCGTGCCAGGCTTAAAGCACACCTGAAGTTAGAGGAATTTGGAGGCTGACATATTTATTTTTTCAAACAATACTAATTGCCTGGCTGTCCTGCACTCACGTCTATGCGGACTGCGCAGCCGCGGCAAGCTCCGGCGGCCATTTTACTTGAGGCAGGAGAGCCCGACCTGGGCTCAGGGCCGGATTTGTACTTTTTACCGCCCAAGGCCAACTATACCATCTGTATGGTTGTTATCTCTGTGTGCCCCAATGAGAATTCTCCTTACTTTCCATCATTGGATGTCACAGACAATAACTATTTTATGAATACACATATAGATTATAAATTATGTTTTCCTTAATAACCGTTATGTTTGCCATCTCGTTAATGATGGACCCATTGTGTCACCATGAGAGTTAGGCTGATGTGTACCTGCAGGATAGAGCTTACAGGTCTTGCAGGGATGACACAAGTACAGGACAGAGAGTTCAAAGGTTAAAGCTGTCTTTGTAGATAGGGATGGCTGCATAGAACAGCTTTACTGCCCCTCACTGAGCCGCCCCTAAAATTCTGGTGCCCTAGGCCATGGCCTATGTGGCCTTGCCAGAAATCCGGCCCTGCCTGGGCTGTGGGGTCGGAAGCCGACCCGGGGGGAGATTAAACAGCGGGGACCTGGCGGAACTACACGGAGGGCGCGGATGGTGTCCTCAGTGGATTTAAAATTGAGGCAGGTACAGAACTTTTTTTTATTTTCAGCTCGTAAGGGAACCTTAAGTGACATGAGGAGATAGACATGTATATGTACAGTGGCAAGTAAGCAAATAAATATTCTGTGTTCATTTTCTGCTTTTTCTGCCTGAAAGAGTTAATATTCAGCTATGCAACTGACAATTTCCCTGCACTCCGGACCCAACAGCACTATATGATCCCTCACTGATAAGGAATAACAGCCATAAATTACTTTTCTGGCAGATAACTGGGTTTCTGAGTACAGTGGATAGATAAAAAGGTCAATAGTTCATATATTTTACCTCTGTGAGACACTGGACAGATTTTGTTATTGAACTAAGACCAAACAATAAAAGATCTTACTAATGCTAGGTAGACACGATGCGTTTTTTCAGTCGATTTTCCACCCGATCGATTCTCCGTTCGATTCTCCACTCGATTTTCCGCTTGATTTTCTTATCTTTTCTTATCAATTTCCATTAACTTCTATGAGAAATCGACCAGAAAAACGATCGGAAATAATATCGGACATGACAGAATTAATCTATTGAACCATCTATCTGCCGAAAAAACGTATGATGTGTACCTAGCAAGTTTTGAAACATAAGACTGTGGGATATCTAAAAGTCATTTTTAGGAGGAAGATGAGAGATACAATTGTTTTTCTCACCAGTCTATTTTCACTTCAGGTTTACTTTTAGGCCTGCTACTCTCTGTTCTCCTCTTACAGTAGATTGAATGGGTGGCACATTAACATTCCATACTCCTCATATATTGCTTGTTTATTTTCAATCAGCCTCTCATTCAGTCTGGAGCTGGCCATCCCTGTGAAAGGCAACCCTGCTTTATTTTTCCCATTCAAGCCTCTGTTTGGAAAGTTGGCTACTTACTAGGTGTAAAACTCAACAGGTGCCATTTTAAGAAGTGATAACAGGCGTGGTTAAAGTTCACAGTTTCATGATCCTCTTACCTATGATTTTTAAGTACCGGTATAAATTACACGCCTCCTCCTAGCCAATGTGACATCAGATGCCAAAGTGGATCCCAGCCTGGAACTTTATTCATAAGTCATCTATAAATAAGAGCTCGATGTAAACCAAGTGGCATGGTTTGTATATGTATCTGTACAGTGTATTATTCATAGTAGAGTACTCATAGCTTGTGAGTAGTTCTCTAATGGAATAGGTTTCCTTTAATGTTGAGGCCTGGAATAAAGAACCCAGCAGGAGTTTCAGGTTTTCGCTAATCCTCTGAAGCACTTGACATTACCGGTTGAAGGCAGGAACCCTTCCTTGATACCATGAGCAATCTTTAAAACATTTTCCATTACTTTGCTTCCAGATATACATGTAAAATGTGGAAACAGTAAGTCCCATATACCTGGGTCTTATACACACAAGAGTATATCTAATTACGTTGTCATTACACATTATGTCTAAGGAAGATTTTCTTTTTTTTAATTCATGTCTGCAGTGTTTTCCTCTTAGCAGTGTCATATAACCAGATACCTTATGTAACAGCCAGAACGGCCCCCATGCCAGAGTTTAATATTTCAACTGACTGTGATCATTGCAAACCAGTAATAGTTTTACTAGGTGCCTTATTACTAATAAGACCTATGACACAACTAGAAGAACTTATTTTCCAATGCCTAATTACTTTCTAATATCTATCAAGTGTTAACTGTAGGGCAGAAACATACACTAATTTCAGTTATAATAAATTAAAAAAATATTGATAATGAAATAAGGCGCAATGGAGTGGGAGATGTTAAGCTCACTGCAGGCGAGTTTCCTATCTCCATGTATGACACACAGTTTAACCAGCCAGAGACAAAAGTGTCAGGGCACCAGTAGAGTAGCGATGCAAAACACCAATTTATTTTATCCCCGATCATACATAAAGTGTGTCTGGTCTCTGAGGAAGCAAGTGGCGCTCTCGAAACGATTGTCAGGTCACCTACATCTTATCTGTATCTGTATCTATTATGCTACTCTACTGGTGCCCAAACACTTTTGTCTCTCTGTTGGTTAATTGGATATCTAGCACTCTGGAGGCACAGCGAGTCACCTGCTACCCCTGGGAACTGCCAAGTTTTGCATTTAGTGCCAATCCTTCCTTTTTTCCTTCCTTTTTTTGGGGGAAATGACAGTTTACCAGCTATTTTAGTTGTCTAGTTAAATGGCACTTCGAACTAATCGACTTGAGCACTCCGCTGCAATACTGAACCCAAGGATGCCGCAGCAATAACATCTCTGGACCCTGCAGTTGTCTGTGTCGTACTCTGTACAATGCCATGAAAGATGTTGACACTATATAAATAAAGAATAATAATAATAAAACAGAGAATGAAAAAGCTAGCTACAGTAACTGCATGCCTGGCCAGCTGTGTCGATTGACTTCCTGCAAGCTCCCTGTAATGATCAGTAACAGCTCTAACAGCACAATAGTCAGTACTTTATTTAGAGTGTGATCACACGTGTTTTTGTGCACAGTAACACAGGAGTACTCCTATGTGATAGCCCTTGGCTGTAGGGACTATCACTTAGTAGAGTGGTCGTACAGGCAATATCAGTAACAGATCGGTCAGGAAGCAGTACAAAATCGTCAGGTAAAAGCGGAGTGAGAAAACAGGCCGGAGTAGGTAACAGATCAGATGAGCGAAGGTACAGAATCAGGAGGCAATATCAGAGTCGGGGTTGGGCCAGAATCGAGAGGCAGAGAGCGGAGTCAAAGGTTCAGGCAAAGAGTCATACACAAATAATCAATATACAATGATAATAATTACTATTACAAGTATAATAATTTTCCTAGCTATGTGTGAATCCCCGGGGTCCTTCCGGATCAAACACACTGGGAACTGACTAAGGTCTGAGAGCTTAACCGCAAAGTATCAGCAACAGCAGACAATGAGCTACTGACAGCTCCGGTCTTAAATACAGACAGGTAACCCCGCAGTTCCACCCAGCGCACAACAAACAATCAGGAGCGGTGATCGGTCCGGCAGGTCAGCTGACCCGTCTCCTCAAAGCATAGAGGTCCTGTCTCCTGGCGCGCGCGTGCGCTGCCCTGCTCAAATGTACCCTGGAGAACCTGTCCTGCCTGACGGAAATGACTGAGAAGACGCGGCGAGATCCGCGGTCGTTTCAGACGCTGAAGCGGCGGCCTCACCGCTCCCTGCAGCAGAGGTAATTGCCATACTCCTGACACTCCGAACTCTTTCTGCAATTGTGTTTCTGTACAAACCGACAACTTTGCGTTTGATCAGGACACACCTGCACACACATTTATCATGCACTGCTTCAAAAAGGCACCCTCTTAAAAACCCCCTCGAAGTTCAGGTGATTTCTGCTGTTGCTAAATCATGATGCTGAGTCCCGATGGTGTGCAGAGTGAAGACCGGAGCTACAGAAGCTGTACATGGCAGGGTTGATGCAATCCTTGCTGGAAAGAGGCACAGTGAGTAGCAGATTTCAGAGCGATTCTAGGCATGTTTAGAGAGGTTTTCTAAACATGCCTAGCGTTTTTTTGGGAGCGTTTTTGTGTAGGAGATGTGATATTTTGTTACAGTACAGCTGATCTAGCATTTTTCAGAGCGGTTTGAGCTTCTTCTATACTTTACATTGAGGCAGAAACGCATCTGCAAACTGCAAAAATGCTGCAGGAGCCACATTTGCTAAAAACCTCAAACCGCTGGTGTGCACCATCCCATTCAGATACATTAGCCAAGCGTTTTCACAAGCAGCAGCGTTTTTGAAAATGCTACCAAACCGCTTGGTGTGCACCAGGCCTAATACTGGGGATACCTGGCTACCTTAAAAAACTCCCTGTGCGGCATGCCCGACACTGTGTTGGGCACACCCCTTACAGCTATTTTACTTGTCCAACACAGTGTAGGGCATACTGCATAGGAGGTTAAGAAGAGGGAATAGAAGAATGATAGGAAGGAACATCACAGCAAGCCTGCCTCTTCTTCAATGAAAATTTGACTTAAAGAGACACTGAAGCGAAAAAAAATTATGATATAATGATTTGTATGTGTAGTACAGCTAAGAAATAAAACATTAGGAGCAGAGACATAAGTCTAATATTGTTTTCAGTACAGGAAGAGTTAAGAGAAACTCCAGTTGTTATCTATGCAAAACAGCCATTGAGCTCCACGACTTTCAAAGTGGCAGAGAGCCCTGTCTTCTGAAGCTTGTTATCTCAACTTTCAGTCACTCTATTTTCTTTTTCTCTGCCAGATAACAGGTCAAAAGTTCGCTGGGCTGCTCTGTAAAATCTTTTAAATTGCTGAGTAGTGTATAAACTGCAAATATTAGAGAATGATGCAAGGTTTTAAAAAAACACTATATAACTGAAAATAAAAATATGAGAATATTTTCTTTGCTTCTAATGTTCTAGTAATTATTCATACTACGAAACCAATTCATAATATCATCTTTTTTTTTTTTGCTTCAGTGTCTCTTTAAGCCAAAAGTAAAATTTTTTCAAGAAGTGATTAAGGGAACAGGGGAGAATGAGGACAACACAGAGAGGTATGTGGAACCAGCTTGAACATCCCTCTGTGCTAACCTTAGGTATTTTTACCTTGGGTCAAATAACTTTTAATATTTCCAATGTAATAGAGGGGTTGATTTACGAAAGTCCGGCAAAGTTGCTGTGCGTATGCAGCGCACAGCAATTTTACCAATATTTACGCCAGGTGCCTAACATGTGCTGTCCAAATAGCAATTTACCTAGGTATTGCTTGCGTACATTGCTTTACACAATTTGTGTAACTCATGTTTTTACTGTAACATTTGTAGCATAACCGTAGTATGCTAGCAATGTGTGTACTACCTAGTAGCGCCAGTTGCGCTATTTGTGCAGTACATGTTGTAACACACCTGGCATAAGCATCAATAAAATTGCAATTTGCTACCTGTGCATGGCAACTTTACCAAAATTTAGCGGATCAACACCACTGTGGCTAAGCACTAGCACTTGAGGTAAGGGGTTGATTCTCAGCCTGCACACTAGGTCTGTGGAGTTCTCACGTGTTTGTGTGGCACTCTAGCTCCCTCCCACATCACCCACATATCTATATATCAATATCTATATACAGTGGCGTAGCTAGAGATTATGGGTCCCCATAGCAGAACTTTCATGGGACCCTTAGATGCAGGCTCACAAGCAATACCACCTGCCTCTACCCTATGGATATGAGTTAGTTGGGCAATTTACATTCTCAAGCTATCTGCAGTGCATATAGTCCATGGACACTGAGACAAAGTGAGAGGGAGACAAGAAAGGTAATAGTGGTTACATCAAGTACCACCTGGGCCCCCTCTGCTCCAGGGCCCCATAGCAGCTGCTATGGCTGCTATGGCTATTGACCCCTGTGTCCATGCTTCCAGACCTAATAGTTTGCTGTCTGTGAACCGCATTACATTGTGGGAAATAACAGCTTTTCCAACTGCCAAGCAAGCATCGTCTCCCTGTGTGCATATACTGCAGACAGCGATGGGTGGGAGATGGGCGATTGGGACGTGTCTGTGCGTGCATTGCAGGGGAGGGGGGGGGGGGGAGTTAGCTGCCATGTCCTAGAGCCTGTTTTTTAAGGGGCGGGCCTTTTTACACACACATATATATATATATATATATATATATATATATATATATGTAATGATCAGTGAGGTATCTGATGATCAGAACCAGCTCTATCAGAACAAAAGTCAGTATTTTATTCATTGTGTGATCACACGTGTTTTTGGGTGCACAGTAATACACAGGAGTACTCCTAAGTGATAGTCCTTGGTGGCAGGGGCTATCACAAAATAGAGAGTGGTCGTACAAGCAGAGTCGGTAACAGGACGGTCAGGCAGCGGTACAGAATCGTCAGGCAAAATCGTAGTGAGTATACAGGCCAAGGTCGGCAACCGATCAGATAGGCAAAGGTACAGAATCAAAAGGCTTATTTAGAGTCAGAGTTCAGGCTAAGGTCGGCAACCGATCAGATAGGCAAAGGTACAGAATCAAAAGGCTTATTTAGAGTCAGAGTTCAGGCTAAGGTCGGCAACAGATCAGATTGGCAAAGGTACAGAATCGAGAGGCAGAGAGTAATCAGAGGTTCAGGCAAGAGGTCATACATAATAAATCAATATACAATAATAATAATATATTCCTAAGCTAAATGTGAATCCCCGGGGTCCTGCCAGATCAAACACACACAGATCTGACTAAGGTCTGAGAGCTTTCACTGCAAAGTTTCAGCAACAGCAGACAACGAGCCACTGACAAGACAGGGCTTAAATACAGACAGGCAATTCCAAACTACCCGCCCAGCGAAACCCGGCCAATCAGCAGCGAGAGTCAGTGCACTCCTGTCAGCTGACCGGCAGGTAAGCTGACCCGCCTCCTCAGCGCATAAGGGTCCTGTCTCCTGGGGCGCGCGTGCGCTGCTCTGCTCTGATGCAACCTGGAGAGACCTGTTCTGCCGGAAGGAGATGTCTGTAAGGACGCGGCGAGATCCGCTGTGACGTCAGGCGCGGAAGCAGCAGCAGCACCGTTTCCCGCTGCAAAGGTAACTAGATCACTCCTAACAATATACAGTATATATACACACACCACACACACGCGCACACACACATACACACACAGCTCCCAACTGTCCCCATTTTGGAGGGACAGTCCCTCTTTGGGAACCAGATCCCTCTTTCAAGACTGATGTACAGATATATAGTTTTCCACTGCAGAAATGTGTTTAACTGACTATATTTCTTATTTTCAAATGTTAAAATAAAAATGAAGAAAGAACCAGTGTAGTTTTAATGGTAAACTACATGTTTTGGCTCTGAATTCTTTGTGATATGCATGGCGAGGGGTGTGGCGGGGGCGTGATTAGAGGTGTGGCAGAGGCATGACTTAAAGTCCCCCTTTTTCTTATCTCAAAAAGTTGGGAGGTATGCACAACCACATACACACACGCACACACACGCACACACACACACACACACACGCACACACACACACACACACACACACATACACACAGGCACACACACATACACACACGCACACACACATACACGCAGATACACACGCCTAATGTAGCTTACTGAGCACTCAGGTGACTTTGCACTTATGCAAGTGGAATTGTTTGTGTACAATAGCAAGTGAACATTGTTGCTAAAAAAATCTATAACATTGAGAATTGTGGAATTTAGTAAATTAGGTCCATTGTATTTTGTCTGCGAGTTAATTTTATTATTTATGTATTTATTATTAATTTGAATAGGTCTATTGGATTTTGTGTATGAGTTAATTTTATTATTTCCTGTATTTATACTCACAATCTAATGTCACTAAAAACAACTAAAAACATTCTAAAGCCAGTCTGGGGTTGTCAGAGAGTTTAAAATGGGGACCAATTAAGGCTCTGTGGGCAGCATTGTGTGTGAAATTACATGCAGCCCAGAGGTTACACCAAAATCACTAGTGCACTATCCACAAGACATATGATGTAAATGGTGCCATTGACATGCACTGACATGCTCCGTCAGCTTCCAGGAAAATGTATGTGTTATCGTACGTGATAGTATGAATACTGGAAATGAAGCCTTAGCCACCCCTGTATAGTATTCTCTAAACATTAATTATAAATAGAACTTGACCGTTGCGTACAATATATTAATATAATGAATTGTAACAAGCAAATGAACACTAAAAATATATGTATTAAATCAAGGCTGGGCAAGTCAATGAAAAAAAATTCTATCTAAGAATTACAGACACAACAAAAAATATAATATTTCTTTTTTCTAGAGAGGTAAGTGTATGCATCCCCAACTAGTCTTTATTGCTTCAACTTTTATCCTGTCCCCTGAGCCACCAGTTTTCATATTAAAGTGTACCTGGGATGAATACTGTCCCAGGATTTATACTTACCTACCTGGGGCTTCCTCCAGCCCCCTTCAGGCCGTTTGGTCCCTCGCCATCTCCGCAGGCCGCTCCGGTCCACCACTGGATTGCCAGGTACATTGGTTCAGTCGCTGTTCAACATGCATGCGCCACCCAGGAGCACGACAAGGCAGCACGGGAGAGTGATGGCGGTGCGCACATGGCCATGCATTTGCGATGATGAGCAGCAGAGACAATGTACCGGGCCGTCCAGTGGGGGGACCAGAGTGGACCAGGAGACGGCAAGGGAGGGAACAGCCTGAAGGGGGCTGGGGGGAAGCCCCAGGTAAATATAAATCCTGGGAAAGTATTCATCTCAGGTTTCTCTTAACCACTTAAGGACCGCAGTCTTTTCACCCTTAAGGACCAGAGCCTTTTTTCCATTCAGACCACTGCAGCTTAAATGGTTTATTGCTCAGTCATACAAGCTACCATCTAAATGAATTTTACCTCCTTTTCTTGTCACTAATACAGCTTTCTTTTGGTGCTATTTGATTGGTGCTGCGATTTTTACTTTTTATTCTATTCATCAAAAAAGACATGAATTTTGGCAAAAAAATGATTTTTTTAACTTTCTGTGCTGACATTTTTCAAATAAAGTAAAATTTCTGTATACATGCAGCGCGAAAAATGTGGACAAACATGTTTTTGATTAAAAAAAATCCATTCAGTGTATATTTATTGGTTTGGGTAAAAGTTATAGCGTTTACAAACTATGGTGCAAAAATTGAATTTTCCCATTTTGAATCATCTCTCTCATTTCTGAGCACCTGTCAGGTTTCATGAGGTGCTAGAATTCCAGGATAGTATAAATACCCCCCAAATGACCCCATTTTGGAAAGAAGACACCCCAAAGTATTCACTAAGAGGCATGGTGAGTTCATAGAAGATTTTATCTTTTGTCACAAGTTAGCGGAAAATGACACTTTGTGACAAAAAAAATAAATAAAAAAAAGTTTCCATTTCTGCTATCTGGTGACAAAAAAAAATGAAATCTGCCACGGACTCACCATGCCCCTCTCTGAATACCTTGAAGTGTCTAGTTTCCAAAATGGGGTCATTTGTGGGGTGTGTTTATTGTCCTGGCATTTTGGGGGGTGCTAAATTGTAAGCACCCCTGTAAAGCCTAAAGGTGCTCATAGGACTTTGGGCCCCTTAGCGCACCTAGGCTGCAAAAGAAATGTCACACATGTGGTATCGCCTTACTCAGGAGAAATAGTATAATGTGTTTTGGGGTGTATTTTTACACATACCCATGATGGGTGGGAGAAATATCTCTGTAAATGAGATTTCTTTTGATTTTTTTACACACAATTGTCCATTTACAGAGATATTTCTCCCACCCAGCATGGGTATGTGTAAAAATACACCCCAAAACACATTATACTACTTCTCCTGAGTACGGCGATACCACATGTGTGACACTTTTTTGCACCCTAACTGCGCTAAGGGGCCCAAAGTCCTATGAGTACCTTTAGGATTTCACAGGTCATTTTGAGGCATTTATTTTCTAGACTACTCCTCACGGTTTAGGGCCCCTAAAATGCCAGGACAGTATAGGAACCCTACAAGTGACCCCATTTTAGAAAGAAGACACCCCAAGGTATTCCGTTAGTAGTATGGGGAGTTCATAGAAGATTTCATTTTTTTTTCACAAGTTAGCGGAAATTGATTTTTATTGTTTTTTTCACAAAGTGTCATTTTCCACTAACTTGTGACAAAAAATAAAATCTTCTATGAATTCCCCATACACCTAATTGAATACCTTGGGGTGTCTTTTTTCTAAAATGGGGTCACTTGTGGGGTTCCTATAATGCCCTGGCATTTTAGGGGCCCTAAACCGTGAGGAGTAGTCTAGAAACCAAATGCCTCAAAATGACCTGTGAAATTCTAAAGGTACTCATAGGACGTTGGGCCTCTTAGCGCACCTAGGTTGCAAAAAAGTGTCACACATGTGGTATCGCCGTACTCAGGAGAAGTAGTATAATGTGTTTTGGGGTGTATTTTTACACATACCCATGCTGGGTGGGAGAAATATCTCTGTAAATTAAAATGTTTTGATTTTTTTTACACACAATTGTCCCTTTACAGAGAGATTTCTCCCACCCAGCATGGGTATGTGTAAAAATACACCCCAAAACACATTATACTACTTCTCCTGAGTACGGCGATATCACATGTGTGACACTTTTTTGCAGCCTAGGTGCGCTATGGGGCCCAACGTCCTATTCACAGGTAATTTTGAGGCATTTGGTTTCTAGACTACTCCTCACGGTTTAGGGCCCCTAAAATGCCAGGGCAGTATAGAAACCCCACAAGTGACCCCATTTTAGAAAGAAGACACCCCAAGGTATTCCGTTAGGTGTATGGTGAGTTCATAGAAGATTTTATTTTTTGTCACAAGTTAGTGGAAAATGACACTTTGTGAAAAAAAACAATACAAATCAATTTCCGCTAACTTATGACAAAAAATAAAATCTTCTATGAACTCGTCATACACCTAACGGAATACCTTGGGGTGTCTTCTTTCTAAAATGGGGTCACTTGTGGGGTTCCTATACTGCCCTGGCATTTTAGGGGCCCAAAACCACGAGGAGTAGTCTGGAAACCAAATGCCTCAAAATGACTGTTCAGGGGTATAAGCATCTGCAAATTTTGATGACAGGTGGTCTATGAGGGGCCGAATTTTGTGGAACCGGTCATAAGCAGGGTGGCTTCTTAGATGACAGGTTGTATTGGCACTGAAGTGCAGGAATGTTCTCAAATCATGACCTGGACATGGCAATTAAGTCGTACCAGCAGTGATCAGAAAAAAAATTTCTGTCACTGCGGTGGGGCGGGTGAGGGTTTGGCCGGGTGATCAGAAGCCCGCAGGGGGCATATTAGGGCCTGATCTGATGGGTAGCAGTGACAGGTGGTGACAGGGGGTGACGGGGTGGTTGATAGGTGATCAGTAGGTGATTACAGAGGAGAATATATGCAAGCAATGCACTGGTGAGTTGATCAGAGGGGGTCTGGGGGGCTAATTTAGGGTGTGGGCAGGTGATTGGGTGCCCGCAAGGGGCAGATTAGTGTCTGATCTGATGGGTAGCAGTGACAGGTGGTGACGGGGTGATTGATGGGTGATCAGTGGATGATTAGAGGGGAGAACAGATGTAAACAATGCACTTTCAGAGGTGATCTGAGGGTGGGTCTGCACGCAATCTGAGGGTGTGGGTGGGTGATCAGGTGCCCACAAAAGGCAGGTTAGGGTCTGATCTGATGGGTGGCAGTGACAGGTGGTGACAGGGGGTGATTGATGGGTGATTGACAGGTGATCAGTGGGTGATTATAGGGAAGAATAGATGTATACAGTACACAGGGGGGAGGGTCTAGGGAGGATCTAAGGGTGTGGGGGGGGGGTGTGTTCAGGAGCCCCATGGGGGCAGTTTAGGACCTAATCTAAAAAATAGCGTTGAGATAGTGACAGGGAGTGATTAATGGGTGATTAGGGGGGTGATTGGGTGCAAACAGGTGTCCCAGGGGTGGGCAGGGGGGGTCTGATGGGTGCAGTGGGCGATCAGGGGGCAGGATCAGTGTGCTTGGGTACTTACTAGGAGGGCTGCAACCTGCCCTGGTGGTCCCTTAATCACTGGGACCACCAGGGCAGGAGGCAGCCTGTATAATACGCTTTGTATACATTACAAAGCGTATTATCCGCTTTACATGCGGAAGATCGGGGGTTAACAACCCGCCGCCGCTGCTAATTGGCTGGCGGGTTGACGTCGCGGGTGGGCACATCCAGCGTGCGATCCCCGGCAGCTAGTCCGCAACGAGCCGCCGCCGATCGGCGTATTGCGCGGTCGTTGCGGGCTCCACTTTGCCGCCGCCCCTAGGTAGGGGCGGCCGGCAAGTGGTTAAAATCACAATCCAGTAATATATATATATATATATATATATATATATATATATATATATATATATATATCTATATATATATATATAGATCTATATATATATAGATCTATATATATATAGATCTATATATATATATATATATATAGATCTATTTATATATATAGATCTATATATATATATATAGATCTATATATATATAGATCTATATATATATATATATAGATCTATATATATATATATATATATATAGATCTATATATATATATATAGATCTATATATATATATATAGATCTATATATATATAGATCTATATATATATATATATATATATATATAGATCTACATATATATAGATCTATATATATAGATCTATATATATAGATCTATATATATATATAGATCTATATATATATAGATCTATATATATATATATAGATCTATATATATATATATATATATATATATATATATATATATATATATATATATATAGATCTATATATATATATAGATCTATATATATATAGATCTATATATATAGATCTATATATATATATATATATATATAGATCTATATATAGGTGGTTGGGAATGGGAGGGGATCAAGGGATACATGGGGGGGGGAGAGCTGGAAAAAAAGTTTATTTTTATACTAAAATCGCACAGCCTGTCACGGCTGCAGGCTGTGCGTCTCTCCCTGTCACACAAGATCCACAGTGACAGGGAGAGGGAGGCGGAGAGGGAGGCGGAACGGCAACTATGTTGCCTTTCGGAGGGTGATCGCTGTGATTGGCTCACAGCGATCACACGGCAGGGAGCCAATCAGTGACGGCTCCTGCCGATACCCGGAAGCCTTAGCTGTCATAAGACAGCTAAGTGCAGCCGGTTCGGTGCGCGCGATCGCGGCGGGGAGCGGCGGCGCCGGTGATAGAGATCTACGCCTTGCCAGCCAGGAGCCCATCAAAACAGGGCGTAGATCTCTATCACTGCGGTCCGGAAATGGTTAAAGAGGAACCATAACGGCAGTAGTAGTAGTAGTAGCTGTAAATTATTCAGTATACCCACTTTTACATTAAATATCCTGGTTTCAGCTTCAGAAACACTTGCTATAGCTATATATTGCTGCAGGGCAGTTTCTAGGCTAAATTGCTCCCAGGGCGAGGGTGTTATAACTGCACCCCCCCCAACCCCGTGAGCTTAAAAATGTATTTTGTGATGTGATATTTAGCCCACCAGTATAGGTAGCCAGCTATAGGTGCCCCAGTGTAGGTTAGCCAGCCACAGATTCCTCCAGTATAGTTTAGCCAGCAATAGGTGCCCCACTATAGGTTAGCAAGTCATAGGAGCCCCAGTATAGGTTTGGCAGCCATAGGTGCCCCCAGTATAGGTTAGGCAGCCATTGGTGCCTCCAGTATAGGTTAGCCAGCCATAAGTGCCTCCAGTATAGGTTAGGTAGCCATAGGTGCCTCCAGTATAAGTTAGGCAGCCAACGGTGCCTCTAGTATAGGTTAGGCATCCATAGGTGCCTCCAGTATAGGTTAGCCAGCCATAGGTGACTCCAGTATAGGTTGGGCAGCCAAAGGTGCCTCCAGTATAGGTTAGCCAGCCATAGGTGCCTTAAGTATAGGTAAGCCAGCCATAAGTTCCTTCAGTATAGGTTAGCCAGCCATTGGTGCCTTCAGTATAGGTTAGCCAGCCATAGGTGCCTTCAGTGTTGGTTAGCCAGCCATAAGTGGTGTCCCTCCTTCTCCTTTACCCCCAGGCTGTAAAGAGCAGGAGGGGGGAGCAGCGGCAACACATGGGACTCTGCCACTGGGAAGAGAGACCAGACTCCTCCCTCCCTCTCCTCGGGCCCTCCTCCATGCCCCCCCTGCATTGAACACAAGTGCGCAGTGGAGGAGGTGGGGAGTTAGCAATAACTCACCTGCCGGGCTCCAGGCAATGCTCACTCTTTCTCTTTGAACAACATCACAGGAAGTGTAACTACTACTTCCTACTTCCTGTGAGCGGAAATGTTCAGAGAGAGAGAGCAGCCCGGTGGCACGTGAGCATCGCCTGGAGCCCGGCAGATGAGCTATTGCTAACTCCCCGCCACCCTCGCTGCTGCACTTGTGTTCAATAGAGGGGAGAGCAAGCAGGAGGACACAGGGAGTGGGAGGGAGGAGTCGGATCTCTCTTCCCAGCGGCTGAGTCCCATTTGCTGTTGCTGCTCCCCCCTCCTTAGCTGTGCCCCCCTCTCTCACAGCACCCCGTCCTCTGGTCTGCCCGCAGGTAGAAACGGGACTGTATTGCTGTATATTGGTATGTAGCTCCATACTTTCACAGAGGCTTAGTATAGGCTGTTTATTATGTGACATTCTCTTCCTAGAGCATTCTGGGAGACCAGATATCTTTTGAACTGGCTTTAGAATTTTCAATAAATGAACATTCCGCAGAGATCACCTGCCAGTGCTAAAGATGTTGCTACCTGTAATACATTTCAGAATGTAGATCAGGGAGTGGAAAGATTTTATGATGGGGAAACAATGACTAAATAATTTATAAATAAATATTTCAAGCAAAAAAAAAACATCTTTATTCATTATGTTTGTTTGACTAAAGTTACTCTCTAAAACCAACAGGCTCCATTTAGTTTCCAGGCACAGGAGGTGATGGTAAACTGCTCTGGTAGGAACACAGCAATAAAGCCCCCCAAGAATATCTAAAGTCTAACCTTTCCCCACACAATTTAAAACTAAGGCTACACTAAAAACATAATAAAAGTCCAATATACAGGTTGTTGGCACCCACTTAAAGAGAATATGGGATGAATTAAAAAAAAAAATCATACATAACTGGGGCTCCCTCCAGCCACCTTCGGCCTGATCGCTCCCTCAGCACCGTCCTCTGCCTCCTAGATCCTCCATAAGGGCACCTTGCGCACCCAGCCATGCTCCCGTTGAAGTAATCCTGAGTAGGCACAGAACTCTCCTGACTGCGGGAGTGACACAGGACATCTGCACTGCGCATGCACCGACTGGCCCTGAATGAGCAAAGTTACCGGGAGCCATTACGGAAGATCGCGGAGGACGGTGCTGAGAGGGTGATCAGGCCAAAGGGGGCTGGCGGAAGCCCCGGGTATGTATGATTTTTTTTTTATTTCATCTCTGGTGCATGTTAAGATCATTCTTGTTCAGATCTTATGCTTACATGTCCAGAATCAAACATACTGTATATCTAAATCCATCTGTTTTTGTAAATACATATAGTTTAACATGACCATGTAGTGATACGGATATGGAGTCTGCTATATTTCTTTCCTTTTAAAAAATTCCAGTAGCCTGGTTGTCCTGTTGATCTTTTTAGCTTCAGTAGTATCTGAATCACACACCTGAAACAAGCATGGGGTTAGTATGGTCAGAATTAAGTCAGAGCAGAGCAGAGCATCTGAAATACATACTCATTGGGGGTGTACTGCCTAAAAAATGTTATAGTCACCCCCCCCCCCCCCAAAGCAGGAGATGCGCGCGCAGCCTGCGCACGATCTCCTGCACACTGCAGCCCCAGGACTTGACGCCAATGGCGGTGTGAACTCTGCTTTAAAACATCCCTGAACTCGAACGAAAAACAAGCTATAGCCATATTTGGGGCTTCTTCCAGCACCCCACTGCTGTGGCCACTCTTTAAAAGCCCCAACATGTCGAAGTCACAACCACTGGGCATGCTCTGTCCTGCCCACATGTCTCCTGGACTGTGCTCCCGCTTTAAAGTTGGAGCTTTAAAGACACTGAAGCGGAAAAAAAAATATGATATATTGAATTGGTTGTGTACTATGAATAATTACGAGAAGATTAGCAGCAAAGAAAATATTCTCCTATTTTTATTTTCAGGTATATAGTGTTTTTTCTAACATTGCATCATTCTATAATATGTGCAGATTACACAACACTCAGCATTCAAAATGATTCTTTCAGAGCAGTCTGTGAACTAATGACCTCTCCTCTGGCAGAAAAAAAGAAAATTGTTCTTTAACAGCTGAGATAATAAAAGTCAGAAAACAGCCCTCTCCACGACTTTGAAAGTCGTAGAGCTTAATGGCTTTTTTGCATAGAGATAACAACTGGAGTTTCTTAACTCTTCCTGTACTGGAAACAATTAGACTGATGTATCTGATCTTAATGTTTTATTTCTTAGCTGAACTACACATACAAATCATAATATCATAATTTTTTTTTCGCTTTAGTGTCTCTTTAAAAGAAGGGTCGTGGCAGCATTAACCGCTTCCGAACCAGCACGGTTGAAACCTGGGGTGCCTCTTAGTCTAATAGCAATCAGTGAGTGACGGCTGGGGTGGGAGGGATGGGGGAGCACACTTTGGTGTCTCAGCCTTGGGTGCTGGAGGACCTTGTCTGCTCTGGTTAGATGGAATATTTAGATTTGTGCCTTGAGATAGTCTTTAATCATTTTTATCAAATCAAAGGATCGTGTGTATTTTCATATATTACAGGAAAGATGGCGGTTTCGCCGTCTAACAGCCTCCATAGTATTACTAGTATTAATTAGTTTGGCCTGGACTTAAGATGTACACACACACACAAAGATTATTCCCTGCAGGGATTGTGTTCTCAATTCCTCAGGCAACAGTTTGGGGCCGAGCACCACACAGAGTACAGTCTCCCAACATATTCTGTTGCTACAAAGAGGGAAGAAAGGATGAAGGTGCGGCACACAACAGAGGGGCTTTTGGTGGGAGGGGTATGGAGGAGAACAATGCACTTGGCCGAGACAATCTGGATCTCTCATGCTGGGAATACACCATGCATTTTTACAGCAGATAGATGGTTCGATAGATAATTTCCGACATGTCCGATCTCACGTTCCATCATCTTACCTCTCGATTTCTCATAGAAGAGAATGGAAAAAGATAAGAAAAACGGGCAGAAGATAAGAGTGGAGAATAGAGCAGCAAAATTGATCGAGTGGAGAATCGAGCGGAAAAAACGTATGGTGTATTCCCAGCATCAGGGAAGCATGGGGAGGCTGTACAAATACTAGATTCTCAGCAGTAACAGCTCTGACCTGCTACCTTGGCTGAATACACTGTAGTATGTGTTCTACCTTTAAAGGACTTAAACAACCATTATTTTTTTAACCAAAAGTAAAGTTTATTACATATTACAATACAGTGCATTTAGTGAGCTTTGCAAAAGAGATATGACTTTAAATTGCCATGCAACCAAGACTAGTATCCTAAGGAGAATATTTGTATGCAGTAATATGACATTCCTTACTAAAGCTATAAAATATGCATAGCAAAACATCAGATGAGTGTATTAATAATACAGACCTAATATCAATATATCATCAGGAAGGTAATTAAGGAGTAACAGTATGCTAACACCAGAGTGGAATGGCTCAGTAGTAGTCTTGTGTTTACAATATAGAGCATAAAAGCCAGGCTATGCATACATTACTTAATATTAATGATAAACCCATCTGTCCCATGGCTTATGGAATTTAGGAATGAATTCACTACGAGTATAACCCATCTAAGGGAGTGATCTGTCAATTTGTCTTTTCCAGTTTGGGGAAGTTGGGGTATCAGAGGAGATCCATTTCAGAGCTATTTCTTGCCTGGCACAGAAGAGTCTTGCGGTTATAAATGTTTTCATACATTTCTGAATAGACTTTTCTGTTAGCATATTAAGGATACAAATTTTAGCATCCATTTCAATTGGGTAACCCATTTGTTCTGTAGAAATGTAACAATCTGTGACCAGAACTGAGCTATAGGGAGGCATTCCTACAAGAGATGATAAATAGTGAGATCTGAGTGAGTGCCACATTTTGGACATCAGGAGGGGCAGATTTTTTAAGTTTCCAGATTCTGCTGGGAGTCATGTAAGCTAAGTGTACGACATATAGTTGCATGAGTTGATGCCGCAGGTTAGGGGGAATCATTTGTAAGAGTAAAGAAGTGTGTACCTCAATATTTAGTCTTCAAATTGAACTGCAATCACTTGCCTTAGTGTGTACAATATGGTCCTGTCGTTGTCCAGTTGGGGCGCAGGGTGAGCGATAGCTGAAACTCCAGGGTCATGTAAAAAACTATTCCACCTCCGAATTGTACTAACTCAGGGGCGACACATAATTCTGGGTTTGGCTATTGCTGCACCTGAATTTCAGAGATTTGGGGAGAAATCTCCCTGCACCTCTATAGACTGTATGACATTACCATCTAAAGCAGGTTGAGAGTGCATGCCCAGATCACTTTTCTCGTGCTTTAGTTGCTAATATTCGATTATTATAATCAAATCAGATGAAATTCAGTGCCGCCAAGTGCATGCCCGATCGACACTGCAACCAATTTCAGGCCACAATTAGTCACATTAATCAGTTGGACATGCTGCGAGATGTAGTGCTGACTTGCTTGATCGGATGTGCGACGGTAACGGCGAGTGATATCTGGATGAGCAACACATGCAACAAAACCCCCAACGTGCAATGTGCACTATACATTGTCCGTGTCCGGTGCTTGTCTGCCCGCTGCTCCAGGCACTGTCTTTCCCATACACATGCCACGTGTGGTTGCTGGAGTAACGTCGGAGCATGTATATGGACGAAGGACGCAGCCTGGAGCAGTGGCAGACACGAACAGGTAATGCATAGTGCACTGGGCATCGGGGGGAGGGGGGGCACATTGCACATTAACAGCATTGGGCCGGGGAGGCGGCAGATAGAGCATCACATGGCCGATTCTGGATCAATTTCAGCATGACATTGATCGGGAATCCGCCTGTGGTGTATGGGCAGCCAACAGATCTCTTGCTGAACAGATTCGATTAGAGAGAGATTTGTCTCTTGGTCACATCTGCCTATCATTACTAGATGTATGGATACCTTAACTCAGGGAGGGAGGGAGATTGGGGTTTTGCCACAGTGGGGTGTTGCATTCAAATTTATACGATTTCATATACTTCCACGCTTTGGCTGCTTGACCAAGAATAGTTTCCTCAGACAAAACTAGTAGGGCTGATCCTGGAAGTGGCTGTGTGTGGACTAAAGCTTGGTGATAGGACAACGTGAGGGGAGCTGTGCGCGTGGCAGCCCCGATCAGCTAGACAAGATGCCTGGGGGGGATTCTGCTAAGCCAGCCGTGGCCACTGAGATGGGGAAAGGCCGTATAAATACTCTATGCCTGGGTTTTCCTGCGATCTATGTGAGTGAGTGCAATACGTTTTGTATATATTAACGTTTTAGCGGAGTTACACTATGGGAGATTTTTTTATTTGAGGTTATATGTGAAGGAAGAAGTGATATCTAATAGTGAGCGGTTGTATGATATGGGATATCTGCAGAGAGCCATTGTGAAGAGGATAATCGGTATTTGAAGGAGATTTGGTCGTGAGAGGTCGGGGTGACCTGGTAATATCCCCAAGGTGAGTGAAGACCCTGGTGGTCTCATATATTTGGTGAGTGTCACCATATCGGGTGTGGTGGAGGTGATTACAATTGTTTATCAAGATAGTGCAACGTGAGAGTGTCACTTGGACTGAGAGGAACATCTTTGGACAATTGTATTTGAGCAGGGGGCGCATCTCATTGTCTGCAGCTTTAGATAGAGAGAGGGAGTTTGAGCGCACTGATATAGTTCCTTTTGCATTAATTTACCTGGGTCCAGCATCAATACACTTCCTATATCTACAGTATATATTGCTGTATATTGGTATGTAACTCTGCCCTGCCAGTGATGCTTAGCCTAGGCTATGATGTCACATAGCATTCTGCCCCAGAGCCCTCTGGGAGACCAGGTGTTGTTTCTGCTCACTTTACAACAATTAATCATTCTACAGCAGGGGTCTCAAACTCAATTTACCTGGGGGCCGCAGGAGGCAAAGTCAGGATGAGGCTGGGCCGCATAAGGGATTTCACGTGTCCCCGCCGCAAAACGAGGGCTGCAGAGCCCCCAAATCGCACCGGGGGGCAATCCGCCGGCATTTCCTGGAAGGGGCAGAGCTTTCAGCTTCAGCTCTGCCCCTCCTGACGTCAATCGCGGCGGATCGCCGCCTCTGCCCGCCCCTCTCACTCTTCCTTCACAGAGAGGGGCGGGGAGAGGCGGCGATCCATTCAGCGATTGACGTCAGGAGGGGCAGAGCTACAGCTGGAAGCTCTGCCCCTCAGCGCAGTCGTGGATGTTTGCGCGGGGGATTTGGGGGGTCTGCAGCCCTTGTTTAGCGGCGGGGATGCGGCGGATTACTTGGGAGCGCTGAAGCGAAATATAAGGTAAAATGGGCAAAAATAGTTTGCTTCCGTGTCTCTTTTGCTTTTGCCGGCAGGCAGGGCCGGTTTAAGCAACAATGGGGCCCCAGAGCAAAATAAACCTGCCCTCCCCTACCCAACAGATACCATGGAACAAAAATCGGAATTAAGGGACCTTTTTTGCAGCTGGTATAGTCAGGGTGTGAAGCCCCAATCGGTCGGAGCTCCACATTCTGGCTACCCCAGCCTGCATGGGGGACAAGGGGTTAAAAAGTTTCAGGAGGGGGGACCCCACAATTTTATTTTTTTTAAAAAAATTCCCACACTCTAAACAAAAAATAAATAAATGGGAAAATAGGAAAAAATGCCAGGAATCTTCATACAGCCATATTGCGGCTGTATAGCGATCCCTGGCCAAAGCGCTGCGGCTGGACCCCCTGGAAACCCTGTCTGGAAATGTATTGCTCTTTCTTTTGATACATGTAAAATTACACTACCGTTAGGTTTGCTACTAAAAGTGACATTTACCGCATTTAAAAGTATACTATTTTCCTTCGAAACTTTAAAATCGATTTTCTCAAAAACTATAAGGTCTTTTTGAAAAATTGTTTTTTCCTCTTATTCCTAATGATCTCCTTAACATATCCTGCAAATTTAGGGTTTCTAGCATTTAAGGTGGATTTGCTATTAACCATTAAAGTCGGCGGGTTTTTAAATGTGTATTTTTTTCCTTTGCAACTTTAAAATCGATTTTCTCAAAAACTATAAGGCCGATTTGAAAAATTTTTTTTTCCTCTTGTAGCCACTGGGGGCCCCTACAAGCTCTGGGGCCCTGGGGCCACAAAATATTGTATCGCGGGCCGCAAATGGCCCGCGGGCCGCGAGTTTGAGACCCCTGTTCTACAGTGATGCACCTTGCCAGCAGTAAAGATGCCAATATCTGTTATAAATTTAAGAATGTAAATCAGGGTGAGGAAAGATTTTGACAATGGGCAAACACTGAATAAATAATTTCTGAAGTAATATTGTAAAATAAAGAATCAGTTTATTTTATTAAGTTACATTCTGTTAAATTCCTTTTAAGTGTTATGATACAAGGGATTAGTAGCAAAATCCAACTTGTGTTTTTTATCTACAGTAGCACTTTTTTGTTGAACTTATTATTGATGAACACTAAGAAATCTTTTTTTAGATTTATTTTATTTTTTTCCCATGTAGAATGCATATAAAATAACATAAATTGGAATAAAAAATGACCCCCAAAGAAAGTCACGTTTGTCCTGAAAAGGCACCAGAAACAGGAGGTGATGCAAATGTCTTCAGTGGTAACACAGGGAGCAGTAAAAAGCTGATAAGGGTCTCCAGCTGTTGTTTTGTTCAAAACTAAAATAAAACAGCAATATTCATAGTTAGGCTTCAATATCACACAGGAATGCCAATAAACATTCAATACATATGCAACAAACTGACAATATTATTGGAGCAACTTTTTTTTCACTTAGTTAAATAATATATTTTGGGACCCTAAACTGTGAGTGGCATTGTGGATTTGGGAGATGAAATCCTAACCTCTGGTAGCTAAAATTACTCAGCTAATTATGGATTATACAAAGTTATTTGAAACCTGGAAACTTGAATATGACCTGGGTCAGCAGTGACCTAAGCATTTCAGTGATTCCCCTCTGTTGAGTGACTAATCTACTGATCTGAACTGCAGTGCGTACCGGACAGGGGCAGCTTATGTCTGAATGATCACAAATCCAAACTCATCACATTCTGTTCCAATGTAACGCCTGGAGGTCTATTAGTTTGACGATTCAGTAAACACATCTGCAGGCTTGAATATAAGACAAATGACCAGGGGTTTACTTTGGAAACATTCATTCACCAGCTCATGCAAAATGCTATTTAGATGAGGTTACTCATTACTTATGCACCAGTGCATCCATCACAAAATATGGAACAAGTGCTTGTAGCATGGAATAATTCACATTGCATAGCTCACTTAAAAAGGGAACTCAATTTTTTGTAGTGTTTTAGGTAGAAAATATTTTATAGAAAATATTTTATAAAAATGTGGTTTACCTTAGAGTTTCATTTGTACCTATGGGCAATGGTATACAATGGCTAGGCCTTAAAGCAGGGCTGCCCAATAGGTCGATCGCGATCTACCGCTAGATTGCCACCGCCTGCTGAGTAGATCGCGGCCGCTTCCTGTCACATCCTTCTGCCGCTCACCCGCGGCTGTCAGAATCTGCTACCATAGCAGCATCAGAGGGGAGAGGCATGGCTGAAGGTGAGGCGCGGCTAAAGGGGAGAGCCCCGAAGGAAGTATGAAAGGGAAGTGCTTACTGTGCTTCTCCCCTGCTCCCCGCCCACCCTTTACCCCGCGTTCATCCAGCTCTCTCTCTCACTATCAGGTGTCTGTGGCTGTGAACGCCAGGCTGTAGATACAGGAGAGTGCTTTTTGGCCAGTCCAGGACGCTTGTCATCCACCTCTCCACTGTAAGGTAAAAGAGATGTCACTCAGTGACATCTGCTTGGGAAGATAACCTCTGCCCTCAACCAGGATTGGATGACAGTACGTGTGACATAATGCAGAGCCCAGACAGCCAGGCAGGGCTGCATGTCATACATACAGCCGAAGTGAACATAAGTAAATTGTCAAAGTAATGCTGTTGTGCAAACTATAATGTAGTTTACTCTGGTGTTCCTAAAACTTTTGATTTATTGCAAGTTGAGTATAATGTGTGACTGCCTATGTGTGCTAAGATTGGTGGGGGGGGGGGGGATTCGTGACACTGTGTGGGTGGAGAAGGACTGGTAGACCTCGTGGACTCAGCGATTTTTAAAGTAGCTCGCGAGCCGAAAAAGTGTGGGCACCCCTGCCTTAAAGGGAATGTATAGTGGTGGTGGGGGGGGGGGGGGGGGTTACATTTTTTGTATTTTACATATATATATATGTGTGTGTGTGTGTGTGTGTGTGTGTGTGTGTACCTGCTGGATTGCCTAAGGAATGTTTACAAGTTCAAGATTCAAGAAAGACCTCATTTTACTGCAGTGCAGCAAATATATGATTGCACAGGCAACAATATGGCTCACATTTCAAGCTCCAAGTCTTAGGACTTTGCTCTGGCCATGTTAGAGACTTGTTTACTACAAAAGTGAAGCAACACTCTCTTCTGCTCATGAGGCATTAGCAGTTTGAAGTCCAAATGAGTCATTATAAAATTTAAGTTTTATTTGTAATTTTGTCTCTAATTTAAAACATGGCTTTACATTTTTTTTTTTTTTTTCATCATAATAATTTTATAGAATTTTTTTAAAATCTCTGAGTGAACAGTCATTAGAAAAGATAAATGCTACATAATCTGAATGGCATGTAATGATACATAACAACAGTAATAACAAAAAACATCAAATTAGGAATAACCCAGAATAGATTGTAGCAAGCAACCTAAACGTCATGCCAATTTGCATGGCCACTTAGGGCTGGCATCATAGAATTCAGGTAAAAATTAGATGCTATCGATAGCATGAAAGTTTATGGGAAATTGTAAAAGCTTAGAAAAAACTTCAGATTTAAACACTCTCTGTAGCCTAACGGCTACAACAACAGAAACAAACTAAGCCATACTAACACTGGCCAACTAGTAAAATATATGAATTATCCCATGAAGATTTGAAGGAGCAATCTTAGTACTTATATTACAACTAGGAATCAGGGAGAGCATAAACAGATTTGAGGTCTGATGTTCTACTTCAAAGTTTTTGTTCTAGAGAGACGTTTCAATTGACAACACTCTGGCTACTGAGAGGTGATTAGCATCTTTCCATTTTGAAAAAATCAAAGATTGGGAAGTTAACAAGATATGGCATATCTATGGTTGTGTATGTTTAGCTAAACTGTTTAGGCCAACAAGGAGTAAAGCAAATGGGCAAGAAAACTTCTTTAATCAGGTCCTCAGTTTGTGACTAAAAGTGTAGGATTAGTGGCTACATTACAGGGCCGGCCTTAGGTTCCACAGTGCTCTGAGCGAAACCTGATTTTGGTGCCCCCCCCCCCCCCGCCCTCATCCTCTTCGTGCATGCGCGCACACACACGCACATATGCAATTCCCCTTTTCTCCTGAGTTACCTCCTAGGACAGGGGATCCCAACCTTTCTGAAGTCGTGACACATCACGCTATAGGCTCTGATATCCATGACACATCACATATGTATAATAGAAAAATACTAATAATAACCATGAAATGGATGGAAAGAGTGCATTATCCTGAATTCACTTAAAATTAAGGTAAGAACCTTTCAGGAATATTAATAAAAACAATCAGTGGGACAATTTGGAATGATAGCACAGCACTGACAATTTGCACTGCGCGTTATAGCTGCAGTGCGCCCCCCCCCCAAAAAAAAACGCCCTCAGACTCATTATAAGTAGGTAGGTAGCCAGGTATAGGTTCCCTTCAGACAGCGCATGTTCTGGCGACAGCGGCGAGAGATCATTCACATTTTCCTCACCTTTCAGCGCTGACGCCATTCTTCTCTCCCCATTTCCGCTCCATCTGTAGTTAGAGCAGGGCTACAAGAAAATTGCTGCCGATGTCCGTATTTGTGGACATCGGTGACCATTTTCTTGTAGCCCTGCTCTAATTACAGATGGAGTGCAGCTGTGGAGGCGGGGAGAGACAGAGCAGGGTGTTGACGCTGCGTGAGGGGCGACACTGTGCTTTGTATGTGCAACCTTGGAAGCTGGCGCCCTGAGCGACCGCTCCGGGTCAAAGGCTGGCTATGCCTTCATAAGTATTACTATGCCAACACAGTGGAGATACGCTGGGGAGAAAGGAGGAGATCTTATGAGGAGTGTAATGCCATTTAAAAAGGCGCTTACGAGCTGTTTCCCAGTGGGAATTACATCTGGAATATTTCAGGAGTAGTACATTGGCAATTTTTAACTACTCCAAGGATATAGAAGTGTGCAGGTCACGGGACCGAGTGAGGGCATATTTCAATAATGGAGAAGTGAAGGTACTTGTTAACATCCCATACCATACAGATATGCCACCAGAGTAACTTCCCAAAATATTTAGCATCGTCAAAATACTAGAAGGAAGCTGTGGAAGTACAATGTGTCTAGTATTGAATAGAGTATGAATTCAAGGATATGTGAAAAGTTGGGACTGAGGAAGGTTACATTCAGTTTGTAGAGCTGAAAAGGATTTAAGTATTTGGCCAATGTAAACGTCATTAAGAGAGGTAATGGTTGCCATTCTGATAAATTGAGGTTAGGTACATTTTAAAAAATGTTAACACTAAAACAAAAAAAGCCATGACAAAGATATACTATATATATATATGTGTCTGCTTTCTTGAGGTCATGCCGCAGCATCTCAATCGGGTTGAGGTCAGGACTCTGACTGGGCCACTCCAGAAGGCATATTTTCTTCTGTTTAAGTCATTCTGTTGTTGATTTACTTCTATGCTTTGGGTCGTTGTCCTGTTGCAACATCCATTTTCTGCTGAGCTTGAGCTGGTGGACAGATGGCCTTAAGTTCTCCTGCAAAATGTCTTGATAAATTTTTCCTTCAATGATAGCAATCCGTCCAGGCCCCGATGCAGCAAAACAGCCCTAAACCATGATGCCCCCCACCATTATACTTTACAGTTGGGTTGAGGATTTTTTCATATAATTTAGGAAAAATGAACATTCCAATCTTATATTCCAACAACAATATACTATGCTCCAATCCTTCTTTTTCAATTTATGCAAAACAAAACAACCCATCCCCATACTCTTCCTCCCAAATCCACAGACAGAATCTTCATCATATCAATATCTCATTATAACATAAATTCCAAAACTCCATAAAATTCATACATTTAAATCCTTCCTATAATTTCCTCTTATATTTTCCAGAGAACTCCTCCTCCTACATCCCCATCATTCCCCATATTCCCTTGTATCCTGAAACTCACTCCATTTCCCCCACTTTATATTAAGCCCCTCTATCTTGCTGTAATGCAATTTGATTCTCCAACCCCTTCACCATATTGACTCTATTCATTCCTTAAGGGATAGAGAACTCTGGCATCTCCATTTAACCAGAATCAGACTCTTAGCTGCAATCAATAATTGGGGTACCAAAGATCTCTTATAACTACCAATAGATGCACATGTTCCATTCAACAACACTTTCACAACATCCAAATCACCTTCTTCTTCACACAATTTCCCTATACAATCCAACACACCTTTCCAAAACCCCGAAATAACCGGACACTCCCATACCAAATGCAACAGTGAACCTTTTGTCCCACAACCTCTCCAACATCTATCACTGATTCCCTGGAACATTACAGCTAACTTATCAGGTGTCCTATACCACCTGGATAACAACTTAAAATGTATTTCCTTTATTCTAGAACTTACAGACATAGCATGAGCTAGAATGCAGATCTTCCTGTTCTGACTACTCCTCCCATCTATCCAAATAACCAGGAAAATTCCCATCTCCCATCTGATTCATCTCTCTATACAGGAACGATACTAGATGTACAGGAGGAGCCTCCAAAACAGATAACTTTTCAAACTGAGTTAATTCAGCCCTACAATAAAGATTCTCTCCTTCCCCGCCAAAAAATGCTTCAACTGTGCATGTCTCCAAAAATCAAATGGCAACTGCTCAAATTCCTCCCGCAACTCATTTAAAGATTTAATTTCCCCATTCTTCAAAATATCCCTCAAAACTACCCCTCCTCCTTACCCCCATAATCGCAAAAAACTTTTCTCCTTACCTGGCAGAAAAAAAGAGAAACCCTCCAATGGTGACAAAAGAGAAATCCCCCCCAGACCAACCCCATTTTTTATTAATTCCATCCCAAACCTTCATTATATTTTTAATCCAAAAGGGAATTAATTTT
The DNA here is from genome assembly GCF_040937935.1 of Hyperolius riggenbachi. Classification (NCBI taxonomy): domain Eukaryota; kingdom Metazoa; phylum Chordata; class Amphibia; order Anura; family Hyperoliidae; genus Hyperolius; species Hyperolius riggenbachi. The sequence continues at coordinate 320,800,912 of NC_090648.1, forward strand.
GGCAGCTCTCTAGACAACCCCGGAAGCCAAAAAACCTTTGCCAAATCAAACCCAACCAATTTATTTTCAATATTAACCGAACTTTTCACACCTTCCCCATACGTCCAATCAAAGAGTCTGACCAGAACACATGCATTATAATACATTTTCAGATTAGGAAGCCCTAAACCCCTCTCTTTCTTTAGGACAGACCAAAATTCCATATGCTAATCTTGAAGACTTCCCCTGCCATACAAATCGTATAAAAAATGATTTTAAGGACCTGAAAAAAACTGCAGACACACAGATCGGAACCATAGACATACAGAAAACCAACCTAGGTAATACATTCATCTTAATAATGTCTATACAACCAAACCATGAAAACCTCTTCCCACCCCACCCCTCCAGATCTTTTTTAATTGAATTGAGTAATGGGACATAATTAAAACCATACAATTTTGTCAAATCACTAGGTAACATTATACCCACAAAGGAACGAAAAATGACTCTTTACTAAATTCAAAACCACTGGGGCCAATGACAAATTAAGCGCCTCGGATTTAGATACATTAATCTTAAAATTTGAAAAAATCCCGTACTTCTCAATTTCCTTAATCAGGTTAGGCAGTGACACCAGTGGCTCAGAAATATAAAATAAAATATCATTGGCAAAAGCCGACATTTTATGCATTTCTTCTCCATGGATATCCATAGATTTCCTAACCATACACAAAAAACCTCTAACGTCAAAATAAAAATAATGGGAGACAATGGGAGAAGGCATCCGACAGGGCACCATTCGCTCTCACCCTCGCTGTTGGATTAGAATACAATGCACCAACCAAACTCAACAGATTGGCCCATATGCAATTCACTTCTTCTCCATAGTTTTCTCCCAGGTGATATTTTTAGACTTGTCAATAAAATGTCTTTTAAGCCATCAGAAAGCAAGAAAAGGCTCAAAATAATTTTGATAGTACTTATTCACCTACTTTTTGGTACTTTCTTTCTTGAAAAGTGCTGGAAAGATGAAAAATTATCTCCTAGGAGAAAACTCAAGTGAAAAAGAGAATTGCATATGGCCCATTATCTCCAAACCCCACATATCTTAAAGTTGACATAATAAAATCCCAATTTACCCTGTCGAATGCCTTCTCCGCGTCCATCGACAGAGCCATCATTGGGATCCCCCTCACTAGTGATAATGCCATTGCTCTTGCCACATTATCCCTCCCTTCCCTCCCAGGCACAAACCCCACCTGATCCCTTTTAATAACTGAACTTAACCATGGTTTAATTCTTTCCACTAATATTTTTGCAAAAACCTTTATGTCCAGATTTAACAATGAAATGGGCCTGTAACTTTGACATAAGGCCGGATCTTTTCCACTTTTATGGATAACTTTCCACTTTTATTTGCATGTTCAAACCATTTAGCAGAAAAAATTCTATTCCTTTCCCTTAATCTGCTTTCCAATAACTCGGATAATTTGTTCCTTGCCCCATTTAATTTTCCCAGAGCTTCCTGATCCAATGAGCCCTTATGTTCCAACTCCAACACGCTAATTTCTAATAATAAAGGCACAATTTTCTCTTTATACTCTCTCTTTTTTTTGGCTCCCAGAGAAATAAAAATCCCTCTTATCACAGCCTTATGAGCTAGCCATATTATGCCCCTGTCCATGCCCTCCACTTCATTTATATCAAAATCTTCAACCGATGTATTTTTAATCTTATGATCTCTAATTTCAACATCATCTAGAAGATTGCAATTGAGTCTCCAATGCCAACTATGTCTATTCCTCACCATTACATCCAAATCAAACCAAACTGGTGCGTGATCCGAGATGGTAATATTTCCTATATAGGCCCCTTTAATTCTATCCAAAAAATATTGGTCCTAGTACACACTTTATGAACCCCCGAAAAAAAAGAATAATCCTTCACAGGAGGAAAAAATACTCTCCACACATCTGTTAGATGCAAAATTTCTAAGGACCTGTTATTGATTTGTTGGCAACCGCTGAAAAAGCCCTCGTACCCGACGATACATCCATTTTAGGATCAGAGACCCAATTGCAGTCCCCACCAAAAACCAAACACCCCTCCCTAAAACCCCCAATTGTTCAAAAAACGATCTAAAAAAGGTAGCCAGTGCTCCATTAGGTGCATAAATATTCACAAATGTACAAATTTCACCCATTAAATCACCCATTAGAAAAATATACCTACCCTGCTCATCACACTTCTTATCTAAAAAAACAAAAGGACAGCTCTTTCCCACTGCAATCGCAACTCCCTTTGCTTTTTTAATTGGGGAATTAGAAAAATACCATTTGTCGAAAATAGACAGGGGCATCCTCGGCATCTTATCTCCCCAAAAATGGGTTGCCTGTAAAAAAAAGTATCTGAGGCTTAATTCTATACAACTCCATCCACAGTTTACCTCACTTAACAGGAGACCGAATCCTTTCACATTATAGGAAAGAATTCTTAAACTATCAACTTCTTGAGACATCTACCCCACCCTCCACTATCTTCCTTAAGGAAATCAGAAGGAGAAAAAAACAAAACAAAAAAATAAACTAAAATTGCACCAAAAAATATAAAATAAACCAAAAAAAACCCCAATTATCCCCTCCGGATACCCCCCCTCAGAGAATCCCATTCTCCCAGTCTCCCAAACCATAGAGACACTCCCAAAAGAGATTCGAGAAGACTCAGCATCCACCCTCCCATCACCTCCCCCTCACCAGTTTCATCTCCAAACACAATCATATTAATCAACTAATATTCATTTATATACCATCATTATTACAGAAAAAGGAAACCTTATTTTTTTCTTCTGCCACTTATCCTGTTGTGAGAAAGAAACATTAAGATCAGAACATATCCAATCTTCAAAGTCCACCAGAGGAATCTTAAGAGAATCTGTACTCTAATATTCTTACACTAAAAAGCATACCATTCTATTCCTTATTTTCTCCTGTGCCCCTCTGTGCTGTTTCTGTCACTCTCTGCTGCAATCCTGGCTTGTAATTAACAGTTTTAGGCAGTGTTTACAAACAAACTAACCAGCTTGTGATGGGCTCACATAAACAGAGTGTGTGAGTCATACAGAGTGTGCAGGGGGCCTGTAGAAGGTGTGTATCGCTTCTATCCAATCACAAGCAGCCCTGCACATTCCACACATTCAAGCCTTAGCCCGACAGACACAACAGAGGAAAGGAGATAAGATTTATTACAGAGACAGTGCAATTAGGAAAGGCTGCAGTAAGCCAGAGCACATTAGAACATGCATAGGAACTTATAGGATAGAAGAACTAAGGCTGAAAATTTTGTTACATAGTATCTTTAAAGTCTCGCAAAACTTTTTTAAATCATCTTTTGACCTCAAAATTGCAGACTTCCTGTTCAAATCTGCACTCAAACTAAACGGGAAATCCCACTTATATTTAGCTCCTGTTTCCTTTAACTCTTCCAATAAAGGCTTCACTGTCCTTCTAATCGATAAAGTTCTCCACGAGAGATACGGGTACAGATCAATTACACTCTCATCCAATTTGATTGAACCAATTTCTCTGGCTTTAAACATAATCTCCTCCCTATCAGCAAAGCGCAAGAGCCTACATATCACATCTTTTGGTTTCTTATGATCAGTTTTCTTAGGCCCCAGAGATCGATGCACCCTTTCAATCTCAATTGGCCTATCATTTTTCAAAAGAGTATTAAAGATCTTTAGAACAGTCCCCTTTAAATCTGTTGCAGCAACATTTTCAGAAAGCCATTTTATTCTAATATTTTGTCTACGATTTCGATTTTCATAATCATCCAATTGGGATACCAGTTCATCAAATTTCGTATTATGCAAATTAACTTTAGACGATAAATTGGATACAGTCTGTTCCACCTTCTCCACCTTCTCCTTCCACTCTATGACCAATATTAATAACTTCATTTTTAATATCCATCATTTTCTTATGAAACGACTTTTCCAAATGCTCAATCAAGCCCTCCATGTCAGACAAAGTTGGCAAAGATCTCACCCGTTCCTGCCAGTCCTCTTCCACCTTTTCCTCCAGCTCAGCTCCTGCTAAAGTTTTCCTTTTTCTTGCAGGGCCTTTAACCGATACACATTAGTTCCCCGAATAACCAGCAGCATCAGGGTCCTCAGCAGAGGTCTCCTCTATTTCTTCACTGCATTCAGCCGGCTCTTTACCTCTCACCTCCATGAACCCACGAATATCCGCCGTCTGCGAACTGTTGCCACTTTTCCCTTTATTCTTTCCACGAGTCATTTCCAGGAATATCTTCTGGCCAATCGCACCAGCACCCTCCTGGACAATTCCCAGATCACCTTTCCTCCACCTCCTTCCACCAGTGATGCAGGCACCCACAAGCTCTCTGGCCAATCGCACCAGTATACTTCAGAACCCAGCATCCCGCAGTGACCTCTCTCTCTCCTCCGTTCTCAAGAGTCGGCAATCCCCTTTCCGTGATCCGGCTCACCAGACACTTTTCAACAAGCCTTCCAGCTCATAGATCAAAGGAACCGCCGCCACATCACACGCGGAGGCTCCGCTTCAACTTCCTGGTGAGGGGTCGGGTCAGAGTGTGCTTCTCAGCGCGTCAGCACGCCACCTCCGCCCCAGGATGAGGTTTTGATGTTGGTGTGCTTTGCCTCTTTTTCTCCTTAATTAGTATTGTGTGTTTCTTCGAAACAACTCAACTTTTGTTTCATCTGTCCACAGAATATTTTGCCAGTACTGCTGTGGAACATCCAGATACTCTTTTGCAAACTTTAAACATGCAGCAATGCTTTTTTTGGACAGCGGTGGCTTCCTCTGTGGTATCCTCCTATGAACTCTATTCTTGTTTAGTGTTTTACGTATCATAGTTTTGCTAACAAGGATGTTAGCATATTCCAGAGACTCTTGTAAGTCTTTAGCTGACACTCTAGGATTCTTCTTTACCTCATTGAACATTCTGGGCTGTGCTTTTGCAGTCATCTTTACAGGATGGCCACTGCTAGGGAGAGAGAGGAGAGCGCACTCAGAAGGGTAGCAGTTGTCCCTGGCAAGCCTGCCGGGGAATGATCTCACCTTTAGGACTGACTGACTAGCCCATATGGGTCTGTCGGCAGTCTAGCGTTGTCCCTCTTTATGCCGGGGACGCAGGCAGCAGTGGTGCTTTCAAACAGGATCGGTCACATCAGCTGATCTCCATAGATGGCCGCTCATTGGGTCTTGCTGGATGTAGTGCCTGGAGGCTATGTGTGCAAGTTTGTTAGCTGCACTCTGAACTCCCACTATGTGTGGGGATAGAGTGTGCTGCTGAAGGTTCCTGGAAGGTGCAGTGCGTGCAGAAAGGATACACGGCAAAGTCCGTGTTTGGTTGAAAAAATAATAAAATGTTTATTACGCAATGCGTTTCTGGAGAGAAGCTTTCTCCTTTCTTCAGGCGAAAAACCTTTGTACAAGTGTTCAGTACATTTAAATACAATAAGACAGACTGTGATTGGTTAACAAAGGTAACAAGCTGGCTAATTGTAAGGAAACGCGGAAAAGCCGCCATCTCTCGAGGTGAGGCGGCTGTTTCCGCGTCCAGCATGGCGTCACAACGCGGAAAACACGCCGCATGCCGCATAGGCAGTGCGGCGGAATCCGCATCAGAGGCGGCCCCCGCACTAGATACATTGCATGACAGTACTGGTGTGGCTGGGACTGATAGTCCACCAAGATTCAGACTTACACGCGCGCGAGCAGAGAGGCAGAGTTTAAATAGCAGTTAGAAGGGTGTCGGCTGACCAGCTGGGTCAGCTGACAAATTCCACTGCTCTCATTGGACCAGCAATTAGGGAGGTCCTGGAAAGGTCCTAGAGTATATATACTGCTGGTTGTTCACTTGCTCTTTGTCTGGCGTGCGATCACATACGTGGGAGCACCCAGATCCGTAGTCAGATCCTGAAGTGTGCCGGGACCAGCTGGAGCTGTAATCCTACACTTAGCTAGATATTTGATAGCTAAAGTACTAGTTTGATTGTGATTATATGTTATGACTTTTGCCTGCCTCGATTATCCTCCTGAACTCTGACCTTGTACCTCGATATTTCTGATACTCTGTTGCCGAACCTCGGCTCGTTCCTAGACTCTGTTTCTGCCTCCTGATTTTGTACCCCGATATATCTGATACCCCGTTGCCGAACCCTGCCTGTACTTTGACTCCGCCTTTGCCTACTGTATTTGTACTTTATCTGTCCGTGTGTGTACGACCTGGCTTGTCTGACCTCGAGAACCGACCTCACGATTGGAGGCGGTTCCCAGTCCTGTTAGTGACACTTCTTCCTGAGTGTCACTCTCGGACTTTCCTTCCTACTGTCAGTCTGACTCCTCCCGTCTTGGAGAGCTCAGGTCTGCGGAAGGAATCCGTGCAGTTCTCCTTGCTGCACTGAGGCCTAGGCCTCCTAGTGTTACTGTTACACCAAAACACTACACTCTACTCAGGCGAACAGAGGTTAGTTTGTATATCGGATTATCGGTGAGACTGCAGATCACTTACAATCTGGTATATATCTGTATTTCCGGCGATACTGCAGATCACCGGTAATCAGATACTCTCTGCGCCCACCGATCGTTACAGAACGCCAGACCAAAAAATGCAAATGGACGCACACACTGACCGTCTGGGCGCACTTGCCACTTCGGTGGAAAACATCAACCAAGTGCTGGGTAGCCACAAGACTTTGATTGATGTCCTATCAGGCTCTGTGCGAACCCTCCAGACGTCAGTTGATTCAGTGCGATCCCCTCCTAGTGCTGACATACGTATGCCCGTACCAGATAAATTTTCCGGCCACAAGTCTGACTTCCGGAATTTTCAGAGTAGAGTGTTATCGTACTTCGAGTTGAGACCCCGATCCTCGGGGACTGAGACCCAACGGGTCACCTTTATTAAAACTGTACTGACTGGTGACTCCCAGTCATGGGCATACAACCTGCCTTCTACCGATACTGCTCTGACCTCGGTAGAGGAATTCTTTAAGGCCATGGCCGTAATTTACGACGACCCTGATCTTGCGGCAACCTCTGAGCGGAAGCTCAAACTTTTGCGGCAAGACAGGGGTTCAGTCGAGGATTACGCGGCTGAATTTCGCAGATGGTCAGTCACGGCCAGATTTGATAATTTTGCCCTCATGGATTACTTCTTGTCTGGGTTGTCGGAGGAGGTCTCCGATTTAATGCTAACCTTGCCCGAGCCCAGGACAGTCGATGAGGCCATCACATCGGCCATTCGAGTCGACCGTCGATTACGCCATCAGAGGCAGATTCGGGGCAGTCACCGTGCCAGGGTAACATCATATGTGGCACCCTCCGCTGCACCCTTAGTAACGCCACCTCCGTCTGTCTCATCTCCTCCGGCCTTGCCTCCACCCGAACCAATGCAGATTGGTTGTTCGAAATTGACCCAGGTGGAGCGAAGGCGGAGAATGATGGATCAACTGCCCGAACAAGTCGGGGAACGAATTTGCCTAGGAGTAGTGGGGGGTGACACCCTAGGCACGCCACTTGCACCCCTTAAAGAAAAGAAATTGCTTCTCCCTTGTACAGTTACATGGGAGAAGAAATCTGTGGCCACTGAGGCTTTTATTGACTCAGGCTCAGCGGCCAATTTTATGAACTTTAAGTTTGCTCAGGAGTTGGGTATTCCGCTCACTCCTGTGACACCCCCCATTCAGGTCACGGCAGTAGACGATTCCCCTCTACAACGGAATCATGCTCTGTCACAGACCCCGGAGGTGAAGGTCACCATAGGGGCACTGCATGGGGAACAATTATCGTTTTTTGTATTGCACATGTCTACCTCAACTATTATCCTAGGCATGCCGTGGTTGCAACTTCATTCACCTCAAATAGACTGGGCCACGGGTCAGTTAACCACTTGGTCACCTCGTTGTTTTCAGCGGTGTTTGGGGAAGTTGACCTTGGGGCAAACCAGATTTCAGGTGGAAGGGGTACCAGATCAGTATTCTGAATTTTCCGAAGTGTTCTGTCCCAAGGCAGCTGATAAATTGCCCCCACATCGTCCTTTCGATTGTCCCATTGATCTCCGTTCAGGTTGTGTTCCCCCCCGGGGTCACTTGTACAATCTGTCAGGGCCCGAAAAATTGGCCATGCAGGAGTACATCCGTGAAAATTTGGCCAAGGGTTTCATTCGCCCGTCCCGGTCACCTGCTGGAGCAGGGTTCTTTTTTGTCAAAAAGAAAGACGGAGGCTTGCGACCCTGCATCGATTATCGCGGTCTCAACAAGATTACTATAAAGAATCGCTATCCGTTGCCACTGATAGATGATTTGTTCACTCAGGTTACTGACGCTAAGATTTTTTCTAAGCTAGATTTGCGGGGCGCGTACAATCTGATACGTATAAGAAGGGGCGATGAGTGGAAGACGGCCTTTAATACACCAGACGGGCATTATGAGTACCTGGTGATGCCCTTCGGGTTATGTAATGCTCCGGCCGTTTTTCAGGAACTCATTAACGAGGTATTCCGGGAGGTGTTGGGGAAATTTGGACTAGTTTATCTTGATGATATTCTTATCTTCTCCAACAACCTCACTGAACATAGAAACCATGTGAGGTTTGTGTTAAATCAGTTAAGGCAGAACTCGTTATACGCAAAGCTTGAGAAGTGCATCTTCGAAGTAACATCTGTTGCGTTCTTGGGGTACATAATTTCCACCACAGGCCTGTCTATGGATCCTGCCAAGGTCTCCGCTGTTCTGGAGTGGCCACAGCCGGTTGGGTTGAAATCCCTTCAGCGCTTTCTTGGCTTCGCCAACTACTATAGACGGTTTATAAAGGGGTACTCCACTGTCATTGCTCCCCTTACCTGCCTCACTAAGAAGGGGGCAGATACCACTCACTGGTCTCCTGAGGCTTTACATGCTTTTGCCACCCTGAAGGGCCTATTCTGTTCAGCACCCATCCTCAGACATGTGGATGCCTCTTTCCCATTCATTGTGGAGGTAGATGCCTCGGAGGTTGGGGTGGGGGCTGTGCTGTCACAGCGGTCAGGCTTGCAGGGTAGAATGCACCCATGTGCGTATTTCTCTCGCAGGTTCTCCCCTGCAGAGAGGAATTACGATATTGGAAACAGGGAGCTCTTGGCCATCAAATTGGCTTTCGAGGAATGGCGACACTGGTTAGAGGGAGCTGAACATACCATCACGGTTTACACCGATCACAAAAACCTAGAGTACATCGAGGGGGCTAAGAGGTTGAGCCCTCGCCAGGCTCGATGGTCGTTGTTCTTCTCCAGGTTTACTTTCATTATTACGTACACCCCAGGGAGCAAGAATGTTAAGGCGGATGCTCTATCCAGATGTTTTGAGTCAGAGACAGCACAGCCCTCCATTCCAGAGACCATTATTCCCCAGAAATTAATACTGGCAGCCACTGAAACTTGGGAGGATTGGAGGGAGACATTGGCTCCCTTTCAGCAAGACATTCCGGAAGGGAAGCCCGCAGGGGTCCTGTTTGTTCCTCTGCCTTTTCGCCTGCAGGTTCTTGAGATGTTTCATGCACATAAGAACGCAGGGCATCCTGGGGCATCCAGGACACAGGATTTGATAGCCAGATGCGCCTGGTGGCCTTCCTTGGCAGCGGATTGTAAGGAATACGTAAAAGAGTGTTTGATATGTGCCAAGAGTAAACCCTCCCGGCTGGCACCTGTCGGTACGTTGCAGCCTTTGCCCACCCCGAATGAGCCGTGGACCCACCTGTCCATGGATTTTGTGGGCGAGCTTCCCAGGTCTGAAGGTATGGCGGTCATTTGGGTGATAGTCGACCGTTTTAGTAAGATGGCCCACTTTGTGCCTTTGAAAGGACTCCCCTCGGCTCAGGAATTGGCCGAGTTGTTTATCACTCATGTCTTCCGTTTACATGGCATTCCCGAAGACATAGTTTCAGACAGGGGAGTCCAATTCGTCTCACGGTTTTGGAAAGCTTTTTGCCACCTCATGGGCATAAAGCTATCTTTTTCATCGGGCTATCACCCACAGACCAACGGCCAGACTGAGAGAATAAATCAGTCTTTAGAGCAATTTTTAAGGTGTTATGTGGCAGAGGCGCAGGACGATTGGGTCAGATTTCTGCCCTTCGCAGAATTTGCCCAGAATAATTTAAAAAACTCGTCCTCCGGATTCTCTCCCTTTCAGGTGGTGACGGGGAGATCACCCAAATTTTCCCCATTACCTATAGCCTCCACTCCTTTCCCAGCCCTGGAGGCCTGGCAAAAGTCATTGAAGGACCTTTGGGGGACGGTTAGAAGTAACCTGGAGAAGGCCTTTTTGAGTCAGAAGGGTCAAGCTGACAAAAGACGGTCGCTGGAGTGGAAGTTCCGACCAGGAGACTTGGTCTGGGTGTCCACACGTCACTTGACCCTAAGACAACCTTCGAATAAGCTTGGTCCCAGGTTTGTGGGTCCATTCCCGGTTGTCAGGAAAGTCAATGATGTTACTTACACCGTTGATCTTCCCTCTAACATGCGGGGGGTGAGGTCTTTCCACGTGTCCCTTCTTAAGCCAGCAGTCCAGGTGGGTCCCACTCCTCCTCCTCCTGTCTTGGTAGATGCCCAACACGAATATGAGGTGGAGAAGATTCTAGATTCACGCTCTGTACAAAACTCGGTACAATACCTCGTGCACTGGAAAGGGTATGGCATTGAGGAGAGGCAATGGGTACCGGGGACGCGCATGCATGCGGACGAATTAAAAAGGGAGTTTCATGCCTTACACCCCGAGAAACCTGGTGGGAGTTGTCCGGAGTCCACTCCTCGGGGGGGGGGTACTGTAAGGAAACGCGGAAAAGCCGCCATCTCTCGAGGTGAGGCGGCTGTTTCCGCGTCCAGCATGGCGTCACAACGCGGAAAAAACGCCGCATGCCGCATAGGCAGTGCGGCGGAATCCGCATCAGAGGCGGCCCCCGCACTAGATACATTGCATGACAGTACTGGTGTGGCTGGGACTGATAGTCCACCAAGATTCAGACTTACACGCGCGCGAGCAGAGAGGCAGAGTTTAAATAGCAGTTAGAAGGGTGTCGGCTGACCAGCTGGGTCAGCTGACAAATTCCACTGCTCTCATTGGACCAGCAATTAGGGAGGTCCTGGAAAGGTCCTAGAGTATATATACTGCTGGTTGTTCACTTGCTCTTTGTCTGGCGTGCGATCACATACGTGGGAGCACCCAGATCCGTAGTCAGATCCTGAAGTGTGCCGGGACCAGCTGGAGCTGTAATCCTACACTTAGCTAGATATTTGATAGCTAAAGTACTAGTTTGATTGTGATTATATGTTATGACTTTTGCCTGCCTCGATTATCCTCCTGAACTCTGACCTTGTACCTCGATATTTCTGATACTCTGTTGCCGAACCTCGGCTCGTTCCTAGACTCTGTTTCTGCCTCCTGATTTTGTACCCCGATATATCTGATACCCCGTTGCCGAACCCTGCCTGTACTTTGACTCCGCCTTTGCCTACTGTATTTGTACTTTATCTGTCCGTGTGTGTACGACCTGGCTTGTCTGACCTCGAGAACCGACCTCACGATTGGAGGCGGTTCCCAGTCCTGTTAGTGACACTTCTTCCTGAGTGTCACTCTCGGACTTTCCTTCCTACTGTCAGTCTGACTCCTCCCGTCTTGGAGAGCTCAGGTCTGCGGAAGGAATCCGTGCAGTTCTCCTTGCTGCACTGAGGCCTAGGCCTCCTAGTGTTACTGTTACACCAAAACACTACACTCTACTCAGGCGAACAGAGGTTAGTTTGTATATCGGATTATCGGTGAGACTGCAGATCACTTACAATCTGGTATATATCTGTATTTCCGGCGATACTGCAGATCACCGGTAATCAGATACTCTCTGCGCCCACCGATCGTTACACTAATGCATGTAGGTATGCAAATACAAATCCCAAAATCCTTTGCAGTCTTGGAGGGAAAAAAGTCCAAGTTTAACTATGATAAAATCAAGTTAAATAATAAAACTACTGGAGTTAAAAGGTATTGATAAATAATGGGTGGGAATTGTTTTATATATATATATATATATATATATATATATATATATATAAAAAATGTGATAAAATGTAAGAAATTTTAAAATTCTAAAATTTTAACATTCTTACATTTTATCACATTTTTTCATAATTATATATATATATATATATATATATATATATATATATATATATATATATATATATACATACAAAACAATTCCCACCCATTATTTATCAATACCTCTTAACTCCAGTAGTTTTATTATTTAACTTGATTTTATCATAGTTAAACTTGGACTTTTTTCCCTCCAAGACTGCAAAGGATTTTGGGATTTGTATTTGCATACCTACATGCATTGGCCAACTTGTTACCTTTGTTAACCAATCAGTCTGTCTTATTGTATTTAAATGTACTGAACACTTGTACAAATGTTTTTCGCCTTAAGAAAGGAGAAAGCTTCTCTCCAGAAACGCGTTGCGTAATAAACATTTTATTATTTTTTCAACCAAACACGGACTTTGCCGTGTATCCTTTCAGCACGCACTGCACCTTCCAGGAACCTTCAGCAGCACACTCTATCCCCACACATAGTGGGAGTTCAGAGTGCAGCTAACAAACTTGCACACATAGCCTCCAGGCACTACATCCAGCAAGACCCAATGAGCGGCCATCTATGGAGATCAGCTGATGTGACCGATCCTGTTTGAAAGCACCACTGCTGCCTGCGTCCCCGGCATAAAGAGGGACAACGCTAGACTGCCGACAGACCCATATGGGCTTGTCAGTCAGTCCTAAAGGTGAGATCATTCCCCGGCAGGCTTGCCAGGGACAACTGCTACCCTTCTGAGTGCGCTCTCCTCTCTCTCCTCCCATTCCCCCCACCCCTTGTCTATACAGATACTTGCACCACTATCCAGTGGCTTCCAGAGAGCGGCACCACCATCATTTTCATCTTCAGCCTATACACTGTACAACACCACTACAGGACGCTCCCCTGTATATACAGGAGTCTTCTATATATACACTGCCCAGTGTATATGGGACACTACCTACTGCAAACTGCTAGGGAGAGTATCAGCAGTGTTGAACTTTCTCCATTTATTAACAATTTTTCTTACCGTGGACTGATGTACAGCAAGGCTTTTGGAGATACTTTTTTAACCCTTTCCAGCTTTATGCAAGTCAAACATTCTTAATCGTAGGTCTTCTGAGAGCTCTTTTGTGCGAGGCATCATTCACATCAGGCAATACTTCTTGGGAAATGCAAACCCAAAACTGGTGTGTGTTTTTCTTAGGGCAGCTGTAACAACACCTCCAATCTCATCTCATTGATTGGACTCCAGCTGGCTAACACCGCACTCCAATTAGCTCTTGGAGATGTCATTAGTCTCAGAGTGTGGGGCTGTCCAGCCTGAGGAAAGTCCAGGAGGTCTGAAACAGCGGGCTGTCGCTGGTAGCAGCCCTGCACTTTTTAACACCTTTTTAATGATTTTGATATGGATCTTTTTTAATTAAGATCAAATAAAGAGCTATGTTTTACTTGTAAAAGAGCTTTCTTTGTGTAGTGCCGACCTAACCTGTGGACTGCTATATTGCCGCCTGAGGGATACTGAAGGACGGTTGGTCGTTGTTATTTTTTTGCATGGGTGCTGACCACACAAGAATTCATCATTAATCTAGGGGTTCACATACTTTTTCCACCTGCACTGTGAATGTTTACATGGTGTGCTCAATTAAAACATGGAAACATTTAATTATTTGTGCGGTATTAGTTTAGGCAGACTGTGGTTGTCTATTGTTGTGACTTAGATGAAGATCAGATCACATTTTATGACCAATTTGTGCAGAGCTCTGTATAATATCAAAGGGTTCACATACTTTTTCCTGCTAATATATATATATATATAAATATATATATATATATATATATATATATATATTTATTTATACAAAGGAAGACCAAAGCATGCAGTCTTATGCTAGGTGCACATGATCAGACATGTTGAAAATAATCGATCCTGACAGTAAATCTGTCTGAGAATTGCGTTGTGTGTACCTAGTATTATACTAAAGGTGCAGTAGACATCCAGTGGCAAATATACCTTGAGGGAAACAATGAACTGGACAGATTAGGACATGTATCTGCCTAAGATAAGCTATATGAGTACACACCACCTTTTCTGTTCCTGGCTTTCCCCTTTCCTTCCCTATAGACATAGACACAAATATTTAGCTGAGCCAAACATTAGTGTGTTTGTGTATATGAGGAAATCTGCTATTGATTTTCCTAAAGGGCATTCAGATCACGCCTGCACCGTGGGCAAAGTTCAAAGGTCTTTCTGTAAAAGTCTATAGGTACCTACAGATACTAAATAACAGCTGAATGTGCAAGTATGAGTGGCTGCCAAAAGATCAGGATTGCCTTGGCAGTGTCCTTTAATATTAACCTGCTCACTGTAAAATAAACAAGCAGTGTTATGAGGTTGATTCATTGTCCAATGAGCAGGCTCATTGCTCCAGAAGATAAAGATGGGAAATGGGAGTTTAAACAGGTGTTGCAGAGTAGTAAAGCTGCGCAAACATAATGATGGATATATTTACTTCCACGAGTAGCTGCTTTAGCATATGGCCATACAAAAAAATGGGCAGAAATGAAGGACTGTAACTGGCCATCAACAGATATTGAGAGATCGCCCCACCCTCCATATATAGTACCTCCCCTGCATAACTTGGTGCCGCCTACACAGTTGCTGCATCGCACCTGTAACATCAGTGTGAGTGATACACAAGTTCGTATGTCACATCCGGTATTAGAATTTAAATAAATAGGTGTTTACAAATAGATCTGTCCCCATGGGGAGTGTCCATACTGAAGTAGGGAGTGACAGGATGGGTGTCAAGCCACTGGATAGGTTACATACTGATGTTTGTCAGGAAGGTTGCAGGGTGGATGACATGTTTGCTAATATTATGAAGACATTTTGGGAGGAATGAGCCAATAACCATATATGATCTGTTTTGAAATGTGTTTCAATTAGATGCTGCAATTCTTCTGGGAAAAATGCTGTTCAGGTGTACTGTGTTATGCTCTCTGACCTAAACTACTTCTACCATTAACAATTTTCTGTTTGTATCTGATTTAATTGATTTATGTCTTCAAATTTATGAATATTTTCAACTCTGAACCACCTAACAACACCCACATAAGTTGACTTAAAGTGCACCTGAGAGGAAATAAAGGACAGCACTTTACATACACTTGGGGCTTCCTCCCGCGTATGATTGAAGTTGCCACTATTGCTGCCGGCCGAATTACAGTGTTTTAAAGGCAACTTCAGCTCCGTCTTCTGATGGCGCCAAAGTTACTGACTGTGCACTGCTACAGCTGTAATTCCTATTACAGTCTATGGTGGCACCAGCTGCGCTCAAATCTTCTGCGCTGTATTCCACATGTTCGCTTCCTCCAGCCCCTGTAGACCGTGGTCTCCCTTGCTGTCCTCCCAGGCTGCTCCGATATCACTGACTGGCCCGGTCTCTTTCTCCAGTGGTACCCAGTCAGATTTCAGCATGAAATGTATTGGAGATCTGTCCATCTGCCTCCACCTGCCAAGCTCCCCAGGTCTCCTCCATGTGATGTCTTCCCCCGGGCTCACCTGTTCTCTGTTCCATCTCCTCCTTTGTCCCGCATCTTTCTCCACGGCCACTGGGGGCGCCTGTACTGTGTGATCTTGCTGCATGTACTGATGTCACATACATTTGGCGAGGTCACGTGGCACAGGTGCCCAAAGCAGCCATGGAGAAAGACACAGGAGGAGGCGTGTCAAAGGACAGGTGAGACTGCAACACACAACACTTACCATGGGGGGTTACATATTTTACATGGGGGAATACCGGCCAGGGGTCAGTTGGGTCCATCTTGGGGATAGAACGCTAGTACCGCCACACACCCCACTGAGCCCTTTCAAGCTAAATTTTTGTAGCATGCTGGATCAATCAATTCAATCAATTTCAGACAGAAATTGATCAGAATGACAATTGGGCGGCTGTGTTGCGTTATCGATCTCTGCCAGATTTGATCATTATGCCTGATTGACACTCCTATAGCACATGTATAACACTGGTTTAGAAAAGCCTGCCACAGGTCAAATGGTCCTGAAGGAAGTGATGATAGATGACCACAAATATCTTTCTATAACCAAATGAAGAGTATTGAAGGCTGCATTACAAAAATTTAGAAGATTATCTGCAAAAACAAACAGCGGTTTTCTTCCTTGCATAGCTTCTATCATGAGAACAATCACACCATTAAAGCTTGCACAATCTGGTTTGTAATAACTGCATGCCCAATAAGTGCCATCTAGTCATAAAATATTTTACCACCCTCAGAGCTTTTGCTATGTGACTCATATTACAGTTTTACATTAAAATGATGCTGCATGAAATATTTAGAGATGAAAGTTACTTTGCTGTAAAACACATCTCAGAGGAAACAAGCACTCCTCATTTTACTGCAAGATATCAGTGTATGGAATAGAATTATTTTTCTACAGCAGAAAACAAAGCAGTGGCTGCTAATGATGAATGGCCATCGGGACTAATAAATCTATCAAACTTGGGGCTTGATTCACAAAGCGGTGCTAACTGTTAGCACGCCTGTGAAAACCCCCTTAGCACGTCTAAACAAGCTTTTCGCGCATAAAACTTTACGCGTGCAAAACTTTATGCGCGTAAAACTTTACGCGCGTACTGCACAGAGCGCAGGGCGCTCCGCGCGAAGTGCCCATTAAAGCGATCTGATTGAGAAATCCGGTGCTAACCTACTTAGCACCCTGGTTAGCGCGTCTAAAGACTTTAGACGTGCTAAGTAGGTTAGCCCTTAAAGGACAACTGAAGTGAGAAGTATATAAAGGCTGACATCATGGGCTTCCGCAGAAAAATTTTCGGGGGGGGGGGGGGGGGGCTGAAAAACAGGCGTGGCCATGAACCATGATGTGGGTGTGGTCACATCTGGAGGCAAATTTACATGAACTTAGAAATGGTGGGACATTAGACTAGGGCTATGGTAGGGATTAGATTGCGAGTGCCTCAGACACAGGTGCCCCCCAGTGTAGGTAGTGACAGGGAAACTTAAAGAGACACTGAAATGAGAAGAAATCTCGCTTCAGTGCTTATATTCAGCAGGGGCATGTGTGCCCCTGCTAAAATGCCGCTATCCTGCGGCTAAACGGGGGTCCCTTACCTCACAAATCCCCTCCGTGCAGCGGGGGAATCTCTTCCGCATTGAGGCAGGGCTAATGGCCGCAGCCCTGCCTCACGCGCGTCTGTCAGCGCAAATCTCTGCCTCTCCCCCGCCCCTCTCAGTCTTCCTTCGCTGAGAGGGGCAGGGGAGAGGCGGCGATGTGCCGCTGATAGACGGCGCTGAGAGGCAGGGCTGCAGCCGTTAGCCCTGCCTCAACAGCAGCAAAATCTACGACTAAGTTGGTCGTAGATTTTGCAGGGGGGGATTTGGGGGGTAAGGGACCCCCGTTTAGCTGCGAGATAGCAGCGTTTTAGCAGGGGCACACATGCCCCTGCTGAATATAAGCAGTGAAGCGAGATTTAGTCTCGCTTCAGTGTCTCTTTAAGCCATGTCCCCTGTGTGGCATTAAGCCACACCCCAGATTTTGCAGGAGGGTGTCGTTGGGTGATAGAAGGTAACAATGTGCGGGAGGGGGGTGCCAGTGGGTAGGAGGAGGGTGCCAGTGGGTAGGAGGAGGGTGCCAGTGTGTGGGGAGACAGCAGAAGGTAAGAGAGAGAGAGACAGACTGCAGAGAGACTCAGCTGGGAGGGAGAGTGACAGCTGAGAGGCAGAGAGAGAGAGACAGCAAAGAGAGAGAGCAGAAAGGCAGAGAGGGACAGCAGAGAGGGACAGCAGGGAGGCAGAGAGAGAGAGCAAGAGAGAGAAAGAGACAGCACATAGGCAGAAAGAAAGCGAGACAGCAGAAAGACAGAGAGAAACAGCAGAAAGGCATAGAGAGAGAGAGAGAGAGCGCGAGCAGAAAGGCAAAAAGAGACAGCAGAAAGGCAGAGAGAGAGAGAGAGACAACAAAAAGGCAGAGAGAGAGACAGCAGAGAGGCAGAGAGAGAGAGAGAGAGAGCAGAATGGCAGAGAGACAGCAGAGAGGCAGAGAGAGAGATAGAAGAGAGAGCACAGAAAGGGAGAGAGAGACAGCATAAAGGCAGAGAGAGAGAGCAGAATGGCAGAGAGAGAGACAGAATAGATGCAGACAGAGGGCGGAGAGAGAAAGAGACAGCAGAAAGGTAGAGAGAGAGAGAGTGCAGAAAGGCAGAGAGAGAGAGAGAGAGAGAGAGAGAGAGACAGCAGAAAGGCAGAGAGCGAGAGAGAGAGCAGAAAGGCAGAGAGAGAGCAGAAAGGCAGAGAGAGAGAGCAGAAAGACAGACAGAGAGAGAGAGAGAGAGAGAGAGAGAGAGAGACAGCAGAGAGAGAGAGAGACAGCAGAGAGAGAGAGTTGAGAGGCAGAGAAAGAGAGACAGCAGAAAGGTAGATAGAAAGAGACAGCAGAAAGAAAGAGACAGCAGAAACGCAGAGAGATAGAGTGACAGCAGAAAGGGACATCAGAAAGGCAGTGAGAGTATAGTTACCCCCAGTGTAGCTAGTATAGTTGCCCCAGTGTAGGTGGTGTATTTGCCCCAGTATTAGTATAGTTGCCTCCAGTGTAGGTAGTATAGTCACCCCCAGTATAGCTAGTACAGTTGCCCCCGTATTAGTATAGTTGCCCTCAGTGTAGGTAGTATAGTCGCATCCAGTATAGCTAGTATAGTTGCCCCCGTATTAGTATAGTTGCCCCCAGTATTAGTATAGTCGCCCCCAGTATAGCTAGTATAGTTGCCCCAGTATAGTATAGTTGCCCCCAGTATGGGGGAAGCTTGAAAGGAGGGACAGCGGCAGGGAGGGGGGCCAGACCCCCCCACCTCCCTCACCTGGGTCCCCTGCTTCTTGTGCCTCCCCCCTCCAAATTAGCAGCGGCAAACAGAATCGAGCATCAGCGGCTGGAGAGTAATTACTCACCTTCTTCCTACGTTCCAGGCAATGGCACACAGCGTCATCGTCATGTGACACTGGTCTCCGACTTCTCTGCCGCTCACTGTGCTTCCACTAATCAGAAAGCACAGAGCGGTGGAGAAGGTGGTGACCAGTGCCATGTGACGATGATGCCAGCTGATGCCCGCTTCTGTTTGTCGCTGCTAATTTGGAGGGGGAAGCGCCAGAAGGAGGGGACCCAGGTGAGGGAGGTGGGGGTCTGGCCCCCCTCCACGTTGCTGTCCCCGCTGCCCCTCCTTTTGTGTTTCCTCCCCCTCCTGCTGGTTCGGGTGGCTAGGGGGGGCAGCAGCTGGCCAGGGGGGGGGGATGCCCCATTTTGCCCAATGTGCGGACGCCCATGGCTGACATATTTATTTCCTTTTAAACAAAACCAGTTGCCTGGCAGCCCCCCAATCTCCTGTGAGTGACAGTGAGATCAGAGGAGGAGTTTGCACAGCTCAAAGACTGCTGTACAGTCCAGACAAGCTGCATTTGATGGTTACAAAATAAGCCAACCTTGCAAACTAAGCCAGCCAGGTAATAAAAAACATGAATAATGCAAAAATCGTTTATGACTATGAGCAATCTAAAAAAACTTTGCACATTGCAAATTATGATGTATGCTGCACACTTTGCATTAAAAAATTAGCTTGCAAAATGGCTTCAAACACATATATACCTACATAGAGTAAGGATTGCTAGTCAACTGGAAAATGGACTTTTACCATAATTTTAGTTGGCATTGCTGAATGACCATATGGGGTCAAGAGAATGGTAAAGTCTCCTACCCACTTCACAATTCTTCACGTGATTCTTCCAAAGATCAGCGATTTGTTAAGCGACGAGTGATCATTTTTGTCATCTTACGAAGTGGGTACGAATGCGCGTCTAGGTGAACAATGCTTTGGGACGTGCAGCAACAACAACCGCCATGAAGGATCGGATCTTTAAGATCCCCGACAGCTTCTGCGCAAAGTGCCGTGATCGTTTGATCTCTCAGTCGCACGTATCATGTGCCTTTCGCCTGACGTTGGGTGTAACTGTCAGCTGGAAGATGGATCACCCGTCATCGGGGGACATTTATGTGATCCATGATGGTGGGACTACTTTCTCAACACTTCACAGCAGGCCCCATTATCAGAAGGTTTTTTCGCTTCATGTTAAGTAATTTTAAAAAAAATGCCATCTTCTGACCAGCTTGACTGTCTTGTGGTCCAGCACTTTATGTTCGAATGAACATAAAAAGTGTAAATCTGAGGAATAGACTTGAATCTGTGGAGCTAGTCTACTTTAGGGGACCCACCGCAAATCCCCATAGACACTTTCACCTGGGCTGCAAAACGGAACAAATGTCTTCCGTTTGCTTGTTTAAACCTCCACAAGCCTTATATCCCTGGGTAGCTAAGCATGTCCTCTAACGAATTTTGCGGTTTCGGTCAAAAAAAAGTTGGAACTGACTGTACAGGAGCCGCCGAACGGCCGCAATTTCGGGTCCGTCAGCCATCTTTGTTCTGCTCTGCAGGTCGTTTCTTCCTCCTCATTGGAGGGAATTGTTGGGTGGGGGCGTGCCAGCTTCTGTCGGCAGCTAACGAACCCTCCAATGAGGAGAAAGAAAGGACCTGCACAGCAGAAGGAAGATGGCCGACGGAACCGAGATTAAGGCCGTTCGGCGGCTCCTACACAGCCCATTTCAACTTTTTTTTGACAGAAAACCTCACAGTTCGTTACAGGATATGCTTACCTATCCGTGGGTATAAGGCTTGTGGGTGTTTAAACAAGGTGAAAGCGGACATTTGTTTACGTTTCTGCAGACCAGCTGAAAGTGTCTATGGGGATTTGCGGTGGGTCCCCTAAAGTAGACTAGCTCCGAATCTGTAACATGGTATGCACACTGAATATATTCATATTGCCAAGCTAGAATGCCTGTTTCTGCACTGCATTGCTGGATGTGAATGCACTGCCCATAGACTTGTGTGGGCATGTTCATATACCGATGGAAAAATGGACCACATTATACAAATGCACTGTAGAAATTGCTGTTCCCCTCTGCTGTCCACCTCTTGAACTCTCTTTGCGCGTCCCCGTCCCCCCCTTAATGTTCATCCCCCTTTAGGGATGCGCCTGTTGGTTGTTGATAAACTGTCTAATGGTTGTTGATAAACTGCCTCTTGCTGAAATAATAATGTGTCTTGCTTACACTGCTGTTTCTGATTCTGGTGCTACATCTCTAGTTAAAAGCGTCCTTTTAACAGTCTTGAATATTTGCCTCAGGTCTGTAAGCAGAGAATACAGCATTTGGATGTAAGATGCAAATATGTCCATGAACAGTATATTACCACTTGAACCTACCTAGATTAAAACGCATCTGCAATCAACCCTATAAACCAGTTGTGACTTCTCAGGGTTCAGAATGCAGAAAAGCTGGAATATGGAGATTATCTATTGCTTTAGAAGGGCAGTGACCATTAAATCCAACCAAAAAAAATGTTTTACAATAACCTTTAAAGAAAACATTTCTTTGTTACAGCTGATACAAACCCTGAAATAAATCTGCAGTGTGTCTACTCCCTACTTTCATGGAAGCAGACATATTGTTAACATTCTGTGTTTACAAATTAGCTGCTCTGCAGTGGCAGAGGATGTTCGTGAGCTGACACAGCTGAGAGATCAAATTACGGTGGTGATTAGAGGGGGAATTAGACAGGCTAAACTCTCTAAATACATACAGGGTGCATTTCACTGTTTTCCTTCTGTCCTGTGCAAGAGTTCAGGTCCACTTTAATTGTCAGTAAAGGTAAGAATGAATTGACTGTTGTACACATTTATAATACACTCTAGTTCCTGAATTGGCTGATAAAAAGAAACACAAAATGTTTTTTCCTTGTTTTATATTAATAGAGTCTATATATAGCACTTACACTAAGTCTTATTTTCTTTATGTGGAGCTGCGCCAGCAGGGGACCTAAGCAAAATCACTGACAATAATTAACAGAAGTGCTTTTGTGTTCCGTGGATGAACGAATTCTACGTGCTCTGCATGTGACGGCTTGTTACACATCGCAAGGACAACTTTCAAAGTCTGGGTTTCCAAGAGCAAGATTTTTCTTTTAGTGACAGAGATTTGATATGACAGATGCATGTTATCACTTGTTAAAAATGATCAGTAATTGCTCTGGTATGCTTTCTGTCAGTGACTGAAATATGCACTGAAATCAGACACTAGAAGCAAAAGGATCACATCTCACAAACAATGCAGTTCAAGGCTTGTGCCTATGCAAAATATATTTTAAGGATCATAGTAATAAAAATAGCCATACACCTCTGAATGAACAAAAACAAATAATAGAGTCTTTCCTACAATATAATGCCCTGCTCTTTGAAACTGCACTATTTTATACCGTACACAGGGCCGAGCCTGGGCGGGTGCTGCGGGTGCAAAGCACCCAGGCGCCTGCCTCTGAGAGGCGCCGCCCGGCCGCCGCTCTCCCCCTGTGGCCGAAGCTCGCTCGCTCCCTCTAGCCGCCGCCGCCGCCGCGTCAGACCTCGATCAGGCGGGCGGGCGCTAGGACCTAGCACGCCGCACTGATATGCGGAAGTGACATCACTTCCGCATATAGAGCGGGTGCGTCCAGCGCCCTGGTCGGGTCGCCCGCTGATTAAGGTCTGAAGCTGCTGCAAGGTGAGGGGGGAGCGGCGGCAGCGGCTGGAGGGGAGGGGGGCGCTCCTGTCACTAACTACCTAAACGGGGACCCTATACCCCCTGGCCACCTAGACTGGGCACATATACCTTCTGGCTACCTAGACTGAGCACATATACCCCCTGGCTACCTAAGCTGGGCACATATACCCCCTGGCTACCTATGCTGGGCACATATACCCCCTGGCTACCTATGCTGGGCACATATACCCCCTGGCTACCTATGCTGGGCGCATATACCCCCTGGCTACCTATGCTGGGCGCATATACCCCCTGGCTACCTATGCTGGGCGCATATACCCCCTGGCTACCTATGCTGGGCGCATATACCCCCTGGCTACCTATGCTGGGCGCATATACCCCCTGGCTACCTATGCTGGGCGCATATACCCCCTGGCTACCTATGCTGGGCGCATATACCCCCTGGCTACCTATGCTGGGCGCATATACCCCCTGGCTACCTATGCTGGGCACATATACCCCCTGGCTACCTATGCTGGGCACATATACCCCCTGGCTACCTATGCTGGGCACATATACCCCCTGGCTACCTATGCTGGGCACATATACCCCCTGGGTACCTATGCTGGGCACATATACCTCCTGGCTACATATGCTGGGCACATATACCCCCTGGCTACCTATGCTGGGCACATATACCCCCTGGCTACCTATGCTGGGCACATATACCCCCTGGCTACCTATGCTGGGCACATATACCCCCTGGCTACATATGCTGGGACATATACACCTGCCTACATATGCTGGGACATATACCCCTGCCTACATATACTGTGGACATATACCCCTGCCTACATATACTGGGGACATATACCCCTGCCTACATATACTGGGGACATATACCCCTGCCTACATATACTGGGCACATATATCCCTAGCTATATATTCTGGGGACACTGGCTGTTTGTCATTATGTGCATTTACTGGTGAAAATCTGTCTCTTATTATGTGTATTTGCTGGTGAAAAGCTGTCTCTTATTATGTGCATTTGCTGGTGAAAAGCTGTCTCTTATTATGTGCATTTGCTGGTGAAAAGCTGTCTCTTATTATGTGCATTTGCTGGTGAAAAGCTGTCTCTTATTATGTGCATTTGCTGGTGAAAAGCTGTCTCTTGTTATGTGCATTTACTGGGGAAAAGCAGTCTCTTGTTATGTGCATTTACTGGGGAAAAGCAGTCTCTTGTTATGTGCATTTACTGGGGAAAAGCAGTCTCTTGTTATGTGCATTTACTGGGGAAAAGCAGTCTCTTGTTATGTGCATTTACTGGGGAAAAGCAGTCTCTTGTTATGTGCATTTACTGGGGAAAAGCAGTCTCTTGTTATGTGCATTTACTGGGGAAAAGCAGTCTCTTGTTATGTGCATTTACTGGGGAAAAGCAGTCTCTTGTTATGTGCATTTACTGGTGAAAAGCGGTCTCTTGTTATGTGCATTTACTGGTGAAGAGCGGTCTCTTGTTATGTGCATTTACATGGGGAGAAGCTGTCTCTTATGTGCATTTAGTGGGGAAATTTTGTCAGTAAAAATCTTTTGTCAGTAAATTTTTAGGTATTTGTCAGTAAAAAAATAACGTGAAAGGGTGGCAACACTGGCAGGCTGCGTGGCGCAACGGGAAAGATACAGGCAGCCCACCTTGGGCTTGGTAGGGGGGAGGAGCCGTCGTCAGCGAGCGAGAGTAGGGTGGCCGTAGGCAGCCATAAATACGCAGTGTGTGACTGCGTCGCACTCGCAGAGCCTCTCAGCCTGAGTCAGTCCAGAGACTAGCAGACTCGCAGGAAGCCAAAGCCAGCCAGGAGCAAGCCCATGGAAGAGGGGTAGGAATGGGGTATCACATGAATGCGTAAAGAGGTGGAAGGTGTGGGTGTGATTAGGCAGGACATGGGTGTGGTTATGTGGTTGGGCGCGGTTAATTTAAACACTCCCATAGGCGCCAGAGAAAATCTTGCACCCAGGTGCCGGGCACCCCAGGCTCACCCCTGACCGTACACTTCTAAGGTACAACAATCCAGTGTTTGGCAGGCCTCTATTTAAAGCTGCAGCTCCTTTTTCTATGTATGTTTTAAAAAATAATTGAGAGAGATTTATAAAAGATGAAATATATACACAGAGTAGACATCACTGTTCACAGTTTAAAGTGAAGTTAGTAATCTATGTTGACTCTTCTTAAAGCAGGATTGTCACCATAAAAATAAAATTTCAACAGCAATTGTATTAAGTGATAAATATGCTAATCCTGCATTCAAAACTTTCAAAACTTTTTCTGCTGTTATGGTTTGGAGTTATCACATACTTAAAGGGACACTTAAGTAAAAAAAAAAAAATATGTTTTACTCACCTAGGGCTTCCAATAGCCCCCCTGCAGCTGTCCGGTGCCCTCGCCGTCTCCCTCCGATCCTCCTGGCCCCGCCGGCAGCCACTTCCTGTTTCGGTGACAGGAGCTGACAGGCTGGGGACGTGAGTGATTCTTCGCATTCCTGGCAACAATAGCGCCATCTATGCTGCTATAGCATATATCATATACCATATAGCAGCATAGAGGGTGCTAATGTGTCTGGGATCGCGAAGAATCACTCGCGTCCCCAGCCTGTCAGCTCCTGTCACCGAAACAGGAAGTGGCTGCCGGCGGGGCCAGGAGGATCGAAGGGAGACGGCGAGGGCACCGGACAGCTGCAGGGGGCTATTGGAAGCCCTAGGTGAGTAAAACTAATTTTTTTTTGTTTGACTTAAGTGTCCCTTTAAGGAGCACTGGCCCTTTAGTAGTCAGTGCCACACAGTTGCATGCTGAGGGTTCTCTTTATCTATAATATATTCCTCCTCTTCCATTTATTTCCCTGCCTAGCTGCTTATCTGAAACACGATCCCCTGCTCACTTGTGTTTACAAGCATGGCTGAGGTGACTCAGCGATTGGAGGAGAAAAGAAAAAAAAAGTAAAGGGCAGAAATGACATCAGGATTTAGCCTAAACTGTGAGCAAAAGACATGGCTCTCCCCAGGAATAGAATTCTCTTCATTTACTATATAACATTCCCTGAAATCAAAACATGGACAGTACAATACATGTGTTATGTAAGTAGATCAAGTATTTATCTACTTATATATGTGTTTTTTTTCCTGGCATAGTATGGCTAATCCTACTGCTTTAAGGAATGGAGACTTGAGGGCCCATACAGATTCTGGGTCCTGGGCTATTTTCCAGTCTGACTCTATGGAGGTGCCGTTTCTAGTTGTCCCCTTGCTCGAAACTCTGTGAAATGCCAGGTCATACATCACCATATTGTTATAACTATTCCCGAAGTGTTCCCAAACTTCCACATTTGACAGCATATCTGGTGTTTTTGAAATAAATAATTCAACCCTTGATTGGTTTAATGGTAGTTACCATTCAAGCCAAATAATTGTCTACAGTGACCTACAAGAGTGACTAGCTTCAGTATCCTAGTTGATGTGCAGATAGTTTAATCACAGATAACTGTGACCCCAGTTTGCGGCAGTTATTGTACTTCTTCAGTGTCATATATGTATAATGACTTATAACACACCTTGGTAAGAAATTGTCCTCCCTTACTTGCCCCCTGAATATTTCTCTTTACAAACGCCACATTGGCATAGCTTTCAGCATTCCTTCATTCAAAACAAGCAAAAAAGAAGATTTAACAAACAATAACTCCTTCTTTTCTGTCTGATTTCTCTTTGGTAAATACATTGGAACTTTCCAAATTTAGTATCCACATCACCATTGATTTATAATGCAGGCATAATGAGGGCAGTGTACAGCAATGCACAGCTCTGCTTGCATTCCTACTATGGAATCCGACACATTGCGGTGGTGATGCGCATGTATAATAGACAAGCAACTTAGGTATGTACTGTATATTGGAGTTATTTATTTTTGTTTATTGTTACATGCTTGTCATTTAGATTGAAACTAAGAAATTCTGGATTTAATTTAGCATTTTCACCTTAATATTAACCACTTAGCAACCTCTGCCACGCTTATTTACGCCCCTTTAAAATTCACCGTGAGTCACAGGGGCATAGATAAGCAACTCCTGTTTATTTATCTGCTGTGCGCGATCGCGTTCGCAAGCACGCGGATGCGCGTACGCGTCGGGCACCCGCTGGTCCGTGATTGGCTGATGTGAACATGTGTTCACAAAGCCAATCAAAGTGCTTGCAAGTTTAAATGAGCACTGCCAAAGCCAATGGCAGTGCTCATTCATTCAGAATGTGTGTAAACATTGTATCAGTCACTATGCTGTTACAGTTACTGAGATCACTCGTGATAATAAATTATACCCCCATTAAGCCCATTAACCCTTGCTTTCCTGAAATGTTAAAATTGCTGTGGTTTTTAGGTGAAAAACCCTGTGGTTGAGAAGTGGTTAAAATAAAACCCTGACATAATATTCAATAAAATCATGTTTTCCTACTTTTTATATGCCATACGGTTAGCATATTTGCTTTTGTGCATAAGTATTATTATTCATTCAGAAATTATACATTCCTAAAGTACACTAATTTTACTCTGAGAGCTAACTTTGCATTTTATTTATAACTGCTTTATTCATCCTCTAACTTAATCAGAAAGCATCAGAAAGCATTTTTGCTTGTCTGACTTTATTCAAGGGATCCGGCAGTGTAAGAGAAGGCTTTGTTTACATTTCTCACTTGATACAATTAAACACAAGATAACATTATGCAAAGTTTAACCCTTTGAATGCAGTTCTAGTAAAAAAAAAAAAGGCTGGTTGTGTATAATATGCTGTAAATAATCTATTAGAGCAAAGTAGAAATGCTGGGTTTCATTCCGATTTAAATACACTTAAAGCACTTAAAAAGTAAAATATCTATATACTATAAATAAAAATTAGCATTTTAAGCATAATTGTTCTACATCTTTTTTGAGGTAAACACTATATATATTTAAATTTAAATTAAACAGTAATTTTATAACCCTTAGACGAAGTTCACGCTATGGGCGTTGTGTAACAGCTAAACTACAATGTTGGCATAACGCAATGCACCCTCTGCTTGTTAATATGCCAACATTATTTTTCATGGCATGAACAATTGCTATGGTAATATGTTCGTTTTTGCACACCTTATCCAGAAACACACTGTAGAAAATGCATTTGGATAACGTGGTCTGTTTAAATGCAGAGGTTAGAACATGCCCATGCAGTTTTATAATATTGTGCATGCCAGTGCATACACATACCAGCAGGGTAAGGAGGTATCTATTACTATTTTAATTTCTGGAAATGTCCACTCTTTGCTAATTTTACCGACCCTCTAAAGCAATTAGGTAGTCCAGGGGAAATGTATTTATGAACTTTATCTGTTGTACCATCTTCAAGGCTGGTGCGTCTATAGAGTCAATCTAGGCAATTGTAGGATCTTATAAGAAGTTTTCTTGGTATTAGTGGAATTTGAAATCTTCTCATTTGACATTTTGGGCCACAGGTCCAAGGTCTTTCTCCCAGTCTGCATTATTCTTGTTTGGTCCAGAGAAATACTAAAGTTTGCAGCACAATTTTTCAAAATAAATTTTTATGATAGGTATTTTTACATTCTTGGTTGAGCTGAGAATCATTTTTATTTGATGAAAATCTACTCCTGCTTCTCCACAGTGAGAACAGGAGTACCTAGCCAATGTGAATGTGTTTATTTTAGGGGACTCACAGCAACTAAAATATCCTGATAACCATCTGGTAGTGCTTGCACATTTGAAAAAACCTTGTTGTTTGTGATTGGCATTCCTCAGCTTCATCTTGTACAATAAACTGAATTTAAAGGCCTGTAATAATTTGCAGTGGGGAAAATGTAGAAAGAAATTTAGAGAGAAACTCCAACATGGTATTTATGGTGTTAGATTAATCAAAGGACATGCAGAAGTTGTCGAGTGCTTCATGGTAAGTAGCTTTAGAGAGTGACAGAAGAGTGATCCATGCAGTGATTGAAAGAAAAACACTAGGCTAAATCTATGAGGACTTTGCTGCTGTCAATTGTAATTTCACCTGTGCGTCCGCAACGTAACTCACATACTTGACAATAAATCAGGGCAATTAAAGTAGGTGGTCAAATTAAGCTATGGCTACGGGCCATTTTTTTTGTTGCTGGCCAATCTGGCAAGCAGTTATGGTTATTCTGCCAAGTCGATTTAGCTGGTCATAAATTCATGCATGCGTTTTATTGAAAAGGGTATTTAGAGTATGTACAGCAAATCTTAATCATGTGATATCTGCTTAAATGTAATTCCAAAAAAATACTGGATCGTAAAAAAAAAAAAAATACATCCTTTTTGTTCATAAAACACTGGAAGCTAAAATAATATAAACGTTGTTATTTCGCGACCATGTAAGTCTGAAGTCAAATCATGCCACAAAGGGCATGTGCAAATTTTAATCAGGTATTTTGTGTAAGGATGCCACATGGCAAAAAAGAAGTCCATTTTCACAAACATTTAGTCTCAGTCTCTGCCTTCTTCAGTTTTTTTGCCCATCTTGCTCTGACTCAGTATCAGTAGATTCCCACATTCAGCTGTAATGAAATGTGGCTATACAAAGCTAAAATTGAGTTCAACCCATTATGTGTGAAAATTGACAGTGTTCCGTTTAATTGGAATTGTACTAATTGGCAACTCTATAGTATAGCAAACTTAATACAACTTCCAGTGCCTCCATGGTAACATACTAATGGGTTGACTCCAGCCAATCAAAGCTGGTTTATTCTTTCCTGTGTGAAATCTCTATTATGGACTTTCAAATGTGCCCATGTACAGTATTTTAATTATATCTCTGTAGCACCAATAGCACACACACCGCTTAATTAGATCTTTGTGGCACCATTCACAAACACAAACAAATACAAAGCAAGAGTTAAGGCAGCCATACATCTAGCGATGATGGGCAGATTTGACCAAGAGACAAATCTTTCTCTAATCTAATCTGATCAGAGAGAGATCTGCTGGCTGCCCATACACTGCAGGCCGATTCCCATTGAATCTCATGCTGAAATTGATTAGGAATCGGCTTTGTGACACCGCATCCGGCCACCTCGCCAACCCGACGCTATCCCCCTAATGTTAAATGTTCCCGGTGCCCCGTGCAAGTGTTACATTACCTGTCCGCTGCCTCCGCTTGTCCTCCGCTGGCTCCGGGATTCTTTCCTTCTGCATACACACACATGGTTGCCTAGTAACGTAGCAGCGTGTGTGACATCTGACGTCACACGCGTGCCCTTACTAGGCAACCATATGGGGACGCGTGTATAAAGAACAGAGTAGGCCCGGAACCAGCGGAGGACAAGAGGAGGCCGTGGAAAGATAATGTATCACTTGCACTGGGCACCGGGTGGACATGTAACATTATGGGGGGACAGCACCGGGGGTTTCGTCGCTTGTCTCGATATTGCACGCAGTTACCTACGGGACCCAATCGAGCAAGTTGGCCCTTTCAGCATGTGGGATCGACTACTGTGACCAATTTCAGCCCGAAACTGGTCACATTGATGGTCAGGCATGCACCGATTTTTATCCGATTCGATTATAATAAGATCGCTCACCAAGTCACCTGATGTATGGTTACCTTTAAAGAGAAAACATTGTCTGCCTATTGGAGATCTTGAGACTCTCCTGCATTATATTGAACTGCATGAACATCTTCTCGTTCTTGCATTAACATCTTCTCCTCCTGCAGTCTTCTACATCTTTTACTCCTGCAGTCTTTTAAATCTTCTACTCCTGCAGTCTTCTAAATCTTTTACTCCTGCAGTCTTTTAAATCTTCTACTCCTGCAGTCTTCTACATCTTTTACTCCTGCAGTCTTTTAAATCTTCTACTCCTGCAGTCTTCTACATCTTTTACTCCTGCAGTCTTCTACATCTTCTACTCCTGCAGTCTTCTACATCTTCTACTCCTGCAGTCACTCATGGCACTCATTAGCAGCGTATAGAAGGAGCTGGGTAGTGCTGTGTGCAGCAGTGTCTGTATATTTTCTTCTTCTCTTGTGACAAACAGGTGAGGATTTATTTCAAGGATGCATAGGTAAATTGAGGATGCAGGGTGAAGAACACATTTTCTCTGTTTCATGCAATGGAATGCAACAACACATTGGGCCATATTCTACTAAATTTTATCTCCTGAGTTTTCTCAATTTTTCATCTTATCTAAAAAGTATTTTTTCAATGCTTAGCAATTGCAAAAGTACTAAAAAGTGGGTAAAAAGATAATATTACACCCATTTTAAGTAATTTCTTACTTGGTGGGAGCTTTAAAAGTATTTTATTGATAAGGTTTGAAAATATCTACTTAGAGAAACTCAGGTTAATAGGCTATATGGCTCATAGTGCTTCATCTGTCAGCTCACTCAGATTGATACAGGATCCATAAATGTGTCCTGCTCTGTTCACCTATGCTGATGTGCAGTGGATTGAGCCGTTTTAATTTTCACCATGACATTGCCCTTACACTGAAAACAAATTCCACAAACAATTGGTTTATTGAGGCTGCTGTAGAAAAAACTTGATAGACTTGCACAGGGTCCAGATCTGAATCACATCAAAGTCTTTTGGGATTTATTGGATCACTGACTATAACCCAGACCCCATGTTTGAAAAGGAACAAATCCTCAAAGCAATGTTTCATAATGTAGTGGAAAGACTGCCAAGAGAGTAGAAGCTGTTATAGCAGCAAAGAAATAGGTTCAACTTCATATTGAAGTTTGTAATTTATTATTCAACACATTTAGGTATGAAGTTTGTGTGAAGATTTACATTAGGTAATGAGATGACCCCTTCCCTCCAGTATAGGTAGCCTGATGCCCCCCCCCCCCCCATTCCCAGTATAGGTAGCCAAATGACTCATCCCCCTATTCCCTAGAGTATAGGTAGCCAGATGAACCCTCCCCCCTTCCCTCTACTATATGTAGCCAGATGAATCCTCCCCCCTTTCCCTCCAGTATAGGTAGCCAAATGACTCCCTTAATCCCTCCTCCCCCTCACTTTTCAGTATAGATAACCAGCTCGCCTTCACACCGCAGCAGTCATCAGTGTCACTCATTTCTACGCTATTCTCCAGTGCAGAATCTTCCTCTTCCTTTCCGTCTCCAATGCTGCCCAAGTCCATAGCCACCGGCCACAATACAAACGTGCACAGAGAGCAAGGTGGCTGCTGCACAGGCGGCTAGCAGCAGAGTACCGCAGTTAGGCGCTAGCCTGATCTCCCTGCTTTGCAGCACTTGGAAGCTTGCAAATGCTGCACCAGTTTAGCCTGCTGCTTTGGTGCCCTTGCTCCTGTGGTGCCCTAGGCCATGGCCCAGGAGGCCTTGGCCTAAATCCGGCCCTGCTCATCATACTTGTATGTACACATGGACTATGTATTTAAAGGGACCCTGTAGTGGACATAAGTATTTGAATCCACTACTTACCACTACTAGGTCCTACAAAAAAGTAACATTTCTTATGCTGTTTCTTTTAATACAAAACTTTTCTTCTTCCTAAGCCAACAAGCTGGAAACAATTGAAATTAGACTTCAGCACACTTTAATCTGAAGCTCTGCTGAGCCTTTTTGCTAACTCCCTCTTTACCCCATTTCATCTGATGAGCCATGCTGTCTGCTCTCATATCTGTCCTGTTCTCTTCTCAGGTTTGTTACAGGCATTTGAAGATCAGTAGAAGGAATACTAGGCAAGACATCAGGTTGGACAGTAAATACCTAGAATAAACTGAAGCTAAGTACACACAGACCAACCTGCAGCCTGATTATCGTTTGACTTTAGTCTGTTGGATGATAATCAGGCATGTGTATGCATGCAATCGACTTCACAAGCAACTGATAACCGGCTGTTTGCCTGATCCAACTGTCGGATCTACATTGGTCTGATATCATGGAGTTGGCGTGTGGGTACAAGTCGTTTAAACGACTTGTACTTGTTTTGAATGTGTAGCCCGTAAGCAGTGAGAGCGCGTGAGCAGTATGTAAATTAGTTGGTTGTTTATCTGTCTATACGTGTGGACATACAGGCTGTGCAGTTCGTCAGATTGATCGTGTGGTCATGTGCATGTTAGAGGTTTGTATGAGTCTTGAAAGCCTTAGGTATCTACACTCAATAATCTCTACAAATTAGAGAGCTAGTGTGTAAATAAATGAGAGACTGGTCTCTGATGGAAGACTGTATCATCATCAGCATCATTAACAAACAATTCATATTCAAACAAGTAAATGATAAGACTAAAACATGTCTTTTTTGCTCAACCTTTGCATGTACATTAATCTTTGACACCAAGTCTTGGGTTCTAATAATATGGCACCAGAGCAGGATACAGACTATAACGATACATTATCTTAGAAGAGAGATCTGAAAATGATGTATACATAACATTTGGAACCAGATTTCAAGGTTCAAATGAAGGGTGATTCCTGTACAAGAAGAAATAAAGTAAAAAGACCTAAGGTGCTAGATGATAATAAGAACAGACTGATGTCCTAAGTGTCTGAAACAAGGGATAGTTAAGTAGGACCTAGAGGGAGCCCTAGACTAGAGTCAGGTGGTTATGAAAAACAGGGAGGAGATTGGGGCAGAGCCAGAACCTTAACCTTGAACCATTAGGGATAATGGACTCTCTGCCCTTTTACACCAAGCGGTAAAAGAGGAATGGAATGAGGAAGGAAGGTTTATGGGTCTACACACATTTTACCAATGTAGTGTAGCTATAAATATCAATACACTTTGATATGTATTCTTACATACAGACTAATAATGAATCAAGAGAAGTAGCTATACAACATTTCAGGCTGCAGGAACAGTGGAGTGTAGTAGCTGATGCGTGGCAGAATGAAACAACCAGGTCTGAATCTATACCTGCACATATAATATCCCTTATTGAACCTACATTTGTGCTAAAGAACAGCCAATGGCAGAGAGTGAGATCAATTGTTTCATGGTGTAGAACGATATAACAGAAAAAATGCTTGGCTGAGAAACCATGTAGTGACTTTTGGTATAGAATGAGCACAGTGAGTTCTTTGCAAGAAGATTGGTGCAAAGACAGATCTTTGCTGCCATAACCCTAACCTGGTGATACTGCCTGATAGTAACCCACCCGACCTTATGCTTGCCACCCACTAACCTGTCACTATTCACAGTGAAACTGCACTTTCATTGAGAAGAGAATAAAGCAACACCTTCACTTTAGATCTATACATTACAATGATTTTGGCAACCAATGTATATTTTTTTTTAGCTTTGTTGTATGCTCATAGCCAAACACAGCCTATACACATATACAGTGTTTAGGAAGCATTGCAATGTCTCCTGCTTTGTGCAGCCAATACTCATGCAAGAAAAAAGAGCTTTATTAGGCAATCCGTACTGAAGCTGATGCTGTGTTATATAATATAAATATCCACACTTTATCTTTAAAGAGAATCTGTACTCTAAAATTCTTACAATAAAAAGCATACCATTCTATTCATTATGTTCTCCTGGGCCCCTCTGTGCTGTTTCTGCCTCTCCCTGCTGCAATCCTGGCTTGCAATTGCCATTTTTATCCAGTGTTTACAAACAAAAGACTTAGCAAGTGATACACTGAGAGTAGCCGAGTGTGTGAGTCATACAGAGTGTGCAGGGGGCCTGGAGAGGGTGTGTATAGCTTCTAGCCAATCACAGCAAAGCAGCACAGTCCACACATTCCAGCCTCAGCCTGACAGAGCCAACAGAGGAGAGAAGATCATATAACAGAGATAATACAGCCACTGTGCAAATAGGAAAGGCTGCAGTTAGACAGAGCACATTAGAACAGGTATAGGAACTTATAGGATAGAAGAAATAAGGATGAAAATTTTGTTACAGAGTCTCTTTAAGTTGGACCCAGACCATATCTTCTAAATGGCATTTTATGCATGGCAATCAGACGGTTGTGTGGGCACCATCTAGCGGATAGAGCATTGGAGTACTGTGATCCTCACTATTCTTTATGAAGTTAGTATGCACAGATGCTATTTTTGTAATGGTAGGGCTGGGTTAGAACTGTGCTATAAGTATAGGGAAAAAGTTCACAAGGTGTGCTATAACATCCAGCAAGCCTAGTAATTTACCAGTTATATTGGCAACTTTTGTTGGCATGACAATGTTGACCTAATTAACATAACACTTGTGTGGCAGTATTCCATTAACTCTCTGTTTTTGGTTCTTCGCCATTTGTATCTTAATTTATTGGATAGCACACCTTTATGGTATTATGTCTTCTGGAGGCAAAACTGTTGTAAACCTTTGTTTTTGTAAGTATGCAGCTGGATATTTTATTCTTGCAGAATAGAAAGTTAGGGAAAAACAAAAAAGACAGATTATTCTAATAATTGAGTACAGCACTTTTTTTTCTAGTAGGAAATGACAGTGGGTTTTTCATATTGGTACCAAAACAGATAGACATAGCACTACATCAATGTGCTACACCAGGGCTGTCCAATTCCAGTAATTGAGGGCCCTATCCATGCTATTATTTTGTCATGAGCACATCCATGTTCCTTTGTGAAGCCCACTATGCCACATTCACTCCCCATCTGTTAATTACAGCAATACTTAACCACTTAAGGACCAGGGGTGTTTTGCCTGATCTGTGCTGCGTGGACTCTCCAGCCCGCAGCACAGATCAGGATAGAGCCAGGGCGATCAGACTTACCCCCTTTTTTCCCCACTAGGGGGATGTCCTCCTGGGGGGGTCTGATCGCCGCCGGCTTGCTGCACTTTGCGGGAGGGCTCTTCAAAGCCCCCCTCCGCAGCGTTTTTGGCGCTCCGTCCCTCTCCCTCCCTCTCCCTCCATGGGCTGCGCAGGACGGATATCTGTCCTGCGCGTTGTAGGATAGGCTTCAGCCTATCATATGCCGATGATCCCCGGCCAATCAGAGGCCGGGGATCGCCGATCTGCCTTACGGTGCTGCTGCGCAGCAGTGCCGTATGATGTAAACAGCGGGGATTTCTTCCCCGCATGTTTACATTTTGGTAACGAGCCGCGGTTGGCGGCTCTAGGGCTGTTCACGGAGACACCCTCCGTGAACTGACATGGAAAGGCCGCTCGATCGAGCGGCCGTTTCCATGGTAACCCTCTTAAGACCTGCTGACGCCTATGATCGTTAGCTGGTCCTTGTTTGGGCTACAGAGCTACAGGCCCCGGTGCAAATTTTATTCTCAACCCTCCAGCAGTGTATGTATGATAATTACATGATACAGAGTCCTAAAACTTACTTTCAAAGGACAGCCACAGTGTAAGAAAGCTGTAAGTAGGGGTAGGAGTAAAGTTAGTAAATGATAAACACTATTCAATACATACCAAGGTGAACCTTATTACTATGTTGTCAGTGTGTATTTATATAGCACTGACATATTCTGTGGCACTTTACAGAGTCCAAAGTTATTTCATTAACTGTCCCTCAGAGGAGCTCTCAGTCTAATGCCTTTCATAGTCATATGTCCATCGTAGTCTAGGGCCAACTTATTGCAAATTAACTTGTGTTTTTGGTACATAGGAAGAAACCCTTGCAATAATGTAGAGAACATATTAACTACATGGGCCATATGCAATTAACTTTTCTGCAGCCTGGTTCCAGCAGCGTGTCAGGGGCTTCTGGGAGCTGGCGTATGCGGATGCAAGGTTCTCGACGTGCAGATGGTGTCTCCGAAAGTTCCACAGGTTTGTGTGGATGGGCTTCCATTCAGATGCCTCAAATATGCTTTTATTCTTGTTCACCCTGAAGTACAACAACCATGTATTGTTGAAGTGGATGCCTCAGAGCTTGGCATGGGGGTGGTATTCGGAGAAACTTGAGAAACTCAATCCTTGAGCCTTTGGCCTGATTCATTGATACTTTGGGCCTGATGGGGTCTGCAAAAGTCCAATAGGCTCACGTGGACAGGCTTCCTCTGTTGTTGCGAGGCTTGGGAATCAGCTTGGCTTGGGAATCAACTTCTGCATCCCTCGCTGCTATTTGGCTATACTAGCAGGTAGCAAAAGCAAGTCTATTGCTAAACCTTCCATAGTATCTAAAAGATGTCACTATCAAGAATTAAAAAAGTGTGATTTGTCAGCACAATTACTTCAATTCAATAAGGGCTGTTTGATAAAAACAAATTAGGTTGGTAAAACACTGCATTCAATATTTTAGATTTCTTTCCCCAAAATGTTTACACATGCGGTAATGTATCAAATAACATGGCTTCAATTCACCAAGACCTGTCCGGTAAACAGTAGAAGTCTAACCAGCTGTGGAGTAGGTCTCTGTGTTCTGTTGTGTGATGTTTTCCCACTTCTGTGCTGTTACAGCATAACAATAGCAAGAGGCATCCCTTTAGATCTGCGTTCCCCCTTTTAGCCACTGTGTATTACCCTTTCTCAACATTTTTTTAATAGCCTGAGTTTAGATAAATAAACATAAGACACACCATGCTTGGATTATCTCAGCAGTCGTTCCTCAGCATCTTGGAGTAGGAGTCTAAAGAGTTAACTTCTACATCCATCCGGCAGTATATTGGCACCATCGGAGTAAGTAGTAGGATGGTGTGGCTCCTCTTTGGCTGTCAACTTTGCCTGTAACATTTTATTGAGTTCTAATTGTTGGTTACCAAACACCTCACTTGACTTTACCAAATGCTCTAATCTTTGTGAATTGACATTTACTGACATGTATTGAGGTATTTGCCACACAAGTTGGTAATTTACCTCACTACTCCATAATTGCAGCTTGCCATGCGGCAACAGCCTTAGCAAATGGACATAAGACATTAACGCATGAGGTAATGCTTAGTGAATTCAAGCCAATGTCTGAACAAGGAATTATTTGTGGAGAAGTGACAGAGGCATGCCAGCCAACCGACCAGAAGTGGTCTGGTTGTAAATTATACTGGGGGTGACAAGAAGCAGCAAATATAATTGTCCCTTATAGAGCCAACTTTCATGAATAAGCACTAGTTTAAGTACTTTTTTTGCATTTAGAAATTGTTTACAGTAAGTTAATTATAGATTTACTTTAAGTCCATGAATTACATTCAAATACTTTTTAACTTTTCATTACTAAATTTGTATCTTGTACTTGATACTGAGTTAGAAATAACTGATCGCTTTAGATGTTAGTGAGCAGCATATTGGTTGTACTCAGGGAATGCTGTGGAGTGCCAATGTAAAGGTCAAGACTAATTGTTAAAGCTGAGATGGTATCACTTTAGTCAGTGTGCCGCTCTTGAGACAGGGGTGTTAAAGAGAATCTGTACTCTGAAATTCTTACAATAAAAAGCATACCATTCTATTCATTATGTGCTCCTGGTCCCCTCTGTGCTGTTTCTGCCATTCTCTGCTGCAAACCTGGCTTGTAATTGCCAGTTTTAGGCAGTGTTTACAAACAAACTAACCAGCTTCTAATAGGCTCAGCTAAGCAGAGTGTGTTAGTCACACAGAGCCTGCAGGGGGTGTGTACAGCTTCTAGCTAATCACAAGCAGCCCTGCACATTCCAGTCTGACTGCCTCAGCCTGACTGTGCCGACTATAGAGAGAAGATTAGATCATATAACAGAGATAACACAGCTACTGTGCAATTAGGAAAAGCTGCAGTAAGCCAGACCACATTAGAAAAGGCATAGGAACTTATAGCATAGAAGAAATAAAGATAAACAATTTGTTACAGAGTCTCTTTAAATTTAAAACTGATTACACACAATTCCAGAAGAAGCATTTCAGTAAACAATCTTAGAAGATATTTATAGAAATCCTATGACAAACGGCCACATATAGAGGAAAATATCATGTTATAGTCATGTACTGTACAAAAATAAGATGGATTAAAGTGAATGGGAACCGCATTTAAAAAAAAAAGAAGCAAATACTTACATAAGGAGAGGGAAGGCTCTGGGTCGTATAGAGCCTTCTGTCTCCTCTCTCGGTGCTCTCTATCCTGTGCTGGCTCACCCCCCCCCCCCCCCCCCCGTTTCAATCCCCCGTCAAAAGGGTATTTGGAAGTCTTCAGGAGCCGTGTCCTCCCGAAGATGTGCGGCTCCATACTGCACAGGTGTGAGCGTGCAAGAGAGCGTCTTGCGGAGGTGCAGTACAGGGCCGCCCTTCTTCAGGAGCACTCGGGCTCCCTTAAGACTTCTGAAGCCTCCTTCGGCCGGATAAAGCAGTATTTGACTAATGACTGGATCGAGGGGACCAGGAGAGGAGCCGGAAGGCTCTATAGGACCCAGAGCCTTCCCTCTCCTTGGGTAAGTATCTGTCTCATTTTTTTAAATGTGGCTCCCATTCACTTTTAGCAGAATCTTTCCAACTCAAATAACTTTCTTGTGGAAACGTTACACATTGAGGAGCGGAATGGAATGCACTTTTTGTGCAGTCCACAATTTCTCCCGGAAAAGCAGATGTGTTCCCCAAATAGCATGTGGTGGTAACACATCTGTCCCAGGCTCCAACCGGACCACAAACAGATCACCGGAGCAGACACTGTCTGCTCCCACTGTCCGTTACAGTCCAGCTCAAGTGGGGACTTAGCTTAAAAGGGTCACCAAAGCAGGAATTGCAGAGAAATCTTTCCATTGTGAAAGCACAGCTTTTGACATCATGGGAAAATATTTGAAAATCTTGAAGGCTTTTCAGTTGAGGAAATTTCCCACATTTCCTGTTCCACTGTCAGGGCGCTGAGAGCAGGAACTACGGGAAGACCTCCCAAGCATGGACACATAAAAAATTTGATAACTTTTATATTCCTGCTCTGCCCTTGCTGCTAAGGTTCCTCTGGGTTCCCCATCATTGAAGAAAAATATCAAAATATGTAATGCGATTGTTATTATGCTTCCTTTCCATAAAGGAATCTTCATCAATGAACTTCATCAAAAGAGTGTAATGAGAGTCTCACATTTGGGATTGGTGATTCTGAAGATGAGGCAATTGCTTTGAATTCATTGTGATCTTTGTTGTTTAAAACCCATTGTAGGCTTAGTTTAAATTAGAGTATATTAATTGATGACATCATATCCTAAAATTCCACTTACAGTGGTTAGGGATCTTAGCTGTAGTGTGTTATGTAACTCAAACACTTACAATTACTTAGTCATCAGTAATCTGGTTTTCTTAGAAACTCATATGATAACACTTCTGAAATAGCAGGCTGACTATGAATATTCGCAAACACTCTGTATGCTCCTCACTTTCTCTCACACAAGGCATGGTAGATTGAAATGATAAACTTTACTGGCCGAATAGATAACGATCACACAAATAACCCTATATTTTCCTGCCATCAGTTGTTAATACATTACAGTATTGTATATAAAACTCAAAACATTTTGAGACAACAGAGACGGCGACATGGTAGCACACACATATATATAAGAACAAACAACAATTAAACACTTTTGAAGACGTTTTCTCCCATAGGACTCAAAGCGCATAAGCTTGTCTCAGATCAGTACATAATGAGTAAAGAATGACTTACAGGGTAAAAAGTTCTGTGATCATATTGCCAGACCAAACAGGTGGCTTTTCAGTTTTGATTTAAATGTGTCAAAGGTAAAGTTGTTTTGATTGGGTTTGGCAAGGCGTTCCAAAGGGTAGGGGCTGCATGACAGAAAGTTCTGGCTCCAAAGGTCTGGGGGTAGTCCTGTTATTAGATCCTTTTGATCTGGGGTTGTGGGAGTGACACAGTTGCAACACATTCTTCAGGTATCTGGGACCTAGGTTATGTAGGAATTTGAATGTTAGCATGCCAATTTTGAAAAGGATTCTCCATTTTATGGGTAGCCATTGTAGTGAGCAAAGTATTACTGTTATGTGTCTGCTAACGGGGGTGACGGCACTGGAACGAGGGGACCATTAGAGGAATGGGAAGCCTCTATAGGACCCAGAGCCTTTGCTCTCCATAGGTAAGTATATCTTTTTTTTATTTATTTTTTACTTCAGATTTACTTTTTTTAAAGAGAACCTGAACTGAAAATTAAAAGTCAAAATAAGCATAAATACATCATCCTCACCTCCTGTGTAGTCTACTCAACAATCTCCTTCTCCTCTCCTGCATCCTGTTTGTCCACTGTGATCAATGGAATTATCTGTCCTCCATTTTCAAAATGGCCATTGCCCCATAACAGCTTCCTGGTCAGCACACTGTTAAACTGTAATATCGCCTACTTGAGCCATATGGAAACATGGACATTACCTTGCACATTCAGTTGTAACTGACAGCAACTGGTATATTTCAGTTCTGACAAAATATTGTCAGAACTGGAAGGGATCACTGTAAGAAGAAAATGGTGAGCTTCTGAGAGGAACTGATGGTGAAGTAGGTATATAATATTCATTTGCAGCTACACCATATGTTTATTTTAAATAATTTTACTCAGTTCAGGTTCCCTTTAAGGTCTTCAGAAAACAGGACTGACTTTGATCAAGTTTGTCAACTAGCTCAGAGAAGTTCTTTGAATAGATAACAACTCTAGCAGTAGTAAACAAGTCTTTTTTTTTCTTCTTCCTACACTGGAAAACAGAAAGAGACTTTACATAATTTCTTAGTAGGACTTGTATCATTTGTGAATATTTTTATCTCATCATGTCACATATCACATCAGATTCACTTAAACTATAATGAAGTAACTTGCACACAGTAGTGCCTTGGCAGCTTAAAGTACCTTGTGATCTTTGATAGTGAAGCAGAGGTAGAGTCGGGCGTGAACGCGGGTGGACGACGTCCACCTGCTTTTTTCAGAGGGTGACGTCCACCCTAGCATGTGTGGAGGGAGAGAGCGCAGAGAAGAGGGAGCGATCATTGGCACAGCGGGGAAGGGGGGACATCTCCCCACCCCTCACCGTGGGGCTCCCCCTTCCTCACTCTCCAACCCCCCCCCCGAACTAAAATTTGCGGGCGCCTGGCAGCGGGCGGGACTTACCTCCATCTCGTTCCAAGCGCTGTGTAAGTAGTGATGTCCGGTTCATTTGAGCCAGTTCTTTCCTGTGAGTTGAGTGATCCAACTCATCACACTGAACCGAATCAGTTCAGTGGATGAGACAGGAACTGCAGCTGAACACAGTGTGCAGCTGCAGTTCCTGTCTCATCCACTGAACTGATTCGGTTCAGTGTGATGAGTTGGATCACTCAACCCACAGGAAAGAACCGGCTCAAATGAATCGGACATCACTACTTACCCGGCGCTTGGAACAAGGAAGAGGTAAGTCCCGCCCGCTGCCAGCCACCTGCAAATTTTAGTTCTGGAGGGGCAGAGGGAGGAAGGGGGAGCCGGAGGACGTCCCCCCTTCCCCGCCGCTTTGCCCACCGATCCCTCTTCTCTGCGCTGCCTCCCCTCCTTGTGGGGACATCTGGCTACCTATTCTGGGGGCACCTATAGACCTGGCTATACTGGGGACACCTATAGGCCTGGCTATACTGGGGACACCTATAGACCTGGCTATATATACTGGGGACACCAATACACCGGGTGAGTCCACTCACCTCTTTTCCCAGGACTAGACCCCTGTAGTGAAGTATGCACATGAAGCTTGTCCTGCCCCCAAGAAGTATATGATTTGATTGGCTGCATCTCTTTGCACCTAACCTAGTCCCCTAGTCCAGCTTTTTTTAAATCCCCAATTAACAAGAATAATTTCATTAGGCTAGGTTCTCAGTGGTCAGTTGCATAACTCACGCGTTATATTAACTGTAAACTGCAATAGAAAATGGACATAAACTTCAATACAAAGCCTGCATGCAGCGAGTTAGAGTAATGCAATTAGTTGCAATGCTACATTGTGAATGGGCCCATAGAACTGTACGGGAAGTGAGTTCACATGCAGAATTATTCTGCAATGCAACTGAGCAGCACTGTGAACTAGCCCTTAGGGCTCTTTTCCACTATGAAATAATCGCGATCGCGATTCCGATCGTGATCGCAATCGCAATCGCGTTTCAATTTCCACTATGCGATTGCGATTGCGGTTGAGCTACTATACTCATTATAGTCCAGCTCAATCGCATACAAAACGCGGCAGGACGACGATTGCGCTTTGACCAAAATCGCATCGCAATCGGATCGCACTAATGGAAATTGCTGCTGCAGTTTCCATTAGTTTAATGTACCTTGCGATTTGCGATCAGAAGCAAATCGCAAATCGCAGGCTAGTGGAAAAAGGCCCTAAGTGTTTGAGTGCTGGCTACTTCCTATACTACAAACTCACACTACTGATGGCTACAATCTTCTCAGACAATTCTGTTTATGCCTGTCTTCTTACAGTCTGAGCCACAGGCTATTGCAGCTCAAGTAGCCGCAAATACCCACCCACCCACAGTGGAACTACACTGAAAAGAATGTAATGAAAAAAAGTGCTTGATTTTTACATTAATTATTTATAAATGATTTAGTCAGTGTTTGGCCATTCTTTTCTTCTCCCTGATTTACATTCTTAAATGTATCACATGCTGGTGATGTCTGTGGAAGGAGATGCTGCTTTTTTGGCATTTGGAAACAGCTGTTATCTCCCACAATGCAACCTCCCACAGGGTGATGTCAGTACCTAGGTGATGACATCACACTGTGGGAGGGGTTTCACCACAATATCAGCTATAGTTTACAGAGTCCACTGATGATCTGTTTGAGAAAAGGTAAAGATTTCTTATGGGAAAGGGGATATCAGCTACGGATTGGGTAGAACTTAAATCCTCGTTTACGGTTCTTCTTTAAACTGGCTTTATCAGCCCAGTAGCCTCAGGTCATGTGATTACAATTTTAAGACAGGATTTTAGCAGCAGAAATCTTGTT
The DNA here is from genome assembly GCF_040937935.1 of Hyperolius riggenbachi. Taxonomy (NCBI): domain Eukaryota; kingdom Metazoa; phylum Chordata; class Amphibia; order Anura; family Hyperoliidae; genus Hyperolius; species Hyperolius riggenbachi. Next base: position 320,844,526 of record NC_090648.1, read on the forward strand.
TCGTATAACCAAAGCTAACAGTTGGGTATGGTACTTTACTGATGGGTTTTAAAATAAACTGACTTCAGCAAAGTTGCTGTATTTCCTTGCTAGTTCTATCAACCAAACTGATTGGTTTCACTTGTTGCCTGGAATTGCTCTGTAATAATATTATGAAGCAGCATGTAAGTGTTTGGAGTGATACTCTATGTGGCTGGTGGTGGATGGCAGTGAATTCAGCAGCTAATTTGCTTGCTGTATAAGGAATGTTTCTCAGACAAGCAATTTGGCAAGCATGGGATGTAACAGATGGCCTTGTGTGTCTGAGCATATTACTGTGCTCCTCTGAGGCCAACCTTAATTCCTTTTTAATAAATCAGCAAAATCTTCTTCAGCAAATAACTATTATGATCTCAAAATCCACTGTTGAGTGATTTGTTGTGTGTGCAGGATTCAGGCAGACATATACACTTTTTTCATGTGTCAACGTGAACCTGAAGCCAAATCAAAATAATAAAAAACAGATACATACCTAGGAAGGGGGAAGGCTCTGGCCCCTATAGAGTCTTCCTGTTCCTCTCCTGGTCCCTCCGTTCCAGTTCTGTCTTCCCCGTTAGCAGTCTCTGACCGATGTGTCAGAGATTGCTCTCTTCCACAGTGGGAGGCTTCCGAAGAAGGGTGGCTTCATAGTGTGCATGCGCAAGCATGCTCCCTCTTGCACACTCGCACATGTGCAGTACGGAGTCACTTGTCCTTGGGAGCACTTGGCCTCCCAAAGACTTCCAAAGCCTCCTGCGGTGGGAGATTCAAACGAAGGAGCCAGCGCTGGAACAAGCAGACCATGAGAGAAACGGGAAGGCTCTTTAGTACCCAGAGCCTTTCCCCTCCTTGGGTAAATATCTGTTTTTTTTATTTTTGATTTGGCTTCAGGTTTGTTTCAACTGTATGGCACAAATGTGACTACTCTTATGATAAACATTTGTAATTCCAGTCATTTTTAAACTACAGATAGTATTGTAAAGCTGTACAAAGGTTAAACTATAACTTTGATGTCAGCCACAAGAAATAAACAGTTTTAATGATTTTGTTTTGTTTTGCTGCCACTGTACCCTAGTGTCAGAGACAACCGTGTCATCATGGGTTATTCTAGTACTGACCCTGTCCCCTCTGTGCTATATTGAGATGCAGGAGGCTGATGGCATCAACTTATAAGAGCTTCCCCCCTTGTCCTGATTTATTGGCTTCACCTAACATTTAATAACCATTCCCAAAGGCTGCAGCTGTTAATAAGAAAAGAAAAACACAGATGAAATAACAAAATAGAAATCCTCAGCTTTCCATCATATTAAGTAGACCAACAGACATTTTGTTTAAAGTAAAATTAAATTAAAATACTGAACAAGTGATGTATGGTATATAGCAAGTACTATAGAAGAAATGCTTAAAATCTTATCTGTTTACAGATTTTAAGATATTGCAAATGGAAAGTTGAGTGACTTCTGAATTTTTTGTTGGTTCATTCTGGCACAGCAAAGTAGACAACGCGATAGCAAGTAGAGATAAATACACAAAGACACAATGACAACAGAAAGTGACAGTGACTACATTCAGACACTGGTTACCTGTACAACGTTAATGACTCAAAAAGCTTTTGTGAATATGTAGAAAATCGTGCCATTTTAAAATGGAATGTTGTAAAGAATTGTGATCTTTGTCCACACTGAGGGTCACAGGAAGGGGGCAAAGGCCCACACCACAATTATGTTTTATCTCCTAAGTTTTCTGCTAGGTAATATTTTTAAACTTTATAAATAAAATACCTTATAATCCACCAGTGAAGTAGAAAATAATAATTTTAGCATATAGTATATATTAAATAATTTTGACAGTATTTTTTCACCTACTTTTTGGTACTTTATCAATGGTAAAGTACTGAAATGTTATTTTAAATGGAAGATGAAAAATTATCTCCTAGGAGAAATCTTAGAATTGAATCAAGGCCAAGGAGTGGATGCTGGATAATAGCAGAACTTTGTACAAAGCATTGTAGTGTATCTATAAAGCAGTCAGGACCAGGTTTCCGCAGAGGCCTCCTAGCTGTGGCCTGGGGGGATGTTGTTTCTGACAGTGACTACATATGGAAGAAGGTGGCTGCACAAAGAAAAAGAGGGCTGCACATGGCTGAAGGAGTTCCACATGTCAGCAGGGGGCTGCTGCACGTGAAAGAGTCATGGGGACACTTACACAACTCCTGAGCATTACCCATGGTCGCGGTCCTAACACTAGCGTCCTTAATAGCAGGATATGCACTGCAGATAAGCTCGCCTGAAAATAACTGGGGATGCCAGATCACAACTAATATGGAAGCTATGCCACCCATCTGTCCAAGAAATCATTTTAAACATACAAAATAACTGTACTCATCTTACACAGACAATTAATATATATTGATTTGATGTCCAAATACATCAGTCTGTTTCGTAAGCATTGTTTAGTTGCTCCATCCATTCATTGCTCTGAGGGTGGTAAGCAGAGGAAGTAGAAAGCCTGGATCTGAAGAATTTTAAATAAATTGGTTGAGAACTTGGTTATGAACTGTGAACTAAAGTTAGATGTTAGCGCAGCAGGCATACCGTGGAAATGGATAATCTGCCTGATGAATGTCTTTTCAACTTCCGAAGAAGATGGCAGTCCTTTGAAATTAAAATTGGCCGTATTTGAAAACCTGTTCACAGTGACCAGAATATTCTTAAAGCCCTCAGCCAGAGCAGAGGCACATCCACAATAATAAACATGATATAACTCCAAGACCTGTTGGGTTTGGGCAGGTGTCATGGGTTGCAAATGTTTCAAAATCTTTAACCAGGCCTGTGCACTAGCATAGAGGGACTGTTAGGTCTGTAGTATGCTGGTTGCAAAAGTTCCCTGCCAAGTGTGTTTCTATGTGAACATGAGAACTTGTTTGCAGGAATTTCCTGGAACAACAGTCTTAGCATAGTGAAATATGACGCCCTCCTTAGCTAGAAGGCCTGGTGGAAATGCGGGTGGATGTGCAGCTAGTAGCAGTGGTGATTCTGCATTCCATTTTTTTGCAATCTCTGTGTTTTATATATATAAATAGTAATAATGAGGTTTTCACTATGAGATCAACTGTTTCAGAAAATTACACTCATCCCTAATGCAGTGGTACAGTGGGATGAGTGGTGTGGAGTAGCATTTGGAGGTGGAGTAGACAGTGAGAAGCTGTGCAGGTGCCCTGCTGTAGGGGTATGATGTGGAACAGTGCTTGGGGTTGACAATACTTTTGGGGTGCATAGTGTGGAGTAGTGAAGGGTTGCAGCAGTCCTATGGTGTGGATAGTGTGAAATGGTGCCGGGGAATGGCAGTGCTGAGGGTTGGATGGTGTGATAGAGAGGTTTTGAGTCCTGTTGATGTAATGCCAGTGTGTTGGGGTGGATGGTGCGAGGCTTGTTAGAATGTTTTTGAATAGTTCTGGGGGCTGGGCATCACAATCCTGACAATTTTAACAAGCTGCATCCTTCATCAGCTCAACATTATTTGCATCTCACTGACCATATCTAGTGCTGAATCACAAGCAAACTGCATGCTGCATTTTTGTGCATTCGAGTCCCTATTAAAGTCAATGAAAGCGCGTGCACACACACACCCGCACACATACGCAAAAAAATATCACATATGTAAAGCTATACAATGCAGTTTCGCAATGTGATTTCACTAGATTAACAAATCAGATGTTTTTTTTCTGACATAAGGGCTGACAGCAGCGCAAGCTAAATTCAAGGCAGCACGCTACGCTCGGTCTTGCAGAGTAGCGTGCCTTAGTTTCACACATTGCTTACATAGCAATGCGCGTTCTTTTAAATGCCGGCTGCTGCTGTGAAGCGTGCGTAACTAAGAAAGACACGCTACTCTGCAAGACTGAGCATTGCGTGCAGCCTTGAATTTAGCTTGCACTGCTGTCCTGGAGCTTGCACGGCTATAGCAGCGCAGCTTCATGAATCAGCCCTATATAATGCTATTAGAAAAGAAGAATGCATTTTGAGAAAAGAAAAATTCACAAAACTGAATAAAAAAAAGCACCATATATTGTATTGTGCAATTCAAATTCACAGAAAAAAAATCACAAATTATTCCAGCAAATCACTAAAAATAATGATCGCATAAAAAAATGATGTTGCGTAGTTCTCTATGGCAATACATGCTAGTCAGTATCTGTTAGCCTCACTACAGTAGGTTATTTAAAACCTGTAGTCTGATTGGCTAATATGGATTACAGCACACCACTAAACCTTGCACATTAGAAAAACTCATTAGTGTATGTGAGTGCCACATATATCATATGGATGTCATGTTCAATTGTAGGCAACATCAATACAGTCACATGATGTAAGTTAAAAGAAGTGTTATATATTGATATGCTTATCACTTCCTGGCACTCCGCAGTGTGCTTGGAGGAAGCAGTGACAAAGACAGACTGCCTTTAACATGCCACAAATGTTTAGGTCTTAATAAAGGTCTAGCAAGCACTTTTGTGACAGCAGTAACATGTGCAAGTTCCCATGTCACATAATGCAGGCATGTCTTTTAAGAAAGTCGACATTGTAAAGACACTTGCAGTTCTTTTTTTTTTTGTTTTTTTTTTTTTTCAAACAGGTTATGATTATATTTGAAACAGCATGGAGCAACTTCATCCAAACATATCAGTACGTGTGCCTGATAGAAGACTTTGCTGGTAGCTCTCAGGTTTGACTTGTCAGTACTAACATATTACTTAAAGCAAACCTGAAGTGAAAATAAACTTATGAGCTGATTTATGTATGTGTTTTATTAAAGGAAAATATAGAATAAAACTGAGTTTCTTATTTTTATGATCAGTTTAAGTGTTTAATATGAGACTATTATAGACAGCAGCCGTGACAAATTTGCCTTGCTAAACTGAAAAACAAACAGAAATAATAACAGTTTGAGCTTTCCAGCATTAAAAACCTTAGCACAAGCCTTCTGTTTGTTTTTCAGGAATCTACTTAATTTGACAAGTTCATTTGCATAGATAACAACTCTCGTTTTTTAACTCTTGCTGTACTGGAAAACAGAAAGGGACTTCAAACAATTTCTTAATAGGGCTAGTACTACATGTACCTATGTTTATCTCATCATGTCACATCTTCTAGCTCCAGCCAAGGGTCCCACTAAACTTATTCTATCAAGCCAGTCAAATCATATTAATAAACTAGCGCATCTCGATTAGGCATGCGCTGTTAAGGTCTGTGCATACCCAACAGAACAAAGCTGCTCATGCATGGCTTTTTTCCTCTGTGCGTGAAGGACATACATAACATACATGTTTGCATATTTCTTCCTATGAATTGGGAAAAAATGAAAATTAACCCCCCCCCCCCCCCCCCCCATGCATACTTGCAGTGGAGGAACATATGCATTTTTACAAGTGCAGATGTGAAAGATCCCTCACTTCTAATAACAAGATCTCAAGAGATGTGTTTGTACCCTAATACAAGAGACTTAGCTGCCACTACTGGCTGCAACTGCTTAAAGAGAACCTGTACTGAGTAAAAATATTTAAAATAAACACATGAGGTAACTTCAAATGAACATTGCATAGTTACCTTGCCATCGGTTCCTTTCAGAAGCTCACCATTTCCTTCTGACAATAATCCCTTCCAGTTCTGACAATATTTTGTCAGATTTTAAATATATCAGTTGCTGTCAATAAAATATCAGTTGCTGTCAATAAAATATCAGTTGCTGTCAGCTATAGCTGAGAGGAAAACTGATGTACCAGGTATTGTCCATGTTTCCCTATGGCTCAAGTGGGCGATGTTACAGTTTAACTGTGTGCTGACCAGAAAGCTGTTATGGGGTAATGGCCATTTTCAAAATGGAGGACGGAAATTTCCCTTGATCACAGTGAACAAACAGGACGCGGAACAGGAGAAAGACACTGAGGAGTAGACTACATGGAAGGTAAGTATGACTTGTGTATGCTTATTTTGACTTTTAATTTTCAGTTCAGGTTTTCTGTAAAGAGGAACTCCAGTAAAAATAATGTAATAAAAAAGTGCTTCATTTTTACAATAAGGGTAGCTGCTGCTACTAATAAAAACCTTTGTAAAAGATTTTTTCGTCACTGAGGTAAGCTACCTCAAATTTATTTCCCGTTTTTAAACTGCTTTTAGATGCTTTTATTACACCAGGGCGCCTCTTATACCCTTATTGTGCAATCATGCCCCCTTACCTCACCCGTCTGAGGGGTGGGTACAGACCACACGTGGCTTCGACCACGGCGGATATCTGTCCCCTTTCTTTTACCAAGGAGAGCGACCGCATCCAGGTCCCTAGGGACCACCCCGAGTGGAGTCGGGTTTGTTGTCTCCACCTGCTTCCTGTGGTCGGTTGCCCCTCCGCAACCCACCTTTGTGAGTAGTGTCTTACTTTTATTACGTTCCATTGTTTTTGACATACTACACCATTGGGCTCCCACTTTTGTCTCCTGTATCTTTTCACTAGAGGGTGTTTTTGACACCCACATCCCACTACGTCATTTTTACAATAATTATGTATAAATGATTTAGTCAGTGTTTGCCCATTGTAAAGTCTTTTAAATCCCTGATTTACATGCTGACATTTATTACATGGTGACATTTTTACTGTTGGCAGGTGATGTAGCTGCTGCATGTTTTTTTTGGCAGTTGGAAACAGCTGTAAACAGCTATTTCCCACAATGCAGCGAGGTTCACAGACAGGAAACTGCCAAGAGTACGTACTCAGAATTTCTTTGTGGGAGGGGTTTCACCACAATATCAGCCATACAGGGCCCCCTGATGGTCTGTTTGTGAAAAGGAATAGATTTCTCATGTAAAAGGGGGGATCAGCTACTGATTGGGATAAAGTTCAATTCTTGGTTGGAGTTTCTCTTTAAGTTGCTGGAAAGCTGTTACTAATTTTAACCAATGAAGCTGAAAAAAACTTTGACACTTATGAGAATCCCCCATAAGCAGATGGACTTGTCCAACACCTGCCAGATCTATCAGATTTTTATTACGTACTGTAATTCACAGCAACACAGGGAAAAAATACATTTATGGTGCATTTTACTCGGGAACAAATGTACCTCTTAGATGTATCTGTATACTTTTGAATTTTATATTTTACAATTTTTTCGCGATAGTGGTCCTTTAATTTAAAGCACGTTAACTACCAAATTCATTTTTCTCGCCACAACTGGAGGATTTTGGAGAACAAAAGAATGGATTCCATAACTTATAGTCAAGATATGGTCAATCCCCTTCAGTGCCAGACAACAGCACATACTTTTCTTCAAAACCATCATGCCACAAAGTATAACCTTTTCTTCAGAACAATTATTATCTGTTGATAAATGCTTCATAATCTGTAATACTCTAACAAGCTGTATCAACACACGGAATTGTTCAGTGCCACCCACCGGATATCAGCCTATTCTAGTTTGTCATCATGCTTGTGCCTAGTAACTGCATCTTAAGTGCTCACAAGTAACCTTACTCTTTTCAGTCAAGGCCTTGACATGTTTTGTAGTCATTATTTTCAACACCTTTTGAAAAGCATTTGTCAGCATATTTTGTCAAATGTCATGAGCACATGTTATTTCTATTAGATACCCATGTGACTCCTACAGTGGGTCTGAGCACTGCATGCCCCTCCGTGCAAATCAACATACCACTTCCTATAATTAGCTTCTAGGGGGGATGTTTCAGTACAAAAAGACTTACAGGAAACTGCTTCCCGCTACCTAAGCCAGGTGAAACAAAGTGAAATAAAAACAAATTCTCTGGAAAATGACCCGTAGCTGACGTTTCACTGTGCTGCTGGTGCTAGGAAGTGTTTCCTGTCTTCCATGAATAAGTGCAGAAAGGAGTACCACTCATGAAGGCAGCATAGATGCATAGGGATTCATCTTTGCCTCCAATAATTTAAAATACCACTACTACAAGAAATAATGTAGTGTATGAAAAGGGTGTGAGCATGTTAGGGAGAAGCAGGTCACCTCTTCCCCTGGGCCCCACAGCATCTGCCATGAAGAACTGCCACTTCCTTCCCTCTGCTCGTCCATAATTCCGCCCCCTCCACTCGCCAATATAGTTCCACATTTGATTCATTGCACACAGCGCGCAGGGGAGCTGTGATGTGAGCTTGTAATTATTGAGGTCGGGTATCTGGCTTAAAGGGGGCGCTGGAGGGCGGAGGATGGTGCTGTGTGATAGTCCTAGCACCAGTAATAATAAAACAATATAAAAAGTATTGGGAGGGGAGGGTACAGGTCAGGGGTACTTTAAGCATACTTTTCTTCAATAAGAAAGGGAGAGCAACTGGCACTGTTCCTAATGCAATTTTTATTTGTGACCTGCAAAAGTTTTCACATGGCATGTAAACAAGGCTTGTGCTATAGCCAAGTGAGCACAGTTTACATACCCGGGGTCCGGAGATGAGTCTCATTCAGTGGGTGCGGGCACAAAAAGCTTGACAGCCGTTTCACACCTGGTGGTGCTTCTTCAGATGCTGTGTCAGTGTCTCCTTGCAACCCCCCGTACGCCCTGCCGGACGTGCATGCAAGGGACGCCAGGCAACCCGCCACTTCTGGTGGTTTGTGGAACGTGGAAACAGGAAGGGGCGGGTTGCCTGGCGCAGAAGTGTACTATACCAGTGACGCTCTCCATTGCTAGAAGGGAAAGCCTAGAAACATTAAACATTTATAACATATGGCAGCTAGACCGAGCTTCAGATGGGGAAGGGAAGGAGTGAAAAAAAGAGAAAGCACATCCTTCTGAAGTACACTCAGGTAATGCTAAATAATGGCAGGGTATGCACAGCAGGGCAATAATAAGCATACTTTTGAGAAAAACTAACAGCTGCATATCTGAACTAAACGTTTTTTTACCTGATCTCACATCTGCCATGTTACGCTTACTTTAAAATAATGTGTCTACTAATTCACAATGTCACCTAACCTTGCTGACCAGAGCTGCAGACCATGTTGTTTCTACTTAGTAAGGGCTGCAATTGTGCTTTCTCTAAATTCTGAAAATAAAATTATCTTAATTTGACTCTCCTTTCCTGACTCCACTTTTCGATTTTTGTAAGATCAAGTACTGTATAGGATCAGTATCTCCCCAAAATTGTTTGTTTACCTGGATTACCACCTTGAATTACTTGTGAATCAATCAGATATCAGCAGAATGTTAATTGCACTGCCACTACTGCTATATTTATACTACTCTATGCCAGCTATGCAGCTGTTTATACCCTGACACTTAACCCCATGCCCTGCTGGAAATCCCATGCATGCTTTGGCAACTAAAAATTGACTAGTTGAGTTTCAGTTGATTTCAATCAAAAAATCAATTATGAATGATAGATTTTTAGTGTATTTATTTTTTCCCTTAAATCGAATAGCATATCTAGTTAACATAAATTAGCATAGCCCTATGCAAAAGACTAGCTAAAAGCTTGGGCCTGGACAAAGCCAGTTCCCAGTTGACCTCCCTATTTGGCAACAGGGACTTTCCCCTGGGTTTAAAGCCATCAACTTGGGCTCAATGGATCAGCAGAGGGATCACATGCATACCCATGATATCATACTTGATGGTTGCCTGTTGCCATGGTAAGAACTATCTGATAAATATTCCCTACCCCACTCTAAATTATTCAGGTATCTACAAATAAGAAGGTTTCCCTAGCTATCACTAAAGCAGGTCTCCGTGAAATTGAAAAATAATTCCTGAGCAGGTCATTAAGAAAGGGCTTATTTCTGTCATGTACTCAGCGGTGTGGTGCCAGACACTGGAGGAATATTCTCCCGCTAAGTGGCAGAACAGACTAAATTATTCTATAGATGTAGAGCAGCATGACTAGATCCTCCATCAATAGCATTTTAAAAGAACACTCCTACAAGATCCTCATTCACCAAACTGCATCAGTGGGGCCTGATATCAACTAATACTTGCTTTAGGGGATATGGTCAGAGTGCAGATTAGCTACATTGTTGGTGAAGTCCGTATGTTTTAGTGAATGTGCTTACAACTTTTTTCCCGAGGTATTGGAGACTACTGTCCAGGCCAATCCCTGGATCGATCTTTTCCATAGGTACAAACCACGCCTATCTAAGCATACCAATGACTTTATAGCCCATGCCAAATGCTGCCAAATCCCTGCTGGCCCAAACTTGGAAGGGCCCCCCACCTCCAAAAGAAATTTGCACCTTAGAACATATCACCTTTTCTATACAGTATCCACTAAATCTGATAGTTTTCTAAGTGTGTGAAGCAAGTGGCCTGGACACTCTCACATTAACCCTCTTATGAAGCCCCTTCTTTGACTTATAACCAATGTATGATATATGCCACATTACCGATATGATCATGCTGTTTGTCACTTTTGTCTCAATGGACTTTTGTGCCCATCCTGTTAGCACATAATTTGATCATGATGGTCATTTGTATGTTATGGTCCATTAACTATTGAAAACTCAACTATGAAACCAAAAGCAGCACTACTGTCCATGTTTATTGTGGTCCCAAATGTTCAGTTATTTTGTACTGTGATTTTATTTGAATTAAAAAAACGTAAAAAAACAACAACACATTAATTACAGTATGGTCAACATAAACAGTTCATGTCTGACTCCAAGCTCTCCGAGATAAAGATGTTTACATTAGAAAGTGATAGTACTAAGGAGGGGGCAGTTTCATAAGGTCAGACAATCCACGCCACAAACAGGAAGCTAGGATATCTGAAGAATGTGACTTCACAAAGACAAAGTAAAGGTAAGCAGCTAATTATGCCCCAAAGAGAGATTACAGCTTTTATTTCACAAAAGACATTCAAGGTTCAGGTACACTTTAACAAGCAATCATTTCCCCTGTTTATGAGCACCTTTACTGCACACAAACTGCTCTGGAGCAAAGGTTATGAATCATTTCAGTAGTTTGTTTGCTTTAGTGTTCAGTTGAAGGTTGTTTTCTTCAGTGTTTCCCTCTATTTCAGAGCATGGATAGGCTAGCTACAGTATGTGGCGTTTCTTACTGATTTATATCTTTTATATACTTAGTCTACTTATGTTCACTCTCCTTTTTAACTAACTTGTTCACCTGTTTGCAGCTCTGCCCATTGTCGTTCTAACTCTCAAGATATTATTATCTAAGGTCATTCAGAATGTCTGCACCAACACTGTACAGACTCAGATAGGAATATATCTGCTTATATATGCTCATGCAATGAGCCAGCAATCTCTGAGCTCAGTTGTTCAAGTTGAACAAAAAGGCACTTCCACCGAATACCAGAGGCCACCTTGTACTGTCCTCTTGCAGAGGGGCAGCGGTGGTGCACAGAAAACAATTTAATACAGTCACAAGCACAGCACTAACATTTGTAGCATACCGGTGCTGCACACAAGGTTACAGAAGGTATTGCAATTATTGTGAGATGTCACTGATGTGTTAAATGAATGGATTTCAGTAGCCTGCTTACGTAGAAAAAGTAATACATTACCAGTTTTCCATTTCAGCTCTAACTTGTCTAGGGTGTCATGTGAGCTATGTTCTGCTAATGAGATCAAATGTACACTGTATAGTCTGCATATTCCATCTCCTTATATGTCATGTAGTTCACATAAATATAATTCACTTCATTCATACATAACACAGTTCATATAATGCATATAATATGTACAAACATGGCAGTAACATATAATACACATTTAATAGGATTTTGTTAATAATTTATATGACTATCACACAACCCTGTTTTCATACACGTGTGGACTTTTTGTTCTTTTTAAAGTAATAATAATCCGAACATTTGTATAGCACTTTTCTCCTGTAGGACTCAAAGCGGCCAAGAGCTGCAGCCATTGGGGCACGCGCAAGGGGCCACCCTGCATTGTTAGGAAGTCTTGCCAAAGGACTTCTTACTGAATAGGTACTGACCCTAGCCAGGATTTGAACTCTGGTCTCCCATATCAAAGGCAGAGCCCTTAGCCAGTACGCTGTCCAGCCACTACCAGCCATAAAGTAGATAGTTCCATGGAAAGTGCATTAAAGGAATACTTAAGTGAAAAAAAAATTGATCTTTACTCACCCGGGGCATCTCTCAGCCCCCTGAAGCTGTATGGTGCCCTCGCAGCCCCGCTCCGATCGTCCTGTCCCCGCCGGCGGCTACTTCCGGGTTCAGCGACAGCCGCTATATCACCTTCTATGCTATATCACCCAGCCGCTATATCACCCTCTATGCTGCTATAGCGTATATGTATACGCTATAGCAGCATAGAGGGTGATATAGCAGCTGGGAACGCGGAGAATCACCCGCGTTCCCAGCCTGTCGGCGGCTGTCGCCGAACCCGGAAGTAGCCGCCGGCGGGGACAGGATGATCGGAGCGGGGCTGCGAGGGCACCATACAGCTTCAGGGGGCTGAGAATGCCCCGGGTGAGTAACGATCTTTTTTTTTTTATTCCTTAAAAATAATATGTTGTGTTATGAAGCTGTAGTTACTGTTTCTGACACAATTTAGAGACTAATAGGTGTAATAAACATGGAGGAAGCAGCTGCGGGCAGTCTGGCGTTCTCCGCAGCTGCCTCTATTCCTCTGCCCAGCATGTCACCCATGCCTCGGGCATCTAGCACGCCGAGGACGGGGTTGTCAGCCGCACATAGGGTCGCATTGTCGCGTGTGCGCGCGCACAGACAGGACCTTTATGCAGGGAGGAGGCGCGTCAGCTGACCAGCCGGTCGGCTGACGTCAGAGGAGACGTTCGCTGCTCCTCATTGGCTCAGAGGAGTGGGCAGGCCAATTGGGTCTCCTTCGCTTCTTAAGCCTCTCGGCTTCACTCGCAACCTTTCTGCTGTTGCGAATACTTCGTGTTGGCGCTCAGACCTTAGATAGATCCGGTGTGCTTTGATCAGGGAGGAAACTGGGGATTTCACACTAGATAGGAATATTGTTGTGTATATTACTCTCTATTGATACCTGTGTATGACTCTGGCTTGCTTCTGACCTCTCTCTCAGTTACTGACTCTGTACTTCTGCCCATCTGATCCTGCTGCCGACTTTGCCTGTATACCTTCTTCCTATTGCTATCTGATTTTGTACTGCTACTACCTGTCTGTTGCCGACCTTGCCTGTCTGACCTCGCCTCCCCACCAGAGAGCCCTGATCTCTGGTGAGGGCCTCTGTACTGATAGTACACACCAGCTCCTCTGGTGCGGTATAGCTAAATCTATCAAGTACTACTGTTGCACCAAGCACTATACATTAGTATCTATTCTGTGTGTTGCTATACTTGCTATTTGCTGTCACATCAGCTGTCTGATATACCTGTATTATAGGTGATTATGCAGATCACCGTATAATCAGGTATATATCTGCATTATAGGTGATACTGCAGATCACCTAATAATCAGAACCCTGTTCTTGCTGACACATATTGTTACAATAGGTCCCTAGTTGTCATACTTTGCCCATGGCTTTAAGCCGCATCTACACGCGTAGATGCGGCGGCGATGTTCCTTATCAATCGAGCTGCTGATGCGGCTCGATTGATAAGATCCGACAGGACGGATCTCCCCACCGCCGATTCCCTGCTCGTTCTCCGCGAGGGGACAATGGCAGGGAATCGAGCGGAAGATAAGCGGCGCGGTGCGGGGACGAGCGGGTATCGAATCCGGCGCACGCGTGGTGAGCGGGGACGCGGAAGAGGCGATCCGGCGGCTAATCGAGACGCTGGATCGCCGCCTCATCTACACGCGTCGATGAGGCGGTGATCCGGCGGCTCGATTAGCTCTGCTACTGCCTGGGCCCCTGAATCCCCATGAAACTGCAATAGGGGGAGTGCAGACGAGCCCCGGTGCTGCCACCGCCAGGGGATTCATCCACACTGCCTCTATATAATGCTGAATGTAAAACACACAGCAATCCACCATTTTAATATGGTCAGCAGACAGCCCCTCAGCCAATCAAGCAATAGTATACACCCGTGTCTGCAGTACCAAATCTAGCAGGGATTGCATTGCCATCTGCACCAGTGTTTGTGTTTTTAAATTACAGGTGTAGATGAGGCTTAAGTGGCAAATGAAGAGAAAAAACAAGGTGGCATAACAAGGTCATTTATACCCAGTACTGAGTACTCCATCTACCAATCTGCATGGTGGGCAGACAGAAAAGCAGGTAGTAGAGGGGTTAAAGTTCTGCCCTTTCCCATCAATGTTTGCAATGGCTGGCATTGGCTGCTTATTTAACTCACCTCACAAAACAATGCATGTGATGCAGTATTGAGTGGAAATGTGCGCAGTATCAAATTACAGAATATGAAGCTTTATGATAAACGTAGTAGTACACAAATATGTCAAATATGCACAATATTAAACTTTACAGTAACTGGAATAACGCACTGTCACCTGGAAATGCGAACTGCACAATATTTAAGTCTATCAGCACGGTGGCGTAGTGGTTAGCGCTCTCGCCTTGCATCACTGGGTCCCCGGTTCGAATCCTAGCCAGGTCCATACCTGCAAGGAGTTTGTATGTTCTCTCTGTGTCTGCGTGGGTTTCCTCTAGGCACTCCGGTTTCCTCACACATCCCAAAAACATACAGGTAAGTTAATTAACTTCCCCCTAAATTGGCCCTAGACTACAATACAATGCCTAAACAATACATAAATAGACATATGACTATGGTAGGGAGTAGATTGTGTGCTCCTCCGAGGGACAGTTAGTGACTATATATATGCTGTACAGCGCTGTGGAAGATGTTGGCGCTATATAAATACTAAATAATAATAATAATATCATAATTAAATGAACACATTATCACATGAAAAAGTGCACAATACTAAATGTTACAGTTACTGGAATAATACAGTCACCTGGAAATGTGCAGTGTAAAATATTAATGTTTACCATAACTAAAAAAACACATAATTACATGAAAAAGTGCACACTATTAAATATTACAGCAACTGGAATAATGCACAAATGTGAACTAAATTGATCTTTAAGGTAACAACAAAATAGACACAGAAATATGTAGGACTGGGCCCAATATTAATCTTTAAGATAACAGTACAAATGCCATACCTCTCAACTTTTTGAGGTGAGAAAAAGGGACACTTAAGCCATGCCCCTGCCACATCCCTGATCACGCCCCACCATGCCCCTAGTCACGCATACCATAAAGATTCCAAGAGAAAACTATGTTGTTTTATAATTCAAACCACACTGGTCCTTTCTATCCTGGTTCATTTTCCTTCATAGTAACATTTTAAAATTAGTAATATATCAATTTAAAGGATGGGAATACAGTTTAGAGTCAATCAAACACATTTTTTAGTATAGAAATATATATATTTATAAAGAAAGAGGGACAAATGAGGAGGAAAGAGGGACAGGGCTCCCATAGAGGGAATGTTATGATCATGTCTGCAGCGTTTACTGCTGGCTGCAGTGGTATTGTAACCCAAGCAGTTCTGATGTCATTACATACATTTTCTTGCATAGTTTGGTTTGCACTTAAACTAGTTGCTGATTCCATCTGCAGTCGCTCTCAAGTTAATAACAGTTTAATATGCTTTTGTGTAAACAAACATTGTCTGCTGCAATGGAGGGGCAATCCCTTTCCTGCAGGCTGCATATCATTGTCTGCCTTTTCCTGCTGTCAGCCTGTGATTAATTACCATTCACTTGTGTGGGAATCTGCAGGTCTGCTCCCATTGGATGACCTCAGTATAAAGAACTGCTTCCTGCAATGCTTGATGGGCTACCATAGTCTCAGATTCTGTCTGTTACTCTGCCCGTGCCCCACCTCGTTCCTAGTCCGTGTGGACTGCGCTGACTCCTGCGAAGGGGTCAGCGAGTCCTCCTAGTTCTGCTCTTGTTCTAGAAGTTGTTACTCTGCTTGTCTTGTGTCATATATTGGTTCATCGCCAATATATACGCATACTTGCGCATTTTGTTATTTTCTTTGTATTCGTGTTACGTTGATACATCAGTGTCGCTGATATATACGTACACGAACTGTTTATTTCCTGTGTTCAGTCAGTCAGCCTTCCAGCACGCTTTGGTAGTTTGCGCGTATCGTGAGCACCCATGCTGAGGTAGTATCCTGTTCCTGGTCCTGTTTGTGGATTGCGTTCATCTCTGCGAAGAGATAGCGAATCCTTCTGAGTCCTGTTCCCTGTATTACTCCAGTCTTAGTCAGAGTTCCTGCTTATGTCATATATCGGTTCATTGCCGATATATACATATGTTAGTCAGACGTTACAAATAGTTTCATTGATAGCTGTAATTGTAATACGCTAGGAAATCATACTTATTGTATATTTATCTGTGTTGCGTTCATCTATCTTGATCCTGCTATTTCCTGACTATCCTGTCCTGTCTTTGTGAGGCACGCCATTGCTGCAAACGCATTGGCTACCTCATTCCAGTCTGTTTTATTGTGGACGCTTGCTGTCACTAAGTAGTGGCTAGTTAAGCAAGCGTTCATTCTGTCTACCTGTCCTGATCTCCTCAGTCCTGGTTTATGCGCTCAGCGCTACTTTGCGCTGAGACGTTATTACAAAAGTGTTGTTTGTGGCTGTTCGGATCTGCACCGGCTCTGTGCACCACAATCTCCTATTGGAGTCAGTCCTCTCCTCCACTAAACTGGGGATATCCTGATTCCTTGTGCTGGTGTGTGTACCTCCTTCACGTCAGCTTATGTGTTGCATGCTGACTGTGGAGATTACACCTCCAAGCTTAACAGGGACTGTCCCTCCCAAAGAGGGACAGTTGGGAGCTATGCAAATGCAGTAATATGTACTAATGTGTTCACAATATTACCCTTTAATGTGACAGTACAAATGCAGAAATACTTATAAATGTGCACAATATCTTTTGACTTGATACACAAACAATGTCTTAATATACAAGCAAAAAAAAAACCAAAGTATACATGCGTCATGTCATCTCAACTGTGCTGATAATTCCTCTCCCTTTGGCACTGCAGGATTGTAGTTAATTGTACTTAATCTAAGTTTAGAGACTGCAAAGTCACATTTCCATGTACTCCTCAAAAGTGGACAAAAGCAACGGGCATTGGATAAGTTCCTTGTTAAAGCCACACACAACAAAGGTTGGGGTGAGCCAACAGATGGCAATGATGCTGTTAGTTATAGTGACATTTTATTTTATATTATTTTACTATAACTGTTTTTGGATTGTGGAACGAATCACCTGGGTTGCCATTCATTCTTGTGGGGAAATTTGCTTTGATATAAGAGTGTTTTGGATTACAAGCATGTTTCCGTAACTTACAAATTATGCTCACAAACCAAGGTTCCACTGTATCAGCAATATCAGTGACTGACTGTTTTTTCCTTTGTAGTGTGTGTGCAGCCAACTACTTAATCACTACTACTGTCACTAAACACTCACTGATCCTGTCAATGTAATACTACTCTCCCTGTACCCCTCTCTTCCTGTACACCCATGCTAACCTAGAAATAAAAAACATATATAAGTAGAAAAGTACTAGTTTTACTTACATAACATGTATTGCACTGTCCACATTATGACTCCTGTGAACTTTATAATGGAAAAGCAGAGAATCCTATTCTAGACAGTTTCCATTTTAGTTAGCTTTAAATTAAGCTAATCCTGACATCATTTCCTCTCACACTCTTTTTTCCCCTCTTGCTAATTGTGCTTTCGTTACCTGCCCTCCTCCCAGAGTCTTCTCTGTCTTATGTAATTAGAAGGAGGGGGAAATGAAGGCAAGAGGAGGATTATATTACAGATCAAAAGATCCCCCAGCATGCAACTGTTTGGCAATTACTATTAAAGGGTCAGTGCTCCTAAGGAATGTAATAACTCCAAACCATAACAACAGAAAAAGTTTTGAATGCAGGATTAGCCTCTTTATCAATTAATGCACTCAGACCAGTTCATGTTGAAATTAGATTTTTATGGTGACAATCCTGCTTTAAACTAAAACCAGGAAACAGAATAAGAAAACCCTCCCACTCTCCCCTTGATAAAGGGATGAAGATCTTAATTCCTATTGGTTGCTAGGGGCAGGCTCTATATCGGCTGATTCCTTTGCAAGGATACCTGAGAATACTCCATTGGATGTAGAAAGAAAATGTGTAACTCTCCCAAAATAATTCACCTCATTGTGAATTTTTGCCTCTTTGCGCTTTTGGCTTTTTTTAAGCGCCGGCGATTTTCAAAATCGCCCTAAAAGCACTTGTGCAATGATTCCCTATGAGAGTGTTCACATATGAGCTGTTTTTGTGGCGATTTGCCTCAATTGAAAGTATGGGGAAATCGCAAAAATGCTTGTAAAAACGCTTTGTATAGTGATTTCCCAGCGCTTTTAAGAATAAATACATTGTATTTATTCTTTTCCAGGGAAAAAGTTAACTTCCTTACTTGCGTCAGGAAGTAAAAATCAAATTGCTCTGCAAAAGTGCTTAGAAAAGCGCTTTACAAAAAAATCACAACGTGCAGCTAAAAATAATCGTGCACAAAATCGCAAAATGCTGGCATCAGCGATTGCGATTTTAGATGTGAACAAGGCCTAAGTGCATTCAAAACACAATAACACAATATAACAATTGATTGAAATAAAATAAAGTAAGCAATAACAAGAATGAATGAATAAATATACAATATTTTGTACAGGTACATACCTACAGTCCCTGGTACATTCATTCAGACCACAACCAATCAACCATACCACCTCCACTCACTGTAGTGAAAAAAAAATGGACTTGGAGGGTCCTGAAAAAGTGTGCAAAATAGCAAATAGTAAAAAGCAAACATTTAAAAGCAAAAATATGCAATTAACCTACTAATAAACAAAATTAAACATATGACCCGTGTCAATAAATGTACTTGAAGGTAGTTTAGCAGTTTGTAGTTGTTGCACATTTAGTGCAAATCTTATGCAGGATGATGCAGGTCGGATTGATTTTCCCTTTGTATTGAAAGGCTTTTTTTTTTAAAGAAGCCTGCAGAGTTTATAAGCAGGTCAATTGCTTAATTTTGTTTATTAGTAGGTTTAGTGCATATTTTGGTTTTTAAGGTGTACCTGAGATATTACACTGGCCCTCTCATTTATACTTTCCTGGGGCTTCCTCCAGCCCCATGAGCACCGTGGCTTCCCTCGCCGTCCTCTTCAGCCCCTCCATTCTGGCGCTACAACTCCCGGTAATCCAGTCAGTCTCTGCCAGTCATAGGCTTCTGCGCATGCCTGGCTCGACCGCGTGTACGCTCCCGCCCCGCTCCTGTCCCCTGGAGCACTCTGCGCCTGCACAGTACTACTGTAAGCTTGACGAGTGGTGCACACGTGGCCGAGCTGCACATGTGTAAAAGTCAGTGACTGCCTGGATTACCGGGTGTCATAGCAGCAGAACAGAGGGTCTGAAGAGGACAGCGAGGGAGGCCACGGTGCTCATGGGGCTGGAGGAAGCCCCAGGTAAGTATAAATAGGGGCTTGTGAACCATCTCAGGTTCACTGTAACGGTTGGGTGTAGCAATTTAGATGTCTGATTATATGGTGATCTGCAGAATCACCAATAATGCAGACACTATACCTGATTATGTGGTGATCTGCAGAATCACCAATAATACTAGTATAGCCAAAAGGCTGCTAAGAGAGTAGTGCTTGGTGCAACCGTAATATAATAGTTTGGTGAGACCTCACCAGAGGGGCTGGTGAGGTACAATCAGTGCACTGACTGTATAATAGCTTACAAGCCCCAGCAAGCTGGAGATACTGATACTGAGGGGCTAGAATCTCCAGAGGAGCGGGTGATTCAGACTTTACTGCAGCCTAGTGATCACCCGAGGAGCGGGTGATTAAGACGGTACTGCAGCCTAGAGGACACCTAAGAAGCAGATGATAGCAACAATACAGCGACTAGTGATCACCTGAGGAGCAGGTGATTAAGACTGTACTGCAGGCTAGTGAACTCCTGAGGGACAGGAGTTACAAACAGTACTGCAACTAATGATCACCTGAGGAGCAGGTAATTCTATACTTGAAATCCCTCACCAGAGGCTAGGCCCACTGGTGGTGAGGACAGAGTCGTCAGACAGGCTAAGTTCGGCAACAGAGAGGTTAGTATCGGTACAGAATCGTGAGGCAATAGGATAACGGGTAAACAGGCAGAGGTGCAGCAACAAGTCAGAAAGGCAGAAGTACAGAATCAATGAGCAGATGCAAGGTCAGAGTATAGCCAGAATCAAACACAGATAATCAATAACAATATAGCAATATCCTAGTCTAGGTGTGAAGTCCTTGGTTTCAACACCTGGGATCTAGTCTAATGTCTGAGCGCTAACACTAAAGTATTCACGACAGCAGACAATCTCCGAATGAAGCCCGGAGGCTTAAGAAGCAGAGGAGACCTCACTGGCACGCCCCCTGCAATCAGCCAATCCTGGGCGCCATGAGACTCCTATGACGTCAGCCGACCAGCAGGTCAGCTGACGAGCCTCCTCCCAGCATAAAGGTCCCGTCTGTGCGCGCGCCCGCGCGAGACGGTGACCCTTTGATACAATGAACATTCCGTCCTTGGCGTCCTAGACGCCGGGAGGACGGGCAGGGGCACGGAGGCAGCTGCAGCGGCGGTGCTGTTCGCCGCAGCTACCCCGTTGTTCATTACATTCATGTAAATTTTTTGCTTTTTACTATTTGCTATTTTGCATACTTTATCAGGACCCTCCAAGTTTATTTTTTTACTGCAATGAGTGGAGGTGGTTTCCTTGTAGTCTGATTGAATATGCCAGTGACTGTAGGTACGTATTTATACAAAATATTGTCTATTTATTCATTCATTCTTGTTATTGCGTACTTATATTTTAATAAACTGTTTTATAGTGGTGTTTTAAATGCACTAAGTGCTATTTTGATTATTACAATATATTGTTTATCTTTATGGGAGAGGAGGCTACTCCAATTTTCAAATTAGCTGCTGTTTGAAATTAGCTTTTTACTGGTGCAACACTGATCATTGCATCAGATCTCAAAGAGTTTGCCAGAATCAGACAGACTATCCGTAAATCTGACTTCAAAAAATTTGCATGCTTATTCCTAGTCAGGGATCTGGCAATATCTTTCAGGGCTGGAACCCACTAGAGCACTTTTTTAAGTGTTTAGGGAGCACCTTAAATCGCTAGCGATTTCCCTAAACACTCTGCCAATGCAAATAAATGTAATAAATTCCACAGTAGCGATTGTGATTAGCAAAATCGCAATTGCAGGACATGCAGCATTTTGAGACCGTTTGCGCTTCAAAGTATTGAAGTGCTGGCAAATTGCTCATGAATCGCTACACATAGCGATTTTCAATTACTGCAAACTTTTAAAAAAATATAATAATTTGAAAGGACGAATCATAATTAAAATCTCTAGTCGCAAACACACTAGATGCACTGCAACACACACATTTGTCCACTCTTTTTCCCAGCAACTGTTTATTGAATCATTTTCCATTTGGATAACTATGTTGACCGTAACCGAGCCAGTGAAGTAGGTAACAACAACTGAAGTTCAAGCACATTTCTTCAGCAATGTGAGCACACTGTTCTGGCTGTAACTATAAATAACAGAAATATTTTCCAGATTGGATTTTCCTTAAAAAGCACAAATGTAAGTGTCATAAAATGTTAGATTTGGGTGTGTTTCAGAAACATGTCCCAAACTTCCAGCAACAGCCCCACATCCATGCAGGTATTAAGTGTAGTATACATTTTTTGTTTTTTTTCAGCCCTTTTCACTTTCCCCTTGAGAATATCTGAGATTTTAAAAAAGATCTCAATACTATCCCTCAAAATTACCAAAACTCATCTAAACTTAATCTGGGAGCCATCTGAACTCTCTCCATTTCTTCAACGCTGCTTACAAAGCCCTATTTTTAGCTCAACTATACATAAAACCTTGTGATTTATCTGATAAAGGTACAGAGAAAAATGTTGTTAAAGGACCACTATCGTGAAAAAAATGTAAAATTTAAGATACTTGTTAACACATACAAATAAGAAGTACATTTTTTTTTTAAAATGAGCCATAAATTACTTTTCTCATATGTTGCTGACACTTAGAGTAGGTTGTAGAGATCTGGAAGAACCGACAGGTTTTGGGCTAGTCCCTCTCTTCCCAAAAATCTGTAGGTTCTGCCAGATTTTTACTACCTACTCTAAGTGTCAGCAACATAGGAGAAAAGTAATTTATGTCTCATTTAACTCTGGAGAAATGCACTTCATATTTGTATGTGTTTACATGTATTTAAAATATCTTGATTCCTTGCCGCAATAGCAGTATAGGGGGCGATATTGTGGCTGGGGACGCAAAGAATCACTCACGTTCCCAGCCTGTCGGGTCGTGATGGCGAAACCGGAAGTGGTCGCCGGTGGGGACGGGAGGATTGGAGAGACACGGCGAGGGCACCGATCGGCTGCAGGGGGATGAGGGAAGCCCTAGGTGAGTAAAACTCATTTTTTTTTTACACTTAAGGTTCACTTTAAGTTGTAATATCTAGATGCAAGTCTTGAAATGAATTTCCATAACTTGCTCTGAAAGAAAGCTAAATTGACAGGAATGAGGGTCAGGCAGGACTCAGGAGGTGAGAGGACATAGTAATTTAAACCTCAAAACACTACCACAAGTGTTCTCATGTTGTAAGACTGTAATCTTTTCTTTTTTTCTAACTGTGAGAACCAGGGGCGTAGCAATAGGGGGTGCAGAGGTTGCCACCGCATCGGGGCCCTTGGGCCAGAGGGGCCCCCCAAGGGGCCCTCCCTCAACTGCAGTATTAGCTCTTTATTGGTCCTGTGCTCATAATAATCACTTCTTTAGATACTTTGAATAGTGGTAATCATAAACAAACTGCTCCCCATCCCCTTTTGGCACCTCTGACACTGTAGTTGCCATTGGCAGGTTTTGGTGCGCCGTATCAATTGTTATGTTTAGAGTGCTTGGGGGGCCCCATTGTAAAATGTCATCAGGGCCCACAGCTCCTTAGCTATGCCACTGGTGGGAACTTTAACTGCAATTTTTCTTAAGCCATCATTGGCTGTATTTGAACTCTGTGGCTGAATTGTGATATTATATTTCTTTGGCACATTGATTTTATCTTTCGTATTGTTGATATGGTTTACTATATACTATCCTATCTTGCTATTATTAAACTGTATTTTATTTCCTCTGATTGCTGTCTCTGGGTGACTCTGTTCATACTTGTCACAAATCCTTATAACATGCAGCATACACTTTTACTTTCATCTGACTTCAACAATTACGTAACCAGCTCTGGTAACATCTTTAATTACACAACAGGTACAGCAACTCTAACCTCAGTGGTGAAAGTGAGAGCTGGGAGGATTGGTACCACACTGTCCTATCATGCCTGCAGTCATTCAAGCTGCTACCTGTCTGTTAGCATGTTTGTTTTCTCTCAGAGTCTAGGATGACAAGCCATATGACTCCTACCTACAATATGTACCTCTGGCGCTGGTGAATTCCTTAGAATTGCCACAAGCACACTTTCTAGATACACAATAAACACTTTTGTGTCACTCATTAGAGGAGTTTTATACTCTCAAATCATGTGTTTTTGCTTTTTCTGTTCTTTGAAACTCTGTTTGAAAAAGTAATGTTTTACCTGGCACACATTAGATGATACCACTGAGTGTAGGTTGCCTTTATAAACTGAGAATTCATGTACATTCAAGTCCCAGTTAACTGGAACTCAGGCATACAGCAGTGTCAACCAACCAGAATGCCCGGGGTGGGGTAGGGGGGAACTGTGGGTCCCTTTCTAGGTTTACCTAGTGGTGCACAGTGGATTTTGCCATATGTGCGGACGCCCATGTTGAGGAGTGTAACACGATGTCTGAAGCTGTAGTTTTGTGAAAAGTTTAAGTGACAATCCAGACCAGAGTGCGGCACCAGAACTTCCGGCGCAGGAGCGGGACGAGGTAAGTTCCGCCCGCTGCCCAGCCGCTGCACACTTCGTTCCGGGGGGGGGGGGGGGAGAGCGAGAGAGGGAGAGCCCCCTACGGTGAGGGGAGGGGGGGGGGAGACGTCCGCCCTTCCCCACTGTGCCCATAGCTCTCCCTCTTCTCTGCGCTGCTCCCCTCCTGCTGGCTGCACGCGGCCAGGGGGGGCAGCGGGCGGCCAGGGTTGGGCAGATGCCCGATTTTTGCCATATGTGCGGACGCCCATGTTGAGGAGTGTAACATGATGTCTGAAGCTGTAGTTTTGTGAAAAGTTTAAGTGACAATCATGTTCTCCACAATTTTGATTTTCAAATCCAGGAACTTCAATGCATTCACTCCCGAACACGGTAAATCCAGTGCTGGACACTTGGGCGTAGCAGCTCAGAAGACTTGGGCGCAGCCGGCGCCACCATAGGCTGTAATAGAAACTACAACTATTGCAGGCACAGGGAGTAACTTCAGCGCCGTCACAAGACGGAGCTGAACTTGTTTTTAAAACAATAATTTTCATTCCCCCACTATCCATGTTGGCCTGGAGGGGGAATAGTAATTAACACGGCCCGAACTTGTGCAGCAGCAGGAACAGCCATATACTGGCTGTGTCCTGCGCCCAAGTCTCCGGCGCCGTTCTTTCTCGTACGCTTCACTCCCCAGTTAGAAGTCAGATGGAGATTCACATCATTATCATTAGGAAAATCAATCCTGTTGTTGGATTCCTACCTAGATCCATCCCATACTGCCAGAATATTGTCTATGTATCGAATCCAGAGATGGACCCGAGCTGCAATGCCTCCCCTTTGTGGAAAAGACCTGTTCCATTTCCCAGCACCCCATAAAGAGGTTGGCATAACCACAGGGGTTCCCATGGACCACTCTCTGTGAATAAAACTGCTACTTATTTTGCACGCTGCATATAGCTAGTGTCCACGCCAGTGAATCCAGCACCTGCATAACCCCCTGCTGGCTGCCCTTACAAAAAAAATTCTGGAGCAGGCCTGCATAGTCATGTCTTGGACTGTCCTCCAAGGAGCTCACAATCTATTCCCTATCATAGTAAAAGGCTAATGTCCTACTAAGTCCATGGGTAAGTAAGCTCCAAATCAGGGGGCATGTGGTCCTCAGGCAATATATCTGGTGGGATATAGTGTTCCAGTCCGACTCTGGTGACCTCTTTAAAGTAGAAAAATAAAAGTTTGAGTCTTGAGTTTACAAATCATAAAGGAATCGCTTACATAGCTCTGCCTACTGGTCAGAAGTGAGGCATAGTACGGGTCTAGCAGTTAGAATCTGGATTCTGCAGTAATATTCAGGGTGATATGATGCCAAACATTTAAAGGACACCTGAAGAGAGAGGGATATGGAGGCTGCCATATTTATTTCCTTTTACGCAATATCAGTTGCCTGGCTGTCCTGCTGATCTTTTTGGCTGCAGTAGTGTCTGGATCACACACCAGAAATAAGCATGCAGCTAATCCAGTCAGACTTTAGTCAGAAACATCTCATCTGCATGCCTGTTCAGTGTCTATAGCTTAAAGTATTAGATGCAGTGGATCCACAGGAAAGCCAAGCAACTGGTGTTGCGTAAAAGGAAATAAATATGGCAGCCTCCATATCGCTTTCACTTCAGGTGTCCAGACCACCCCGACCTATGCCTAACCCTAACCATCCCTCCCTAGGCATACCTTACCCCAACTAAACTACAGCTATAAAGAGTGGACACTGGAGCCACCACAGTACTTTGGGAGCCACCATAGGTACCCATGATAACAGCCATGATTAGCGACTATAAGTGGTAATTTTGGTACCAGAGCCCCGGGCTGACATTATACAAACTGTGGCTACAAATAACGGCAGCTTGTGTAGCGAGCAGTTCCAGTGACCAAATTACCACTTATAGTCACTACTTGCAGCTCTTAGCGTAGGCATCTATGGCAGCGCTGAAAGTTCAGATATAGGAGTAATGGGTGTAACACAGTGGGAGGGTTGGGTTGTTGGAACTGTAAC
This sequence comes from Hyperolius riggenbachi, assembly GCF_040937935.1. Classification (NCBI taxonomy): domain Eukaryota; kingdom Metazoa; phylum Chordata; class Amphibia; order Anura; family Hyperoliidae; genus Hyperolius; species Hyperolius riggenbachi. The sequence continues at coordinate 320,870,558 of NC_090648.1, forward strand.
TTAACTCATCTGATTCAGTATGCAAAGAAGTGGGGCAAGGGCAGATATTTCTAAAATCATAACCCCTTAGAGACTGCGCTGAAGGAAATGACTGGTAAGAGCAAGGCCGGTTCTAGACTTTTTGCGGCCTGAGGCAAACTTGTGAGAATGCCCCCCTACCCCTTGATTTGGAGTGATTGCACAGCACCCCACAATTTGCTCTGCTTAATTTAATGCTCTCACATGACATGCTGCAGCTCACCACAATAGCACAATGGCTGGTTGTGAGTCTGTGACAAACTGCTCACCCTCAGCCACTCCATTCCTCCTCAGTCAGGACAGCAGTGCTACCTCCTCCCTTCTGCTGTGAAAGTCAAATGATACACTGCTTCTCTCCTCCCTTCCCCCTCCTCACTCACTGGCAGACTCCTCACACAGCACTACAAGCTGCTTTTCCCCAATGATGACCACTTAATCTCACTCTCCACTTACTTCTCCTTCTACTCTGACTGCATTCCGTAAGTGTAAACACAGTGCCAACATGCTGCCCCTGTAATTTCTGTGCCTGATGCAAATGTTTCACCTTGCTTCATGAGAGCACCGGCCCTTAGTAAGAGGCTCTTAGAGAACAACTGAAGTGAGAGGGATATGGAGCCTGCTATATTCAGGTCCTTTTAAAGAGCTGAAGCTTGGGTACAGAATTATATACTTACCTAAAGAGAGGGATGTCTCAGGATCCTATTGAGGCTTCCTTCGCTGCTCAGTTGTCCCCCGTTGCTGAGCGCAGCCCCTCGAAAGACAAGGCATTGTCGCTAATCACAACGGGCCACACAGCTTCTCTTCCTAAAGCGTGGCCGCGCAATAGCCGACTGAGCCCGTCCGTGCATACGTAGTAAGCTATAACCGCGGGCTCTGTGCTACTGCGCATGCACAAGTGGGCTCGTGCAGCTACTGCACATCCACGCTATAGGAAGGAGAGCTGCGCGCCCCCCCCCCCTCCACATCGGCTCAGCGACAGGGTCCACGGAGTAGCGAAGGAAGCCTTAATAGGACCCTGACGCTTCCCTCTCCTAAGGTAAGTATTTTATTTTGCTCAGGTTCACTTTACGCAATACCAATTACCTGGCTGTCCTGCTAATCCTCTGCCTCTAATACTTTTAGCCATAGACCCTGGACAAGCATGCAGCAGATCAAGTGTTTCTGACATTGTCAGATCTGACAAGATTAGCTGCATGCTTGCTTCTGATGTTATTCAGACACTACTGCAGCCACATAGAACAGAAGGAAAGCCAGGCAACTGGTATTTTTTTTCAAAGGATATAGATATGGCGGCCTCCATATGCCTCTTACTTCAGTCGTCCTTTAACCGTGTACTTTAGAAGTGATGTAAGTGACATCAGCTAGTCAAGAAGATTCTACGTAGCTAAAACTAGTTCTGCCACTTCAGAGAACTAAGAAATAAGCTTTTGTCCCCACAGAGAAGATTTAAACAGAAGTGTACATCACAGAAATTGTTTATACATTGTTGGTAAATGCTACAATACTATTTGTGCAACAACATTATTTGTTATTTATTGCATACTCTACTCATATAGAAATACTGATGGTATGTGTACACAACAAGACACGGGCACCTGATCTGATGCCTGAGGCAAGAGACCTCACCTGTCAAAGGTTCACCCTGCAGCTCCCAATATTTACTAGCAACAACATACTCACCTGATGCATCAAGCTTGCAGCTTTCTCCTCAGTGTTTGTACTTACAACAAAGAAACGTATGCTATTGTTTTAGAATAAACTCAGTTTCTCCTGAGTAATGTTTTGTGAAAATAATCCAACATCTATTTACAGTACCTCTTGTCATAGTAGGCTGTACGCACTAAGGTTTATGTGGTGGGAAATCATTCATTCACACTACACAACTACTACCACTGAGGAAAATAACCCTGTACAACTTAAATGGGAATTTTCCATATTACAGGTACCAGTCATTGGCATTCCATGTGAGCTTTTTAATTTTATGGCAGACATGCCCCATTAGACACGACAAATGATCCAGATCTAACTGAAACGAATGGTTTACAACTTTACACCACTTGATATCAGTTGTAGTGCCATAGCCACAAGCTTTCTACTGCATGATGCAGCCTAACTTGCTAGGGAGTAAAAACAATCCCAAGCAAAATTATCATGGGTCCCCCTTACACCCCTCCCCACCATGCTAAGTGGCCAGTTATTCCAAATACACTCCCCCCAAGCAAAACTATCACGGGTCCCCCTTACACCCCTCCCCACCATTCTTAGTGGCCAGTTATTCCAAATACACTCCCCCCAAGCAAAACTATCATGGGATCTCCTTATTCCCCTCCCCACCATGCTTAGTGGCCAGTTATTCCAAATACACCCCCCCCCCCAAGCAAAACTATCACGGGTCCCCCTTACACCCCTCCCCCCCATGCTTAGTGGCCAGTTATTCCAAATACACTCCCCCCAAGCAAAATGATCACGGTACCCCCTTGCTACCCCTCCCCATCATGCTTAGTGGTCAGTCATTCCAAATAGACCCCCCCCCCAAGCAAAACTATCGCGGGCCCTCCTTATTCCCCTCCCCACCATGCTTAGTGGCCAGTTATTCCAAATCCACTCCCCCAAGCAAAACTATCATGGGACCCCCTTACACCCCTTCCCACCATGCTAAGAGGCCAGTTATTCCAAATACACCCCCCCCCCCCGCAAGCAAAACTATCACAGGACCCCCTTACACCCCTCCCCACCATGCTAATTGGCCAGTTATTCAAAATACACTCCCCCCAAGCAAAAAGGACCCCCTTACACCCCTCCCCACTATGCTTAGTGGCCAGTCATTCCAAAAACCCAAGAAACCCTTTCACTATTCTTCAGTAGAGGGCACCTTACGGAGGCAATTGCTACAGACACTGCACCTTGGTAGGCAACCTGGAAGGCATGCATTTTTAACTGAACACGTGAAGAAAGGACACCTTTTCTTTTCGTCAGCATGGGTCTGATGAAGAATTAGCACAGATATCAAAAATTGTTATACACATGCGCTGGTTTCTTCCGGCATTCCCGTGCGCGCTGAGTTTTATGGCTCTGTCCGGGTCCTTACAGCGTACGGCGTTACGCTGTACGCGCACGTGCATTAACCATTATGGACGCATGCGCAAAGGAGTTACGCATTGCACCTGCGCAGGCGTTATTTCTGGCACCAAGTCCTAATTTGCCACAGTATATAAACAGCACTGCCCTCTACTGCAGTGCTGTTCGTTCTGACAGTTTTTGGCTATTGTGCTACTGCTTCCTGGTGTATTATCCTTTTTGATTCCTGTTGTGACCCTGGGTTGTGACCTCGACTATCCTCTGATCTCCGCCTGTCCTGACCCTGGCTTGTGACCTCGACTATCTTTGATCTCCGCCTATCCAGACCCTTGGCTTGTGACCCCGACCTCCGCTGATTGCCGCCTGTCCCGACCCTTGGCCGGTTATTGGAATACGTCTCACAAACTACTCTGCTCAGCAGCGTCCCCTGTTCTCCAAACCACTGTGGGATTACCGCAAGTGCAACCTGGTGGGCACTAGGCAGTGAAGTCCAGCGTCTCCACTAGGGGGACATTGGTAAAGACCCGTGGTCACTTAGACTTTGTGCTTGGGTGGTCCATATCTCAGTGGGACGGTCAACAGTTCCTGCATTGTAACAAAAATATTTTAGTATTTTGGGTCCACAGGAGCTGCATTGGAGACATTTATGCAGTCCAAGCTAACAGATGTAATGAAGAACACATACTCCACTTAATAAAAATAAGTATCTGTCATAGGTTCAGTAATGTACTATTGCTGTTACATGACTAAGCTTATACAGTATTTGTGCCTTATTAATTCTTTTGGAGCAAGCAACATAGGTCCTACATCTGAGCTGTGACAACATTGCATTAACCTTCAGACATTTTTATCATACATCACCTTCTGAACTCAGCGATAACCTCATCTGAGTGAGTAAATGATGAGTCAAGTCTCCATTCTGTGTGTCATCCTGCTTAGCGAGTTTTATTTTCTCACGCACAAAAGACTGTGCTGCTGTGAGCCACAGTGCAGACGGGATGTGTGAACCATCTTATAATAGGGTGCCTGGCCTTTTTGAAATTTGACATTTCTTAACCCTTAGGCTGCCAGCTATTTTTCAAAATAGTTACACGCCAGTGCCAGTTATGTTTGTATTGTGTTTATTAAATGCCTTGCCAAAATCTACATGGACCATAGTCTACATTAGTCAGCAGGATGTCAGTAACGTGCAAATACATTTGAAATGATTGAGACATACGCTTACTATTTTGATACAGACTTATGCTAATTATTATGAAAATTATTATTATGAAAAGCTATTGTAAAATGGACAATTCAAATCTTATGGTGGCCACTAATGATCCAACCTTTTTCATCCAATCTTACCATTTCTATGTAATCTAAGGGACTGCCTACATTATCCATTCAGTATATTCACTCAATCTACCCTTATACTACATAGAATTGGTAAAATTGAATGAAAAGGATTGGATCATTAGTGGCCACCTTTACAGTGAAAGCATTTGATTGGTCCATTTTTAAGCTGCATGTATTTGCAGTAATATATGCATGATTTTACATCAACTTAGAATTATTTGCATGTTTCTAGGAAAGTAGAAAGTTGGCACAGAGCCAAAACTGTGTATGGAACGCCTTTAGAAGTCATTGGCAAGGGATGCGAAAACAGAACACTTATAGATGTCATCGGCGCACACAATAAATAAGGACAAGAGGAAAGGAAGGGCTCAGGGTGAAACTGAAATTTCAAAATATTGTCTCATGTATAACATTTTTTTTTCTGTTTCTGTGAGAATCTGCTCAGCTGCCTGTGCAGACAGGCAGCTTTTTGACTACTGTGCAGGTCTGCATTCTGCAGGTCTCTTTAAGAGAGACCTTTTGTCAGTTCTGCAGCTTGCTGCAGAGGAATTTGCATACGTTTATCATGCAAATTGCCTAGCCACATCCATTGTGGGCTTGCTCTATAAGTACTATCTGTTTCCCACAAGGCTTGGCTGGTCATAAGGACTCCTTCCTGTGAAACACTCCTGGAGGAGTGTCAGCCATGCTCTTTGTTTGAAGATCAGCTTAGAGTTATTCCTGGAACTTGCACTAGGCAGGTTTCCCTAGTGCAGTTAGGATTGTTTATCTGTTTTGTTTGTCTGTTGCGATTGTCCTGTCCCAGCGACAGGAAATCGTTCTGTGTGTCTGGGTGCTAACCGCAAGAGCGGTTGTTGCTGGTAGCCCCTTCTGATCTGTTTCCCTGGATCGTGCTAGTCTCTTTTCGCTAGTGCTGTGGATCCTTCTGTTCTGCCTCCCTGGATCGTACTAGCATCCTGCGCTAGTGTTGTGGATCCTTCTGTCCTGCTACTCTGTACCTGGATCGCACTGGCATCCTGCGCTAGTGCTGTGGATCCTTCTGTTCTGTCTTCCTGGATCGCGCTAGTCACTTTCGCTAGTGCTGTGGATCCTTCTGTTCTGTCTGTCTGAATCGCACTTGCCCTAGCGTTAGTGGCAGTGGATTTGTAACGATCCGCTCAGCTGCCTGCGCAGGCAGGCAGCCTTTTGATCATTATTCAGGTCTGCATGCTGCAGGACTCTGGAAAGAAGTCCTTCTGTCAGTTTTGCAGCTTGTGCTTGCTGAGGAATTTGCATACGTTGTCATGCAAATTGCCTGGCCACATTCATTGGAGGCATGTACTATAAGTACTATGTGTGTCCCACAATGCTTCGCTGCTCATAGAGGTTTGTTCCTGCTGGACTCACCTGGAGTGTCAGCCACTGCTATCTTAGTATAGTTAATTCTTGGGGAGTGCTCCTTGCATTCCTAGTTAGTGCAGTCAGTTTGTGTATAATTTGTACTGCCTATTCTGTCTTGTCTTGTCTGTCGCGATTGCGCTGTCACCAGCGGCGGTTGATAGCGAATCGCTCTGTCTTGTTTGGATCTCACTAGCCTCTAGCGGTAGCGGCTGTGGATCCTTCTGATCTGAGTTCCTGGAGTGTAAGCTGGAGCAGCGGTTGCTACCGGCTACCTCATCTGATCTGTCTTGTTTAGATCGCACTAGCCGCTAGCGTTAGCGGCTGTGGATCTTTCTGATCTGTGTTCCTGCTTGGATCACACTTGCTCTGGCGGAAGAGCGGTGGATCCTTTCTGCCTAGTTCCTGTTTCTCGTTTGTCTGTCTTGTCTGATACGGGCGCTTGCTGTAGGCTCGATGAGGTAACCGTTAAGCAAGCGTTCACGTTCTTTGTTTCGTGTTTGTCTGTTGATGGTTAGTTAGGCGTGCTTGTCTCTATTGTGCTTATCACGTGGAGACCGCGCATAACCGCGTGCACTGTTGCGAATGAGTGCGGTGTTCGCGGTTAGCTAGCGTTTATTATTTTCCGTATATTCTCATTGTATTATTTGCTGTGCCTTTGCTAACCTCGTATTCTGTTCTGATCTGCCTTGTGTCACGTCTGGCGATCGCACCTCTCGCGATCGCGTTCCTATTTCATATCTGCTGTTGTGTATGCGTGGTCGCGGGGTGGCGACTAGATTGGCGCACACACATACAATCTGTCCCTTTGCTCATTCTCATTCGCAATCGCCTCTCTTGCGATTGCGTTCTGCGCTTCGTACAAATTCCTGTCTGGCATTTGTGGAGGTACAGAGGATTGGTTCCTCTGCACTCCCCAGCGCCATCTGCCGACAGGAATTTTCCCTCTACTGGTGCTTGCACCAAAAGCTGGGTTCTAGTATCTTGACACGCTTGTGGAGGACCTCCGCAGTGTCAGCGCACATCTTTGTGCGCTGAACACGGAGATATCCCACAATCGTTACATTATGAGCAGCCTAACCCAAAACCCCAGTGTAGAGGGAATTTCTGATTTGTACGATTTTGCTGAGTATGGTTCCTGTGTCTTTAAGAGTTTCAAAATATTAAATTCAGAGACGAAAGAGGATTTTCTCTCCGAATGCGTAAAATTTTGTCTGAATCCTACTTTTCAAATTACTGATCCGTCCACGTCTGCTCTCCAATTAGCTTATGTGCTTTTGAAAGATGATCTGTTTGTATGGGCTCATGAAATCTTGCAAGACAATTCTTGGAATGATAATCTATATCAGTTTCTTACATTTACATTCTCCTACTGGTTTGAGTTGCCTTGCTTGCCACCTGCCCTGTATGAGTGTGTAGTTGCTAATGAGTCAGCTGCTCTACCTACTTCATGCAAAACCATTCAGTTTGAAAATGAATGCAGTAACTATTCCCCTGTGTCTAAACAGCAGCCACCTAAAGCAGCAAGGACTAAAAGCAGGAAAAAAAGGAAGACTTCTCAGCTGAAAAATCCGTTGCCCATAGCAACTACAAATATAAAAATTGTTTCTGTAAAGTCTGAAATTTCTCAGTCTCAGGTTTCATTACCCCAAGAAAGGGCATTTGTGGATCCTTTGATAGGCAGAATTATTTTCTATATTAAAGGAGTGAGAAAGTCTTTGCATGTTCCTGACCCCAACCCTTATGAGGGTTTCTTGGAAACCGAGTTGTTTGAACCCCCATTTGCTCCATGGGATATTGGAGCATTAATTGAGGAGTTCGAGATTGATTGGAAGGCGTTTTGCGATTTTTACATCGCAAAAAGCGCAGAGATTCTTTATGCTTGTCTTGATTCGGTGTACGCTTTGATTGACTCTGATGAGTGTGACGAATGTTTTGTGAATCCGGTGACTTATGTGTGGCAGACGATTTTGGATGAATTGCACACACACCAATCAATTGACTTCAATAAAGAGACATCGTTATCGGATGATTGTTCCTGCCTTTCTGGGGTAAAGCATGTGAGTCTAGATATTGTGCGACCTGACATGAATGGGTGCACTACTGTGGTTGATTCTTGTGCGAATCTTGAAAGATTCTCTCCTGATTGCGTGAAGTTTGAATCTATGCGATGTAATGCCTGTTTCTCAGATGTTCCTGCAGATTGTGATCAACATGAATGTGCCAGTTTTCTCAAAGATATGTGGGATCCCTTGTCATCTAAGAACAGATCTTTAAGATCTTCCATCTATGATCCTGCTATGGGAAAAATTCCTAAACTATGCAGCATCAAAAGTGAAATTAATATGCCTAATAAAGTTTATTCTGTTGATGTCGCTATTTCTTCTGCAGATGAGTCTCTGTCTCACCCTGTTCACACCTGTAAGGGCCCGTTGCCTGGGGACAATTGCTCCAGTGTTTCGACCCTAGATGCCTTGCAGTCTGCTCCGCAGATCGCGGAGATTTGCGCTATGGAAGCGTCAGTTTCACAACCTAAAGCGATCTTGGATTCGCAGGTTTTGCGTTCTGGCTCCTCGGATTTGACATTGTTAGCCGAATCTAAGAGTGAGACAGCGCTTCGGTTTTGCGAATCTGACTCTGAAACATCTTTGCTGGGTCCAGAGAAAGTTTCTCTGAGCCTGCCCTGTACCATGAATAACAATATGATGTCCAATCCCACTGACATTTGTGAGTCCCTTTCTTGTTCTGAGGAAAGTGCTGATTCTGCACCCTGTACTCTGGATGAGTTAAGATGGCCTTGTTTAGAGTCTCCTGCAGTGTCCCTAGAGGCTCGTCTAGGTATTGCCACTATACTCACCTGTTTTTCTGCAGTTTTGGAGTTACAAGCTAGTTTGACTGCCACACAGAATTCTGGGTACAGTGAGAATGAAGTTAGGGAGTCAGTGTGTGTTCCAGTAAATATACCTGTACATTCCCCTCATGATGATGAGATCCAGTCTCAGGTTATGGTGGAACCATTCCTGGGACATCTGCCCTGTCCACAAAATAAACTTCCAGTTTTGCCCTGTAACATGGATAGTTCAGAATCCTTCCGAGAAAACTTGAAAAATGATGTTCCTGAGGTCTTGTTTGATGTTCTGGAGGTCTCAGAGTTCCTCCCAAAGGGTGCAGAACTTGTAGGAGATGTCTCCTGCCCCCCAAGTCCTTCTGAGGTGTTACCCTCTTCCGTAGGCATTGCTGCCTTGCTGGCTACCTTTTCAGCTCTGATGGAGCTTCACTCATATGTAGTCAATGATGATATTATTGTCACAGAAATTTCTGAATTTGTATCCGAGTCTTCTTGTGAAAGTACAGTGCCTGTGACCTCCACTCATGATGATTCTCTGTCCGGTACTGGTTTTGGTCTTGTCGTGCCGGACTCTGAGGTTGGCAGTTCCCCGACATGTACTGAGGTTTCTCCTGTGCTGGTGTACCCCAGTGTGCTCTGTGACCCAGAAAGCCCAAGTGTGCCTCGGTTACCAGCGTACTCAGATGCTTCCTCGGTGGAGACATGCTCTGATTTAGCCTGCCTGCTTGCATGCCCAGAAGTGGTCCCTGAAAGTCTAGATCTTGATGGGTGTCCTCGTAATTCTGAATCCGGAATTGTCATTGGTTCCATGGGGGTTCTTGGTAATTCTCCATGTGAGCCTGGTGATTGTTCTGCCCTCTTGGGATCTCTGTGGAGCTTCAAAAGGTTCTGGGAGATTCCGGGAGAGATTTTGCTTGGTCCCCTGGATAAGATCAACGGTGGCTTTTGTGTTGTAAGGGACACTTCGAACAGGTATTGTGGCAGGTTTGGTATTTTCGGACGCTCGTTGGAAGGTGGTGGGTATTGTCTGGAGGGTGTCGATGGCTTTTTCTCTGGTATCCACAGTCCTGATGGGTGTTACGCTAAGACTGGTAGTACTGATGGGCATGTTTCGGTGGCTTCTGTTTCCGATGAGGTCGGTTTCGGGTGGACTGACTCTGGAATTGGACCTTGTCGGGCTGCCCCGACCTTCATGAGTCTTCAGTTAGAGTTTTTTGGTAACGCCAGTTTTGAAAGACGTCTGGAATTCGTCCCTAGAGGGGGGGGTACTGTAACGATCCGCTCAGCTGCCTGCGCAGGCAGGCAGCCTTTTGATCATTATTCAGGTCTGCATGCTGCAGGACTCTGGAAAGAAGTCCTTCTGTCAGTTTTGCAGCTTGTGCTTGCTGAGGAATTTGCATACGTTGTCATGCAAATTGCCTGGCCACATTCATTGGAGGCATGTACTATAAGTACTATGTGTGTCCCACAATGCTTCGCTGCTCATAGAGGTTTGTTCCTGCTGGACTCACCTGGAGTGTCAGCCACTGCTATCTTAGTATAGTTAATTCTTGGGGAGTGCTCCTTGCATTCCTAGTTAGTGCAGTCAGTTTGTGTATAATTTGTACTGCCTATTCTGTCTTGTCTTGTCTGTCGCGATTGCGCTGTCACCAGCGGCGGTTGATAGCGAATCGCTCTGTCTTGTTTGGATCTCACTAGCCTCTAGCGGTAGCGGCTGTGGATCCTTCTGATCTGAGTTCCTGGAGTGTAAGCTGGAGCAGCGGTTGCTACCGGCTACCTCATCTGATCTGTCTTGTTTAGATCGCACTAGCCGCTAGCGTTAGCGGCTGTGGATCTTTCTGATCTGTGTTCCTGCTTGGATCACACTTGCTCTGGCGGAAGAGCGGTGGATCCTTTCTGCCTAGTTCCTGTTTCTCGTTTGTCTGTCTTGTCTGATACGGGCGCTTGCTGTAGGCTCGATGAGGTAACCGTTAAGCAAGCGTTCACGTTCTTTGTTTCGTGTTTGTCTGTTGATGGTTAGTTAGGCGTGCTTGTCTCTATTGTGCTTATCACGTGGAGACCGCGCATAACCGCGTGCACTGTTGCGAATGAGTGCGGTGTTCGCGGTTAGCTAGCGTTTATTATTTTCCGTATATTCTCATTGTATTATTTGCTGTGCCTTTGCTAACCTCGTATTCTGTTCTGATCTGCCTTGTGTCACGTCTGGCGATCGCACCTCTCGCGATCGCGTTCCTATTTCATATCTGCTGTTGTGTATGCGTGGTCGCGGGGTGGCGACTAGATTGGCGCACACACATACAATCTGTCCCTTTGCTCATTCTCATTCGCAATCGCCTCTCTTGCGATTGCGTTCTGCGCTTCGTACAAATTCCTGTCTGGCATTTGTGGAGGTACAGAGGATTGGTTCCTCTGCACTCCCCAGCGCCATCTGCCGACAGGAATTTTCCCTCTACTGGTGCTTGCACCAAAAGCTGGGTTCTAGTATCTTGACACGCTTGTGGAGGACCTCCGCAGTGTCAGCGCACATCTTTGTGCGCTGAACACGGAGATATCCCACAATCGTTACAGGATTCCTCTGGTCTGGATCTTGGAGCTAACCTCGGCTGCGGTCTCTGCTGGTTACTCCTTCTGTTTGTTGTGTGCTTGGATCACACTGCTCTGACAGCAAGAGCAGTGGATCTTTCTGATACCTAGTTCGCACTGACTCTGACGGTAAGAGCAGTGGTTCCTGTTTAATCGATTCTCGTTGTCTGTCTGTTTGCGTGCGCTTGCTGGTGCCTGCGGTAAGGCAACCGTGTAGCGCGTTTGTGTGGTGTCTGTCTTGTCTTGGTTAGTTAGGCGTACTTGTCTCTATTGTGCTTATCATGTGGAGACCGCGCACGAACGCGTGCACTGTTGCGAATGAGTGCGGTGCTCGTGTTCAGTTAGCGTTTGTTATTTTCCTTGTTATTCTCATTGTATTATTTGCTGTGCCTTTGCTAACCTCTTATTCTGTTCTGATCTGCCTTGTGTCACGTCTGGCGATCGCACCTCTCGCGATCGCGTTCCTATTTTCATATCTGCTGTTTGGTGTGCACTGTCGCGGGGTGGCGACTAGGTTGGCGCACACACATACTACCTGTCCCTTTGCTTGTTCTCATTCGCAATCGCCTCTCTTGCGATTGCGTTCTGCGCTTCGTACAATTCCTGTCTGGCATTTGCGGAGGTACAGAGGATAGGTTCCTCTGCACTCCCCAGCGCTATCTGCCGACAGGAATTTCCCTCTACGGGTGCGTAGCACCTTTTGCTGGGTTCCTGCAAATATACGCTTGTGGAGGATTTCCGCCGTATCAGCGCACGCGTTGTGCGCTGATCACGGAGAAAGTTCCACAATCGTTACAGTTTCTTCATCTTTATCTGCACTAGAATAATAAATATGTTAAAATAACGGTATTAAAAGGGCACAGTGTGAAGCCGAAATTGCAAAATTGCGCATATCACAATGTTTTGTATCTTTTTTCATGAATATCTCCGTTACACTAATAAATATAATAAACTAATTGTATTTAAAGGGTGTGGGTTGAAGCTGAAATAAGTGTAACTGTTAAATACCGCTTTATATTGGGCGCTAAATGAACACGAAAAATATTTACAGTGGTAATGATGATGGCATATATTACCAATATTTTCCTACAACTTAACCTAATGTTACTCTCAGACAGAACCCTCCCCCCTCCGATGCCTTACCCTAAGATGCCCCTTTCTGATGCCTAAACCTAAAACCCCCTTTCTGATCCCTAACCTTAAAATTTATTTCACTATTCCAGCTACAGGAGGAAGCAGAGGGCACTACTGTAACTGGGGGCAACTGGCACTAAAGGGGGTCAATAAAGTGCACTGCAATTAAAAAAAAGTACAAAGGCACGTGCTACAGGGCGCAAAGGAGAGCACTATGAAGGCTTTAGAGGGAATGAAGGGCACACAGGGCATTTTATATTATTACTATAAGAGGGTGCAATTAAAGGCTCTACAGGGGGCATACAAGAGCACTGCTACAATAATGGTGGCAATATATGACACTACATGGGTCTTTGGAGACCACTGCTATAATAGGGTTGTGTTGGTATGTTTAGTGGTGTAGATCCAAGATCAGCATGTTGGGGATAGGGCTTTTTGTTGTGGGTCTAAAGGTTGCCCTGATGCCCTTTGGCCTGTAGCTGTGCCACTGATTCTGAGTTTGGCATTGAATACTAGATCATGACCCTGTGCTCACTATGGGCCTTCTATCTGCAGAAGTCCTGGTTTACAACATGCAATTTTCACATTAGATCCTACTTCCGATCAAGAAAATGATTGGATTGGGCAAAAAAAAATAATTATATATATATATATATATATATATATATATATATACCGTATATTCCGGCGAAAATATATGTACAGTATATATCTATCTACGGCCAGTGAGCGATCCCAAGCTCAAAATCGAGCTCTTTCCCAATTCGAAGCAAATCAGCCATGCTGGAAAATAGTGATCGAAATACTGGCCATCATTCTGTGTGTATGTCCTTTCAATATCCATTCGGAAAAAAAAAAAATCTATATTCGATCAATGTCAGATCTAAATTTCGATCTGATCACTCGCTCAGTTAGAATCTGAAGTGAAAATTGCATGGTGTATACCAGGCTTAAAGGATATCCGAGGTGACAGGTTGTAAACAAAGTAATTACCTATTTAGCTGCTTAAATTTTCTGTGACGTGGTCTGTGTCCTCCTTTTACCCCCGATTGCCTCCAATTGCATGCTAAAGTGTCTAGACCGGGCCCCCGACCCTCCCCTGGGTCAGCAGCTTTGACCCAGAAGCAGAAGTCAGCAATAGCAGTCCGCATGGCTGCACGTGCACCTGCACAGGTCAGAAGCCATCTGCTGCCACATCCTCACACTCAGCAGTCTGGGAGCGAGGACCAGGGCAGTTTCTAGGCTAAATTTCACCCAGGGCGAGGGTGTAAACCCCCCCCCCCCCCTTCCCAGCCATGGAGCCAGGTATAGGTGCCCACAGTTTAGGTTAGCTATGTAGGTGCCACCAGTATGAATTAGATAGGTAGGTGCCTGCAGTATAGGTTTGGTAAGTAGGTGCCTGCAGTATAGGTTAGATAGGTACCTAGGTTATATAGGTAGGTGCCTGCAATATAGATAGGTAGCTTAGATAGGTAGGTGACTGCAGTATAGCTTAGATAGGTAGGTGACAGTATAGGTTAGTTAGATAGGTAGGTGCCTGCTGTATAGGTTAGATAGGTAAAAAAAAAAAATTCTATATTCGATCAATGTCAGATCTAAATTTCGATCTGATCACTCGCTCAGTTAGAATCTGAAGTGAAAATTGCATGGTGTATACCAGGCTTAAAGGATATCCGAGGTGACAGGTTGTAAACAAAGTAATTACCTATTTAGCTGCTTAAATTTTCTGTGACGTGGTCTGTGTCCTCCTTTTACCCCCGATTGCCTCCAATTGCATGCTAAAGTGTCTAGACCGGGCCCCCGACCCTCCCCCAGGGCAGCAGCTTTGACCCAGAAGCAGAAGTCAGCAATAGCAGTCCGCATGGCTGCACGTGCACCTGCACAGGTCAGAAGCCATCTGCTGCCACATCCTCACACTCAGCAGTCTGGGAGCGAGGACCAGGGCAGTTTCTAGGCTAAATTTCACCCAGGGCGAGGGTGTAAAAATAGCCCCCCCCCTTCCCAGCCATGGAGCCAGGTATAGGTGCCCACAGTTTAGGTTAGCTATGTAGGTGCCACCAGTATGAATTAGATAGGTAGGTGCCTGCAGTATAGGTTTGGTAAGTGGGTGCCTGCAGTATAGGTTAGATAGGTACCTAGGTTATATAGGTAGGTGCCTGCAATATAGATAGGTAGCTTAGATAGGTAGGTGACTGCAGTATAGCTTAGATAGGTAGGTGACAGTATAGGTTAGTTAGATAGGTAGGTGCCTGCTGTATAGGTTAGATAGGTAAGTGCTTGCAGTATAGGTTTCGTAGGTAGGTGCCTGCAGTATAGGTTTGGTAGGTGCCTGCAGTATAGGTTAGATAGGTAGGTGACTGCAGTATAGCTTAGATAAGTAGGTGCCAGTATAGGATAGATAGGTAGGTGACTGCAGTATAGGTTAGATAGGTAAGTGATTGCAGTATAGGTTAGGTAGGTAGGTACCTGCAGTATAGCTTAGGTAGGTGACTGCAGTATAGCTTAGATAAGTAGGTGCCAGTATAGGATAGATAGGTAGGTGACTGCAGTATAGCTTAGGTAGGTGACTGCAGTATAGCTTCAATAAGTAGGTGCCAGTATAGGTTAGATAGGTAGGTGACTGCAGTATAGGATAGATAGGTAGGTGACTGCAGTATAGGTTAGGTAGGTGCTGCAGTATAGATTAGGTAGGTAGGTGCTGCAGTATATATTAGGTAGGTGCTGCAATACAGAGTAGGTAGGTAGGTGCTGCAGTATAGATTACGTAGGTAGGTGCTGCAGTATAGATTAGGTAGGTAGGTAGGTGCTGCAGTATAGAGTAGGTAGGTAGGTGCTGCAGTATAGATTTGGTAGGTAGGTAGGTAGGTGCTGCAACATAGAGTAGGTAGGTAGGTGCTGCAGTATAGATTAGGTAGGTAGTTGCTGCAGTATAGATTAGGTAGGTAGGTAGGTGCTGCAGTATAGAGAAGGTAGGTAGGTGCTGCAGTATAGAGTAGGTAGGTAGGTGCTGCAGTATAGATTAGGTAGGTAGGTGCTGCAGTATAGATTAGGTAGGTAGGTAGGTGCTGCAGTATAGATTAGGTAGGTAGGTAGGTGCTGCAGTATAGAGTAGGTAGGTAAGTGCTGCAGTATAGATTAGGTAGGTAGGTAGGTGCTGCAGTATAGATTAGGTAGGTAGGTAGGTGCTGCAGTATAGATTAGGTAGGTGCTGCAGTATAGATTAGGTAGGTGCTGCAGTATAGATTAGGTAGGTAGGTGCTGCAGTATAGCGTAGGTAGGTAGGTGCTGCAGTATAGCGTAGGTAGGTGCTGCAGTATAGAGTAGGTAGGTAGGTAGGTGCTGCAGTATAGAGTAGGTAGGTAGGTGCTGCAGTATAGATTAGGTAGGTAGGTAGGTAGGTGCTGCAGTATAGGTTAGGTAGGTAGGTGCTGCAGTATAGATTAGGTAGGTAGGTAGGTGCTGCAGTATAGATTAGGTAGGTAGGTGCTGCAGTATAGATTAGGGAGGTAGGTGCTGCAGTATAGGTTAGGTAGGTAGGTGCTGCAGTATAGATTAGGTAGGTAGGTGCTGCAGTATAGATTGGGTAGGTAGGTGCTGCAGTATAGATTAGGTAGGTAGGTGCTGCAGTATAGATTAGGTAGGTAGGTAGGTGCTGCAGTATAAATTAGGTAGGTGCTGCAGTATAGATTAGGTAGGTAGGTGCTGCAGTATAGAGTAGGTAGGTAGGTAGGTAGGTGCTGCAGTATAGAGTAGGTAGGTGCTGCAGTATAGATTAGGTAGGTAGGTAGGTGCTGCAGTATAGAGTAGGTAGGTAGGTAGGTAGGTGCTGCAGTATAGAGTAGGTAGGTAGGTAGGTGCTGCAGTATAGAGTAGGTAGGTAGGTAGTTAGGTGCTGCAGTATAGAGTAGGTAGGTAGGTAGTTAGGTGCTGCAGTATAGAGTAGGTAGGTAGGTGCTGCAGTATAGATTAGGTAGGTAGGTGCTGCAGTATGGGCCTCAGAGTTACACAAAAAAGCAATATTTTTATTGAAATTATTTGACACTGCAGCCTGCAGGACAGAGAGCGCCCCCCGCCCCTCCCTGATAGCGGCCACACAGAGGCAAAGTCAGGTCACCAGCGCAGGTGAGCAGCAGCCAGCAGCAGGTCACTTACTATCTGTGACCACCTGCTGAACGAGAGGCGCCGATCCAGCCAGGCCCGGGGAGAAAGCACGCAGGGCGGGTCACCAGGAGGGGGACCACAAACGCATCGCCCCGGGAAGAAAGCCAGTACAGTACTCCGCCTCCTCCTCCATCGGCACTCTGCCTGGCCTGCACGTCGTGTCATCACGTGGTGGTGACGCACATGACGTCAGAGCGGAAAAAGAATGAAGCAGGACGCCCAGGAGGAGTGTGGGAAGGTCGCATTGTGATCGCGCTGGCGTACACCGCGCATCACTTGCTCAGCGGCTCCCGCAGTGTCTCTCCCTGCCGGCGCCCCCCTTCCTTCACATGCAATCTGCGCTCAGTGCGGTCGCCCGGCCCGCACGGTGATAAAAACGGCCCTGGCGAGGACGCAGCATCAGAGGGCCTACCGACGTGTGCAGGCGCATGTGCAGCCATGCGAAATGCGTGGGCTTTGCTGGCTGTTATGAACTTCTGCTTCCAGATCAAGGATGCTGTCCCAGACACTTTAGCATGCAACTGGAGGAAAAGGAGGACGCAGATCGGGTCCCAGCAAATTTAAGCAGCTAAACAGGTGACTATTTTTTTAAAACTCCCTGGCGGTCTATTTAATTTTCTTTTTTTTAATCATGTAGCTAGCCTAGCGCTAGCTACATGATAGCCGCTGTGCGGCGGCATCCCCCCACTCCCTCCGATTGCCTCCGGCGATCAACGCAAACAGAAAATCCCATTCAGAACGGGATTTCCTGTTTGGCTTCCCCCGTCGCCATGGCGACGATCGTCACCGACTTCTTCGATGTCGTGACGTCATCCGGAGTCCCGATCCACCCCTCAGCACTGCCTGGCGCTGATAGGCCAGGCTGCGCAAGGGGTCTGGGGTGGGGGCGTCGCGTCGCAGCGGGTAGCGGTGAATTGGTGCGGAGCAGCGGCGATCGGGAAGTAAACGCAGCTAGCAAAGTGCTAGCTGCGTGTACCAAAAAAAAATTATGCAAATCGGGCCTGAGAAATCCTCCTGCGCGACATAGCCCGACCTGAGGTCGGGCTTACCTCCAGGGAGGTTAAACCTGTCGCCTGGTATGTCCTTTAAGTTCTTCTGTTTGTATAAGTTGTTTTTACTATTTCATCTTGAAAAAGCAAAAAAGAAAACTGCAGTAGATTTGGGATCTGGATTATAAGATTATCCATTGAAATCCAGGATTGATTCAGCTGGATATGAGAATGAGAGGATCGATCTCCTCATCATTACGTATAATACAACAATATTTACATGGAGTTTTTTTACAGATATAAGTGACGCCCAGGTGTAACAGGTGTACAGGTGTAACTGACACCCAGAGTGTCCTTCCAGAATCTGCCTTTGAGTGCTGGAATGTTTTGCAAGTGATAGTCTTTCCCTCATAAGAGAATAACACACAGGAGCTGTGTCACATGATTGATTTTGTTTCACTTGTTCATTCAGTCTTCTGAGTCTTCTCTACGGCCGAGGAGGATTAAATGACTTCTGAACAAGACAGATATAAATAAACCTGGTTACGATGTTCTTGTAAAAGTATCACAGCACTAAGTATGTCAGATGGCTGTATTATATTGCAACAAGAATTCAAACTGGACTGTCCTTTCACCTCTGTTGATTAATGCTTTTGTGCTGTTCCCTGGATTGAAAATAGCTGTATGCAACAGTTGCAGGCGCTGGCATAATGGACACTTTTCATGCTACTCATAATACATGTTAAGCCCTGTGAGAAGTCTTCATAATCCAAGCTAATTTATCTACAATCAGAACAATGCTTTCATTAATGTTTCCTTTATGTAATGCCTGGAATGAAATGCCTGTTTAAAACTGCTCATACCGCTCTTCTCTGCCAATGACCAATGGATCTTTATATACAGTAGGTCTGACACATGTTCTGCCCTGCTTTAAAGTGTACCGGAGCCGAAGCTTGGGTACAAAATCACATACTTACCTAAGTAGAGGGAAGCCTCTGGATCATAATGAGGCTTCCCATGGCATCGTCTGGTTCCCTGTTGGCGCTCACTGTCCCTTCAAAGATCACGACGCGCTGTGCTTCCTCTTCAAGCATGAACCAGGCCACACTGCACCTGCGCGTGTACGGCCGTGTCTGCGCAGTAAGCCAGAGCCATCCGTGCACAAGCGGCTCCATGATACTGTGCAGGTCCAGCCGCGCTCATGCCAGAACAGGAGGGCGGCCCTGATCAGTTGGAGGATCAGCAAGCGGCAATGAGGGACCTAGGGACAGCGTGGGAAGCTTCCTCATCTGGAGGCTTCCCTCTCCTTAGGTAAGTATCTGTTTCTGAACCTAAACTTTGGCTCTAGGTCTCTTTATAGCAAATATGAAGTGAAAATAAATGTATGAGATTGTATGTATAGTACAGATAGTAAGTAGGATGCTAGTAGCAAAGAAACAAGTCTCATATTTTTATTTTCAGCTATATAGCTTTCACAGCTGCATGTTTAGAATCCACACTGTAAAACAAAGTGAAACTAATGACCCTTTGAACTGTCCTGCAGTAAAACTGTATCTCAAGATGTCTCTTGGCTGTTTAAAGAGGTATGAAACTCGCAACTTCTTCTTTGCTCTTAAAGATTTTTTACAGCCTTAAACCTACTATCACAAAAAAAAATTGTAGCAAAACTGCTTTCAAACAGTTAAACTCATCACTTCATTTTGTAGTGGAAAGCTTCTTCAGCTTGTGATCCGCATCCGAAGAGGTGATAACATTATCTTTTGTATACATTCCTCTGTTGCTACAATTAAGGGCTGGTTCCCACTTAGCGTTTTTTCAGCACTTTGCTGATCGCTGACAATCAGCAAAGCACTGCTGCCAATGTATTCCTATGGATAAATTCACATGACAGAGTTTGAATTATTCATTTAAATCTATGAATAAAATGCAATGGCAGCTTTTAGAGCAGATAAACTGTACTTTGGGACCTTGTATAATTTGTAAACAGGCAATATTACTTGTGCACAAAAGCAAATATGGTAACTGAATGGGTAATAAAAAGTAGAAACACACATTTTTATTGAATGTTATGTCAGAGTTTTATTCCACTTTAAGCTCTTCAGGAAACAGGACTGAATTTGCCAAAGTTGCTCAGCTCTATTTCATAGATAACAACTCAAGTTTTTTAACTCTTCCTGTACTGGAAAACAACATGAAACTCTTTTCTTTGCTACTTATTTTCTATTTATTATCCGTACAACACAAACAATTAATTATCACATAAGTTTATTTTTGTTTTAGATTTGCTTGAAGCTGCATACACATTTTAGATTTCTCTCAGCCAATACAATCACTCCCCTATAATCATCAAGTCATATGTCTTTCCCCCTTGCTTACCTGTATCATCTTCAAAGGAACTTTAGCAGGATGAGGGATGTGACCTGAAATTAATACATGACTTAAAGTTCCCATTCTCTTTAGTAGTGGCTGATGGCCGAAGAGGACCCAACCTGGATTTTATTATTGTAAGTGATACAATTATTGGGTTTTGCTATTATTCAGTCCTTATACTGATGCCACACAGTCAACATGCACCAATCAAAGTAAAGATATGTGCAGCAGTTGAACGTGGTTCTTTTTTATTGGACGTTCTACTTCTGGAGATCAATTTTGAACAGATATGCATATGAATTGGTATGACTGAAAATGAAGAACCTATAAGGAACGTCTACAGTAAGGTTATTGACTCACTAAAGAGAGTTGTGAGATGCTGCATACAAACGTTGTAGGATAAGTGATATTCCTGCTATGCCAGAAGGTATAGCAGAGAAGTATGAAGAATACATATGAAGCTGGCCCATTCTGAGACAACATTGGAAGATGGAGAACAAATAGATGTTGCGCTCAGTGAGAAAATGAGAAGAAACTGGCAAACATGCAATGAAAAAATGCATCTGGCACACAAAAGCAAAGCTAAAATGGAGAAGACCCGCACCCCACCTCCTGACTATTGTGTCTTCCTACATTTTTTATTTTGTTTCTAGTAATCTGATATGAGATGCTGCCATATTGCCAACGACACAGCTATTTTAGTGTAAATAAAAACAAGGAACACCAAGAGCCCCAATAGTGTAATATGTACTGGTAAATGGTTACTAGATAGAGTAAATATTAATACTCACAAACCAGGGTTACCATTAGGCAACCACTGTAAAGGCAGGTGGGGAGATTTTCCTGACCCCACTCAGGAATAAGAAGTCGCTCTCTGTAGATGAGAAAAAGGGGGTTCAACCCTCCACCCAGGGTGGACTCAATATTATGCAGGAGAACAGAGGGGCAAAAAGGATAAAAGGAAGCTAAATGAGCTTAAAAACCAAATTCTTGGTAAATAGATGAGGTAGGGGTGGACTTACCTCCTCCAAGTAGACACAAAACGACTGTAGTAAAGACAGTCAATATATTTTATTTATGAACTCCAAATATGCAATGCGTTTCGCAGGTTTGATCCCGCTTCATCAGGCAATAACAACGGAGCAATAGCATATGTGGTCAGTAGAAGAGCCAGGCACCTCTGTTAGACAGACTCCTCACACAGCACAATAGGCTGCTTTTCCCTCAATAATGATTTCTTCACCTTGCTGTCCTTTCGCTTCTCCTCCTACTCTGACTGCATGCTGCTACAAAAATGCTGCCCCTGTAATCTCTGCGTCTTATGCAAATGTTTCACCTTGCTTCATGAGAGAATTGGCCTATACACACAGTGTATATATATATATATATATATATATATATATATATATATATATATATATATATATATATATATATATATATATGGTACTGGTAGTAGAGGTTTTGAGATGACATTTCCTTTGTGTAATGCTGTTATCCATGCAGGCATCCAATACCATGGCATCAAGACTTTGTAAGCTGCTTCTAGAGTGAAAATATTAGTTAAGATTCTATCTATACCTTGTCACATGGCTTCCTATTCATATGTAGAATTTATACTTGAGAGGTCAGCCTCCCAATATTGCAGGCATAGTAATAATCTCTCAGTCTAGATAGTGCTATTGACATACTAAACATTCCCCATTCCTTTTGCAGCATCAGCTTGCCTTCATTTGCCATACTCAATCTGATCTCTTCCCTGCCAGATGTGTGGGTGCACTTCTGCATCATGTTATCAGGATTCATGAGCACGTGCGTGGAATCCAGCATGCTTGTGCATGCAAGGCAAACAAAAATGTGCACTTAGCTATTTATTCCTTGCCTATAAAAGTTTCCCTCAGACAGCACCCAGTGCTTACTGCTTTGTCAGTTTGAGGTAACCCGATATGGTGCTACTACTAGCTTTAGGTCTTCCTGCTCTTAATAATCTATCTTCAGCTTTTTTTTTTTTACCATGCTTAATCTGATCTCCTCATTTGACTTAATATTGTGGCATTGCATTTTCTAACTATCTACCTGTCCTGTATTTGGCCTGTCTACCTGACTGTTATCTATCTGCCCTGACCATGGCTTGTGACCTTGACTATACTTGTCAGCCACCTTTCCTAACCTTGTCTGTCTCCTTTTCCTCAGGCTGCTGCGAGCCTTGACCTGCATAGTCTATGAGCAAGCAAGCTTTTCTGCTCTTCAGATCCTGTTCTGAACTGCAGCATCACCTATTCTTTCTTGTCACGGGTGGGGCAGTACCAGGGGTCATGGCCTAGTGGTTACCAGGCAGCAAAGTAATCTGTTGCCCGCTAGAGGTGGCTGCCTTTTCTTCCTTGTGGGGTGCGCGTGTTGCGGCGACAGGTCGCCTGTGAGTATGCGGCGTTGCACGGGCGCGCACCCCGAACTGTCGCTCGTCGCAGATGTCGCCAGGCGATTGAACCGCTCAATCGCCTGGCGACAGTTGCCGCCGCATCTGTCGCTAGTCCGCGTGAGTATGCGGACTAGCGACAGCAACCTCTATCCACAACACGGAGCTTCCGGCTGCGGGGGAGGAGCGTCGGCGACAGCTTCCGTTGCTCAGCTGATCCCTCTTCCGCGTGTGTACGCGGAGGGAGCTGGCGACGAGCTGTTGCCGGCCTGTCGCGCACACGCTCACGTGTGCTGGCGACAGGCCACTTTTGTCCCTCGTGAGTATGGGCCATAAGACAGCCTGGAAGGTGGTTAACCAGGCATGGAAGGAGCTGTGGGAGTCACAGCATCAGGGACAGCATTCACATATGGTTTTCATTATATCATGTCTAAAGACAAACCTAAACATGCATCAGAGATGTTTTTGTTATGCTCTCAGTAAAATTTTAAATATACACAGTTTAAACATACCAAATTTAATGCTGAGACTACATAACTAGCCTTAAAGTATACCCGAGGCAATATGTGACATGATGAGATAATAGTACAGTACAGTACAGTACAAAACATATTAATAACCAGGCTGTTTTAGTTGATTTATTTTGCTGCCTGAAAGAGTTAATTCCTAGACATGGAAGTGACAGCTTCTGTACCTTGTTAGGAATATAGTAAACATCGCTGATAAGCAAGTTACAGCCATAAAAGTTTTCCTGGCAGAATACAACTTTTGAGGTCAGGGAGGGGTAAAATACATGAACTATTGACCTTTTTCTAACTCTGGGACACTTAATAG
This sequence comes from Hyperolius riggenbachi, assembly GCF_040937935.1. Lineage (NCBI taxonomy): Eukaryota > Metazoa > Chordata > Amphibia > Anura > Hyperoliidae > Hyperolius > Hyperolius riggenbachi. The sequence continues at coordinate 320,893,704 of NC_090648.1, forward strand.
GCTGCCACTGATTAGTGACAGTAAAACATTTAACCTACCAGTACTTTGTAAATGTTTAAATATAAAAGAAAACCCTGGGATACTTAAGTCATATTTAGGAGTAGGGGGATAAATATAATTGTTTATCTCGTCAGTTTATTTTCACCTGGGGTTTACTTTAAGTGTCATAACAGCTACTCATGAGTATAAATGAATTACATTTTACTCTGTCTGTTTAGAAATTCAAGATCTGCATCAGGCAACGGCCAGAATTCCACAATACCACGTTACAGTAACGCATAGCAGTGCAATGTGCTCCAGGCTAAGTTTAGCTGCAATGGGGCTGCTAATTATTATATCCAGTAGAAGATTTGTGGCGGCTGATATTTAAGCCATAGAGGATTTTTAGGAATTATTCTAGATCAAACTAGCCTATCATTTCTCTGTTAACTTTTATCATCTCAGTATCAGTACGGTACTAAATTAAGAACTGTTGTAACAGTTCAGTTATTATTTCAATGCAATAGAGCTCTGAGTTCACACTATATTTTGCAAGTCTATAAAGCAGTAGGACATATGTTAGATGTGTCACCACCAACTGTGTCTTCGGACAATCATCACTATGGAATCTCACATTGCTTCCTGTTATCCGGTCTCTTCCTAGAAACAGACAGTAGGGAAGGGCTCAGTTCTTCACAGGGGTGTAAAGAAGATTTTTTTTTTTCTTTTAGATGCTGATGTTTTATTTTCTATTGTTGAAAGCTTGTTCCTAGAACTGACTGAGAATAAATCTAAATGTGTTGCAAAGCTATCTAAATATACTAGGCAGCTCTACCCAGAGACATAAAAAGACTGTTGTCCAACCATCTGTGCAGGGCAGTTTCTAGGCTAAATTGCACCCAGGGCGAGGGTGTCAAAATTGCGCCCCCCCTCCCGGGAGCCGGGTATAGGTGCCCCAGTATAGGTAGCCAGTATGATTGCCCCCTGTATAGGTTAGATAGGTAGGTGCCCCCAGTATAGGTTAGCTAGGTGGGTGCCTCTAATATAGGTAGCCAGTATAGTTGCCCCCAATATAGGTTAGATAGGTAGGTGCCCACAGTATAGGTTAGCTAGGTAGGTGCCTCCAATATAGGTAGCCAGTATAGTTGGGGGCCCGGGGGTGCCTCTTAGTCTAATAGCAATCAGTGTGTGACAGTTGGAATGTGAGGGATGGAGGGGAGCACTTTGGTGTCTCAGCCTTGGGTGCTTGATGACCTTGTCCCGGCTCTGGCACTGACATCTTCCACAGAGCACATAGTCATAGAGGGTCAGAGGGTTAAGGTTTCCACAATAAAACACCATTAAAAACAAAGGGCAGCATAAGGATCTAATGCTGGGCATAGACGGTGCGTTTCTTCTTATTAATCGAGCTGCTGATGGCTCGATTGATAATTTCCGACAGGTCCGATTACCGCTCGGATCGATTCCCCGCTCGATACCCGCGGACGGACAATAGCGGAAATCGAGCAGAAGATAAGGAAGCGCCCGCAGGAATCGATCTGGGCAGCCGCGAGGACGCGGCGGGAGTCGATCTGGCGGCTAATCGAGCCGCCGGATCTAACCGTCTATGCCCAGCATAACAGTGCGGAGGCAATAGCCAATAATATGCAATGCTCATATAATCCTGTATCTATGTATATCTAATCCCTGTTTGGGTGGTTGGGGCACAGTAAGATCACAAATGTACACAAATAGATAGCAAGCAAGCAAGGCAGCTACCATGGCCGCCTGAGTAACCTGTCTGGGCAAAACCGCCCGATAATATAAAGCAAATGGTGTATGCTGCAATGTCAGTTTGTGCACTCACCCACGAGGGAAGAGAAGACCTGCACACTGAAGCCCAGATGGCACGCCAGTCGCACGCGTTCCAAACCCCTCACCTAATTTACTTTCCTATATTCGTTTCACAATATAATCAGCACTGCCAAACACTTCGCAACTAGAAGGCATTTAAAGAGAACGTGAGAATCACTGTGCCTAACTTCATACTTGGGGCTTCCTCTCACCCCATGAGGACCATGGGTTCCCTCACCGTCCTCCCCAGCCACTGCTATCCCAGGATCGCCTCTGGGACTGCGAAGTAGGTACTGCGCAGACACACAGACACAGAACACTACAACTGGCCTCAACTGAAGGAGATACCTGAGGCGACAAGAGAGCCCACAGTCCTCATGGGGCTGGATAAAGCCCCAGGTAAGCATAAATAAGGCACCATTTACCATCTAAGGTGAACTTTAATATGGATCATCAAAGTGGAAATCCATCTTAAGGTGGCCATACACTGGTCGATTTGCCATCAGATTCAGATTTGACCAACAGATAGATCCCTCTCTGATCGAATCTGATCAGGGAGGGATCGTATGGCCACCTTTACTGCAAACAGATTGTGAATCGATTTCAGCCTGAAACCGATCACAATCTGTGGAGCTGCCGCTGCTGTCGCCCCCCCCCCCCCCCCCTCATACATTACCTGTTCCGGCCGGTGCGAGTCCCCTGGTCCTTGCTGTCTTCTCCTCAGCTCCGGGCTCCAGACCGTTCCTGCAGCTACTGAAGTTCCTGTCCAGGGGAAGTTTAAACAGTAGAGGGCGCTCTACTGTTTAAACTTCCTGCCGGGACAGGAAGTTCTGTGTAGCTGCAGCCGGTCCTGGACCCAGCGCGGAAAGAAGACGGCGGGGACCAGGGGACTCTCGCCGGCCGGAACAGGTAATGTATACCCGCTGTATTGCGTTGGTCGTCGGGCATTCGAACGCCGCTATCGACGCACTCCCGACCCGTCGGCGATCGAGAAAAATCTTCCGCACGGACAGATCGACGGGAGTCGACGGGATTGATCGTTCCATCAGTGGTGTGCGTGGCGATTTCACAGCCGATTCGATCACTGTGATTGAATCGGCCGTGTATCGGAGGGAAAATCGCTAGGTGTATGGGCCCCTTTAGTTCATACAATCCTGTGGAATCTAACTAACATTATGCACTATGAGACAAGATACCAGGGAGACACTCCACTTTCAGTAAGAATGGGCTGATGGGGGTGGGTGAAAGAAACGGAGCTGATTGCTGATCCTATCAGTGCAAGTCTGCAGGAGAAAAAACTGTTACCTGACAGCTCCTGCATGCCCAGACCTAGTTCTGTCCTGTTCACACTTGCGTTTTGGCAAATAAACGGACCGGATCCTGATCGGATCCTGATCGGATCCTGACCTGCTCCTGATCAGAACCGTACGGTTCCGATCCGGATCCGGTCCGTTTGTATCAGGCATGCATCAGGCTGCCATCCGGATCCGTGGGCAAAAAATAGCGAAATTTGAAAAAAAAAATGTTGGGGTCAGCAGAAGGTGCACCTGGTGCACGTGTAGAATCAGGTTCCTCCGCTGTAGGTCTCACCTCCACCTCCGACATTCTGCCAAACAGCTCCAGCACGTCTGTCACTGCTGCTCCACTCCAGACATGCTTGGCCCATGTGTCCCCATCCGAAATGGCCGCTTGCATACGCATAGGAAGTGGGGTAGAACGTCAGGTTTTTGTAGGCAGTGTGTTCTGTGCCTTCCGTTCCCCATTGGTTTCTGTGTTCCTGATGGTGCTGTCAGGCTCAGGTCCGGCTCCGGTCCGGGTGCGTGGGCCGGAGATCCGGACCCAAAAAATAGCGCATGTTGGAAAGAGTCCGGAGTCCGGATCCGATCCGGCTCCGTACTGTACGGAACGGACGCGTGTGAACGTCCGCATAGACTTTACATTGCTATGCGGAACGTACGTTCCGTTTGTACAGTATGCGGTCCGGATCAGATCCGGAAAATCCGGATAGCGAACGCTAATGTGAACCGGGTGTGTGCATGGAGCAGGGGAGGAGGGGTGACAGCCAGGACTGCCCAGAGTGTGCCAACACTGGAGGGACAGAAATAGGGAGTCAGGGGAAGAGGGGACAGGCAGCGTACATATGGCAGAGGAGCTGCACCTCCCGGTGGAGGAATCATAGAAGCAAAGCAGTAGAAACATGCTGACCTGTATTTCAAACACCGCGCGATTGCAGCTGAGCTCGATTCTCATCTCCGCTCTGTGTAAGTAATCATGGCGCAGGACTTATTTCAGCAACCAACACAGAGCCTCCCAGAGCCGGGACAAGGTCCTCCAGCACCCAAGGCTGAGACACCAAAGTGCGCCCCTCCATCCCTGCCACCCCAGCCGTCACACACTGATTGCTATTAGACTAAGAGGCGCCACAGGGCCCACAACCTCCCCAACACCTTAATATCTAGTTATATGGCTTGCAGTCACTGCCATGTATCCCCTTTTCTTATTTCTTTCTGCTTCAAACACAATTAGGAATGACAGCTGAATGAATTCTGCGCCCCCTCCTACACTGCGCCCTGAGGCTGGAGCCTCTCCAGCCTTTGCCTCGGCCCGGCCCTGGAGCCTCCTATGCATGAAGCAGGGGGGGCGTCCCACAGCTTAAAGCTGCAGCTGCAAAAACAGTGGCAGTACTTATACTGACAGCAGAATAAAAAAACGGACATTGCGGACAGCAAGATTTTGACATGTTTTGCTGCCCGTCCATATACGAGGCGGCTCCGTCTCCATCATGGCGCCCTCCCTCTTTCAGCGCTCAGGGCTGTGGCATGGCCTGCACGCCCCTAGAAACGGGGCTGCATCTGTGATTTCTACAGGATCATATTATGACTGGGAACTCAAGGGATCGCAGGACACCACATCTGTGCAGAACGGAATCTTCTATATTTATTATATTTTTGGTCTATTTGTATTCATGGTAGAGACAGAGACAGATAAAAGAAGATCCCTTGGAATTTGAATTGTAAGGGATGATTGCTATAGTGATTTTGCCTTACATCATCACCAGGCATCACATAAAAAAGTGGTAAAATACCTTTTGTGATTAATTAAACATCACCTTCTTAAAGTGGCCTTGTCATTTGGCACACATAATGAAGTTAACATATTTTTTGCTTATTTGGCTGTCTTTGACTGGTATTTTTGCTACCTGCCCTGGTCCCAGCCTGTGACTTTGATCAAACTTGTTACCCACTTGTCAGGAGCTTGGCTGTGACCATAACTAAATTTGATATCCACCACCCTGACCTCAGCTAGTGACCCTGACTAGGTCTAGTATCTGCCAGCCGTGACCTCAGCTTGTGACCTTGACTATAACTATAATCTGCCAGCCCTGACCTCAGCTTGTGACACTATGTCTATAATTTGCCAGCCCTGATCTCAGCTTGTGAGCCTGACTATGTCTATAATTTTCCGCCCCTGACCTCAGTTTGTGGCCATGACTAGGACTATAATCTGCTAGGCCTGACCTCAGTTTGCGACCCTATTAGTGTTGTCCGGATCATGAACGATTCGGATCTTTGATCCGGATCTATTTTGTGAGTCGAATCATCCGAATCATCAAAATGAGTGATTTGGATCGCAAAGGGGGCGGGGCTAGGAGCGACACGCCCCCTCTCAGCGGGCAGCGAGGTCCTGGAAGCAGAGCATAGAATGGATCGCTCTGTTGGATGGGAGCCAGCCTTGCAGGGAGACAGGTAGATGAGAGAGAGGGGACATCGGTGCCACTGCCAGATATGTGTAGAGCACACATACTGGCTGAAATGTGCTGCTCATTATAGGCTGTCAGTAACTTTTCTGCTCGTCCCTCCTTCCTTCTCTGTCCACTCCCTGCCCGTCTCCCCTTCTCTGTGTGTCCTTTTATAGTTTTGATGTAATTGTAGTACAATTACCTGAGATCTGTGCAGGATAATAGCAGAATAGGTGGGGGATGTGGTATAAGGTGTGCACTGCATCTGGTAAAGAATCGTTCACACAAACGACTCTTGAAAGAGGACAAGAAATTGTCTTGTGGCTGCTTTTTCTTTTCATTACATGAGGGGTATATTCAACCCGGGTAAAAATAAATCAATATATTAAAAAAACAAACGGAAAACAACTACTTGAAGATTCTCCTCCGTGTGGCAAGTTTGCCGATTTCAAAAATCTCTGTCCACCGCAGGGAAAGTCCACCTGCTAGTCATTTCTCCCCCAAATGCTTCCCTAGTCAAATGATCCGAGATTCGGATCAAAGATCCGGATCTTTTCAATGATCCGATTTGAATCATCCGAATCATTGAAAAGATCCGAACTTCCCATCTCTAGACCCTATGTCTATAATCTGCCAGCCCTGTGTGGAGTTTATACTTCTTGCCTGTAGATGGCACTGATAGATGGCACTGATATTACATGATTGCATGGGATCTATCTATTCTCTTCTAGATTTGTTGATTCCTGTCCTATCTGTATGTATGTGCTGGATATACAAAGGGAAGCATGGCTTGATGTACAGAACTTCGGTAACTTGTAAATAAAACTAGTTCCAGGTATTCTGCATCCATGACTGCTGAACACAACACTCTGACCTCAGCTTGCCTCTGGACTATATCTACAATCTGGTGCAAGAGACGAAAAGACAAAAGATGGGTGCTCCATGTACTGGTAAATGAGAGATGTAAGAAATAAGGAATAATCCTCACCAGATCTGGTAGATGAAAGATTTGTATGACAATGAACATCTTTAAAGGCTTTGCACGGATTTGTCTGAATGTGGACTGGAGATCAGTGTTGTCCTCAACTGGTGCAGGAAAAGTGCTTCACCTTGTAGTCCTGGACGTCCAATTAATCAGATGGTCATAGGGCAACCCCAGAAGTTTCTGGTGTGTGGTCTAAAGCCTGCTGGGTTAAAAGGACGAGAATTCTGGTCCAAATAGAAATGGTCAGTAAATATAGAGTGCTTTTTATTACACTAGTAAGTTACACTCGTAACATGTTTCTTGAGGGGTCTCTATTGCTTCCTCAGACAGAGTTAGGACTGTTTTCCACTAGCAGCATTTTACAATGTGATTTCAATCACTATCGGATGACAAAACACTAAGTACTCACTTAACGACTGGAAACCATGTGGGGATGTTTTAGGTAGGTAGCACTTGTATTATGAACTTCAAGTATTTCAGTGCAGAAGAGTCTTTTCTGGTAAGTATGTTCATAATTTATAGGATTACTTTAGCACCTGCTCTAAAAATTAATTCAAATTAAAATATTATCAAATCACAATTAAGCCTAATTCGAACATTTCGGCACTTCCCTCCACAGAAATTGGAACTTGATCACCTGAAAGACAGTTGAGGGCAAAGTACTATACAGACACATCGCTAGCCCAGAGGTTAGTGATGGGTATGTTGCTATAGAGAGGGGACAAGCAAGGACGTTTGGCCCATGACAGAGCCGCTTTGGCAGTTGGGGTGAGAAGAGGAATAATGGTCTTGGGAGTTTGTCAGGCGTCTGTGTCACAAAAGTCCTAGCATGCCATACTGTGCATCTATACTGTGCATCTATAGCACATCATACTGTGCATCTATAGCACATCTCCTGCACTATGCAGACTGAGAATGTCCTCTGAGAATGTCCTTCTCAGATCTCATTCCCAACTGGAACGTATCTTTTAGGCTTGGGCTTCTACCTCATTGAGCAGAGAACAGACTAGGGATAAAGATCCCATGATCTGCCCCCCCCCCCCCCCTTCCTCCCTCCATACAGAGTTCCTCAAACAGAGCAAGATTCCTTCTAAATGCCACCCTTGGACCACAACTTTTCAAAAAATATCTGAATTGTACATAACTCCATGCATCCATTCCCCATTTACCATGAGACCCATTGCCCTCGAATCCCTCAGGTAACTTAAAAAGAACCTAAACTGAGAGGGATATGGATATTTCCTTTTAAACAATACCAGTTGCCTGACTCTCCTGCTGATGTCTTTAGCTGCAATAGTGGCTGAATCACACACCTGAAACAAGCATGCAGCTAATCCAGTCTGACTTCAGTCAGAACACCTGATCTGCATGCTTGTTCGGGGCTGTGGCTAAAAGTATTAGAGATAGAGGATCAGCAGGACTGCCAGGCAACTGGTATTATTTTTAAAGGAAAAATCCATATCCTTCTCGGTTTAGGTTCCTTTTAAGGGATGTAAACCCAACAGAAAATTACTATTATTTAGAATCAGAAGTAGGGGTGTGGGCCATGGAGAGATCTTAACCTTTTTCCTGCATTTTTCAAAGACTGCTAATGTATTGCACACAAGATCTGCTCCATTAGATTGGGATAATTGCTTTCTTGCTTTACTGTTAATCTATGCTGACCAGGGGATGATTTTTTAGTGACCTATTAATAAGTTCCTCCTCTATTGACACCCACCTCTTTTCCTCCGAGTGCCTGTGCCAGTCTTTATAAGCGTTGCTGCTTTATAATATAGCTTCAGGCCCGGTACTGATAACCCTCCCCTTTCTCTGACCACAGTCTGTAATCTATAATTTATCCTCATCTTCTGATCGCTCCCTATAAATGTAATCATTATGCTCGATAACAGTTTAAAAAAAACCCGAAGGGACAGGAATTGGAAGAACCTGAAACAAAAACAACAGGCGGGGCAGAACATTCATTTTCATAATGGCAATCCTGCTAAACCATGAAAAATGATGTTTATCCCACCCTGTTTCACCCGATCCAACATAAAACATTTTCCTCAACACCCTATTTTGTTCAGCCTTTATCCCCAGACTAATCACCTCACTCTTATCAAAATTAATTTTTAGATTGGCCATGTGCCATACACGTGAAATTCCTTCATAAGATTCGGAAGTGATACATTATATGCGGATTTGTGAGATAAGATAACATTTCTGCGTACACGGCTACTTACTGGGAGGTTTAAAGATAATAATTTTATTGGACACAGAAACCTGTTTCCAATAAAATTATCATCTTTAAACTTCCCACCTGAGGTAAGATTGTTCCATTACCCAAGTTTATCTATTGCATACTATATTGGGGTGCCTTCTCCTATTTTATATACAGTTATCCCCCGTGGTCCAACTATTTGCAACAGAGGTTTTTCTCATTATTGTCGGTATTAGGTTTACCTAAAATGCAGTAATTTGATTTGTTAATCAGGTTTACCGAGGTAGACGGATATAGTAGTGCCTCTGATCAGAGCCCTAAGGGGTTAACAAGACTTTGGACTATGTGATGTCAATTTGATAAAACGCAAGTTTGAAGCCAATTGAGTGCCTCCTTTGTATTTACTACTAGATTTTGACAAGCACAGAAGAGAGTGGATGGCTTTACAGACAATGAAATGAAGAAGAATGTGTATGTTGGCCATCAAAGGTATAAATGTCTGTACATACATTTAGTACAAAGTGCAACTGAGATTCACCTGAGCACCAACAGCACTGAGCATCATTTAATGCAGCTCAAGTGGAGCTCCACTCATAAAAATGATGGAGGCCTTCTGGCAGTGAGCCAGCTGTGTACACAAGTACTGCTGAATACAGGCTGATGTGAGCAAACAGTATAAGTGCTATTCATTTGCATCATTCTTCATTTGGACAGGTCAATGTACACAACTGGTTTGCTGCTTGCAGGCTTCGATTAACTCTATAAATAGCTTCAGGGCTGGTCTGTGCAAAGTATGCTAAACCGAGCTGAAATCTGATGGGACCTGTCGTCCACCAGATACCCATCTACAGAATACTCAGGCCTGAGCCCACTAACGTATTTGTGTCCATTTCCGTCTGCTTTTAAGCATCATTGATGTGTTGCTGAAAGGCAGACACAAATGCGTTAGTGGGCTCAGACCCTAATACCAATAAGGCAGCAGAATCCCATAGTTCAGCAGCTTCCACAATAGTCATGCAAATGAATGGTACAGAACACAAAACTTTAAATAGGTAGCAAATATTTAAGCCGCCTGTCACCACTCAGATTGGGATGAAAGGGGAGTCTGACCTATGTGGTTATTCACTAGTTAGGAAGTGGGTGACAACACATCTCCGTTGCACTTGGCAATAATATATATATATAGTATACACTAGCTGGTGGCCCGGGGTTGCCCACTTTTTCTACTCCTAACACACAATAACTCAATGATCTAGTTTGTAAGCTTTGTGGTCTTTGGCATCAATGATTTGAATTGTAATGAAATAAATCTAATTGGCTGTGGCTCCACCTCCTTTTCTGAATTTGAACCCCAGTCACCAAAAGGCCAACTGTACCAGGTTTGAGGCTTGTGCCATTAACAGTGCAAGAATGACAGCAATTAAATATTTCCCCTTGAAAATCAATAGGTGAATTTTGATTGGCTTTTGTAGGCTCCACCCACTTTTCTGAATATTAATCCCAGTCACCCAGTGGCCAACTGTGCAAAGATTGAGAACTCTACCATTGACAGTGTAGGAATGGCTGCAATTTACATTCTGCCAGTGAAATTTGTATTTTTCTTCACCCACTGATGTCCTGACGTTTCCTGGGTATATATTTGGCTGGTGTTGGCTGTGGCCACTTTTACTAACGCTAACACACAATTACTCAATGACCAGATTTGTGAGATTTGTGGTCTTTGGCATGAATAATTTGCATTGAAAAGAAACAAATATGATTGGCTGTTTGTGGCTCCACCCGCTTTTCAGAATTTGAACCCCAGTCACCCAATGACCAACTGTACCAGATCTGAGGCTTGTGCCGTTAACAGTGCAAGAATGGCAGCAATTACATATTCCCCTTGAAAATCAATAGGTGAATTTTGATTGGCTTTTGTAGGCTCCAACCACTTTTCTGAATATTAATCCCAGTCACCCAGTGACCAACTGTGCAAAGTTTGAGAACCCTACCATTAAAAGTGTAAGAATGGCTGCAGTTTACATTTTTCCAGTGAAATTTGTATTTGTCTCCACCCACTGATGACCTGGCATTTCCTGGGAATGTACTTGGCTGGTGTTGGCTGTGCCCACTTTTTCTAACCCTAACACACAATTACTCAATGACAAAGTTTGTGAGATTTGTGGTCTTTGGCATGAATAATTTGCATTGAAATGAAGCAAATCTGATTGGCTGTTTGTGGCTGCACCCACTTTTCTGAATATTAATCCCAGTCACCCCGTGACCAACTGTGCAGTTTGAGAACCCTACAATTAATAGTGTAAGAATGGCTGCAGTTTACATTTTCCCAGTGAAATTTGTAGTTGTCTCCGCTCACTGATGTCCCGGCGTTGTCTGATTATGTATTTGGCTGGTGTTGGCTACGGCCCCTTTTTCTAACCCTAATGCTGGGCATACACAGATAGATTCTTCTTATCACTCGAGCAGCTGATGGCTCAATTGATAATTTCCGACAGGTCCAATTGCCCGCCGGATCGATTCCCCGCTCGATATCCGCGGGTGGACAATAGCGGAAAACGAGCGGAAGATAAGGAAGCGACCGTGGGGACGATCGGGAATCAATCCAGGCGCGCGCGGGGATGAGCAGGGGCGCGCGGGGACGAGCGGGGACGCGGCGGGAGTCGATCCGGCGGCTAATCGAGCCACAGAATCTATCCGTGTATGCCCAGCATAACACACAATTACTTAATGACCAAGTTTGTAAGCTTTGCAGTCTTTGGGCTTGATTCACAAAAAGGGTGCTAACAAATTTGGCATGCCTAAAGGCTTTGGAAGTGCTAACTAGGGTGCTAAGTAGTTAGCACACATGCAAACTACTTAGCACTGTAATTAGCACATGCAAACTACTACTTAGCACCATGCTAACTAGGGTGCTAAGTAGTTTGCACATGCTAACTACGTTGCTAAGTAGTTTGCATGTGCTAACTACGGTGCTAAGTAGTTTGCATGTGCTAACTACGGTGCTAAGTAGTTTGCATGTGCTAACTACGGTGCTAAGTAGTTTGCATGTGCTAGCTACGGTGCTAAGTAGTCTGCATGTGCTAACTACAGTGCTAAGTAGTTTGCATGTACTAACTACTTAGCACGTGCAAAGTATGTTAGCACATGCAAAGTGGCTTTTCACTGGCATGCTAACACTTAGCACCCTTTTGTGAATCAAGCCCTTTGTCATCAATAATTTTCATTGAAATGAAACAAATCTGATTGGCTGTTTGTGGCTCCACCCCCTTTTCTGAATACTAATCCCAGTCATCCAGTGACCAACTGTGCAAAGTTTGAAAACACTGCAATTAACAGTGTAAGAATGGCTGCTGTTTACATTTCCCCAGTGAAATTTGTATTTTATATGTTATTCCAGGTAGTGTACTATGTGTGTGCCAAATTTCAACCAAACCCGTTCAGCCATTTTTGCATGATTGAGTAACAAACATCCAAACATCCGAACTTTCCCATTTTATGATATTAGTAGGATACTGTGTCCCTTTCGCTTACTGTTGATAGTGACAAAATGCTGAATGGCAGTTGCGCAGTCCAGCTGCCAAAATAGTGTCCTGTGCAGTGCGGCTGCTGATCACAAAGGAACACAGCTGTGAACTTCCAGGGAGTCCTGGCGACCAGTGGTGGTCTACAGGAGGATTTGGGAACCCTGGAGCATCCAGAGGCTTGCTAAGTGTCTGATTTTTTTCTCTTTGAAAACTTACAGGTTTGGTTTAAGAACAGTGTCAGCTCTGCAAACAAACAAGACAAATACTGTATTTTGAAATTTTAAAAAGGTAAAGACGTCCGATGAACATCTTGTTGATGCATAATAGTTCACTAAAACACAGTTAGGTGTGCTCAAGATAAAGTATAACTCCTTGGCCTCAATTTACTAAGCTTTATCAAACACTTTATCAAACGTTTGATAATTTACCTCATGGGTAAAATCTAATTTTGGATGTATTGAACGTTTTATCGATAAAACATTCGATAAATATATAACACCTTAGTGAATTCAAAATTAATTTTTACCCATGAGGTAAATTATCAAACGTTTGATGAAGTGTTTGATAAAGCTTAGTGAATTGAGGCCCTTGAGTTCTGAAGTGACACTAATGCCGGGTTGCAAACCTGAGGTTAGGAGTATGATACGCACTGTTAACCTCGGGTGTACAACCGGGATTAGTGTTACCTCAGGTAAGCACTGCATCGCACCACAGAAATTAGGCTTCATATGACTTTGCTCCACTGTGCAGCGACAGGGTCATATGTATAGGCCTGCCCCCGGCTAGTGATGTATCCCATGTTGGGCAGGAAGTACGTCACTGAGATTCCCGTTAGTCCATGCATGCGCACCGCGTCGCACGCCGTTCTCGTCGTGCACTCTTGCTGCATTGCCCATTGACTGGCATTGCTGCAACTCAATCAATTGCAGCACAGATCACGCAGTAATGCGCTGCAGACTTTGCATTGGGATTGTGGCGATTTCGATATTTCTGGCCTACCACATCACATCACGCAAACTGTGCAAGTCTCCAAAGGCTTGCATGGCCCTTGCAACGGGGCGTCGGGGATGTGGTGGGGAACTGTAACGCTGGGAGACAAGGGTGTTCAAGGGGCCTGAAAGAACAACACATCTGAATAAAGGGAGACAGCTCTATGACTAGAGACAGTCAGTGAGATGCAAATTGTATGTAGCTTAAAATTGGACCAATCGAATGCACTTCCTGCCAATTTGGATTGGCCCATTTCCCAGCTGCATATAACTTCCATGGAATTTGCATACAGCCAGAATTATTTTTATCATATTGACAATCTCTGTCACTTCAAGTGCAAATATATAGATTACTGTCAAAACTGTCATAAGTGTTCAGGAAAATGTGTCATAAAAATGACCATAAAAAAACATGACAGAGATGAGGTTCAATGAAGTTTTGAATGTAAACAATGCAAACAATAATCTTCTTTGTGTCCTGTTATTTCATGATTGTGTAGCTTCATTCACTTCTTTTATTTCAGTTATGTTTCTCAAAAGGTAACTGTCCCATCTGTCACACTTATTGCACAGTACAAGGTTCACCACATTAGTGGTCAAGCAACGGTAACTCCCTAAAGGACCTTCTGAATGTGTAACACTAAACGACTAATCAATGCAAATGCACAGGTTTTGCTTTGTGAAAGCTTAATTCTATTGTTATGGATGAGATAATCAGAGTGAAACTTCCTGCTGATTTTAGTTGAGTGCTCTCTAAAGTTTACAACGGAGGCTTTTGGAAGATTTCTTTTGAAGTTTAATTCATTAATAATAATAATATTAATAATAATAATAATAATAAATGGGACTTGCTTTAAAATGTGAAAATTGCTCTGGTAAATAAGGAGAAAAACCTCTTGGTGGTGAAGTGGTTATAGCTTAGATTTTACTATTATTTACTACCATTCCAAATTTTCTAAACAAGTTCTCCAGTTTTCAATGGAATTGTCATATACATCCATTTTTTCTACTGTTTCCAGCTATGTTTCTGGATCTCACTCAGTGTTCACACAGAGACTGTAAGGGTTGCATACAAATCATGCATTGCACATCCAGCATGAGACACTTTATGAGCAATGCATGAATGCTGCAACCAAATGAAAGTGTCACTGTTCAAGAAATAACTGAAATACTGAGAAGAGGCATCATTGAATAATGAGAGTTTATTAACCAAGAACAAAAAGGAACGTGACCAGCAATGTACATTAATCTCATGCACAGCAATGGAAATAATATGCAATGATAAATCTCATGCACAGCAATGGTAATAAATGCAAAGATATTCAAACATATACACAAGATAACTCTACAGGCAAATGTATTCAAGTTGACATACACATGCCATCTGGAGTATATACAATAGACCTCCCTGCATAAGGAGTAATTTAGAGCAACCCAATGTATATATATATTATTGTGTGCGCACAGACCCCGGAACCTGGTTAAATATACACAGTAGATATTTACAAATATATACAAGAGATAATTCGCAGTACACAAGGAGCAAGCTAACGGGCAGTCATACAGGCAAGACATGAACCAGGATATCAAACCATACAATATAGTCGCTAGGCAAAAAATCGTTGAGAGCAAGGCTAGAGGTCATACACAGGATAGCAAGAACACAGGATAACAGGACACAAGATACAAGGGCCAGAACTCAGGCTAGGAGGGCCAGAACACAGATATAATAAGCTAGCACTGGAATAGTGCTCAGGCTTGGCTTATATCCTTGTGCAAAGCCATCAGGTGATCATCCAAATCTCCTCCCAACAATAGTCTGTAGAGGAGAACAAGTTCTGGAAGAGTGAGCCCTCTGCTGGCAGGCAGAGAAACAACATGCTTCAAGGTTAGTTCATAGTGACATCTGCTGGTGAAGAGAGGAAGTTCATGAAGCACATTCACAGAGATGTCACCAGCAGCAGCAGAGCCTGACAGAGACGTAGTTTTGTCTTTCCGTACTGTGTTGTACTTGTCCCACCCTCATCACCAGGGTTAGATTTGTTAGTTCACAACAGGCAATAAAGGGCTGTCCTCCAGTTCATACATTCATGGTAGGCAGAAAACAGGAAACATGTTAATGATAATAGGATAATAGAAACACCTGCCAACATGTTGCACATTGAACAGCAAGCCCCTGCTTTCCAATTCCAATATTGCAGGCAACACCCAACATGCATTCATCGAGTATACAACAGACCTCGAGCTTGGGGTTTCATCCTGATGTTGATGTGAAATTGCTGCTCTTTGTCTTCTTACCATATTTCAATTCTGAAGGGCTGTTCCTTTCTGAGGACATTTTTTAAGTCTTCTGCAAAATTACTACCCATGTGGGAATTTTTTTAAAAGTTATGTTTTTTTTTTAATTTAGTCCAAAAGGAAAATACAGGACTACCGTATATACTCGTGTATAAGCCGACCCGTGTATAAGCCGACCCCCCAACTTTTGCCCAAAAAACTTGGGAAAAATGATTGACTCGTGTATAAGCCAGGGAGGGGATGCAAAGGTCTAAGGTCATTGTTCCATTTGCCATACACTACACAACAAGCACCCAATCCAGCATATGTGGCGTGGTTTAGGAGGATATGCGGCCATGACTGTGCCCCTGCTCCCCTTCCAAAGCAAAATGGAAATTATAGTTGTGTGCGTCTCGGCCAAAGTATCCCACTCTTCTACATAGTGCTGTGTGATTAGGGCACATATGTAGCCAACTAGCCATGCCTGTGTCCCCATCCCCTCTCCAGGCCAGAGCAGTATGTAAATAAAACATGCATTTTAGCCAGAGTATCCCCCTCTACACAATGATGAATGTATGGGGCACATATGCAGCCATGACTGTCCTGTCCCCTCTCCAAAGCAGAGCAGTAGGTATGTAAATAAATCATGCATTCTAGCCAGAGTATCCCCCTCTACACGATGATTAATCAACAGGGCACATATGTAGCCATAAGGGTTTCCCCTGCCCCCCTCCTGAGCGGAGAAGTATTTAAATGACAGCCGTGTCCCCCGAGTGCCTCCCCTGCATACGTACTGTGGTTTAGCCGCACTGACAGTGTCGGCTGTGTCTCCCCCTTCCCCCGTCAGAGCGGAGCGGCATGTAAATATCAGCAGTGTGCTGATCCGAATGCCGCTCTCGCTGTGTGCAAAGTTAAAAGCAGCGGTGCGGGCTTTCTCCACTTACTTTCTAAAGTCCGTCCGTGCTGCGGGGATTCCTCTATAGCAGGTCTGATGCCGGCTCATCTCTATGACAGAAGCGTCCCTAGATGGCGTCATAGAGATGAGCCGGCATCAGACCTGCTATAGAGGAATCCCCGCAGCACGGACGGACTTTAGAAAGTAAGTGGAGAAAGCCCGCACCGCTGCTTTTAACTTTGCACACAGCGAGAGCAGCATTCGGATCAGCACACTGCTGATATTTACATGCCGCTCCGCTCTGACGGGGGAAGGGGGAGACACAGCCGACACTGTCAGTGCGGCTAAACCACAGTACGTATGCAGGGAAGGCACTCGGTGGACACCGCTGTCATTTAAATACTACTCCTCTCAGGAGGGGGGCAGGGGAAACCCTCATGGCTACATATGTGCCCTGTTGATTAATCATCGTGTAGAGGGGGATACTGCAGAAGGGACATTGGCATGGTGCCCCGTGTATAAGCCGACCCCCCCCCCACTTTTGGACTACTTTTTTGGTCCAAAAAATTCGTCTTATACACGAGTATATACGGTAATTAATGGACGGTAATGCACAATGTACTCTAAATTCCTCAGCCATGTCTGATTATCAGTAAATAGTATATACTTGTAGCTTGGAATCCTTACAGTTGTCAGGATGAACTTCATATCACTGACCCCATTGGTCAAGCGGCAACTGCAAAAACGGTTGCATCACATTTTAGTGCACTTGCAGTATGCCTGTAACTCGATAAGTATGTCTCAATATAGTAAAATGATAACTAGATTTATTGCCTGTTGACTGCCTGGGGTGCTATCATTTTGCAAGTTTACAGTCTTATAGTAATACAGCCCCGGATTTCTTTGAAAAAAAAAAAGTTAAAGTAGCTGAGCCACTAAGAAATATTTTCTTACAACTTGGTGGTATAAAATGAATTAGCGAGTTTCTTTTTAATAGTCACCCATAGTTTGTGATATTCAGCAGGATAAAACGAGGCCAGGGAAATGACTAACTCTTTTTTATGATGTCTTGTCTAGGGTTATTATAAGCTAATAAATACTTGGTCTTGGTTTTAAATTTCATTGGTCCTGTTAACATGGTACTTGACATCCTGGAAGTACCAAAGGTTTCATGCACTGGCTCCCATACAAAAGTCATGCTCAGTTTCTTATCTTATCTTAGGAAGTTAATAAATATTTACTTTCCATAGTTATACCATTTCTTCTATACTCTCACTATAACTCATAATTGCCATTACCTTTTACAACAAATGATGTAAAGGAGAGTTCTAGGAACAAAAGCATATTGGTGGATAATAGAGGAATCCCTGTTAATAGGCATGGTTTTAAGTAAAATACGGCCATGGGCAAAAATGAACATGGTGCACTTTACATTTTCATAATGTTCTGATTGTGACCTCTCCAGTTCCCAACTGGTGTGGGGCCCCCAATGAGCTTGGGGCCATGGACAGTTGCCCATTCTGACCCTATGGGCTTGATTCACAAAGCGGTGCTCACTGTTAGCATGCTTGTGAAAAGCCCCTTATCAGGCCTAAAAATCCTTAGCACGCGCTAATTAGCAAAGTACCGCACGCAAAACTTTGCACACACAAAGCTCGTTGCATGCGAAACGTCGCATCGGGTGTGACGAAAACTGCTCACCCTATGCGGCTATAATGGCGCATTGGATGTGACCTTACCGTCGCACCCATGCGGTACTTTGCGCCCAATCTGATTCAGCTTGGTGCATGCTAACTACTTAGCACCCTAGTTAGCACGCCCAAAGCCTTTAGGCATGCTAACCAGGTCATCACCGAATTGTGCATCAGGCCCAATGTGAGGAATGGAACTGCCTGTTAACTACATTTGCGCTGTTTATTTGCAAAAATAAGTAAAATTACCCTAGAATCAAACAAAACTGTATCCCATTGTTTCCACTAGTATTGTTATGGAATTGATGCCTTGAATGGAGTGCTGTAAAGGAACAAATGTTTCCTTAAAGAGACTCTAATGCGAGAATAAATCTTGCTTCAGAGCTCATAGTTAGCAGGGGCATGTATCCCCCTGCTAAAACGCCGCTATCCCGGGGCTAAACGGGGGTCCCTTCACCCCCAAATCCCCCCTTGCAAAATCCACGACCAACTTGGTTGTGGATTTTGTTCCTCCTGAAAGCAGGGCTAACGGCTGCAGCCCTGCCTCACAGCGCGTCTATCAGCGGCGCATCGCCGCCTCTCCCCCGCCCCTCTCAGTGAAGGAAGACTGAGAGGGGCGGGGAGAGGCGGAGATACGCGTCTGATAGACGCGCGTGAGGCAGGGCTGCGGCGGTTAGCCCTGCCTCAATGCGGAAGAGATCCCCCACTGCACGAAGGGGATTTGGGGGGTAAGGGACCCCCGTTAAGCCGCGGGATAGCGGCGTTTTAGCAGGGGCACACATGCCCCTGCTATCTATGAGGTCTGAAGCGAGATTTATTCTCGCTTCAGACTCTCTTTAATAACAAAGGAAGGTTCTTCAATGTCCAACCCTTTTTGGCCAAACATGGAATGATAGGGTAGGCTGATAATCACATTTCTTATTTTAACACATTCAACCTACTTTGCCCCCACCTCCTCCTCCATTCTCATGTTTAGCAGCTAAATATTTTACATCTTACTTTATTAGCAAAATTGATGAGATTTAGAATAGATTCAAAATTCAACCATTTTCACCAGTTCTACCACCTACTCCATCTTCCTCCTCTCTGCTTGTTTGCTCACCCACTAAAAACTAACCCTCCCCCTCTACCTGTCTGATCGCTACTCTGGCCTCCTCCTTTCTATTAGTCTTCATTGTCTTACCTGAACAACGCCTTTCTTCACTAATCTCTAAAACCTCACTACCTGCGCCCTGGACCATGTTCCCACTTACCTTATCCCCCAGCTATCCTCTTCCTTCATCCCTGTCTTAACAACCATTTTTAGCATTTTCATCTTTACTGGCATTTTCCCTTCCTCAT
This sequence comes from Hyperolius riggenbachi, assembly GCF_040937935.1. NCBI lineage: Eukaryota > Metazoa > Chordata > Amphibia > Anura > Hyperoliidae > Hyperolius > Hyperolius riggenbachi. The sequence goes on from NC_090648.1 coordinate 320,913,160, forward strand.
TGAAATAAGCAATCATAACACCACTGCACTAATCAAAAACCTTGTTGGCCCCTACAGCCAGAGGGCTGTAGGGTCCAAACAAGGTTTTAGATTAGTGGTGTTATGATTGCTTATTTCAACTACCATCCAGTTTCACGTCTTCCTTTTGCTTCCAAACTGCTGGAATGGCACATCTATTCAGAACTGACTTTCTGTCTACTAACTCCTATAACCCCTCCAGTCTGTCTTCCATTTTCAACATGCCTCCTCATTGCAAAACGCAAAGGCCAATTTTCTGTACTAATACTCCTTGAGTTTCCTCTGCCTTTAATACCGTCAATCATTCTCTGCTTCTTCAGACACACTCGTTAATGGGTGTCAAGGGCCAAGTACAGTCTTGGATTTGTTCCTACCTGCAGGGACGGATCAAGATTAAGTTGCGCCTGGGGCAAGGTCAGGTTTTGGCGCCTAAAGGTCAGGTTTTGGCGCCTAAACTGCCATTCATTTTGCCACCTTTTTAAGAATTCAACAAACTGCGCCTGGGACAAGATACCCGCTTGCTCCCCCCTAGATCCATCCCTGCCTACCTGTTTGGACGTTTGTTCACTGTTCCTTTTCCAATACTAACACCTGTCCATTTGTTGGTTTTTGACAAGGCTATGTTCTTGGACCTCTATTTCTCTCCATCTATACGCATGGCCTGAGACAATTAATACTCTCCTTTGTTTTTTTAGTATTACCTCTATGCCAGGGGTCTAATCCTGCATAAACGCGGGTGGATGATGTCCACCTACTTTTTTCAGAGACTTGACTACTGTAACACCCTACTTTGTGTCCTACCAGAAAACAGACTGGCACCTCTCCAGTACCTACTGAACTTTGCTGCTCATCACAACCACCTCTCCTCCCGCTCCTCTGATGTCTCAACTCTCTGCCAGTAACTCTATTGGCTGCCAGTCACCCAAAGGATCCAGTTAAAACTAACACTGTCATACAAAGGTCTACATTAGCTATCTCTTCCATACATTTCTTCATTAATTTCCAAGTATCATCCCTCCTAAAAACCTTTGCTCCCCCCACAAGATCCTCTTGTCATCCAGCTTGGTCACCTCTCTTAGGCAGGGAACACACTTGACAGTTTTCGTACGCGTTTTCTGCACAGAAAAACTGAGAACTCATGTCAATCAATGGGCTAGTACACACTTACTGTGTTGTTCGCACGCAGAAAAAAAACTGACATTCTGCATGATGACTCTGCTCATTTTGGCAGTTGTCTCTATTAATTACATTAGCTGCTTTGAAAAAACGCGTGCGTTTTCCTGCATGGAAACACACTTGGTGTGCAGAAAAAGTATGCAGAAAAACGCGCGCGGAAAACTGAAAGTCAAGTGTGTTCCCTGCCTTACTCTCGCATCCAAGATTTCTCACAAGTGTCACCTCTCATTTGGATCTCTATTCCACAGCTTGTCCGTCATGCTCCAAGTCTGTATATAACAAAAGTTTTCCTTCTTAAAACAGAAGTTATTTGTGATTATTCAGGATGGAGAGAGCCTATTGATTTCTATATGCTGCATTTCCCTGTCAGAATCTTATGCGGGGACACGCTGCAAATTCACACTAGTGGAAAAAGGTACTAATTCTTAATTTCACTACAGTATTCAGCCATTTGTAGGATCGTGAATTCTTTTGTTACCTTAACCTCCCTGGCAATATGATTATTTGCAGATTTAGGTTCTAAAAGCCGTGCCATTTTTTTAACAAGCTTTCAGACCCTAAAAACAAAAACAAACTAAAACTAAAAACAAGAAATAAAACATACCACAGAGAGATCTGAAGCAGTTCCTGCAGATAACTCATCCAGGCACAGGATTACCGCTCGGAGATGCGGCTTTCCGTCCCGAGCCTGTCTCGGGTTTACTACTAAGGAGGTTAAAAGACCACTATCACAAAAATATTAAACTTTAAAATACTTGTGCAGGGATACATATGACATATACACTTATCCTAGCGTAAAATACACTACAAATACGAGTGTATGCATACATATAAAATTTACCTACTAAAGGGTAAAATGTGTATACTTTTTATTTTCTCTATCACCCATGTTTGTATCCATTAACAGTGCCAATGAACATATCAGACTAGTATCATGCATTTCATAAGACACATTCAATAAATCTTTTCAAGTCAGTCTAGTTTTTAAGTCTGCTGATGGTGTATAACTGAATACCCAACATACATACACTGAAGCTATATGATGTTCTGGTCTTCGTTTACGTGTCATAATATATCTAGTTACACTGTCCTCTTCTTACCAGTGCAGTTATCATAAGCAGCCTGGTGTAAACAGTTTTACATCTGAATCTACAGTACATTGACAAAAAAAGATATTACTTACAAGTGTACAAGCCAATTTCTATATGGACAAACCCATTATAAAAATTAGAATACTAAACAGGTTTTTGCAAATTCTCAGTACTTTTTTATCTCCTCAAATACTCATGAATATAACATTACATTGCTTTATTCAAGTCAAACATGACAACTTTTACTTTACATGTAATTAGGGTACACAGCCTACCTGGGCAGGTCTGATTATCATTGTGGCCTTCATCTTCTGTAGCTAGTTGTATCACTAGTTATATGTGTATGGCTGCCTGTATCCTAGTTTTTTGAAGCCTTAAAGGACAACTGTAGCAAGAGGGCTATGGAGTATGTCATATTTATTTTCTTTTAAACAATACCAGTTGCCTGGCAGCCCACCTGATCTATTTGGCTGCAGTATTGACTGAATCACACCAGAAACAAGCATGCAGCTAATCTTGTCAGATCTGACAATAGTGTCAGAAACACCTGATATGCTGCATGCTTGTTCAGGGTCTATGGCTAAAAGTATTAGAGGCAGAGGATCAGCGGGGCTGCCAGGCAACTGGTATTGTTTAAAAGGAAATAAATATGGCAGCTTCCATATGCCTCTCGCTACAGTTGTCCTTTAAAGTAGATCTGAACTCTTGCACAGAACAAAAGGAAAACAGAAAGAAATTCACTCTGTATGTATTTAGGGCTGGTGCACACCGAGCGGCTTTTTGGGCGTTTTCAGATCCGCTTGCGGCTGCGGATCTGCTTGGTCAATGTATCTCAATGGGGTGGTGCACACCAGAGCGGCAGGCGTTTTGCAGAAACGAAAAATGCCTGGGTGAGGCATTTTTTGGATTTCGGATGCGTTTCTGCCTCAATGTTAAGTATAGGAAAAACGCAAACCGCTCTGAAAAACGCCTGTTCAGAGCGGTTTTGCAGGCGTTTTTGTTACAGAAGCTGTTCAGTAACAGCTTTACTGTAACAATATATGAAATCTACTATACTGAAAACCGCAGCAGCAATCCGCAAAACGCTAGCAAAACGCCTCATAAAAATAAAAAAAAGCGTTTAAAAATCTGCTAGCATTTTGCGGATCTGCTAGCGGGTTTTGGTGTGCACCAGCCCTTAGAGGATTTAGCCTGTCTAATTCCCTCTTATCTGTGACTAATCACAAGTGTAATTTGAGCTCTCAGCTGTGTCAGCTCAGGTATATTGGCAGTCTAATTTGTAAACACAGGATTTTAACCCTATGTCTGGTTTCATGAAAGCAGGAAGTAGACAACTGTAGATTTATTGCAGGATTAGTATCAGCTGTAGCAAATAAATGATTTTCTTTAAAGGATATTATGTTGTTGCTTATCTTTTAGAGCAGAAAGCAGAAAGGAAGTTCCGAGTTCACCTTTAACCTTCGATTGAATTGCATCCCTATCAGTAGCCGACGCCCCCTTTCCCATTAGTAATCTTAACCTTTTCTCAAACAGATCATTATGGACATCTCTGGCTGATATTGTGGTGAAACCCCTCCCACAGTGTGATGTCAGGACCATGGCCCTGAGAGTTTGCTGTCTGTTAACATGGTTGCATGGTTTTGGGAAATAAAAGCTGTTTACAACTGCCAAGCACACCTCAATTCACTAAGCTTAACTCCTGTCTTTAACTCTTCTGAGCTGTTTTACAGTTATCACCATGGTGATATAATTGTGATAACTGTAAAACAGCTCAGAAGAGTTATTAAAGACAGGAGTTAAGCTTAGTAAATTGAGGCCTTCTCCCTTTGCAGAATTTTTGTTTATTGAGAGTTCTATGCACAGACATCACCTGGCAGAAGTAGAACTAAAGATGTTGCAACCAGTGATACATTTCAGAAAATTAATCAGGGAGAAGAAAGATTTTACAATGGGCACTGACTAAATATTTTATAAATGTATATTCCCAAACATTAATAATTTAATGAAAGTGGACCTGAACTCTTGCACAGGACACAAGGAAAAGATAAGAGAAATGGACCCTGTATGTATTTAAAGTGGATCCGAGATGAACTTTTATTCACTGCATAATTGTGTTCCTTACACATAGTTTATAGGGCATTCCTCAAGCCAAATACTAACTTCTGTACACACGTTATACAGCGGTCATCAGTAACGAACAATAAATGACAGGTTGGCCAAGAATTATCTAAAAAAGGTGTCCCAACAATGGTAAAAGACAGTGATTTTGGTGGATCGGTTTGGATGGTCGGTAATCTGTGTTAATTGTTCATACCATACAATGGCAAACGATCAATCTAATCAAAATACTCACATGTTGCAAATCTTGCACTTCCAGGTCCTTATTTTCACGCTTCAAAAACACACACACACACTGCATAGAAATTCTTAATAAAATAACATGCACCTTTTTGTGTGTATGTTGCATTATGCATGCTTTGCTGTGCTGGCGTTATGTACAGGTATTTAAAATAGCATGAACTTAGCCTAAGAGTGCACCTGAACACAGGAATTCCCTTCCCGAACACAATTCCACACATATAATTTGCTTGCACTGCTGAAGATCCTGTATTCACTGAGATGTGTCTCTATGAATGTGAAGTGTCAACAGCATTACCTGACTGCTTTATTTTGACTTGGCTCTGTAAACAAACTTCTGGCAGGGGAGCTAACAGAGGCAGCAATAACCCTTTCTGGAGTAGGAGTCAAATCAGATGTTACTTGGGAACATAAGCAATGCTGGTAAGTTTGTGTGCTTTGGTCAGGAAGTGAGGGTAAGATGGAGGTTCTCTGGAGGGGGGGGGGGGGGGGGGGGGTTTGAGGGGGAGTGGAGCTATAAGGGGCCCCCAAATACTACTTCACTCCCTCTGATAAAGAAAGGGGTCCATATTTCAGATCAGGTGTTTGTGTGGCTACACTTGATTAGGGTGTAAAGATTATGCTGTCCACACTTGTTTTATGATCTCAGTAAGAGCGGAGTTTTGCTTAAAGTACTGTTCAGAATATATTTTGAAAGAATGAATGTGAACGTTTTAAAACTGGGTGGGTATTCCTAAGGGCCTTTTTCCACTAGCCTGCAATTTGCGATTTGCTTCTGATCGCAAATCGCAAGGTACATTAAACTAATGGAAACTGCAGCAGCAATTTCCATTAGTGCGATCCGATTGCGATGCGATTTTGGTCAAATCGCAATCGTTGTCCTGCCGCGTTTTGTATGCGATTGAGCTGGACTATAATGAGTATAGTAGCTCAATCGCAATCGCATGGTGGAAATTGAAACGCGATTGCGATCGGAATCGCATTTCATAGTGGAAAAGAGCCATTTCATAGTGGAAAAGAGCCATAGTGGAAAAGTGGAACATAATTGCATTTCAGTACAGTATTTCAGGGCAAAAGGTCTCAGTGATAATGAGAATTTTATCAAATTAACATAACACTGCAGAGAAATCCTTTATATGCCCCTGGCTTAGCAGTAATTATTTAAATCCTGAAGCTTGTCAAAGACCATAAGGCAGGGCAGCCTTAAAATTCTTTATATTCTTCAAATCAAGGAGCCATTGATTCAGTACTTTTATGATAATTTGGGCAGTTTTAGATCTAACACTGGAGGAAATAATTTCTCCAAAAGTTCCTATTAATTGGAATAAACGAATATACAGTATTATGCGAGTGAATACATTGTAACCAAGTGCATGGGAATGCTGCAGAGAATAGAAGTATTTTGGCGCCTCCTACTGGACACATCATATAGTCTACAACTAATACAGTAAAATACAGTACTGTGAGGATGTTTTTGTGTATAAAGGTAGAAGGTTATTAGGGCTCTTTCACATTAGGGCAGATTTTGTGCGTTAGACTTTCATTTTACCTTGCTTTCACACCCGACGCTGCGTTTCGATGCGTTGCAGTTCCGACGCACCCGGGCGCAGTTATTCATCCAACGCACCCGCGAGCCGGCGTTTTCCGTCGGGTTTAATTACCAGCTACCGCCGCTGATTGCGTCGCACCGCAGATACCCGACGACACGCCGCAGGCAGACAACGCGTGCAGGAGAAAGGCTCCTGCATGCGTTGTCTAATGTGAAAGAGCCCTGAGTAAATATGCTATTCACACATTCCTGTAAAATGGGTACAGCTGAGTCCGAATCAAAGGAAAGAAATTACTGCTACTAAAATAGTACCTAGCAAAAATGTGCTTATTTATTGTAAAGCAGCAATGGGCCTGATTTTCTAAGCACCAGTACATTGGAACATAAGTGATCCTGCAGATCTAGCTCCATGTAGTATCTATTCATAGTATTCAAAATCTCTTGGCCCTCATACTACATGGCCGTGGTTAAATTGCTAAATAAAAATTGCATGCGTGCAAACCCAAAAGCCTGGTACACACATCCAATTTTGATTGGTCAATCATTACCCAATTTTACCTACGCAATCTGTTCATGGCATTCAATGGGCTTGATTCATGAAGCTGCACTGCAATAGCAGCTCGAGCTCCATGAAAAACAGTGCAACCTAAATCTAGTGATGCACGCTAAGCTCACTCTTGCAGCATAGCGTGCCTTCCTTAGTTATGCGCATTGCAGTTGTTTACATAGCAATGCCGCTTCTTTAAATGCCGCCTAATGCTGTGAAGTATCGCGACTGCAACCTCTCAGTGGCCGGGCCTCTGGCATTAGTTCTTGAGTGGGCCATTGTCGCAGGACATTGCAACAATGCCCCCCCCCCATAAACTCGTTAATGTGAATTACAGCTATAGCAGCGATGAGACAGTAATTTGGGCCCTGTGAAAAGACAGAGCCCAAAATAATATAAAAACAGTGCAATGCTGCCACCAGCAATACCTGACAGCCAAATTATGTCTTACCCATGAGTGCATGGCAGCCTGGAGGAGGAATAGTAATTAATGCCACTGGGACCTTTGCAGGAGCAGGGTGAGCCATTTTCCGGCCTTGCCCTGCGCCCAAATTTCCCAGCACCTTAATTAAATGCATGCGGCCATTGTTACCCCACTCATCCACTTTTGCCATTCAGTTGTAGATTGGTCAGTAACTTAGCCTTCCCATTCTTTATTATGTGAGGGGCCTACTTAGGGGCAGACTGATAAGGGTGATGGATATGGCTTCAGGGATGTAGCACAGGATTGTGGGAAGATTCATTGATGGTCTGTCATTTAACTTGGCTTGCATTGTTCCCAATGAAAGAAACGTGGAGGGGCTCATGCACGGCGCGGTCTAAGATTCCGCCTGATTCCTGAGCTCCGCGTCCCGCTCCTGCGCCACTTTCATTTGCATTGGGACAACAGAGGTTTGGCACCCTCTCGATAGTGCCCCGTGTCCCGGAGGAGGTGCGGATTCGATCTATGGGCGGTAGACGCAAATCAAAGCACAATCAGAGCACCCCGCTGGATCGTTATTTACTCAGGCCTACTCCTCCTGTACAGCCCGGAACTCCTGTCATGGCGGCTAAAGCATCCAAGGCGGACTCTGCTGTGGTGTACGTTACAAAAGAGGTACTTGAAACCTGCCTGACGGACCTTCACAAAAAGGTAACACACTCTGTAAAAGAGACTATCACCGCGACCTTAACTGAAATTAAGGAGGATTTAGCCTCAGCCCTCTCTCGAACCACATCCCTTGAAAAGGATGTGGCAGACTTGCAGCAAAGATGTGACTTTTTAGAGGAGGAGAACACTAGGCTGACAGACTCCGTGGCTGATTTGCAGCGATCTACGGAAGACCACGAAAACAGAGACCGCAGGCAGAAGCTTCGCTTTAGGGGGGTCCCGGACACTGTACGCCCTTCTGATATTAAGAAATATCTTGCAGAGTTGCAGACCTTTGTGAAACTCTCTCACCTGATACACCTAAAGATATGTGGAGGTTTGACCAGGCCCACAGAGCCATTGGGCCTAGACCAGTTGGAGCCCCTTTGCTACGAGACATCATAGCACGCTTTCACTACTATGAAGCCAAGGAATAGATAGTTCTGGCCACCAGGAATACGCTTTCCTATAACTTCCAGGGCACGGACATTCAAATCCTGAACGATCTCTCTCCGATTACCCTTGCAAAAAGAAAGAAATTACGCCCAGTCACCCAGTTGCTACAGGAAAAAGGGATCCCTTAAAGTGAACCTAACCTGGCCGCAATAGCAGCATAGGGGGCGATATACAGGCTGGGAACGCGAAGAATGACTCGCGTTCCCATGCCTGTCGGCCGGTGACGGCCAAACCGGAAGTGTTCACCGGCGGGTCCTGGGCCATCGGAGCGGAGCTGCGAGGGCACCGATCGTCTGCAGGGGGCTGAGGGAAGCCCCAGGTGAGTTAATCTCATTTTTTTTGCCTTTAGGTTATCTTTAATGCTGTGGATTCCCCTTCAAGCTTATTGCAACTCAAGATGGCACGGTTCATGCGATATCTAGCACAGAGGACTCGGGTGACCTGCTGAAGGGATTAGGTTTACAGCTTCCAAAAAAGGTCAACACCCCTTCTAAAGATTCAGAGCTTACAAATGCTCTGGTGCAACAAACATCATCACGCCTCCCAAAGAGCAGAGAGAAAAATGTAGGGTGCTATCTCCGTGACTGTGACTCTGACTTGTCATATACGAGTAACAGGTTGTTCTTCACATTATGATTATACAGTTATATTTTTCGTTATTCAGATTTGGTATTTACTGTGTTATACTATGAGTGGTATGTGGGGCGGGGCAGGCGATCTGGTGGATTGGGGGGGCTGGGTCGGTCGGGTCTGCATCCCCACTAGTGGTGTAAAGTGGCTAACACCCTGTCTGGGTACATGGTTTACTCAGACCGAGACGTTTTCCAGGTTTTTTCTGTTCAGCCTGAAATTGTTCATCATGTTAAATTTAGGCGGAACATTTAAATATGCTATCAGACTATGTGTAGTTGTTCTTTGTTTTTCTTTCTTGCTCTCTGTCCTTTTCTTTCTTTTCTTCCCTTAACTTCTTTCCCTGTGAGTCAGGGGTATATAGCCGAGCTCTAGTTGAAATGGTGCTTAATGGGGGGGCGGTCTCTGGGATCCTGCACGCATCACAGTTTAGGCAGCTTTTTTTTCGGGTTCGCAATGGTTAAGACACTTACCCTAAACGTCAAGGGGCTTAACTCCATTAGGAAACAATATCTTGCCCTATGTGACCTTGAACGTTCTAAGGCAAATTTCATTTTTTTACAAGAAACCAGATTTCAAGCAGGAAACCGGGTTATTTGAAAAGTAAAACCTACCCCACAGCATATTTTTCATGTTCTAAAAAGGCAGGGGTGGCCATACTGATTCGTCATTCCTGCCCATTTATGGTGACGGATGTGTGCAGAGATCCCAGGGGTTGCTTCCTTATACTTCGGGGTTCACTACATGGTATAGACCTTCTGTTAGCCACGATCTACTCACCCAATGAAGGTCAAATCCCATTTTTAGAAAAGGTACTCACAAAAATTTCAGACATGGGAGTCAACAACAAAATATTAGGAGGGGACTTTAATCTAATATTCTCGCCCACGATGGACAGAAAATCGGACTCCCTTCCCCTTAATTTTAAGTCTATTGGTGCTTCTTCTCGCAAATTTAGGGAGATTTTGAAGCGGCATGGCCTTTTGGATGCATGGAGGGTCCATCATCCCTTGGATCATGATTATACACTTTATTCTCAGACCTGTGGCACGTTTACTAGGTTTAACTTTGATCATATTTTTATTTCTCCTTCCCTTCTTTCCAGCCTCCTGGAATCTAAAATTGGCCCAATTTCATGGTCTGATCATGCCCCCCTAGAAGCATCATTTAATCTTAACCATGCACCTTTTATTCCATCTGTATGGAGACTAAATGATAGCCTTCTTACAAATGAGGAAGTTGTACACGACATCACTCAGACATTACAGGAATATTTTCGACATTAATGAAGGGTCAGTGAGTTCTAAATCTACTGTATGGGAAGCTCATAAAGCAACTATCAGGGGGAAATGTATAGCTATAGCCTCTAACCGCAAGAAAGAATACAATAAGCAACTATCTGAGCTACACAATAAACTGGTTCTGGAGGATGAACAATTTCAAAAAGCTCCCACCACTGAGCGCTATAAAGTGGTGGAGTGTACTCGTAAAAACATCTCAGATCTCCACTTTAAACAAATTGAAAAATCTTTAGCATTCACCAAGAAGCTATTTTATGAGAAAGGTAATAGGGCTCACTCCCTTTTAGCAAAAAAAGTAAGGGGTATACAGGCTCGTAATGCAGTCTTTGCACTAAAAGATAGAAGGGGGACACCCCATTATGATCTTCGAGACATCGCTGCTATATTCAAGTCATACTTCTCCTCGCTTTACAATCTACACGAAAAGGCTGAGAGGTCACACTCACATGTTGAGGAAATTAATAAATATCTGAGGAGTTGCGGACTCTCTGTGCTGTCCCAAAGTCAGTCCACTACTTTAAATGCACTAATTACGCAAGAGGAGATTCGAGAAACTTTGAAGCCCCTTAAACCCCATAAGGCCCCTGGTCCAGATGGATTTACGATGGCATACTATAAAAAATTTGCAGACTAACTTACTGGTATACCTTAATTAACTCACCTATTCAAGGCCTTTTTGGACCGTGAGAAAATTCCACACTCCATGTTAAACCACCATATGGTGGTAATACCCAAACCCAATAAGGACCCTTTAGACTACAAAAGTTACACAAACCTATTTCATTAATCAATACGGACCTTAAGATTTTTTCTAAACTTTTAGCTAACGGTTTATCACCACTAATGCCATCGCTGATCCATCTGGACCAGGTGGGTTTCATCACTGGTCGATATGCAGGGGACAATATCAGGCGTTCTATAAATAATATTTGATGACATTAATCACAACAAAATTCAATCACTTATATTAAGTTTAGATGCGGAAAAAGTTTGATCGCTTAAACTGGACCTTTCTTTTTCAATACTTAAACTTTATGGGTTTTACTGGTTCTTATTTTCATACTCTACAAAAGCTATATTCTGATCCTCAAGTGGCATTGAAAATCCCATACACTAATCCTAATGACTACTTTGGGATTTCCAATGGCACACGTCGGGGTTGCCCCTTGTCCTTGCTGCTCTTTGCACTTTCTATAGAACCATTGGCGGCTAGGACTAGGGGCAACCCTGACATACACGGTATTTCTATTGGCAGTCATCAATATAAATTGTCATTATTCGCTGACGATGTTCTACTTACAGTTTTGCAACCTTTAGTCACATTGGCTTCCTTGTAGTCTGAAATTAGCATATTTGGTTCTCTATCCAATTATAAAATCAATTACTCTAAATCGGAGGTTCTCTCTTTCAATATTCCTGACGCCCAATTAGCCTCAATTCTGACAGGATATTCGTATAGAATCCAACAGGACACCCTGAAATACCTTGGAATAATTATCCCCAAAAATACTTCTCAGTTGATTAAACTTAATATTGTTCCCCTATTCTCCAGAATTTCCTCAGATCTAGCTTATTGGGAAAATTACCCTATCTCATGGGTGGGACGAATGGTTTCTTTTAAAATGAACACCCTACCTAAGATATTATATGTGATGTCAGTGATGCCCTTGGAAAAACCTAAACACACGTTTGTTCCCTTACAGCGAAAAGTTTTTCAATTTCTCTGGCACCATAGACCACCTAGGATTGCTAGATCAGTTTTAATGCTTCAAAGGCAATTTGGTGGACTATCAGTGCCAAATATCTACAACTACTATGTAGCCTTTCAAATGAGACAGATGGTGGCATGGCCCTCCAAATACCCACACGCAGCATGGTCCCAGATGGTATTTCATTACTTTGCTCCATGGCACCCTAGCGCTGCTCTTTGGTCAAACACCAAAAACATTCCTCAATCAGCAAAGATCTTCTCTTCAGTATCCACAAACATTTATTTATGGACCTCTCTCCAAAAAAGGTTGGAACTTTTCTCCCCAAACTCCATTCTTCATCCTGTTCTAGGATCTCCGGATTTCGGCCCTGGACTCAATTTTGCAATAAACTCTAAATGGCACATGAATCATATCAGATTTATAGAAGATCTTTTGGATCCACTAGACAATCGACTACTATCGTTCGAAACCCTTAAAGAGAAACTTCATCTGGACAATTGTGAAGAAACGCGGAAAAGCTGCCGCATGGACGCAGGATGAGGCGGCTGTTTTCGCGGCTGGCATAGCAGAACGCGGAGAAACCGCCGCGTCGGACGCGGCGGTTTGTACGCATAGGCATGCTTCTTTCAGTGGGGCGGGATGCGGAGAAAACGCCGCACACTCACACAGCGTGGCGGCGATTCCGCATCCCATACAGCAACAACATTACAACACATGACTAGTGTGGCTGGGACTGATAGTCCACACTGGTTTAGGAGGACGCGTGCGCGCGCAGAGAGGCAGGGCCTTTATGGTAGTCAGAGGAGGGTCAGCTGACCAGGCCGGTCAGCTGACAATTGCAGCAACTTTCATTGGTCCAGCACTTAAGGGAGGTGCTGGAGAGCACTGGTGTATATATACTGGGTGCTGGTCATTCTCTGGTTGTCTGTCGTTGCGATCACTACGTGGTAGCACTCAGGCCTTGTCTGTATCTGTGTTCTAGCATAGTTTCCAAAGGTGTTGACGACCACGGACCTCACACCTTAGCGTCAGGAATATTGAACTGTATTATTTGTTATGACCTTCTGCCTGCCTGACTATCCTCCTGTACTCTGATTCTGTACCTTGCTATCTCTGATATCCTGTTGCCAAACTCTGCTCGTTCCTGGACTCTGCATTTGCCTCCTGACTCTGTACCCCGCTATTCTGATACTACTTTGCAAAACCCTGCCTGTTTATTGGATTCCGTATCTGCCTCCTGAATCTGTACCGTATCTGTCTGTGTCCGACCTCGAGAACTGGCCTTACTGTTAGAGGCAGTTCCCAGACCTGTTTGTGACACCCTCCCTCTTGGGTGTCACTCACGCTCTGTCCTTCCTCCCCTCAGCCTAGCTCCTCCCCCCTGGAGAGTCTAGGCCAGAGGAAGGAACATACTTCTGGCGAAGTACTCAAAGTCAACTGTTGCATCTAAACACTCACTTGTTATATCAGGTGTCCAGAGGTTAGTAGATATATCTGATTATCGGTGATACTGCAGATCACCAATAATCGGGTATATTCTGTATTCTCGGTGATACTGCAGTTCACCAGTAATCAGACCCTCTCTGTGTTACACCGATCGTTACAACAATACATATTTTCTGCAATATATGCAAATACGGAATTTTCTTCGTACACTCTCACCAACCTTGATATTCCCAAAACAAAATCGGAATTGGAGGCTATATGGGAACTGGGACCGCAACAAAAAGGGTTAATTTCAAGCCTATATACTTGGGTAAATGCTCCTACCAGAAAATCAGCTAATTTTTGCCATAAATATATGAAATATTGGGATGATGCGTGTGGTACTCAAACAACCTTGGAAACTTGGTCTAAAATATGGATTAACGCAGCCAAAACCTCTGTTTGTGTAATTGCAAAGGAAAATATATATAACATAATGCTATTATGGTACAGGACTCCAGAGAGGTTGCACAATTGGTTTCTCGCTATATCTCCACTTTGTTGGAGGGAGTGTGGTCACTCTGTCTCTTTGTTCCATATTTTCTGGGCCTGCCCTCATATTAAGAAATATTGGTTGGATGTTATACATCTTATTTTCCAACATACCAATATAACAGTTCCTAACGATCCTTGGTATTGTATTTTTAGGGCCCGTTTCCACGAGTGCGGTGCGAATCGCCGAGATTCCACCGCTGACGAAATCGCATGCGGATGCGATTCCGTGTGCGTTTTTTGCCGCGATTTCGCATAGGCAGGGTATATGCGAATTTAACCATGTCACTGCCTGGTTCAATTTATATTAGTTTTCATTAGCAAAACCCCTCCCAAAAGTAAAACCATATATTCAACGTTTGCTTAGCCACTATCTAACAGCTGCCAGATGTTTAATCGCTAAGCATTGGAGAGACACTAAAGTACCTTCTAGGACAGAGGTTTTGGCTAAATTATCCTATATTTATAAAATGGAATTGCTCACAGCCAGATTAACAGACAAGCAACTATTGTTTGACAAGGTTTGGGGTGCCTCGAGCTTTCATGCATCTATTTGAGGAGATAGTCTAGTCTGACCCCTATGTTTTTCTCACCCTCCAGTTATTGGATTAGTATGCTCGGCTGATAGTACCCCCTGACTCATCCCTTCTCTCTTCTTCTCCCTTCTGTGGTGTCTGGTACTTAGTGTTGGGCGAACAGTGTTCGCCACTGTTCGGGTTCTGCAGAACATCACCCTGTTCGGGTGATGTTCGAGTTCGGCCGAACACCTGACGGTGCTCGGCCAAACCGTTCGGCCACATGGCCGAACTAAGAGCGCATGGCCGAACGTTCCCCGAACGTTCGGCTAGCGCTGTGATTGGCCGAACGGGTCACGTGGTTCGGACCCGAACGCGCTCTGATTGGCCGAACTGTCACGTGGTTCAGGTAAATAAATACCCGAACCACGTCATATCTCCGCCATTTGTCTGTGGGTTTAGCTTTGGGTAGGCAGGCAGGGTAGTTCGCGCTCCAGCCACGCTAGCCAGGGTCCCCCCTGTCATTGTGTCGCTGCTGGGAACAGTAGTACACCGCTCGCTCAGCCACACTATATAGCATTCTGTTTACTGCCACTCTGTGTACCTCGCTCAGCCACATTATATAGCATTCTGTTCACTGTTCTGTGTCTGCTGGGAATAGTGGTACACCGCTCGCTCAGCCACACTATATAGCATTCTGTTTACTGTTCTGTGTCTGCTGGGAATAGTGGTACACCACTCGCTCAGCCACACTATATAGCATTCTGTTTACTGCCACTCTGTGTACCTCGCTCAGCCACATTATATAGCATTCTGTTCACTGTTCTGTGTCTGCTGGGAATAGTGGTACACCGCTCGCTCAGCCACACTATATAGCATTCTGTTTACTGTTCTGTGTCTGCTGGGAATAGTGGTACACCGCTCGCTCAGCCACACTATATAGCATTCTGTTTACTGTTCTGTGTCTGCTGGGAATAGTGGTACACCGCTCGCTCAGCCACACTATATAGCATTCTGTTTACTGTTCTGTGTCTGCTGGGAATAGTAGTACACCGCTCGCTCAGCCACACTATATAGCATTCTGTTTACTGCCACTCTGTGTACCTCGCTCAGCCACATTATATAGCATTCTGTTCACTGTTCTGTGTCTGCTGGGAATAGTGGTACACCGCTCGCTCAGCCACACTATATAGCATTCTGTTTACTGTTCTGTGTCTGCTGGGAATAGTGGTACACCGCTCGCTCAGCCACACTATATAGCATTCTGTTTACTGTTCTGTGTCTGCTGGGAATAGTGGTACACCGCTCGCTCAGCCACACTATATAGCATTCTGTTTACTGTTCTGTGTCTGCTGGGAATAGTAGTACACCGCTCACCCGCCACTGTATAGCATTGTGCTCTGTGTCGCTGCTGGGAATAGTGGTACACCGCTCACCCGTCACTGTATAGCATTGTGCTCTGTGTCGCTCCTGGGAATAGTGGTACTGTATAGCATTTCTGTACTGCCACTGTACTGCTGCCAGTCAGCGTGTACTGTAAGGATAAGTGAAATGAGGAAGAAATCCGGTGAAAGAGGGAGGGGCAAGGGAAGAGGTGTTTCCCCTGACGGTTCACGTACAGGCCACAGGGGAGCACCCAAGAAAACCCACTCAATACCGCCCATGTTGTCCAGGACAACAACCCTCACAAATCCAAAAGAACAGGACCAGATAATTACTTGGATGACCTCTCAAGCGTCCAGCAGTGGGTTAAGCAGCACCAGCACATCACGCACGAGGTCCGAGTCCTCAGCCAGTTACAAGGAGCCAGTGGGCACAAAGCTGACACAACCGGCAGCGACACCACGCACACAACTGCCAGATAACCAGTCCGATGAATTACCTCAGGACACAATGGGGTATTCGCAGGAGCTATTCCCAGCCCAACAAACTTCCACCTTTCAAAGGTCAATGGAGGAACAGCCAGAAATGTTGTGCCTGGATTCACAACCGTTAACTGTGGGAAATGCACCGCGCACTGAAATACAAGGCGAGTCCGAGGAGGACTCGGAAACCCAAATCCCAGAGCAATTTGGGCAGGAGGGGTTGCAATTGCAGGAGGTCGGCCGACAAGATCTGGAAGACAAATCAAAAAGACCGCACTCACGTCAGTGGGTAAGCTGGTGCCGGGCTCCCAGGCCATCACATCCAATCATCATGAAGGAGTCCGCACACAGACTAATCGGAGCAATCACCATAAATTTATTGTCCCATCACATGTATAGATACAAGAGTCTGACCTGCATAGGCCGACGATCGTTTCGGGGCCACTCAGGGTCCCCTTTATCAAGGCGGGTAGCAGAAAAGACATATACACCCTGTCATTGCAAGAACATCACAATAAATACCCCCAAACACAAATCCTCAACCCCACCCATGGGCGTGTACATCAATCAAAAAGACGTTAAACATTTGAATGACCCAAACTGTGCCCCATCATTGGGGATTTTGGATTTTCACATTGAATACTGTTAAGCCTAATGGTTTGAACAGCAATAATGGGCTGTCATGCTTTCTAGGTGAGCGATAATGTGCTATATAACCCTTTTTTTGCAACAGGATTGTTTTTAAATGTTTTTATGATTACATATGTTTTATGTTTATGTTTCATAGGGGTTGTCACATGCACTTCGATGGTTGTCGGATGCCCCCTTTAACATATCCTTTATATCCCTAAATGTGAATATGTATGTTTGGTCATTTATTACCGTTTGGGCATTGGCCTGATATAAGTTTCACCTGTGTTGTATGCAGTCCGCCTGCTCTGGGACTCTATGTGCCTGCTGAAGGGGCATCATGTCCTTTATGTGGTTCCAGCGCTTCAATCTCCCCCACCATCGCTTGCTGTGTGATGTCCCTACGCGCTGGAATTCTACGCTGCACATGCTAGCCCGCTTTTGCGAGCAGAAGAGTGCAGTGGTCCAGTACATGACGGCGCAGTACCGAGGCGCAACCGGCCAGCTGCCAAGCTTCTGTGGATCCGATTGGGCCAACATGTTGGACCTCTGCCAAGTCCTCCAAAATTTTGAGCAATCCACGTTGCTTGTGAGCAGTGACAACTCTTCAGTCAGCATTACCATACCACTGCTGTGTTTACTGAAGAGGTCGATGTTAAAAATCAAGGAAACAGCTGTCATGATGCAACTGGGGGAATCTGAAGGAGAAAACGATCAGCGTGATGGTACCAACATCAGGCCATCCGCCTCAGGGAACGCTGGCCCCAGCAGCTATGACAAAGAAGAGGAGGAGGAACAGCTGGAGTTGGAGCAGGAATTTCATGCCACCACTGACGAGGGCCAGAGCGGTGCACGTTGGACTTCCACAATTCAACGCGAATGGTCAGCAGAAGCAGACCAGGAGGAAGGTGACGACTATGATGCATCACAACAACTATCACAACGCTCACAAGAGGATGATGAGGATTCTGGTAGGACTCTGGCACACATGGCTCAATTCATGCTAGACTGCATTGAACGTGACCCACGCATTGTGCGCATTCTGGACAACACCAATTACTGGGTTTATACCCTTCTGGATCCACGGTACAAACACAATGTTCCAAAACTGCTTGAAGAAAGAGTCAGACAGGTCAAAATGGAAGAATACCAGCAGGCCCTTGTGGAGACTTTAGAGAGGAGATTGACATCCTCCCCCTCCTCTAGCCAGTTGTACGCAGACAGACTGACTTCCGCAAACCCAGGACGACCAGGAGGGCAGCAAACAACGCAAGCCGCAGCTAGTACCCAAAAGGGAACGGTATCGGCAGTGTCCTTGGAGTGGGAAAATTTTCTGACACCCATGCAGCAGCAGCCCACTGAACAGCAAGCGTGCAGATCCACCTCCAACACCGATCGCCTGGAGAAGATGGTCAAGGACTACATGTCAGATGACGTAGCTGTGTCGAACAATCCATCTGCACCCTTCAACTATTGGGTATCGAAGCTAGACACCTGGCACGAACTGGCAATGTACGCAATAGAGGTGCTGGCTTGCCCGGCAGCCAGCGTTATGTCGGAACGCTGTTTCAGTGCTGCCGGAGGCATCGTCACAGATCGGCGTATCCGCCTCTCTACAGAAAATGCAGACCGTCTGACTCAAATTAAAATGAATCAATCCTGGATTGGAAATGACTACGCAACACTCCAGGACCCCAACCAAGTAACATGACCAATGAACATCTGGGATGGTGTAGCGTTTCCGGTCCCTGTTTATTGAACCTCTCATCTGTATTACATTTATGACTGCATGGCGGCAAAAAGCATTGCTGCTATATCCGCACACTTTTTGTCCTCATGCAAGGCCTGGGTTGTTGTGTCTCAAAAAACGTGGCCTTCTCCTCCTGCGCCTGCTCCTGTTCCATCACGTCTGCTGCTGCTGGGTTAGCGTTGCCGCGTGGTCCCTGTTTATTGAACCACTTATCTTTATTACATTTATGACTGCATGGCGGTACAAAGCATGCTATCCGCACGCTTCTTGCCCTCATGCAAGGCCTGGGTTGTTGTGTCTCACAAAGCGTGGCCTTCTCCTCCTGCGCCTCCTCCTGTTCCATCACGTCTGCTGCTGCTGGGTTAGCGTTGCCGCGTGGTCCCTGTTTATTGAACCACTTATCTTTATTACATTTATGACTGCATGGCGGTAAAAAGCATGCTATCCGCACGCTTTTTGTCCTCATGCAAGGCCTGGGTTGTTGTGTCTCACAAAGCGTGGCCTTCTCCTCCTGCGCCTCCTCCTGTTCCATCACGTGTGCTGCTGCTGCTGCTGCTGCTGGGTTAGCGTTGCCGGTCCCTGTTTATGGAACCTCTTATCTTTATTACATTTATGACTGCATGGCGGTACAAAGCATGCTATCCGCACGCTTCTTGCCCTCATGCAAGGCCGGGGTTGTTGTGTCTCACAAAGCGTGGCCTTCTCCTCCTGCGCCTCCTCCTGTTCCATCACGTGTGCTGCTGCTGGGTTAGCGTTTCCGGTCCCTTTTCCTGGAACCTCTTATATGTATTACATTTATGACTGCATGCCGACAAAAAACATGTTACCTGTGCAAAGAAAACAGACATTTCCCGCATTTAAAAGACAGTTTTCCCTTTGAAACTTTAAAATCGATTTTCTCAAAAACTATAAGCTCTTTTTGCTAATTTTTTTTCCTCTTGTACCCACTCCCAAGGTTCACATACCCTGTAAATTTGGGGTATGTAGCATGTAAGGAGGCTTTACAAACCACAAAAGTTCGGGTCCCCATTGACTTCCATTATGTTCGGAGTTCGGGTCGAACACCCGAACATCGCGGCCATGTTCGGCCTGTTCGGCCCGAACCCGAACATCTAGATGTTCGCCCAACACTACTTCACATATCTTTATTCCTTTCTCCTCTCTTTTCCTTTTATTTCTGACTTTTCTTTTTTTCTCTCTTTCTTCTTTTTCAGATTAGTTATATGATAGTTTGGTCCTGTTTAGTCAGATCTGGTCCTACAGAGCAAAGGCTGGGAGGACTGCTGGTATGAGAGTGCGGTACTGGCCCGATCCCAGCAGGTTCCTCTTTGTAAGCAAACTTTTTTGTATATTTGCTCTGTTTGACACTACACTAAGTATGCCACAGACAATTGTAGAGTGTCTTATATTTATGATATGTACTTCTTGATATTGACCAAATGTTTGTACTTTTATACTTCTTTTACTCTAAAGAATAAAAAAAAGTTTAAATACAAAAAAAGAAAGAAACGAGGGGAGGTAATGTGAGTTAACTTTTAGGAGCCCGGGTGTGGTGTGGTAAGGAACAGTGCAATCTGCACAAACAAGGGTGACATGACATCTTCTAATTTTGGGACCCACATATGTGATTATGAGTGAGGGTTTGGAGACTTTCTTTACGCGTTTGATCATGTATGCATGCGTATTTTTTAGACGCGTTGTTCCGTTGGATGATGTGGTTCTTCCTGATTGGCCAGAAAGGGCCAGGAAGTGTTTTGGATGTCACATGATCTGTCCATTTTGATCAATGGAGGCACGTTTACTCTCTACATTGACTCTTTTTGTCAGCAGGTAAATGGTTAATTGTGATTTGCATATTAGCCTTTGCAGTTCCCCATCAGGTCCACCACTGGTCTCCGCCCAGTTAGTCACCGATTGGTGATTTTAGTGGAGGTGGGGTATTTAAGGCACTGCACATGTGTGTTTGTATATGGCTGTTGCAATTTGAAAAAGGGCTATGCCCGAAACAACGTTTGTCATTGTTAAGCCACAATGGTGATGCAATAAAAGAGCTTTTCCTGATGCTTGGAGTGGTGCCGACCTCTTTACTACTTGAACTCTTTTGAAACTAAGAACGATTGCTATATGAGATAGATTTCAGTTATGTAGATTATTGGGAATACTCTAGTATAGAAGAGAAGCCAAACAATGAGAATCTAGAGTGTTCAATGCTCCTCCTTCCCCAACATCATTTAGCAATCTAATCAAGGAGGATTACTCAGGGTGCTTTCACATTGGGGCAGTGCGGAATTTATACAACACCCCACCGCAGCCCAATGAAAGTCTATGACGAGGTGCAGTACGATAGGACGGATGTGACATTTGCGCCGCATCCACGATCAGGGCCGGGCTGAGGTAGAGGCGAGAGAGGCTCCAGCCTCAGGGCGCAGTGTAGGAGGGGGCGCACAACTCACTCAGCTATCATTCCCCTATTGTGCTTGAAGCAGAGAGAAATAAGAAAAGGGGTACATGGCAGTGACTGCAAGCCAGATAACGAGAGATTAAGGTGTTGGGGGCCTTGAGGCGCCTCTTAGCCTAATAGCAATCACTGTGTGACGGCTGGGGTGGGTGGGATGAAGGTGCGCACTTTGGTGTCTCAGCCTTGGGTGCTTGTCCCCGCTCTGTCCATGATGCAAGGACAGATCTATGTTACAGCACGGTGACGTGCAGTGGACCAAAAGTCATGTAAGTCTATGGCGACCCAGTGTGTTTAAAAAATGTACGTGGTGAAGTTGCGCGTGCATGCGCAGAAGTGTATTTTTACAATACGCTTACGCACACTTCTGTATTTCTAAAACAGGAAGTGAGCACAAGCAAGCGTCACTTCCTGTTTTGCTGTCAGTCAGAAGGGGATTAATGCGGCAATACCCAAAGGCCTGTTTTTGGCAGTGCGCACAGGCTGCCGCCAATCTGCAATCTGAAACTGGCCTAAGGGTTCTTTCACGCTGCATCCATTGTTTTGTGCTGCAATGGACAATATAATTGCATCACAACATGATGCAATTAAATTGCAGTAGTACATTTACACACATTACCACGTGGAGTGGTGGAGGAAGCAGGATTCTAGCATATGTCATAATGTGGTGTTTCCAAAGACTGTAATGCAAATTTGGGGCTTTGGGGGTGCCAGGTAAATGTTTTTTGGCACAGGCAGTGGGTTATGGGAAAGCCAATCATACAGAGTGCTGGGGATAGCGGAACAGAGTGGTAATGAATTCAGCCATACTGTAGCCGGAGTCACATAGCAGTGGGATGGGTCAACTGCATGGTAATGAGTTTGACTGCGCTGTACCAGAACTCAGATAATGGCTTAATGGCTGGACATGTAAGTTAATGTGAGGCAATAGGATCAAGGTTTTGCTATAATATAGCCTATCCCTGAGGGTTAATGGTAGCTGATAACGTTAGTGTTACATGTGGAGAGGGGAGAGGTTAGTGTTAGAGGTGAAACGGGGAGGGGGGGGGCAGTTTAGTGTTAGGATAGAAGATGACAGTTTCTGTAGATATTACCGATATTGTAATTATCAGTAATATTCTGTGCCAAATGCAGGCCCGGATTTACATCACAGGAGGATATAGGCACAGATGTTCTGGCACCGAAGATTTTGCCCTCCATGAACCTACAAACCCCCGCTGAACTGCACCACTAGTGTGCTGGCTGTCCCAGCTGTCACTTCTTACTTTACTTGTCTGTCATACAGTATGTAGCTACCGGTGCCCCTTAGTAGTAAGTAGCCAGAGCTATCATTAGTATTAAATAGCTAGAGGTGCCGCCAAGTATTAGGTAGGGAGATCTGGTCAGTGGAATGCAGAGACTCGGGTGATTAACCTCTCATTTACACTCTGCTCGGGACTCTGCATAGGGAAGGAGGGAGAAGGGCACTTGAAGAGGGAAGTGAGCCATCTTTCCATTATC
Source organism: Hyperolius riggenbachi (assembly GCF_040937935.1). NCBI lineage: Eukaryota > Metazoa > Chordata > Amphibia > Anura > Hyperoliidae > Hyperolius > Hyperolius riggenbachi. The sequence goes on from NC_090648.1 coordinate 320,935,819, forward strand.
AGACGCCTGTAGGCATGCGCCTACAGTGCCAGGGCTGGATTTACCATAAGAGGAACTTCAGCCTCAATAAACAGAAAGACTGTCATTTAGTTACATTAGTTATGTTAATTAAAATAGATAGAAACCAAGATCAGCAGCACCACTCTTGAAGAAATAGCTCTTTATTGAGACACGTAATGAAAATCACATGTAGGTAAGGATGGGCTTAGACGCAGCTACAGCCCGCTTTTTCGAATGCTTCTTTGCATCTTGACAAAAAAGCATTCGAAACAGCGGGCTGTAGCTGCGTCTAAGCCCATTCTTACTGACATGTGATTTTTATTACGTGTCTGAATAAAGAGCTATTTCTTCAAGAGTGGTGCTGCTGATCTTGGTTTCTTGGATTGGTGACCCTTGGGCATCAGGGTCATATCAGCTTTAGCACACTCTTATCTCCATTGGAGTGCTTGGTCTATCACTGTGTGAATTAAAATAGATAGGTAATATAATCTCTTACCCACCCTGTTTTAAAAGAACAGGCAAATGTTTGTGATTTCATGGGGGCAGCCATCTTTGTGGTTGAAAGGAGGTGACAGGGAGCATGAGACACAGTTCCAACTGTCCTGTGTCCTGATCACCCCTCCCAGCTGCGTGTGCTAGGCAACAAGAACAACAACATCAGAAATCCCATCATGCTTTGCACAGCATCAGGGGAAATGCCTGGGAAGATTTCTTTGATGGGGTGGAGCTTAGCTTCTGTGCAGCTAAAAATGAAGCTTGGGTAAGAAAAACAAGTTCTGATTCTGTGAAACTGTTAAAAAACACCAAGCATTTTCAGTGCTGCTGACTGAGTAGATTTTTAGTCTGGAGGTTCACTTTAACCAGTGCACTGGTCTCCACAGGGACCCCCTCCCCTGCAATCCACTTCATACAATATCAAATAAGGAGATGGCATACAAAAGGTATAGCAACCTTGCTGTATTGAAGTATGACAAGAAATGCCTGATAAAGGGCTCTGCCCCAAACTAATAGTGCATTTCCTGTCATACAGCAAGGTTGCTATAACTTTTGTGTGTCGTCTCCTTATTTGATATTGTACAAAAGGAAATAGCATTGGCAAGATCTAAGATGAGAAATACATACAAGTTTAAACATATATATATATATATATATATATATATATATATATATATATATATATATATATATATATATATAGGCACAGATGTCCTGGCGCTTTAGACTTTGCCCTCCATGAACCTACAAGATCCCGCCGAACCGCGACATGAGTGTGCTGGCGGTCCCAGCTGTCACTTCTCCCTTACTTCCCTTGCTTGTCATAGGTAGCTATAGGTGTCCCTTAGTGTAAAGTAGCCAGAAGTACAATATTAAGTAACTAGAGGTGCCCTCAAGTATTAGGTGGCCAGTGGTACCCTCAGTATTATGTAGCTATGGGTTCCCCTGGCTGAAGGGAGATCTCATCAGTGGAATGCAGAGAGCAGGTTGAGTAACCTCTCATTTACACTCTCATCAGGACTGCATAGGGAATGAGGGATGGAGGAGCTCAAGGAGTGGAGTGAGCTGCCTTTCCATCATCAGGCGCTTGTAGGCACGTGCCTACAGTGCCTTATGGTAAATCTGGCCCTGTGAAGCTACATCATGTGTTTATTTTAAATAATTTTACTCGCTTCAGGTTCCCTTTAAGTACCGTATACCTTAGAGCTGCATAGCAAGGCTGTACATATTACTGGTGCAGTATCCAGAGCTCTTTAAAAATTGCAGCCGTCACTAAATATAGGCAGCCACTTGTTTCCTGTGAGTGACCTGCTCTGATCTGCACTACAAGTGTAAGTAGCCTGTACTGCGCTCCAGACGCTACCAGGAGCGTCATTGCTAACAAGGGAAGAGATACCCAGGAGTGTGTACAATCCCGTGGGAGGACTGTGAGGATACTTTTATCATTGATTGCAAAGTGGAAATGGTGACACTGCATCCTCTTTTGTTTATGTTCACATTATTCCTCATTTTTCCCAGGCTGCTTATTTGTACAGTACTGTATATTCAGCATCGTTGCCATTCTTCTTGTCTTACAAAGGATATCAGGCATTAACTCACCTGCAACCAGCCTGAAGATTGCAGCCGATCATGGGTTTCACCCTGAAATATGACGCATGCGCCACCCACTATTTACTATATCCAGAGTCAGCGTCATGTAGGGGTCAAAAACATGTTTACTATTACAGAAGTTTTATTATATGAGAGTTTACCATACCAGGGGTTGCTCCCATAGACTTATGCATACAAATCAACAGCGCTTGGTACTCAGATCGGCATCTGCAGTAACCCCACAGTGCTCAAAAACATGTTTCCATAGTGACCATCACCAGAAATAAATCGAGAAAGGTCACTTCTCCCATAGACTTATAATGGAGATTGTCTGGGACCTAGAGCGGTAGTTTACTATACTCAAATGTTTACTATACTAGAGTTTATTATAACAAGATTATACAGTACTTCACATTATCTCCGCTATCTATTGTACACCGATGTGTAATATGTTAGCGCTGTATAGATAAAGTGTAATAATAATACAGAATAATGCAAAAACACTTTAGATATTTATTTATTTATAAAGTCCCAACATATTACGCAGCACTGGACATTAGTTAAAGGACAAACCTTTACAAATGTGCAAATAAAATGTGTGGGCTTTAAAGACGGTAGCATGTACTATTTTAAAACTATAATGGCCCAAAACTGAGAAATAATGAATTTTTTTCTAATTTTTTCCTGCTAAAATGCGGTGTGAATAAATTAATTCTTAGCAAACAGTACCCCAAAGAAAGCCTAATTGGTGGCGAAAAAAACAAGATATAGATTCTTTCGTTGTGAAAAGTAGTAATAAAGTTATAGGTGAATTAATTTGCTTTGGTGTTTATGGGGAAAAAACTGGGAGGTGAAGTGGTTAAAAATCAGGTATGCAAGTGACAGTTTCTGTCCGGGGTGGGACCAGGTCAGACTGTGTCAGACTATAGCATAACCCTCAGTGATTAGTAATTACAGCCATAAAATACTTTCCTGTCAGTAAATGGCTTCTAAGAGCGGGAAAGAGATAAAAAGAGTCAATAATTCATAGATTTGACCTCTAGCATACTTCAATGAAGGTGTCATTTAGCAGAGACAATAACACAATAAAAATTAAAAAAAACTAGATTTAAATGTAAAATAACTGTGGGATAATTAAAAAAAGGTCATTTTTAGAAGAAGGAGGATAGGTACAATTGTTTTTCTCATCAGGCAATATTTAGGGGTGACATACAGAAGAAATAAGGCCATAAAGGAATACATACAAACCAGATACCAACCAGATATGACTTGGAATGTAGGTGGCAGGTTGGTTATAACAGAATATGTTTAGGCATCTTAACACCGCCATTTCTTACTGTTTCATTTAAGTAGTACATCCCTTTAACTGCTTTAGATCTGTAAAGCAGTGATTAAAATATATTCTTTCTAAAATAAATAAAAAATGAAAAAAAAAATTGTCCTCAGTACTGTAGAAGGGAGACAGTGCAGCAGCCGGAGGATTGCTAGGTGGCAGCAGAGAGCCCGGCCCGGGTCTCCAGCAGAGCAGCAGGTTTGGAGTGTAAACATTGTCGTTGGTTTGAATGATCGAGAAGAAAAGACATCCCCTATGCCAGTGGGATCTGCCTTGTAAAGAAGAATAGAAGGGAAAGACAAGGCCGAGCTTCCTGCAGCAGCAGCCGCCCCTGTCCCGTAGTGTTCCTGCAGAGCCTGGCACAGACATGTTCCGGAGGATACTGCAGCTGGTAAGGAGGAGATGGTGTGAGGGGCAGCACATGGGAATGACACTTCCTAGAGCTGGGGCTGTGAGGGACTCCTGCCTGCTCAGCGCTTACAGCTGGAGCTGCGTGTCACTGCTGCTAGCAGATAGCAGAGCTGTCACACAGGCGAAGCAGCAGCAGGGCTGAGGGGTGTGTATGTGTGGTATGTGCAGCCGGGCCTAGGCCTGTCTAGGGTGTGAGGTCTGTGTGCTCTATGTGTCAGTAGGATCACATGACCTGCAGGCCGCAATGACTCTGGGGAGAGCCTCTGTGCATTTTCTAGCAGGCACTGCATAGGCCCTGCCTTCTTTACTATGCACTTTTCTCGTGCTTTAGTCTCCTTCCTTCCTGAGTCGTAGTTTTCACCCTTCAGCTCATATGTTTCCTGTCATGGGAAATCACAGAACTGAGTGATTTCAAGTCATGTGATAAATCATAAATATTTTAATGGGATTACTAATAAGTGGTTTATTCTACACGTGCCTTCAGGCCCTATGCACAGTGCATGCTCTGCAGGCATATGCACCGGTGGAATACTGTTATACTGTGTCTCAGGTTTGTTGTGCAGGAAGTACATACTGACAGGAATATGGAATTATTGATCACTGCATGGCTAGCTGCTGTGCGAATGCTCAACACTCTGGTACTTTATAATCATAGATCCAGACAGAATATGCAGTGTGGGTGTCCTGTCTCCGCTGGGTGTATCTTTAGTGGGTTTAAACCCCTTCTCTAAAGCCCATTTCCAGGGCTTTTTTTTTCTAATTAGTTCCCAGTCTACTTTTATATCCTGTTATGCTGACTGGAATTTCAGCAATGACAATAGCCTGGAGTTTATGTTCTGTTGTCTATTATCTTATGTAAGTGGCCTTCAGCAGTTACTTCTGGGAAGGTGTGTGCAGGGGTGAGCCTGGGGTGCCTGGCACCTGGGTGCAAGATTTTCTCTGGCGCCTATGGGAGTGGTTAAATTAACCGCGCCCAACCACATAACCACACCCATGTCCTGCCTAATCACATCCACACCTTCCACCTCTTTACGCATGCATGTGATACCCCATTCCTACCCCTCTTCCATGGGCTTGCTCCTGGCTGGCTTTGGCTTCCTGCGAGTCTGCTAGTCTCTGGACTGACTAAGGGCCCGTTCACACTGCACGCGTTTCCAGCCGCGTTTTGGAAACGCGTGCAGGTGGCCAAAACGCACGACATCAGACATTGCATAGAGTGCAATGTCTGATGTTCACACTGCATGCGTTCCGGACCTGTGTGGTCCGGGAACGCATGCTGCACGCAGATTTTGCAAAAACGCGTGGCTGTCCCATTCACTTTTCAGTGATGGGATCAGCCACGCAACGCACACAAACGCGGATGGCCATGCGTTCGTACGCGTTGCGGTCCGCAAGCGTTCCGCACGCATGGCCATCCGCATTTCCGATCTGAACGGGCCCTCAGGCTGAGAGGCTCTGCGAGTGCGAAGCAGTCACACACTGCGTATTTATGGCTGCCTGCGGCCACCCTACTCTCACTCGCTGACGTCGGCTCCTCCCCCCTGCCAAGCCCAAGGTGGGCTGCCTGTATCTTTCCCGTTGCGCCACACAGCCTGCCAGTGTTGCCAACCTTTCACGTTATTTTTTACTGACAAATACCTAAAAATTTACTGACAAAAGATTATTTTTACTGACAAAATTTCCCCATGTAAATGCACATAACAAGAGACTGCTTTTCACCAGCAAATGCACATAACAAGAGACTGCTTTTCACCAGCAAATGCACATAACAAGAGACTGCTTTTCACCAGCAAATGCACATAACAAGAGACTGCTTTTCACCAGCAAATGCACATAATGACAAACAGCCAGTGTCCCCAGAATATATAGCCAGGGATATATGTCCCCAGTATATGTAGGTAGGGATATATGTGCCCAGGATATGTAGCCAGGGGGTATATGTGCCCAGGATATGTAGCCAGGGGGTATATGTGCCCAGGATATGTAGCCAGGGGGTAATATGTGCCCAGTATATATAGCCAGGGGGTAATATGTGCCCAGTATATATAGCCAGGGGGTATAGGGTCCCCGTTTAGGTAGTGAGTGACAGGAGCGCACCCAACCCTCCCGCCGCCGCCGCTCCCCTCCTCACCTTGCAGCAGCTTCAGACCTCAATCAGCGGGCGACCCGACCAGTAAGAAGGCGCCGGACGCACCCGCTCTATATGCGGAAGTGATGTCACTTCCGCATATCAGTGCGGCGTGCTAGGTCCTAGCTCCCGCCCGCCTGATCGAGGTCTGACGCGCCGGCGGCTAGAGGGAGGGAGGGAGTGGCGGCCACAGGGGGAGAGCGGCGGCCGGGCGGCGCCTCTCAGAGGCAGGCGCCACCCGCCCAGGCTCGGCCCTGGGTGTGTGGCTGTTTCTGGCTTGCAGTGAAGGAGACTGTTAAAAGTGCTGGAATAGTGTGTGGCAAGACGGTGGCTATCAGTCAGGTGGGATGGTTGTGGTCACATGACCTGAAGTTGAGAATCACTGCAGATACTGTATATATGAGGGGGTGTAACTGTGTTGCATTGTTAGGTTATTTGGCAAGAAGGGAAGAGTTGTTTAAAAAAAAAAAAAAATACAAATCTTGAACTTTAGGCAGAATGATTACCATGATGGACAGGCAGCTGTTGTAATGAATGCAGCCTCACTATCATTACTTATTTAGCTCTAATATTTGTGTAGTGCTTTTACAGTCTGGGGCCATTTTGGGCAGCAATGAACTTATCAGTATGCTTTAAGTATGTGGCAGTAAACTGGAGTGTCTGGTTTAAACCCACATAGACACAGGAAGAGCGTACAAACTAGATGGAGATTGTATTCTGGCTAAGGCTGCATTCACAGTGGGACGTTGCATTGTAATGAGACGTTAAAGTTACAACGCAGCATTACAATGCAACTAAAAAAAAAAGGTGGTAATGCACATTAATGGTGTGTTACCGTTGCATACAGTAGGTACAGGAAAGCACACAGGCAATGAAAAGTATGCATCCCGTACCTAGTAACGTGCGTTTAGAGGTAACGCACTGCAAGCAGTGAGTTACCATAACGCTAAATGTTACAATGCAACGCTAACGTCGCACTGTGAACGTCATATAGAATTAGCATTGCAGTGCAACGTCCCACTGTGATTGCAGCCTCAAAGGACAACTGAATTGAAGTGAAGCAATACCAGTTGCCGGGCAGTCCTGCTGGTCTATTTGGCAGTAGTAGTGTCTGAATAACACCAGAAACAAGCATGCAGCTAATTTTGTCAGATTTGACAAAAATGTCACAAACCTATGATCTGCTGCATGCTTGTTCAGGGTCTATGGCTAAAAGTATTAAAGGCAGAGGGTCAGCAGGATAGCCAGGCAACTGGTGTTGCTTAAAAGGAGAAAAATGGCAGCTTCAATATACCTCTCACTTCAGTTATCCTTTAAATTTTAACCGGGAACGCCAGTGTTGGAAGGTAAGAGTGCCAGTTAGTATACCCTAAATACATCTGCATCCACACAGTCCGCCTGGCGAGTGCTGCTGCTCTGCTTCCAGATGACAGTGTCTGCATCCGACTCATCGGAGCTGAAGCCAAGCAAGAGCGCACACTTCTCAACCTCCACCTGAGAATTGTACCCATAGTTACGCACTAGATGGGCAAATGCTGCCAAAGTAAAAATATAAATCTCTCTCTACAGTGTAGAATTATATCTTTATGTCGCTCAGCCTTTATGGATTTATAACTTCTGTAGCTCAGGCATTGTACTACAAGAGGCAAAGGTGGTTATGTGGCTGGGGTACATGTCAGTCTAGCCCATGAAGAATGATTGCCAGCTTGACTTAAAGCAGTAGGATTAGACATACTATGCCAGGAAAAAACACACACGCACACACACATGTATGTATGTATGTATGTATGTAGGTAGGTAGATAAATACTTGATCTACTTACATAACACATGTATTGTACTGTCCACGTTTTTTATTTCAGTGAATTGTATATAATGAAGAGAATTCTGCCCCTGGTGGGGGCCATGTCTTTTGCCCACAGTTTTGGCTAAAACCTGATGTCATTTCTGCCTTTACTTTTTTTTCTTTTTCTTGTAAACACAAGTGAGTAGGGGATCGTGTTTCAGATAATCAGCTAGACAGGGAAATAAAGGGATGAGGAGGACTATATTATAGATAAAAAGAACCCCCAGAATGCAACTGTTTGGCACTGACTACTAAAGGGCCAGTACTTCTAATGTATGTGATAACTCCAAATCATAACAGCAGAAAAAGCTTTGAATGCAGGATTAGCATCTTTATCACTTAATACACTCAGACCAGTTGTTATTGAAATTAGATTTTTATGGTGACACTCCCACTTTAAAGGGAACCGAGGTGAGAGGGATATGGAGTCTGCCATATTCATTTCCTTCTTAACAATGCCAGTTGCCAGGCAGCCCTGTGGATCTTCTGGTATAAGTAGTGTCTCAGTCAAACTCTTGGACAAGCGTACAGCTAAAATACAATTCAACAAAAGCGCGCTGGCATGTATAAGTGTAAAAAATAAATGTGACTACACACTCCCCGGTTCGCCCCCTTTCTCAAAAGTCAAAAATCGATACAAAGAGGTAGTGCCACACAAGTAATTACACATGCCACAAAAAAGTGTTCAATGTGTCATAAAACCAGGGTTGTGGAGTCGGGGCAATTTTGGGTGCCTGGAGTCAGGAAAAAATGCATTGACTCCGACTCCTAATGAATTTAAACTGTAATAAAATGTTCTATTTCTCAGATAATAGTCATCATAAATCATTTATACATACAGTAATAGCTGTACTTAGTTCACAAAAATGAAATAAACCAATCAAAATTAGTTACTTGTGCTGCTTCAATAAAGCAGTCCCCGTATTTTTTAAAGTTAGATATACACATCTGATTGTGACTGTATATATGATGTGTACACAGAAATCTCTTATATATACTAAATAACATCTATGCTGTAAGTATAAAGCCTGATGTGTAGCCGTGTCATTAATAGAGATGGTCAATGAGATGGAAATAATTCTGCGTTGATTCTGATTTATGCAAATGTACTGCTCTTTGCTCATGAAATCAAATAATTTGATATGTTGTTAAAATTTGGTTTGGTGACTACGAATTAAATGGCACCTGAGAAGGATGAAAAGAAAAGTTTTATACATACCTCGGGCTTCCTCCAGCGCCCTTTAGGCTAATCAGTCTCTTGCTGTCCACCTCCACCACCTGGATCTTCTGCTAAGAGTCCTGGTAATTCAGCCAGTCAGCGCAGTCCGGCCGCATGCCGCTTCCACAGCCAGGAGCATTCTGCACCTGCGCAACAGTGCTTTTCAGGTGTAGTACGCTCCCGGCGGCGGAGTGTGTGCATGCGCACTACGCCAGACTGGCTTAAGTACCTGGACTCATAGCAGAAGATGCAGGTGGTGGAGGAGGACAGCGAGGAACTGATTAGCCTGAAGGGGGCAGTAGGAAGCCCCAGGTATGTATAACACTTTAATTTCATCTGTCTCAGGTTTACTTTGTTACACAGTAGTACTATACTCTACATATGCACTCTCCACAGAGCTGCAGGGAATCCACTGAGAATGTTGTGCACATTGAACACAGAGGTGTTGTCTATCACCCATAAACCTGGTTCAGATTGTGCATGAAGAATGTGTAATAAAGGAAGAATCCCCTCATTACCCTGCAAAGTACCTGCACATCATTCTTACATGTACCCACAGTTACATGGCCTAGGGCCTGATAGATGTTCTTTGTTCCGGTCTGTACCTTTTTTACAAGTACTCTTACCAAGGACTAGTTTTAGTCTATGACTAAAGGGAATAAATATGGCAGTCTCCATATCCTTTTTAACTTCGGTTGTCTTTTAAAATTCCTAAGCGTTGGCAGTTAAGAGACGAATTTCATGTTACATACTTTCAATCAACAAGATTGTAATATGCAAATTACAGGAGTCGGAGTCGGTGGAATCCTAAACTGAGGAGTCTGAGTCGGTGGATTTTTGTACCGGCTCCACAGCCCTGGGTCTCTCGTAAAATGTTCTATGTATCATAAAGCAGTTTTTCAGTAAGTAGCCAAATAATCAGGAACAGCTTTTCTCAATAAAGATTCACTGATTTCTTCAAAACACAAGTTGTTTCTTCAGATAGGATAGCCTCCACCACACCCGATGTACTGGACTCACCTGCCACTCAGACCCACTGGCGGGTCAGATGCAGCCTTGGGACAGTTACCGGGTCGTCCCCCACCTCCCTTGCAAGCTCTTTATCACTTCACTGGAGATCAGCCTCCTCCTCGCAGTCAGCACATAATCTCCATTACCTCAATAAAAAGGCCTCTCATAGCGTAAAATTGTTTATCATTTACAATTATATATAGAAACATATTGCACTCACATTCTCCTAGCTCTGTTGATATGGCATAGAGTTTTTGCTTGGAACGGGCTCTCCCTCGTCTCGTTGGCCACAGGCAGGCTCAGTACAATGATCCCACAGTTTGTTTTCTGCCATTGCGCACACCTCTGACTTTCTCAACTCACATGGGATGCCCACTGCTTTCTATCCACTGTGTGCTGGTCTCTCTTCCGTGTTTAGGCTCCGCCCGATATATTTCGTCACTCCGTGACTCATCAGGGTGCCCCTATGTTGCTCTACCCCTTTGTATTGAAGCATACGGCTAAACCAATAAAAGCTGAGTCAAAGTACCTGATCTGCTGCATGCTTGCTTAAGGGTCTATGGCTGAAAGTATTAGAGACACAGGATCAGGAGGACTGCCAGGCAACTGGTATTTTTTTTAAAGGAAAAAAATATGGCAACCTCCATATCTCTCTCACCTTTGGTTTCCTTTATGATACCCATAGACCTTATACTTTGGTATTAGGTGTTTCAACCATTACATTTGCGATATCTGTAGATGCAAATCTCTGACATCTGCACAGTACCTAGATGAGTTCGACCTTATTAATGGATGTATTCAAAAAGGTAGCTAGAACTACAGACTACTTAGACAATTCGGCCAAAGATTAAGCATGTACACAGGTGTCCCCAAGCTCGTTTCAAAGATCCAGAACACTGGATCTTTAAACATTAACCCATTCGCGTTCCGTCGTTTTCACTTGAGAAATGTTCACCTCCCATTCATTAGCCTATAACTTTATCACTACTTATCACAATGAACTGATCTATATCTTTTTTTCCGCCACCAATTAGGCTTTCTTTGGGGGGTACATTTCGCTAAAAGGGACTTTACTGTAAATGCATTTTAACAGGAAGAAGTAAATATTTACGTGTTTTTTTTGTTTTTTTTTATTGTAATGGTTTTTTTTTTTTATATTAAACATTTTATTTGGGTATTTTTGGGAGGGTGGGATGTAAACTATAGTTTTATAATGTAATTGTGTGTGGTTTTTTAATTTTTTTTACTTTTAGTTGTAGTTTTACTTTTTGGCCACAAGATGGCGGTCATGAGTTTGTTTACATGATGTCTCTCTAAGCGTAACACACGCTTAGAGTGACGCAGGGGGGAGGCAACGGCCAGAAAAGGCACAGCTTCCGAGAGAAGCTGTCGCTTTTTCAGCGGGGGAGAGGAATCAGTGATCGGGCACCATAGCCCGATACACTGATTGCCTGGCTACCGAATCCGCGGCCGGAAGTGCACGCGCGCGATCGGCTGCGGGAGCGCGCAGTAGCGCGCATGGTTCCTGGACGTAGAAACCAAAATAGGTTAAAGACCCCAGAGTGCATTGTTTCCATCCTTATTCCTCCTGCCGGGAGCCGCTCTGTTCCCTCATCCTATCCCCATAGCAACAGGCAGGTCAATGTGCTGTAACGAGTGCAATCTGGTCCTGATCCATTTGAGCGATAACCATTGTGCATATGTATACACCTTTAGGCCTGGGGTAGGGCTGCACGATTTTAGGGAAAAATCGAAATTGCGATTTTTCTCTCAGAAATTGCAATTTCGATTTTTTTTCCCCGTGTTTTTTTTTTTTAATGCTGGGGGGGGGGGGGGGGGGGGGGGGGGAGGGGGAGGTTGGTCCGCACTGCCCGGTCCTGTCCGTAATACTTTGCTTCTGGCCCCGCTGTGCGTGGATTGGCCAGAAGCAGTGAATATGTATGAGAGTTAATGAGCGGGGAAGGGGGGGCGGATCCACTCCAGCAAGCGGCCGGGCACATGCAGCATTACCAATCACTGGCTAGCGATTAAATGACGGCAGCGGTAGGCGGAGCTGTATGCTCTGTACAGCTCCGCCTACCACTGCCGTCATTCCATCGCTAGCCAGTGATAGGTAATGCTGGATGATGTGCCTGGCCGCTCGCTCTAGTGGATCCGCCCCCCGCTCATTAACACTCATACATATTCACTGCTTCTGGCCAATCCGCGCACAGCGGGGCCAGAAGCAGTGAATATGTATGAGCGTTAATGAGCGGGGGGGCGGATCCACTAGAGCGAGCGGCCAGGCACATCATACAGCATTACCTATCACTGGCTAGCGATGGAATGTCGGCAGTGGTAGGCGGAGCTGTACAGAGCATACAGCTCCGCCTACCGCTGCCGTCATTCCATGCTAGCCAGTGATTGGTAATGCTGTATGTGCCCGGCTCGCTGGAGTGGATCCGCCCCCCCCCCCCCCCCCCCGCTCATTAACTCTCATACATATTCACTGCTTCTGGCCAATCCACGCACAGCGGGGCCAGAAGCAAAGTATTAAACAGCAGACCGAAAAAACCGATGGTACTGACGATCAGCAGATCGTCTTGCCACGAACCGCGGTTTTGGTTTTAAACCGAAAAACCGTGCAGCCCTAGCCTGGGGACTCACTACGGGCTCTTTGCATAATCACGAGGCACTTTGTGTTGGAGGTTGTCAGAGGACATGGAAAGGCTGTGGACTATCCAGAGGTTTCCCTCTACCTAGGTAAATATCTAACTTTTTGTTCGTTGGTGAGTTCAGGTTCACTTAAAGGACAGGTCCGAGGAGAAAAAAACAAAAGATCTACTTAGCCGTGGCTTCCTCCAGCCCCTGGCAGCCGATATGTCGGCATCTTCTGCGCCTGTGCATGGCTGCACCACTTGTGATCGTGCCCACGTGGCCTGGAGCGTTCTGCGCAGTGCTGAGGTCGGCATCTGCAACGGAGGGGATCCCAGGACACCGGTGCTGCAGCGAGGGACATATCGGCTGCCAGGGGCTGGAGGAAGCCCTATGTAAGTAGATCCCCCCCCCCCTTTTTTTTTTTTTTTTTTTTTTTTCCCCCTCGCATGTTTCCTTTAATGGCTAGGTTCACAGTGGTCACTTGCATAATGCAGGGAGACTGGACATAGATGTTAATACAAATAGTGCATGCTGCGAGTTAGAATAACACACTGTAGGCCATATGCAATTCACTTTTTCTCCTGTGTTTTCTCCTAGGTGATATTTTCTCAACTTGTAAATAAAATGCATTTTAAACCACCAACAAGCAAACAAATACTCAAAATTATTTTGACAGCATTTTTTCACATACTTTTTGGTACCTTTTCCATTATAAAGTGCTAAAAAGTTACTTTAAATCAAAGATGAAAAATTATCTACTAGGAGAAAACTCAGGAGAAAAACTGAATTGCATATGGGCCTGTATGTGCCGTGAGTTGACATGCAGAATTATTCTGCAACACAACTGAGCCCTGTGAATTACCAATTTTGTATTTTCGTATTTTAGAAAATATCATGCACCATTTAAGTAATTATTTCCGTTAGCTACAGAATCTGTATATTAATCTTGTGTATGAAATTCCAATGAGCAATAGTTGATAAAATATTAACAAGGATTAGTTACACTCCTCTCTTTTCACATGCATATCTATACACCATGAACAGACTACTGTGAAATGAGTATTTTCTGAGTAGAGTAGGAAAGGGCTAAAATTCCTGCTCGGATGCTATTGCTGTTGGAGCCCATATTCTTTCCTCTCACGTCCTATGATTTGTGACCCCTGCCACAGTGACAGGGCAGGAGGAGAATGTTCTCAATGGGACAAAAGTAATAAAAACTTAATTGGTATTCTAATACTTCATTCCTGGTTTTGTCCCTGTTGGAGAGACATTACCTAAAGCCCATTTAGGATAGGCAGGATTTTCTGTAGGTAAACCATGATAGCCTGGCAGTCATGTAAAAATACATAAAAAACTCTCCAAATTATTCATAAGGGGTGCAGTAGACATTTTCAATGCCAATGGATGGCAGCAATGGGCTGATGCTATCTGTATCAGCCAAACTCCCCTGTCTGTGACTACCAATCAGCTTTCATACTGACCCTTTGGCTTCAGCAGTCTCACCTGGAACAAACATACAGTCAGTGGAATCAGAACACCTGTTCTGCACACTTCTGTTATGTCAGGCAGTAATGGAGGTATAAGATCAGCACAACAACTAAGCAAGCAGGATGAGGATGCTATATACAGTAGCGAAACTTGTCGGACGTGAGTTTTATTTTCAGTTCAGGTTTGATTTAAACACTTCTAAGCATTGGCTGTGACTGAGAGATGAAATGGCTGGCAGCTTGCAGCTGCAGTGTAGAGCTGCATTGTGCTGTTTGATCTCCTGAAAGCTGTGTTTCATAGTTTCAGGGCTGGGCACCCAGATACTGAGTGACATACAGGTTGATGAGCATTCCTAGTAATGATTCTTCAGAATACAACATGACCTAATTGCTTAATGTGAACCTACATCAATACAGCATACAGAACTGAAAGGGATTGCTTTGTAATCAACAATAGGGTAATTTCATGTTAAATGGAGTCAGCTGTTGAGTTCCACCAATTATCTTACATTTGTATATTTCACTGTAGCTCTTCTGTATTCTTTACAGTGGGATGCAAAAGTTTGGGCAACCTTGTTAACCACTTAAGGACCAGAGTCTTTTCGCCCCTTAAGGACCAAAGCCTTTTTCTCCATTCAGACCACTGCAGCTTTCACGGTTTATTGCTCGGTCATACAACCTACCACCTAAAGGAATTTTACCTCCTTTTCTTGTCACTAATACAGCTTTCTTTTGCTGCTATTTGATTGCTGCTGCGAGTTTTAGTTTTTATTATATTCATCAAAAAAGACATGAATTTTGGCAAAAAAATGACTTTTTTAACTTGCTGTGCTGACATTTTTCAAATAAAGTAAAATTTCCTATACATTTGAGCGCGAAAGTTATTCTGCTACATGTCTTTGATAAAAAAAAAAACCATTCAGTGTATATTTATTGGATTGGGTAAAAGTTATAGCGTTTACAAACTATGGTGCCAAAAGTGAATTTTCCCATTTTCAAGCATCTCTGACTTTTCTGACCACCTGTCAGGTTTCATGAGGGTCTAGAATTCCAGGATAGTACAAATACCCCCCAAATGACCCCATTTTGGAAAGAAGACATCCCAAAGTATTCAGTGAGAGGCATGGTGAGTTCATAGAAAATTTTATTTTTTGTCACAAGTTAGCGGAAAATGACACTTTCTGACAAAAAAAAAGAAAAAAAAAAGTTTCCATTTCTTCTAACTTGCGACAAAAAAAAATGAAATCTGCCACGGACTCACTATGCTCCTCTCTGAATACCTTGAAGTGTCTACTTTCCAAAATGGGGTCATTTGTGGGGTGTGTTCACTGTCCTGGCATTTTGGGGGGTGCCTAATTGGGGGTGCCTAATTGTAAGCACCCCTGTAAAGCCTAAAGATGCTCATTGGACTTTTGGCCCCTTAGCGCAGTTAGGCTGCAAAAAAGTGCCACACATGTGGTATTGCCGTACTCAGGAGAAGTAGTATAATGTGTTTTGGGGTGTATTTTTACACATACCCATGCTGGGTGGGAGAAATATCTCCGTAAATGACAATTGTTTTATTTTTTTTACACACAATTGTCTATTTATAGAGATATTTCTCCCACTCAGCATGGGTATGTGGAAAAATACACCCCAAAACACATTTATACTACTTCTCCTGAGTACGGCGATACCACATGTGTGGCACTTTTTTGCACCCTAACTGCGCTAAGGGGCCCAAAGTTCAATGAGTACCTTTAGGATTTCACAGGTCATTTTGAGAAATTTCGTTTCAAGACTACTCCTCACGGTTTAGGGCCCCTAAAATGCCAGGACAGTATAGGAACCCCACAAATTACCCCATTTTAGAAAGAAGACACCCCAAGGTATTCCGTTAGGAAGATGGTGAGTTCATAGAAGATTTTTTTTTTTTTGGTCACAAGTTAGCGGAAATTGATTTTAATTGTTTTTTTTCACAAAGTGTCATTTTCCGCTAACTTGTGACAAAAAAAAAAAAAAAAAAAAGTGACCCCATTTTAGAAAGAAGACACCCCAAGGTATTCTGTTAGGTGTATGATGAGTTCATAGAAGATTTTATTTTTTGTCAAAAGTTAGCGGAAATTGGATTTTTATTGGTTTTTTTTCACAAAGTGTCATTTTTCACTAACTTGTGACAAAAAATAAAATCTTCTATGAACTCACCATACTCCTAACGGAATACCTTGGGGTGTCTTCTTTCTAAAATGGGGTCATTTGTGGGGTTCCTATACTGCCCTGGCATTTTAGGGGCCCTAAACCGTGAGGAGTAGTCTTGAAACCAAATGTCGCAAAATGACCTGTGAAATCCTAAAGGTACTCATTGGACTTTGGGCCTCTTAGCGCACTTAGGGTGCAAAAAAAGTGCCACACATGTGGTTTCCGCCGTATTCAGGAGAAGTAGTATAATGTGTTTTGGGGTGTATTTTTACACATACCCATGCTGGGTGGGAGAAATATCTTTGTAAATGACAATTGTTTGATTTTTTTTTTACACACAATTGTCCATTTACAGAGAGATTTCTCCCACCCAGCATGGGTATGTGTAAAAATACACCACAAAACACATTATACTACTTCTCCTGAGTATGGTGATACCACATGTGTGACACTTTTTTGCAGCCTAGGTGCGCTAAGGGGCACAACGTCCTATTCACAGGTCATTTTGAGGCATTTGTTTTCTAGACTACTCCTCACGGTTTAGGGCCCCTAAAATGCCAGGGCAGTATAGGAACCCCACAAGTGACCCCATTTTAGAAAGAAGACACCCCAAGGTATTCCGTTAGGGGTATGGTGAGTTCATAGAAGATTTTATTTTTTGTCACAAGTTAGTGAAAAATGACACTTTGTGAAAAAAAACCAATAAAAATCCAATTTCCGCTAACTTTTGACAAAAAATAAAATCTTCTATGAACTCATCATACACCTAACAGAATACCTTGGGGTGTCTTCTTTCTAAAATGGGGTCACTTGTGGGGTTCCTATACTGCCCTGGCATTTTACGGGCCCAAAACTGTGAGTAGTCTGGAAACCAAATTTCTCAAAATGACTGTTCAGGGGTATAAGCATCTGCAAATTTTGATGACAGGTGGTCTATGAGGGGGCAAATTTTGTGGAACCGGTCATAAGCAGGGTGGCCTCTTAGATGACAGGATATTTTGGGCCTGATCTGATGGATAGGAGTGCTAGGGGGGTGACAGGAGGTGATTGATGGGTGTCTCAGGGGGCGGTTAGAGGGGAAAATTAGATGCAATCAATGCACTGGGGAGGTGATCGGAAGGGGGTCTGAGGGGGATCTGAGGGTTTGGCCGAGTGATCAGGAGCCCACACGGGGCAAATTAGGGCCTGATCTGATGGGTAGGTGTGCTAGGGGGTGACAGGAGGTGATTGATGGGTGTCTCAAGGTGTGATTAGAGGGGGGAAATAGATGCAAGCAATGCACTAGCGAGGTGATCAGGGCTGGGGTCTGAGGACGTTCTGAGGTGTGGGCGGGTGATTGGGTGCCCGCAAGGGGCAGATTAGGGTCTAATCTGATGGGTAACAGTGACAGGTGGTGATATGGGGTGATTGATGGGTAATTAGTGGGTGTTTAGAGGAGAGAAGAGATGTAAACACTGCACTTGGGAGGTGATCTGATGTCGGATCTGCGGGCGATCTATTGGTGTGGGTGGGTGATCAGATTGCCCGCAAGGGGCAGGTTAGGGGCTGATTGATGAGTGGCAGTGACAGGGGGTGATTGATGGGTGGCAGTGACAGGGGGTGATTGATGGGTGGCAGTGACAGGGGGTGATTGATAGGTGATTGACAGGTGATCAGTGGGTTATTACAGGGAATAACAGATGTAAATATTGCACTGGCGAATTGATAAGGGGGGGGTCTGAGGGCAATCTGAGCGTGTGGGCGGGTGATTGGGTGCCCGCAAGGGGCAGATTAGGGTCTAATCTGATGGGTAACAGTGACAGGGGGTGATTGATGGGTGATTAGTGGGTGTTTAGAGGAGAGAAGAGATGTAAACACTGCACTTGGGAGGTGATCTGATGTCGGATCTGCGGGCGATCTATTGGTGTGGGTGGGTGATCAGATTGCCCGCAAGGGGCAGGTTAGGGGCTGATTGATGGGTAGCAGTGACAGGGGGTGATTGACGGGTGATTGACAGGTGATCAGGGGGGATAGATGCATACAGTACACGGGGGGGGGGGGGTCTGGGGAGAATCTGAGGGGTGGGGGGGTGATCAGGAGGGGGCAGTGGGCAGGGGGGGGGGATAAAAAAAAAATAGCGTTGACAGATAGTGACAGGGAGTAATTGATGGGTGATTAGGGGGGTGACTGGGTGCAAACAGTGGTCTGGGGGGTGGGCAGGGGGGGTCTGAGGGGTGCTGTGGGCGATCAGGGGGCAGGGGGGGAAATCAGTGTGCTTGGGTGCAGACTAGGGTGGCTGCAGCCTGCCCTGGTGGTCCCTCGGACACTGGACCACCAGGGCAGGAGGCAGCCAGTATAATAGGCTTTGTATACATTACAAAGCCTATTATACATATGTGCAGCGGCGATCCGGGTGCTAGTAACCCGCCGGCGCTTCCGAACGGCCGGCGGGTTACTACGAGCGGTGGGCGAAGCGAGTCCCCGGCGGCTGATCGCGTCACGAATGACGCGATCGCCACTCCCGCAGCCGCCCCCGCCGATGGGCGTATTGCGGTCGTTTGGGCCCGGACTTTGCCGCCGCCCATCGGCTGGGGGCGGTCCTCAAGTGGTTAATCGTCATGTTTTTCCTGTGTAAATCGTTGGTTGTTGCGATAAAAAATCTCAATTAAATATATCATATAGGAGACACACACAGTGATATTTGAGAAGCGAAATTAAGTTTATTGGATTTACAGAAAGTGTGCAATAATTGTTTAAATAAAATTAGGCAGGTGCATAAATTTGGGCACCACAAAAAAGAAATGAAATCAATATATAGTAGATCCTCCTTTTGCAGAAATTACATCCTCTAAATGCTTCCTGTATGTTCCAATGAGCGTCTGGTTGAAGGTATTTTGGACCATTCCACTTTACTAAACATCTGTAGTTCATTCAGGTTTGATGGCTTCCAAGCATGGACAGCTCTCTTTAACTCACCCCACAAATTTTCAATTATATTCAGGTCTGGGGACTGAGATGGCCATTCCAGAACGTTTTACTTGTTCCTCTGCATGAATGCCTTAGTGGATTTTGAGCAGTGTTTATGGTCATTGTCTTGTTGAAAGATCCAGCCCCGGCGCAGCTTCAGCTTTGTCACTGATTCCTGGACATTGGTTTCCAGAATCTGCTGATACTGAGTGGAATCCATGCGTCCCTCAACTTTGACAAGATTCCCAGTCCCTCCCTGGCCACACAGCCCTACAGCATGAGGGAACCACCATCATATATTACTGTAGGTAGCAGGTGTTTTTCTTGGAATGCTGTTTCTTTTTCCTCCATGCATAACACTCCTTGTTATGCCCAAATACCGCCCAAATAACTCAATTTTAGTTTCATCAGTCCACAGCACCTTATTCCAAAATGAAGTTGGCTTGTCCAAATGTGCTTTAGCATACCTCAAGCGGCTCTGTTTGTGCTGTGGGTGGAGAAAAGGCTACCTCTGCATCACTCTCACATACAGCATCTCCTTGTGTAAAGTGCGCTGAATGGTTGAACGATGCACAGTGACTCCATCTGCAGCAAGATGATGTTGTAGGTCTTTGGTGCTGGTCTGTGGGTTGATTTTGACTGTTCTCAACATCGTCGCTTCTGTCTATCTGACATTTTTCTTGGTCTGCCACTTGGAGCTTTAACTTGAACTGAGCCTGTGGTCTTCCATTTCCTCAATATGTTTCTAACTGTGGAAACAGCTGAAATGTCTGAGACTGCTTTCTGTATCCTTCCCTTAAACCATGATGGTGAAAAAACTTTGTCTTCAGATGATTTGAGAGTTGTTTTGAGACCCCCATGTTGCTACTTTTCAGAGAAAATTAGAAGAGGAGGGAAACTTAAAATTAACCCCCTTAAATACTTTTTCTCATAATTGGACTCACCTGTGTATGTAGGTCAGGGGTCACTAAGCTTACCAAGCCAATTTGAGTTACAATAATTAGTTCTAAAGGTTTTGGAAGCACTAAAAGAACAGTGCCTAAATGTATGCACCTGCCTAATTTTATTTAAACAATTATTGCACACTTTCTGTAAATCCAATAAATTTATTTCACTTCTCAAATATCACTGTGTGTGTCTCCAATATGATATATTTAACTGACATTTTTTATCGTAACAACCAACGATTTTATACAGGAAAATCATGACGATTAACAAGGTTGCCCAAACTTTCACATCCCACTGTATTTTTAGCCCTATGATCCTTTTAGCTAATGTACCCTACACTCTATCCATACCAATGTCTTTTTTGCCTGTTCATTTGGAGCTTCAGTGCCCATAAATAGCAATACAGTAAAGCCCCCGGTATCAGGCGGGGATTACTTGATGCCAGATATGCATGCTTGCCAATTGCTTTAGAAGTCCGGCATCTGGCGCAAAATAACACTAACCCCACCCCCTTCCTGCAGAGCAATGCAAGGCAGAGGCAACTTACCAAACCTTCCGGTGCCATCTTCTACACTTTATGCAGCTCAGTGGCTTTCCTGTGTCCTCTGTGTATGGCTCCTGAAGTGTGCATGTGACCCGGTGCTGGTCACATGACCAGGGCTGTGGAGTCGGGCAATTTTGGGTGCCTGGAGTCGGGAAAAAATGCACCGACTCCGACTCCTAATGAATTTGTAACTGTAATTAAAATAGAAAATATGATAAAATGTTCTATTTCTCAGATAATAGTCATTAAAAATAATGTATATATACAGTATATATACAGTAATAGCTGTGCTTAGTCCACAAAAATGAAATAAACCAATCAAAATTAGTTACTTGTGCTGCTTCAATAAAGCAGTCCCCGTATTTTTAAGGTCAGATATACATATCTGATTGTGACTGTATATATGATGTGTACACAGGAATCTCTTATATATACTAAATAACATCTATGCTGTAAGAATAAAGCCTGATGTGTAGCTATGTCACTAATAGAGATGGTCAACGAGATGGAAATAATTCTGCATTGATGCTGATTTATGCAAATGTATGCACTCCCTTTGCTGATGAAATAAAATAATTTGATATGTTATTAAAATTTGGTTTGGTGACTACAAATTAAAGGGTAACTGAGACGGATTAAAAGTAAAGTTTTATACATACCTGGGGCTTCCTCCAGCCCCCTTCAGGCTAATCAGTCCCTCACTGTCCTCCACCACCCGGATCTTCTGCTATGAGTCCTGGTAATTCAGCCAGTCAGTGCTGTCCGGCCGCATGCCGCTCCCACAGCCAGGAACATTCTGCACCTGCGCAATAGTGCTGCACAGCTGTAGTATGCTCCTGGCGGCGGAGTGTGTGCATGCGCACTACGCCTGACTGGCTCAAGTACCTGGACTCATAGCAGAAGATCCAGGTGGTGGAGGAGGACAACGAGGGACTGATTATCCTGAAGTCGGCTGGAGGAAGCCCCAGGTATGTATAAAACTTTAATTTCATCTGTCTCAGGTTTACTTTGTTACACAGTAGTACTATACTCTACATATGCACTCCCCACAGAGCTGCATGGAATCTAATGAGAATGCTGTGCACATTGAACACATAGGTGTTGTCTGTTTACAATCTTCTCATTCCCCTGCAGAGTACCTGCACATCATTCTTACATGCACCCACACTTACATTGCCTAGGGCCTGATAGATGTTCTTTGTTCCGGTTTGTAACTTTTACAAGTACTCTTACCAAGGACTAGTTTTAGTCTAAAGGGAATAAATATAGTAGTCTACATATCCTTCTCACTTCAGTTGTCTTGTGAAATTCCTAAGCGTTGGCAGTTAAGAGACGAATTTCATGTTACATACTTTTAATCAACAAAATTGTAATATGCAAATTAGAGGAGTCGGAGTCGGTGGAATCCTAAACTGAGGAGTCGGAGTCTGAGTCGGTGGATTTTTGGACCGACTCCACAGCCCTGCACATGACACACCGGTACCCCTATTTGCACACAGGAAAGCCAATGGGAGCTACGGGAAGTGTAGAAGATGGCACCCGGGAGGTTCAGTAAGTTTCTTCTGCTGCGCAAAAGCTCTGCAATTAAATTTTCGCCCCATGCTCCTTCCTCGGGCATGCCGGTTAGTTCAGACTTATGGACGCCTGAGTTCTGGATAAGGGGGGTGTTACTATATTTCCTGTTATTATCTGTGGATTTGTCCATGTGTGTTAACACTCATTTTCATGTCTTTCTAAGCTGCAGAGCTGTGAAAGTTTTTCTGGGGCTGATTGTTTCACGTGAAGTACCTACAGAAACAACAATAATTTAACTTAATGCAGCACATCTTAATGCATGAGGGCCATCCAGAAAGTAATTTGCTTGTACCTGCCATGCAAGGTATTCTTACTGTGCAATGTAACTTGCATCTGTCAAGTTAACCTCTTCTCACTGCTTTTCGCATGACTGCAGAACATCAGTATCTGTTCAGCAGCACCCCCTTGCCGTTCCAATTGTGTCAGCAAGGGAGGGCGCAGCACCTTTTTTTTTAAATTTTTTAATTTTTTTTAATTCATGTAGCTAGCCTAGCGCTAGCTACATGATAGCCGCTGACAAAGGGCATCCCCCTACCTAAACCGATCGCCGCTGACGCTCTCTGAAAGCAGGAAATCCCGTTCAGAACGGGATTTCCTGCTGGGCTTCCCCCGTCGCCATGGCGACGGGGCGGGATGACGTCACCGACGTCATGGACGTCGGGACGCCAGAGGGAATCCCGATCCACCCCTCAGCGCTGCCTGGCACTGATTGGCCAGGCTGCGCAAGGGGTCCGGAGGGGGGGGGGGGGCAGCTCGGCGGGTAGCGGCGAATCGGCGGCGAGCGGCAGCGATCTAAATATGCACGCAGCTAGCAAAGTGCTAGCTGCGTGCAATACAAAAAATGTATGCAAATCGGCTCAGCAGGGCCTGAGAAATCCTCCTGCGCAGGTCACCCCGAGCTGAGCTCGGGATAATCGGCAAGGAGGTTAACACAAAGCCCTTCCCCCCCCTCAGATCCTCCACTCCATCGGTAAGGATTGTGATGGTACTACAGCAAAGGGACTGAAAACCTTGTAAGAAAAAATAAATGCTTAAAGGGATCCTAAAGCGAGTCTTCCATATGTATTTCCTTTTAATACCGGTCGCCTGCCTATCCTGCTGATCTGTTTGGCTGCGATAGTGTCTGACTCGCACTCCAGATATAAGCATGCAGCAGACAGACTTCAGTCAGAGCACCTTATCTGTATGCTTGTTCAGGGTCTATGGCTAAAAGTATTTCAAAAGAGGAGGATCAGCAGGATAGACAAGCAATATGTATTGTTTTAAAATAAATAAATATGGCAGCCTCTATATCCCTCTCGCTTTATATTCCCTTTAAAGCGGACCTAACCCCTTAAAAAGCATTAAATGCAGTAGTAATATAATAACATATTATCAGTATATCTTGAATTTTTTTTTTTTTGCAGAAGTACAAAACCAGTACCTGCATTGAGTACCTGAAAGTACAGAGGGGCTACCCTCTGTGTTGAGAGTCTGACTTTGAGCCACATTCTGATTAATTCCTACCATTTAAGTTGCCCATACATTGTTTGATTTGATTTTCATAATTATCAAATCTGGCAGAGATTGATGCCGCAGCATGACTTGAATTGATCAAAACAGATACGGCCGTCTGTAAAGGTTTCACTGCCTTTGTTATTCCAATGATTGAAGGACTATTGGCTGTCCCTCCCCATGCAACGTGTGTGCCCTCCCCCGGAGCCCATGGTCAGTGTGGTAGCTCGCCTATCCACCCTGCTGGTGGATTCATCCTTTAGTGACTTCTCCAATTGATTTCTTGCTAAATAAAAACTCTTGGAATATTTCTGGTGTCCTGCTCATTTAGGAATGTATTTTAAATCCTTGTCCCACATGCAGATATTGCATCTACAGCTGAGCTGACCAGTGTGGGGATCCGCTGCATGAACAATACCATCCTACATGGTAGAAATCTTTCCATCCCCAACTCATTGAAGACGTGGCAGTAACTACTCTTTGCTGATTTATATTTTTCTCGTGCCTTTTATTACGATATTCATTGTAAGCTTTTGCCAAGACATCTAGATGCAGTGAGCAGTCTCCACAGACGCACCACACCTGTTCCGGCAGCAGTGCTTTGTATGACTAATGTGAACTTTAGCTTGTGTTGGAGTTTCCCAGAGATGCACTATTCATAATGTGAACCTAGGTTTTGGGTCATAAAAATATTTTTTTTCCTGGTCTACGGTCATATTTAACTCCGTTGGGTGGTATGTGTGTATTGATTAGCTATTCTATATAACTGTCATTTAAAACCATAGCCCCATGGTCAGAATTTATATTTTTCCTTACACAGTATGAGATATTGATATTTACTTCCTGTAGTGAAATAGTAACTCTGCTTTGTCCTGTCTCATGGATTAGCAGATTTCTTGTACTTTAAAGTGAATGAACTTTTTCTAGTTTTTCTACTGCTGTTTCACTACCCCATATGTGGTGAGGGTATATGGGATAGGAAACTATATTCATCCAGTGTTGTTGTGTTTTTTTTTTTCTTTGTTTTTTTTTCTTCTTGTTTCTCATATTCAGAATATGTGAAACTGGGAATAATATTTAGGCTTTGCAGTTTTTGGGGCTCTGCTCCTCTTTTACCTTATTGTTAATGGATACTAGAGCCCAAACACAGATTAGAAATGGGGGGAGCAGGCATATATGGTGAGCTGCCCTGATGCTCGCTGCTCCCCCCCCCACCCCCCATTCTCCTTTCTGCCTGCTCGTTTAGCTGCAATTGCCCCTTGCCCCGTTTTCTGGTTGGCTAGGTCAGGAGCATTGCGGCTTTCTGGCCGGGCTGCACGCCTGCTATAGCATACAACCTCTGCCAGCACGCGTACATCAGTACGGAGCCCCCGGCCGGGATCTCATCCTACAAAGTGAATCAACCCCCAAGTCAGCTAGCTAATTGTACAAGCTGTTAGTCTGTATTTCTCCTGTCTGGCTCTCGGGGAAATTGCTGATGTTGCTGATACCCAAGAGAAGCTGAAGACGTGTCTGGAGGATCAACTGTATACACATCACCATGGCAACGGGGGACATGAGCCCTCTGCGGCGCATGCACACTGTCCCAGTTTGAAACTTGTGTAATTATGGAATTACATTTTAAAATATGTGGCGTTTATGGCTCTCTCGGCCAAAAAGGTTCCTGACCCCTGTTTTAGACATTTAATTGTTTCAGCTGAAATGACTGCACAGCAAGCCAAAATGTGTGAATTCCGTCTACTGTGCATATTGCTGACATCACCAGCAGGATCGCTGTCCACTTGCATGCAGAAGACAGTTGGCACAAATCAGCTACAAGAAACAAGTAACAATTATTTTGTGTTGTGTTAAAGGGAAGGTCCAAGCAAAATAAAATGAGTTTCACTTACCTGGGGCTTCTACCAGCCCCATGCAGCCATCCTGTGCCCTCGTAGTCACTCACTGCTGCTCCAGTCCCCCGCTGGCAGCTTGCCGACCTTGGAGGTCGGCGGGCCGCATTGCGTACATTTTTACGCATTCACACTAATGCGGAAACATTAACCCATACATTTTTACGCGTTGAACCACTGACGTGTAAAAATGTATGTGTTAATGTTCCTGCACTGGCAGGAATGCGTAAAAATGTACGCAATGCGGCCCGCCGACCTTCGAGGTCGGCATGCTGCCAGTGGGGGACTGGAGCAGCAGCGAGTGACTACGAGGGCACAGGATGGCTGCATGGGGCTGGTAGAAGCTCCAGGTAAGTGAAACTCAATTTTTTCATTTTGCTTGGACCTTCCCTTTAAGCATATCTATTACAAACAGTCCTCTACTTGCAAATCACTCGAATTACGTTTCATACATGCTGTACGTACTAAGTCATCTTCATGTACAAAATGCAGGACAGTGGAGTCGGTCCAAAAATCCACCGACTTCGACTCCGACTCCTCTAATTTGCATATTACAATTTTGTTGATTAAAAGTATGTAACATGAAATTCGTCTCTTAACTGCCAACGCTTAGGAATTTTACAAGACAACTGAAGTGAGAAGGATATGTAGACTACTATATTTATTCCCTTTAGACTAAAACTAGTCCTTGGTAAGAGTACTTGTAAAAGATACAAACCGGAACAAAGAACATCTATCATGCCCTAGGCAATGTAAGTGTGGGTACATGTAAGAATGATGTGCAGGTACTCTGCAGGGGAATGAGTAGATTGTAAACAGACAACACCTCTGTGTTCAATGTGCACAGCATTCTCAGTGGATTCCCTGCAGCTCTGTGGGGAGTGCATATGTAGAGTATAGTACTACTGTGTAACAAAGTAAACCTGAGACAGATGAAATTAAAGTTTTATACATACCTGGGGCTTCCTCCAACCGCCTTCAGGCTAATCAGTCCCTCGTTGTCCTCCTCCACCACCTGGATCTTCTGCTGAGTCCAGGTACTTGAGCCAGTCTGGTGTAGTGCGCATGCACACACTTTGCCGCCAGGAGCATACTACACCTGTGCAGTACTATTGCGCAGGTGCAGAATGTTCCTGGCTGTGGGAGCGGCATGCGGCCGGACAGTGCTGACTGGCTGAATTACCAGGACTCATAGCAGAAGATCCGGGTGGTGGAGGACAGCGAGGGACTGATTAGCCTGAAGGGGGCTGGAGGAAGCCCCAGGTATGTACAAAATGTTACTTTTCATCCGTCTCAGTTACCTTTACTTTGTAGTCAGTAAACCAAATTTTAACAACATATCAAATTATTTGATTTCATCAGCAAAGGGAGTGCATACATTTGCATAAATCAGCATCAATGCAGAATTATTTCCATCTCATTGACCATCTCTATTAGTGACACAGCTACACATCAGGCTTTATTCTTACAGCATAGATGTTATTCAGTATATATAAGAGATTCCTGTGTACACATCATATATACAGTCACAATCAGATATGTATATCTCTGACCTTAAAAATACGGGGACTGCTTTATTGAAGCAGCCCAAGTAACTAATTTTGATTGGTTTATTTCATTTTTGTGGACTAAGCACAGCTATTACTGTATATATACATTATTTTTAATGACTAGTATCTGAGAAATAGAACATTTTTATCATATTTTCTATTTTAATTACAGTTACAAATTCATTAGGAGTCGGAGTCGGTGCATTTTTTCCCGACTCCGACTCCAGGCACCCAAAATTGCCCGACTCCACGACTCCGACTCCACAGCCCTGACAAAATGTACTACTGTACTGTTTTGTTATTACATGTTGTTGTTACGTTTCAGTATTGTATACACTGTAAGTTGTTGAAAACAAATTAAATGCACAGTGAAAACATCTAAAGAACATTGTTTTATACTATATGTCCAAATCTAGAGTTGTCTGAAATTAAATCTTTCATTCACATTTCACTATGTATAACACAATTCCACTTAAAAACAAATAAAAACAACCACTCAGAATGGGACCTGTTTGTTAGTAGGGCCCTGCCTGGATTGTAAAGTGCAGATGTCACTTAAAAAAAAAAAAAAATCTGTATTAAGGCTCTTTTCCATGGATGGCTGAGCAGCTGGTTTGTTGAGCAGTTCAGCCTTCCTGGTGCCGGCCACAAGGAACGTTCGGCTGCAGTTACATGCGGCCACAAGGAACGTTCGGCTGCAGTTACATGCGGCCACAAGGAACGTTCGGCTGCAGTTACATGCAGCCAAATGGCAGGGTTTGGTAACAGCATGTGGCACACTTGGCATGCGGTGATGTTACTTGGTAAAAAGGTCTTGCGTCGAATCTGATACAATACCTGTGGTGCTCAAATGCAACTGCATGGGGGAAGATTAGCATTTTATTAAACTATCACTGAAGATGTCCTACATAAAAGCATCCATGTACTCAAGGTTAATGGAAATGTCCTGTTGGTGTTGCAGGCTTAAAATATAGTCTTTGTTCTGTAACATTAGACATCTTAGCTTACATTAAGTTTCAGACTTTCTGAGATGCATAAGTACACTTTGTACTTAGATTCAAATTTCGTTCCTGACCTATTGCCGTTTGGTTTAGAACATAACTCCTACATCCTTGATAGGTTAGTAAGGCCTCTTTTCCATGGGCAGCTAAATGCGGTGAATTAGGCGCCCATCAGCCGGCTGGGAGGGTGCTTGCTAACGCTCAGCACAGGTTGTGGACAGGCAGGTCCCCCATGGAGTTGCACAGCGTCTGCTGTCATCAGATGCGACAAGACCTTTTTTTACCCCCCATGTGACACCACCTTGTGTACCTATTCATACGTCTCAAATATTAGCAACAAGCAACTCGTGTGTATTTTGTATTAATCTAATTTTCTGTTTTTTTGTGCTTATGTTTCAGACTCCAGGAAGAGTTGGCACCCAAAATTCGGAATCAGATCCTACTTCAGCCCCTGGAAACACTGTTAACAATGAAAGTTCCTCA
Source organism: Hyperolius riggenbachi (assembly GCF_040937935.1). Classification (NCBI taxonomy): domain Eukaryota; kingdom Metazoa; phylum Chordata; class Amphibia; order Anura; family Hyperoliidae; genus Hyperolius; species Hyperolius riggenbachi. The sequence goes on from NC_090648.1 coordinate 320,964,583, forward strand.
GAGGTAGTTTATAAATATTTTTTTCTACAGTTGTCTCTTTATAATACAAAAACATTTGGTAAGCTCTTTTCTCCCATAGGACTCAAAGTGCATAGAGTTCTCAGATCAGTACATGGCTGTAGGCTGGACTCTGTTACAGAGGAAATAGGTTTTTGTAAATGCCAGACTAAACAGGTGGCTTTTGTAGTTTGGACTGAAAGAAAGTTTGTAACAAACAATAACCCCTCTGGGGGATACTTACCTCGGGAGGCTGAATCCTCTGGATCCTAACAAGGCTTCCCCTGTCCTCCTCCGTCCCGGGATTCCAGCGCTGCAACCCCCTGCCCCCCCCCCCCCCACGAACAGCAGCAAGGTAAACATTTCCCTACCGTGATCCAGTGCCGGTGCAGTAGCGACTCTTTATTCGGGTAAAGCGGAAATAGCCGAGCCAGATCATATCTGCTCTAATGCTCAGGCATGAGTCCTTTGCGCCTGCGCATTAGAGCGGATCGATCGGACTCGGCTATTTCTGCCTTAGTCTGGATGAAGAGCTGCTACTGCACCTGCGCTGGATCGCGGTAGGTAAATATTGCAGCGCCTCTGCAGTAATTGTCAGGCTGTGTTGAGGAAGTTTTGGGGAGCCAGCACTGGATTCCCCAGGCTACAGAGGACGGGGACATTGGGACCCTGAGGCTTCCCCCTCCCGAGGCAAGTATCTCCCAGAGGGAGATTTATTTTTTTGTAACACTATCTTTATTAAATCAGGAAAAGTTTCCCACAGAAGAAAAGGCATCTAATACATCATATAATGTCTTGGGAAACATACCGGTACATAACAAAGTCAATAGGCTTCCTCCAACCCCCTCTAGCCTGATCGCTCCCTTGACGTCCTCTGCCGCCGCAATCAGCTCTGGTAAGTCTGCCGGTCTGGCGGAGTACTACTGTGCAGGCAAACCATGCTTCCGGCCACGGGTGTGCGCATGACTAGACTGCGCCTGGTGGAGTTGGTTTGTTAACATTGCAGCTGCATTCTGCTAACTGCAGGCAGTGCAGTCCTTTGTTTGGAAGGGATGTATAGAGAACATTGCAGTAGTATAACCATGATGTGATAAGGGCATGAACTAAGGTTGGAAGATCTGCTGGAGGTATGAGATGCTTCATGTTTGCAATGTTTCTTAGGTGAAAGGAGTTCACAACAGCTGAGATTGATTACATTGTGAAATGATGCTTATCCATTGTGTATAAATTAATTCTCAGTAACACCTCATGAACTGCGGGTTAGACTTTCATAGGAAGCCTATATAGGCTATATATTATGGTGTGCTAAAAAAATATAAATGACTAGGTAAATGAAGAACATTTAGTCCTTGTACATTAACTTGGTAAGCTCTGGAGACAGCTTATGTTTCTTCTTTAGACATAGTTTTATATTCTAGTACATCAAGTAAAATTTCATAAATCAAACCACCTATAAGAGAGTACTAAATGTGTATTTCATAAGTGTGGTTGAAAATTTAGGATGAAATCTTAAAGCGTACCTGAACTCAGAACTTCCTCCCTGCTCTAAAAGATAAGCAACAGCATAATAATCTCTAAAGAAAAGCATTTATTGGTTACAGCTGATACAAATCATGAAATAAATCCGCAGTGCGTCTACTTCCCGCTTTGGTGGAAGCAGGAATATTGTTAACATTATATGTATACAAATTAGCTGTTCTGCCATGGCAGAGGAGATTCCTGAGCGGACAAGGCTGAGAGATCAAATTACGGTGGTGATTAGTCACAGATGAGGGGGAATTAGACAGGCTATAAAATACTCTAAATACATGCAGGGTGCATTTCTCTATGATTTCCTTCTGTCCTGTGCAAGAGTTCAGGTCCACTTTAATGTCTACCTGTATTTAGTCAAGAAACAAATAAAGCTGTTTATATAAGTCTTATTATATACAGAAGAGCTTTTATGACCACCTGTAATTGTATGGCTTTGTTTACATGAAACCCATACAGTTGCTGCAGTGACAGTTTAACAAAAAATTAAGTCAAATTAAGTCAAAATATGAGTTTTTTTTTTTTTATAAGGCAGTCAGGACTTCCTGTTTTGCTCGTATGTGTCACATGATTGCTGTTTTTCTGCCTTGACATGGGTAAAAAAATAAAACCTTACCTCACTCTTGTCTGCATAATGGTCACATCGTATTGAATAGCATCTTAAAGGACATCTTAAGTGGGGGAAAAAATTGAAATGTATTTACTTGGGACTTCTTCCAGCCCCTGCAGTCCTATCATGTCCCTGCTAGCTCGTTTTGCCACTGTGCCCTCAACTAAAGGCTGCGACTGACTCAGTCACAAGCTATTTAGCATATGCGGCCCTGGACGTACGCCTCCTTAATTGCGCTCCGTAGCCTCGAGCATTCTGGCCAGTTGGAAGTTTTACAAACCACACATGCGCAGCCAGTCATGGGAAACTTGATTAAGCAGGCACATGTGGCTGAGACACTGCACTCAGTGACAGCGGCACAACTCGGCGACCTGGGAGGACAGCGAAGGAATTGAAGGTTTATTGGGGGCTGGAAGAAGCACCGGGAAAGTTCATCTCGACACCCCCTGCCCCTTAAGATTTTCTTTAACTGCAGTTAAAGCAATTGCTGCACACAGAACAGGCATGTCCAAAGTCCGGCCTGGAGGCCAAATGCGGCCCACCAAGCCTATTCTGATGGCCCCTGGAGCTCTGTACAGTTGCTAATTCCATGCGGCCTGTAGCTGTGTTGCCGCACTATGTGTCACGGCTCTACCTCCTCCTTTGCTCGTCTGTAGGTTCTCAGCCACCACTTTAGCAGTAGCAGTCACTGATTAGTAGCTGCCCCTATGCCAGCAGTAGTAACAGTCACTGATTAGCAGCTGCCACTATGCCAGCAGCAGTAACAGCCAGCTGCCACTGTGCTAATTGCACATGGTATATAGGTTATTTCCTGTGGAAATGTTTCATTTGTCAAAATGTCACAGGCATAGCGTACCTAACTGCAGTCAGCAAAAACTGTGTTTTGCTAATTTGGCCCCCTAGCTTTCTCAAGAACAGCAATATAACCCTTGGTCTAGAACGTTTGGACACCCCTGATATAGTAAGAAGGCAGGGAGATATTTAGAAGCTATGCTTCTTTTTTTTCAGCTGGAATGCAGAGAACATAGGGAGATACTTGGTATTCTTGCTTGCAGTGCTTTACCCTGTTCCTCTACCATCCTGTAGAAATCTCGGCTATGTGAGCTTATGCTACGAATCGCCAAATTTAGTTTCATAGCCACACAGGGGCCATCATGTTAGGCGAGCTGTCTTGGCCCTGAACAACCAAGATAACATAACAAAACACAAAGGAATGTATCACTGAATTTACTCTTGCAGACCAAATAGGCAGAAACCAAGGGGGTGAGCAGACTGTAATTGTTTTGCTGCTGGATTGCTAAAACCAATATATGCATACTTTTATATACCTAACTATTGCCTGATTGAGGATATTAGTTTTTTTGGGCAGGAAATGTTTTGTTATCAGCAGATGTTAGGCAACATGTACTTGTATGCCAACTTACTGCCTCCAGACTAACTTCTAGACTCCTCAGAGCAATGTGTTCTGGCCCTGTTTCAGCTAATCTTTGCACATTGGTTCACCAGTGCAGCAGTCGGTTGGGTTTCCCCATTCACCTGCGGCAGCTTGCTGTGATTCACAGGAGGAACACTAGAAATAGGTATATACATACAGTAAGGTGTATGCACTGTTCATCACTTATTTTATTTATTTTTATTCATATCAAGGGGATAATTAGATATATGCTAAGTGAGTAATAAACACAAGTGCATGTGCACTCCCTTATATTCAAAAAGTGCCCGTGCATATGTTACAGTTCAGTACAAGTGTTGAGACAAGTTGAGTATCCTCATAACATCAGTGTTGCTCCAAGAATCTCTCTTATAACCCTGGAAAATATTTAAATTCAATCCTACAATGTGTACAAAGTGATCAATGCCCTCTGTGGCCAGACAAAGGTTTTCACACAAGTCCATTATTGGCAGACCCCAGAGATCCAAGCAGGATGATCAAAAAGGCACAGGGATACTTGGTACCATCATCTGAGTCACAGCTGATTCTGTGCTCATGACTAGTCACATCTTAGAAAGGTGCAGTGGGCTACAGGATCTGAATCCCATCTCCTCTTTAGAGACTCTGTAAAAAAAAAAACCCTCTGGGGGGATACTTGCCTCGGGATGGGGAACCTGAGGCTTCCTGAAGATAGCAGGAATCCAGTGCTGGCTCCCTTCGAATCCTCCCCCAACAAGCTTGACAAGCAAGGATTTATTTACCTTTCTGGATCCAGTGCAAGACCTCTTCGTTGGGGCTAGGCGGAGATAGTCTAGTCCGATCGTATCCGCTCTACTGTGCAGGCGTAAAGGACTCGCGCCTGCACAATAGAGCAGATTTGATCAGGTTTGGCCCTTTCTGCCTTACCCGAACAAAGAGCTGCTAGTGCACCTGCGCAGGATCGCGGTAGGTAAATATTTACCTCACCTCAGTTCGGGAGGGGGGGGGGGGGTTACAGCGTTTGGTCACCGGGCCACTGGAAGACAGGGAATTCTCGTTAGGAACTAGCGGCTTCCCCTCTCCCGAGGCAAAAATAACTGACTACGTTTAATCGCACTTAAAATGTCTTTAAAGTGTACCTGGACTGTCCTGTGACATCAGATAAATATGGGTACGTATAGTACCAGTCCTACTAATAACTTGTCTTGGTCTTTTTTTTTTTTTTTGCATTGTAAGGGTTAGAAAAGGACAGTGCTTTTATGTATCTAAACTTTATATTCCATAATAGTATTGCAAATGTCATTCCTTACTTCTTTCATGTATTAGCAGGTGCCTATAATCCCCGTTTATTTTTTGTTGTGGATGCTTCTGACTATAAGGGCCTGAACACTGTATATGTATGTGTGTAAGTGAGGAGCCTGCACTCCAAATATACAAATGTTGAGGTGCCTGGTCTCATCTTGCAACACACAAGACGCTGTCAATACATTTACTGAAAAATGACTGGCACCATTGCTGAAAATTGGCTCAAGCTCTTTTATTTATCGTTACGTGTAGCATACAATGTTTCCAGGAAGTATCCTCTTTTTCAAGTTGCTTGTGCTCAGTACCATGCACAAATTACAACTGACAAACACCACTATTCATCATGGCTGCAGATGCTCAAAGAACCAATAGAAGTGGCCGGACAAATGTGCCTCAATCCCGGCCCTGATGGGGAACTGCTTACCTATTATTCAGAAGGGGAAAACATAAAAGGTCGTCTCTGCAAACGCCCAAAGCAGGCCAAACAGCAGAGGGTCAACCCACCCTAATAGTGGTCAACCTTTCATCCTACCAACTCGCTACATGCAACAATAAAGGAAAAAGCTTGAAACAATTTTCAGAGATGGTGACGGTCATTTTTCAGTATATGTATATCAGTGAATAACCATTAAATGTACTTCTTGTAGACCAAAGTCTACTGTCCAAGCAAGATTTTGCGTGAAATCTTCTGTCGAAATACAAAGTGAATTTGTTTTCTATTGCATTGACTACGTTGTGCATATTCTGGGGTTGATTTTAGATATTGGAATGATCAATAGTGCAGTATGTTACTGAAATACTTGTCTTAGTAAAGTTCGGTGTGAACTGCATCACTAACACTGATATTCCCCCCCCCCCCCCCCTCCCTCAATCTTATGCCTAGTACACACCATACAATTTTCTGTAATATGTTCTGTTATGCTTGGAATACACGGCTCGATTTTGAGCCATTTAGATGGCTCGGTTGATCATTTCTGACATTTCCGATCTCCCGCCCGATCGAGTCCATGCTCGATAATGCATAGGGAACAATGGGAAAAGATAAGTAAAACGGATGGAAGATAAGAAAATCGCCCGCATATTCGAGCGCGGAAATCGAGCGGCAAAATTGACCCGTGTATTCCCAGCATTAGATTTACCTGCCAGATAATTTCCAACATGTTGGAAATTATCTATCTAACCACCTATCTGCCAAGTAATTAGGCATTGTTCTACTCAGCAGGGGATAACCAGAAGACAATGCACCAGAGATAATGACCAGTACTTTACAGAAAATAATCTAATTACAGAAAATCTAACAGAAAATTGTATGGTGTGTACTAGGCATAAGTGAGTGTTTGAAGTATAATTGATCCTCCTTCTGAAAATATAAACTTTTGGTAGATTGAGTTCTTGGTCTTGAACTGTCCCATTCATGGTCAGTACAAATGATCATTCCTTTAGCAGAAAGCCAGATGATATCAACAGTTTCATCTAACCAAGGTATCGGGACTATAGGTACTGTAGCAGATGCAGAGGTAATACAAATCATAATTCTAAATGTCAAAACACATTTTTGTAAGGTTTATTTACGTTATTATTACTGCTATATTTGATGGCGTGTGTGTGTGTGTGTGTGTGTGTGTGTGTGTGTGTGTGTGTGTGTGTGTGTGTGTGTGTGTGTGTGTGTGAGGCTTGGTGTACAGAGGCGCCAGAGTAGAATAAAAATGTTTAAAAACCGTCTAAAAGAGGGGGATGTTCAGGTGGACTTACCTCCCTCAAAAATATAGAACTCAATTGAGTCACAATATATCAATACAAAAAAACGTTTTATTTAACTCCACTTAGTGCAACGTGTTTCGCAGGTGTGGTCCTGCTTCATCAGGCAAACAGGAGTATAACTCAATGGGTCTAGATGCAGAAGTGAGCGCCTCTGTGTGTGTGTGTGTGTGTGTGTGTGTGTGTGTGTGTGTGTGTGTGTGTGTGTATTGTAATACATTTGTATTTGTGAGAGGATAGTTCATTGTTGCTTTTATAGTGTTGTAGAAGGAACATGTTCTGTACTGGGCTAATAACAAGTGTCATTTCACAGGGTTTCATCTGTCCTTCATGCATGGCCATGTTTGTCACAGGGCCTGAGCTTGCTGCACATTACCAGAGTGAGCACACGGAGTCAGGAACAAAGGAACGACAGCCACGCAGTGACCTACCTGATGTAACTGTGGGTCCTTCATGTTTATCAAAACAAATCTGATCAGCTTATCGCATTGCTATGTGGCAGCCTATTTGCCTTAGTGGAGATAATTTGACACTAAAGAAATCGTGAAGACCTCTTAGCTTGGGTGATCTTTCTCGGGAAATCCGAATGAAATATTCTTGCATGTACTGTAATATCTTTTAGTGCAGTTACATGCTTTCTGTTGCTAAGGTTGTTTATTTTTCTATATCGTGGTGCTTATTAAAGCCTTAGTTCACCCTCCCAGATTTTTCATTGTTAATGCTTGTCAATAGAGGACAAGACTATTAAACACACAAACAGAACATTTATAACGCGCTCTTCTCCTGGTGGACTCAAAGCGCCAGAACTGCAGCCACTAGGATGCGCTCTGTAGGCAGTAGCAGTGTTATGGAGTCTTGCCCAAGGTCTCCTACTGAATAGGTGCTGGCTTACTGAGCAGGAGGAGCTGAATTTGGAACCCTGGTCTCCTAGGTCAGAGACAGAGCCCTTAATCAGTACACTATCAAGCCACTAATTACTCACACAACTTTTATACTTGGTGAAGATTTAGGACCCAGAGATCTGTGTACATGGTGGAGCTGTTAGGAGAATGGAAGTTTCTTTATTAGCACATACATGATAACCTGATTGGACTCACCCTATCCTTCTCCAGCTGAGAGAGATTAACTCTCTGTGGCCAGAACTGCAGCTATAGATTAGCAGAGTTCCACTTTGCTCACTATGGGATTGATTCACAAAACGCATCTTAATAATTATACCACCTTACTTATTAACTCACACTTTATCTCTACTTATTAACTTATCCAATGATTTATCTCATTATTCTCTCATTATTATCTCTCTTTAGCTGACTTAAGGCTCATACCGTACACACATCCAACAAATCTACCCAATTGGTCTTTTGGATAAAAATCAGGTGTGTGTACGTTTGGCAAATTACCCCTTCCGGCAGATAACATGGGGATTGTCAGATCCATCTGGCAGATCAACTCACACGACTGTCAGACTGATATTGTGCAGTTGGCCATGTGTGTTCAACATCGTTTGAACAACATGCACTTTTTTAATGCAGTCCGTCATTTTGCTTATGAAGACAGTATGTAGATGAGTTGGATGTTCAGTCGGTTGGTGTGTGGGAAAAAAAACGTTGTGTTTGTCGTGGGGTCGGTCATGCTGTGGAGTTGGTTATGCATTTTTGTTGGATGTGTGTACACACATTTTAACTCATGGTTTCTCTCTTTATCTGTCTCTCCTTATCTATCCCATGCATTAGCCTTCTATACAGTGAAGGCGACCATACATTAAGCGATTTTTGGTCGACCAGCGGATGAAGGGACAGATCCCTCTGTGATATAATCTGATATAAACTGCAGGCCAAAATGGAGAATGAGTTTCCTTAGAGCTGTAGCTGAAGTGCTGATGACAAAGCGTTCTTCTCTGAGTAGCAGCAAAAAGCAGGTGGACAGAATCAGTTCTGTTCCCACAGGGGCTTTTACCCCTGCTGTTCAGTTCAGCCAGGCTGCGTTTTGATATTGCTACTTGAATTCAGCGGTGCAAACCAAGCCAGCCAGTTAATAAAACAATTCACAATGCAAAAATGGTTTATTGGTAATGCACAGAGCTTTGTTTCTTAATAATTATGATATATTCCAAACAAAAGGAATTTGAAAAAAACAACCATGAGTCTGAACTAAGGCTTTTAATTCTTAAAGCTGCTTTTCCCTTTATCTGTAAATAAACATGCAGACAGAGTTATTAACCCCTTCTGTACTAGCAGTCTCTGGCCAGAGTCTCTAAGGACCAGAGACTGCTGGTATAAAAAAAGTCGCTTGCCGACTTCACGTCACACAGACCCGCTGCTACCACCATTTACGCCAATGTGCCATCACTGTAGCCCTCTTGCTCTGCCATCAGTATGACGGCAGAGCTCCCAGAGCCAATCAGGAGCCGTTTTCATTGGCTCCTGAACCTGTCATCAGTGTGAGTCAATGTGATTGGCTCATAGTGATCACGGGGTCAGGAGCCAATGAAATCGATCCCTGTCCGGCTCAGGGAGCTCTGCCATCATACTGATGGCAGAGCAAGGGCGATGCAGTGGCAGGAGCATGTGGTGGAGATGACTGAAATCTACACCCTGGCAGAGATAACTGGTGCAAAACAGGGCGTAGATTTCAATTCGTGTGGTCCAAAAGCAGTTAAGCAGTGAAAAAACACATAAACAAACAATAGGATTTTTTTTTATTGAGAACAGGTGAAAAACACAAGCATACAGTCTTGCAAAAACAGCCAATAGTGCTCATATAAGACCAAAACCACATAGCCATGTCAGTATATGATTAAACATTTTGCATTTCTGTCATATGAAACGATAATTTCTGACATTCGGGTGACAATGCTGATTGTTGTACAGTTATGCTGCTTAGCTGCCAGCCATCCATAGGTTCTCTTGGAGTGGAGAATGATAAGTGGGAAGTGCCGTATTGCAGGATTGAAGGGAAGATTTGTTCACACTGTAGACTTTCACCAGAAATGATCGCGTAAATATGCTTCTGACAGTGAAATCAAAGGTGTATACATGGCTTAAGCCGGGGGAAAGGCCCATATCTTGGATCATAGAATAGTAAAATGGAGTCACACAGCATTGTATATTTACTAAAAACATGTTTATGGAAAAGATCTACAAAGTTTTGTAATTGCAGATTAAAGCTTTTTTTTGTATGTTGTTACTAGTGCATAGTTGCTAAATGTCAAGCTACTTCTTTCTCTTGATATTAGTTCTGCTTTAATCGGTTTTGTAAAGTGCAGGCTTATAGTCTTCTTTGATTGTGAAATCTGATCAACTTTGGTTTGGGTAGGTCAGGGGGAGGGTCAGATAGGAGTGATATAGGGAGAATTGCATCTACTGTCATTTTATGGCCAGATTGGACATCAGCCCGCAAATCTATGAACTGTGGGGAGGTTTCGGTGATTCCTGTGTTCAAGTAAATGACATATAGGGAGAGACCAGGAGCCCAGTGGTGCAGTATTGTTGGGTATATGGAAAGTGTAGGTGTATGTGTTAGTATACTTGCAAAGGTGGCTTGCAGATCCCTGCAACTACCGAACAGACCTGTGTGAAATTAACTGTCCCTGCTCAGTTCTCCAGGTCCTGTCGGATACTGGATGGTTGCCCACCTGTGGTACGTTTTAGTTCTTTTTAGTTCTAGAGAAACTGCAATGCTACTACCTACCAATGCATATAGGATTATAGTGCCTATTGACCCCAAAAAAAGAAAAAAAAAAGGGGTAAGTGCTTACCTTTCCAAAAGACAAGGGCACAATACATTTTTATCCAATTGAACTGGTGTCCTTGTCTTCTGGAGAGGTAAGCAATTACCTCCCCTTTTTTTACTTTTTTTTTTTTCTGTCAATAGGCTCTATAATCTTATATGCATTGGGCGCCTCGGAACCTACACTTTTATTAGATCTATGAGTCCCTTTAGTCACCTACAGAAAAGGGATCTCCTGCCATGAAGACAGAGTTGGGTTGTGGAGATACAGGACCCAAAACTAGTGAGCTTCACAGTAGAGGTTGGTTTTTTTTTCTTTGTTTTTTTCCTTTTGAGTTCGTTATTTTTGCCAGCTTGTCTTTTGAGGCAGGGGTCACACTTGTCGGCTTTCGTGCGCGTTTTCTGCACAGAAAAACTGTTTTCAACTGAGAACTCATGTTAGTCAATGAGCTAGGTCACACTTGAATGCAGATTTTGCGCGCAGAAAAAAAACTGACATCTTGCGCAATTTGTCAGTTTTCTCTATAAATTACATTACCTGTTGTAAGGTAGAGGTCACACTTGTCTTTCAGTTTTCTGAAAAGTGTAGAAACTGAAAGACAAGTGTGACCCCTGCCTGAAAGTATGCTGTGACAGATTGTAAGCAAGTGCCAGTTGCACTGCATCTAATGCTGGGAATACATGGTACGTTTGTACCGCTCGATTATGCCGCTGGATCGATACCCTCTCGCCCCCGCGGGCACTTTTCTTATCTTCTGCTCGTTTTCCTTATCTTTTTCAATTGTTCCGCCCGCAGTATCAAGCTCTGAATCGATCCAGCGGGTGATCGGACTATGCTTCTGTTTACCCAAGAGATCACTGCATAACGTCTGGTTGTTGCTAAAGCTGAAAGGTTTGGCATATTTATGTCTGTAATGAGAGCGTATTCTCTGAATAAGAGGCGTGCATGCTGGCACACGGGTAGGATTGAAGATAAGCATACTGATGACTGATATGGTGATTATTGCAGGAGTATCTTTGAAGGGGCCTGAAGAAAAATAATACCGGTACTTGAATATTATAGGTGCACCTATACGAGCTCTTGGGGTATCCCTGTAATTTGTGGCACTATATCAAACAAGAGTTTTAATTGATTTTAAAATGTGTGTCTTAGCTGTGGTTTTTTGATATATGATGAATTAAAGATTTATATTGATTACCTAGGCTCCCTATAACTTATTAAATTTGAAATAACTTGTACCTATAGGTGAAACTGTGTCTATTTCAGTAGTTGATATCCTGCATAAATTTTGTGTGTGTAGGGTGATCGGACATGTCGGAATTTATCAATCGAGCCATCTAATGGCTCGATTCAGCGGTACCGTGTATTCCCAGCATTATGGTACAGTGCTAACAGTTTGATTAGTGCCTTCTGTAATCTTCTTGAGAATCAGGGTGGTTAGGGAATTGATCACTATCTAATTTGGAAGTGTCTGATTGGCTGGCCATATATGAGGCTAGTATTGCCAGCCTCATGGAAAGCCCTTGACTGAGCTCTAAAGCCAAAGAGAGTGATGGGGATTAGGGAAGCTCACCGCGTTCCGCGGAATTCAGTTTTCTGCGATTCCGGACGGAATTTGGTGATTCAGTTCCGTCGCATTGGAACGGAATTGCCATAGCGGAAATTCCGCGTAACGATGCGTAATTCCGGCGGAATGCGGAATTTTGTTAGCCAATCACAAGGAAGCCCCTAGAAGAAGTTTAAAGTGAAAACAACAGGATTTCTTCATGAAAATCGGAATTTCTGCACCAATCAGAGGCTGTCAAAAACCACCCAAACGGATTTCTGCATGAAAATCGGAATTATTTCAGCACCAATTACAGTGTTAACAAAAAACAATCAATCCTATGTTAGCAACCAGCTCCCTAGCTATCTCACCTATCCCACCATTTTGTATAGGTCCCAAAGCTTACGCGACACCTCCTGCGGCGCAAAAACCACCACCGTGGATCCACCGCCAAGTCCAAAGCTTATGCGACACCTGCGGCGCAAAAACCACCGCCATGGATCCACCGCCAGGTCCCAGAGCTTACGCGACACCTCCTGTGGCTCCAAAACCACCACCATGGGACCACCTCCAGGTACCACAGCTTACACAACACCTCCTGAGGCGTGAAAAAACCACCGCCATGGGACCACCGTCAGGTCCCATAGCTTACGCAACACCTGCGGCGCCAAAACGACCGCCATAGAACCACCGCCAGGTCCCAAAAAACACCGCCATGGGACCACCACCAGGTCCCAAAGCTTACACGACACCTCCTGTGGCGCCAAAACCACCACGGGACCACCGCCAGGTACCACAGCTTACGCGACACCTCCTGCGGCACAAAAACCCCGCCATGGGACCACCACCAGGTCCCAAAGCTTACGCGACACCTGCGGCGCCAAAACCACCGCCATGGGACCACCGCTAGGTACCACAGCTTATGCGACACCTTATGCGGCGCAAAAACCACCGCCATGGGACCACCGCCAGGTCCCAAAGCTTACGCGACCGCTGGGTCTCATGGCTTAAGCGACACCTCCTGCGGCGCCAAAATGACCGCCATGGGGCCACCGCTAGGTCCCATGGCGTAAGCGACACCTCCTGCGGCGCCAAAACGACCGCCATGGGACCACAGCTAGTACATGTAAATATTTACCTAAGGGTCTAAACTTTTTAAATATCAATGTAAAGATGAAATATTTCTATATTTTTTTTATTTTAAACTTGTAAATAGAGATAGATGCAAAACGGAAAAAATGCACCTTTTATTTCCAAATAAAATATTGTCGCCATACATTGTGATAGGGACATCATTTTAACGGTGTAATAACCGGGACATATGGGCAAATACAATACGTGAGTTTTAATTATGGAGGCATGTATTATTTTAAAACTATAATGGCTGAAAACTGAGAAATAATGAATTTTTTCCGTTTTTTCTTATTCTTCCTGTTAAAATGCATTTACAGTAAAGTGGCTCTTAGCAAAATGTACCCCCCAAAGAAAGCCTAATTGGCGGCAGAAAAAAACAAGATATAGATCAGTTCATTGTGATAAGTAGTGATAAAGTTATAGGCTAATGAAAGGGAGGTGAACATTTCTCAAGTGAAAACGACGGAACGCGAATGGGTTAAGCAACACCTCTTGCTGCAAACCCCCCCCCCCCCCAAAAAAAAACGGGGGAACAGCCACTAGGTCCCATGGGCTACCATTTAGCATAAACAAGGTTTCATTTGCGATTACTTTAATTTTTCCACTGGAATGCGGAAATTTATCGGAAATGTAATGGCGACAGAATTTAGCGCTGGCGGAATCCCGCAATTCCGGCAGAACGGAATTTGCTCATTCCGATCATCCCTAATGGGGATACGTATTTCATGTTTGGTGGAGTTCTTCAACTCCCTGTGCTGAAAGGTTGATGTACACAAGGCACAAAAAAAATTGAAATTGCAGTGACTTCTTCCTGTTTTGAGCATATTGCTGACATCACATGCAAGACGTCTTCTCCATCATTTACAAGAAATGTAGTTGTTCCTTGGAGAGACAGAATATGGAACATTTTATTTGAAGCATTTTCTTAAAGGTTTGCTTTAAAGTGGACCTTAACTCTTGCACCGCACACAATGAAAAGTATTTATTCCACATATAATTGCTGAAGAAATTTACACGTGTTTGTTTATCCAGATCAAAGTGCCTTATTGAAGGCTGTGAATAGACTGCAGGAGAGCCCTGCTGAGGCAGCTCTCCCCATATAGTAAACACTGAGGTTTAACCCTTTAGTGCCCTATGAAACCAAATTAAACCTTAGGTGGTTTTTTTGTTTGTTTTTTTAGGATTTTGATAAATTGTAATTAAGAATGTTTTGTTCCCCATAAAGGTTAGCATGCCGTGGATATTCTTTTAGAGCAGAGAAGAAATTCTGAATTTAGTACCACTTTAAGTGATTGATCCCATGCATCAATTGGTTGATTCCATCGCTTCATATATGGCCTTTAATGTTTACATGTGTAGCTCCTTTATTTACTTTTGTGTAACCATAAGCAAAGGTCACAATGTAATCTCCTGCCCTGTAGGAGCTGGATATTTTTTTTTTGCCTATAAATCCTTTTATTTGTCCTCTGGCATTGATCCCTGGAATATTACTAAGCTCCTTCTAGGCATAAACACTGCAGTTTGGTTTCCAAGATTTTGAAGCAGTATCATGGCAATAATGTGTTTTACATGCATGCATTCTGTGAATAATTGACTTTCACGCCTAATTAAATGCATCTACTTTGATTTTCAGTCATGCTTTTGTTAGAGTAGAATGCTGGGCGTTATCAGTAGTCCCAAGATGTATCGTTATCACATAGCCCCAAAGCACAAATATTGTGCGCCGGTTACGATGCATAGCAACTCCTCTGCTTATTTTCTGCTTGCTCTCATTTAATCCTGGAATCCTGAATACTCTAGTACATTGTCAGGCTCTACTTATAAAACATATTTTACTGTATGTTTTTTAAAACGGCATACAATTATGTCTTTAAGGACCACGACAGCGAAAACAGTAAGCCCTTAAAATCTGACAGGACTGACAGGTTTTGGACTAGTCCATCTCCTGATGGATGGGTATTATCAGAGTTTAATTCCTTTTCAAAAGCATTTCCTTCTGTTTAACTGCCAAAATAGTAATATACCAGCCAGCCTCCCTACTCACTTGCACACTATTTTGGCAGTTAGATTTAGCAACTGCTGTTAGAAATGCTTTTGAAAAAGAAAATCCTGAGAATCCCCCATGAAGAGATGGACTAGTCCAAAACCTGTTGGTTCTGTCAGTTTTAACTGCTAACTTTTTTTTTTTTTTTTTTTTTTGCTTTGCTGTAGTGGTCATTTAAAACGGACTATTGTAGGAACTGTTTTAACTGGCAAAAACTTTGTAAATAAACACATTGCCATAGATAGTAAGATGTGTCGCTGAGAATGAATAGCAATAATGCATTACTTTATAGTTGTTGCATTGCATTATGGATGCATGGAATCATCCATATTTGCTTTGTTACTTATAGAAGCTATACTTACTTGTTCTTTTGTATTAATAATATAGCACAATGGTTGTTTGCTTTGTACAAGTCTTTAGATGGAATTCTGTACAGCAAGCAGAGATGGAAAAGTCCTCTACAGATGTCAAACGCAGGAATTGATGTAAAAATATTCAGGGATAATGTCTGTAATTAATGCAGAGTTAAAGAACAACTTCACTTTAAATAGAAAGATGTATACAATTATACCATGTATTGTTGCTGCATTAACCAATTCATTATTACAATTTCCATTTCAATTATCTGTCAATGGTTTTACAAAGTTGTCAAGTATTTCAGGGTTGGCTTTCCTGCAGTTTTGGCAGCGGTACAGTTTTTGGTGTACTTGACTTCCCAAAGTTCTCATTTCCTTTCATGTATAATATGTTTCACAAGGAATTTACTAAAGCATCGCCACACGGAAACCAGAAAAAATGGCACCGCCACAGGCGCCTATTGTACAAACTGTGATTTGCAGCAAAGGCTGGAAATTTGGGCACGTGTCAGTGCCCGCTATGGGGCGCCTCTCTACGCTGAAATTGACCTTCGTCGCAAAATGCAGCTTTTATATTGGCCACTATATGTGGCTAGCAAGGTAAATTTTGGCACCGGGGTGCCTGATTAGCAAAAGTGAGAGTATAGTTTGGTGCCCGATAGCTTTGCAGGTGCCAGGGGCTTGCAGAAATGCTAAGTCAAGCATTGCATACATTACTTTCACTGCCACTAATCGGGCCCAAAATTTACCTTGCTTGCTGCATATCACGGCTTTGCGACAGAGGAGGGTTTAAGGTTTAGGAGGGGAGATAGGGTTAGGCATCGGGGAACGGGGGCTTAGGGTTAGGCGCCACTGGGGGGTCCTAAAGTTAGGCAGCACCGGGGGTTGGGTGGGTTAGGGTTAGGCATTGGCAGAGGGAGGGTTCTGTGTGAGAGTAGGGTTAGGTTTAGCCATAGTTAAATAACGGTAAGCATTACTGATATTTTACTATCGGGATCCAGCAGTAGAATATTGCTAATTGTAGCGATATTCTACTTCCAGCAATCCCCTGCACCCTTTTTTACAGGCGCCCTTTTTTATGTATGCTCAACACACACCCTCCATAAATTTTAAAGAGGTTAACTTTTCTACATGCCTGATGGTATTACTATATTCCATGCATTGTTTTACAACCCTAGTACCAATCATGTACTCATAGCTAACAGGCACTCCATTTTCTGTCTAGAACTCACTGCAGTGGCTTGTGTACCTACACAAACTGGAGCTGAGAACAATGTATTTGAATTGGACAGAAGTTTTTCTCAGTAAAGGTGGGTCACTTAAGGCGTAGGGTAACAAGCGTTCTTATAGTAACTTGTGTTACATTACTTGTTACTATATATACATGCGTGGCGCTAATAATGTAACAGGTTGTGCTCCCCTGTTGTTAGTACCAGCAATTTTAGTTACTGCCCTCTAGCGCATCAGAACCATTGAGCTGTGCACCATAACTGACAGCACAACAAAGTATAAACGAGCCCTAACTGAGGGACTGTCAGAAATGTGCACACTCTCAAATTGACAGACTGTGTTCAGATCATGGTGGGGAGACTCTGTGAGTTGCATCTCCCAATAATATTGATTAGAAAAGCGCTAGCTTTTGATAGATTTTTGTTAGATTTGATGTTACTGATGCTAATGTTTAATCTTTTTACAGTGTATGCCTTTGTGTTTAGCAGGAAGCAGCCCATTTACATAGACTTTGTCACTCGCTATGCAATCTTTGACCTTTTAATGATATTCTTCAGATTAAAGAAGTAATGCAATAAAAAAGCAATTGCATATACACTTGAGGAGCTGAGCTAAAAGAAACACCTTTGAATATATGGCACCCACAGCATTATGAATAGAGAGTGCAGCAGTACTACCCAGCATGGCATCAGGATAGAGTGCTGGCACACTGGGCAGGGGAAGGGGGAGAGGTGATTGGGTTGGGCCAGCCAAGAAAGAGTGCCAGCCAGCACATTTATGATGTACTTGGCAGGTGAACCCATGTTTGCGTCAGGATTTGCGGGGAGGGTGGAGTTTAGGGCCCCACAACATCTGTGCCTGTAGTCTCCTGAGATGGAAATATACTCACACATCTCTTGCTTTAACCACTTAACGACCGCCTAACGCCGATAGGCGTCGGCGGGTCGTTAGTGGTATAGCATGGAAACGGCCGCTCGATCGAGCGGCCTTTCCATGCCAGTTCACGGAGACTGTCTCCGTGAACAGTGTGCGAGCCGCCGATCGCGGCTCGCACGCATAATGTAAACATCCGGGGAAGAAATCCCCGTTGTTTACATCACACGGCGCTGTCTACGCAGCACCGATCAGAAAAAACTACCCTGGTCCTTAAGTGGTTAAAAGTATCAGTCTGTTTTAAAATATGAAAAAAAAGCTATGGGGTAATTTTACTTATAAGCAGCAGAACCTCTTTAACTGAAATATATAGTTTTGTTGTGAAGCGTCTAGGGAACACAGTTCATCATACTGTGCATGTTTCTACAGGAATAGAAAGCATTACCTAACCCTATGGATGAACACAGCTGGCATTCACCATAGCACACGCAGACCTATGCAGTGAAACCTGCGTGGGGATGTGTCCATTCACGCACTGATGTTTCTGAGTGCTACTCGATGGTTTAGCCTGTCTGGTGTTGTTTACTGGAACTTCAGGGTGTCTACCCATGAGCTGCTGAGTGTATGGAAGAATACCAAGATATCCTCCTGTGCTTCCCATGCACTGCATGGTAGAAGTCACTATACACTCTACATGGGTAAAATTCCCATGGTGTTTTGTCCCGAATAAACGCAGATATGTGAATGTTGAGGTATGCATTGTGGTGGAAGTATCTGGAGATTTACAGTATATGCTGATATATAAGTTCTGGAGTACAAAATAAGGATTTTTTTATGCATACATTTGAAGAGACTCATGATTTGACAATGGGAGTAAAACTAAACGCCTACTGTTAATTTATCCCAATTAAACCACAGCTAGAAAAAAAAGCTAGTTGGATTGCATATTTACATTACTTTATTATTGTGAAGTGAAACTCAGAATAGATTGTGTTGTCCGAAGAGTTCTGTTTTCAGCCTTTCAGGCTCATTAAAGCAGAGCTCCAATGTATGTAATAAATTCCAGGATTCCTCTTCTTTATAGCAAGTTATAATGACCTGCTGTGTTTTTACCTGTCACCTCCTTCTTGTAGCCCAGGGCCACTTCTGGCACGTAGCCCTGGTCCCTGCTAAAAAAAACTTTTTATGGGCTGGAAGTGGGCGGCTCCTGGGCTACAGGAAGGATGCGGCTGGTAAAGACACAATAGGTGAGTATAACTTGCTGTAATAAGAGGAAGCCAGGAATTTATAATATACTGTATGATGGATTTCAATTTTTTTAAGGCCAGAAACTCACTGGGAGCGATTTCTAATAGCTAGTGATTTGAAATTGCTAATGCAATGCTATGGGAGATTTTTATAAAATCACATCGCTCAAGTGGGATCACACCCATAGCACTACATTAGCAAGTGTTTTCAAATCGCAAAGCGCTCAAAAAATTGCTCCTAGTGAGTTTCTGGCCTAAAACTGATTTTCACGAATTGCGGAAACTACCTGAATCCATTCTATCACACCGCTCTTAAAAATATACTGGTGACTTGCAAACCTTAACCACTTTACCCCCCGCCCGTACGGATTTCTCCGTCCCTTTTTCCATCCTTTAACCCCCAGGGACGGAGAAATCCGTACTTTGCGCACTCCCGACGCTGCCCGCGCTCCCGCTCATAAACACGCCGCCCGCCACTCGTAAACACGCCGCCCGCTGCTCGCCCGGAGATCAATGAACGGGAAAATCCATTCCCGTTCGTTGATCTAAGCCCCGCAATGATCCGCTGCTCTCCGATGAGTAGCGCGATCATTGTGAAAAAAAACACACTTTCCCAGCCTCCTAGTACTTCCTCCAAGAGTCTGGAAGGACGCTTGGAGGTCGCATTAAAACAAAAAGTTACTGTGGCCATCTTGTGGCCAAATAGTAAAACTACACCCTAAACATTTTTCACATACAAATAAATTACTTTTACACAAAAAATTAACTCATTACCTCCCACACTCCCAATTTTTTTTTTTTTTTTGTAATTAAAAAAAAAAAAAAAAGTACAATAAAAAATATACATAAATAGTTACCTTAGGGATTGAACTTTTTAAATATTTATGTCAGGAGGGTACAACACTGTTACTTTATAAACTATGGGCTTGTAATTAGGGATGGACGCAAAACTGAAAAAAATGCACCTTTATTTCCAAATAAAATATTGGTGCCAAACATTGTGATAAAGACATAATTTAAACGGTTTTATAACCGGGACAAAAGGGCAAATACATTTCATGGATTTTAATTACAGTAGCATGCATTATTTAAAAACTATAATGGCTGAAAACTGAAAAATAATAATTTTTTCCCCACATTTTTTTCCTATTTTCCCATTAAAACACATTTAGAGTAAAATAATTCTTGGCATAATGTCCCTCCTAAAGAAAGCCTAATTGGTGGTGGAAAAAACAAGATATAGTTCATGTCATTGAGATAAGTAATGATAAAGTTATAGATGAATGAATGGAAGGAGCGCTGAAAGGTGAAAATTGCTTTGGTGGTCAGGGGGTAAAACCCCTCAGTGGTGAAGTGGTTAAATGTACAAGAACCCTGTTCATGGCCATCAAGGTTATGCCAAGTACTCCTCTGATCTCCCTGCACCTCACCCTGCTTCCATAGGATGGACAATGACTGGAAGTCTTATGCTTACTGATGTACCGGAAATACTGCACATCTCCGCTGACCCAGGAACCCAAATCAAACCCACTAGTTGGGCTGGAGGCTGGTTAATTTACAGGCGAAGAGGACTTTAATTTGCTAGATTTTATTTATTTTCTAGGATCAGGGGTGATTTGCATGTTATGAAAAAAAATTCTGCTCAGCTCTACCAACGATACAAACTGCCATGCCAGGGTGCCAGACCTTGCCTAGCAGTGCATGAAGTAGAGTGGGAAGCAGTGCATTGTGCACCTGGCTGAGATACTTAGAAGCTATATGCAAACTTTAAAAGACACCGGTATACTTTTGTGCTTGATGGATTTGTATGATTCTAACAGATTACTTATCTCCTAAAATTCAGCTTTAATAATGAGTTTATCATCAAGTGAATGTTATCGGCATGGGGAAGCACTGGGATCATGCAGTGATTTAGACAGGTTACGTGCAGCTGTAACAAGTAAAGGTAGTCAAGTTAAATAACTGGACACGTTACTCAAGGATTTTTATTTTGCTTAAAGAGAACACGAGGTGTCTTTAAAGAATGTTATCTGCAGACAGAGGCTGGATCTGCCTATACATCCCAGCCTCTGTTACTATCGCAAACCCCCCTAAGGTCCCCCTGCACTTTGCAATCCCCCATAAATCACAGCCGTGCTGTGAGGCTGTGTTTACATCTGTAGTGTCAGTCTTGGCTGCTCCCCCGCCTCCTGCATAGCTCCGGTCCCTGCCCCCATCCCTTCCCTCCAATCAGCAGGGAGGGAAGGGATGCAGGCGGGGACCGAAGTTCTGCAGGAGGCAGGGAAAGCAGCAGACTGACACTATAGAGATAAACACAGCCACCTCTGACAAGCTGTTTGTCAGCAGCGTGGCTGTGATTTATGAGGGATTGCAGAGTGCAGGGGGACCTTAGGGGGGGTTTGGGATAGCAACAGAGGCTGGGCTTTATAGGTAGATCCAGCCTCTGTATGCAGATAACCTTCTTCAAACCCACCTCGGGTTCTCTTTAAAGCAGTAGGATCAGCCATACTATGCCAGGGAAAAAAAACACATATATAAGTAGATAAATACTTGACCTACTTACATAACACATGTATTATACTGTCCATGTTTTGATTTCAGTGAATGTTCTATAGTAAATTACGAGAAGTCTGTTCCTGGTGGGGGCCATGTCTTTTGCCCACAGTTAAGACTAACTCGTGATGTCATTTCTGCCCTTTACTTCTCTTCTTGTCTCCTCCAATCGCTGAGTCGCCTCAGCCTTGCTTGTAAACACAAGTGAGTAGGAGATTAGGTTTCAAATAAGAAGCTGGCAGGGAAATAAAGGGAAGAGGAGGAATAGATTATAGATAAAAAGAACCCCCAGCATGCAATTCTTTGGCACAACTACTAAAGGGCCAGTGTTCCTTAACCACTTGCCGACCGCCTACTTCATATTGGCGGCGGCAAAGTGGCAGCCCCAGGACCACGTAACGCAGATTGGCGTCAGGTCCTGGGGCACTCTCTGGCCAGGGATCGCGCGCTGGGATGCGCGCGCATCCACCGGCAATAGGCTCCGCCCACCCGCGACGTCAACCCGCCGGCCAATCGGAAGCGCCGGCGGGTTGTTAACCCGACGATCCCCGGATAGGAAGCGTATAATACGCTTTGTAATGTTTACAAAGTGTATTATACAGGCTGCCTCCTGCCCTGGTGGTCCCAGTGTCCGAGGGACCACCAGGGCAGGCTGCAGCCACCCTAGTCTGCACCCAAACACACTGATCTGCCCCCCCCTGCCCCCTGATCGCCCACAGTACCCCTCAGACCCCCCCCCCCTGCCCACCCCCCAGACCACCATTTGCACACAATCACCCCCCTAATCACCCATCAATCACTCCCTGTCACTATCTGTCAACGCTATTTTTTTTTTAGTCCCTAAACTGCCCCCTGCTCCCTCCTGATCACCCCCCCACCCCTCAGCTTCTCCCCAGACCCCCCCCAGACCCTCCCCCCCCCCCCCCCCCCCTGTGTACTGTATGCATCTATCCCCCCTGATCACCTGTTAATCACCCGTCAATCACCCCCTGTCACTGCCACCCATCAATCAGCCCCTAACCTGCCCCTTGCGGGCAATCCGATCACCCACCCACACCAATAGATCGCCCGCAGATCCGACATCAGATCACCTCCCAAATCCATCGTTTACATCTATTCTCTCCTCTAAACACCCACTAATTACCCATCAATCACCCATCAATCACCCCCTATCACCACCTGTCACTGTTACCCATCAGATTAGACCCTTGCGGGCACCCAATCGCCCGCCCACACGCTCAGATTGCCCTCAAACCCCCCCTTATCGATTCGCCAGTGCATTATTTACATCCGTTCTTCCCTGTAATAACCCACTGATCACCTGTCAATCACCCCCTGTCACTGCCACCCATCAATCACCCCCTGTCACTGCCACCCATCAATCAGCCCCTAACCTGCCCCTTGCGGGCAATCTGATCACCCACCCACACCAATAGATCGCCCGCAGATCCGACATCAGATCACCTCCCAAGCGCAGTGTTTACATCTATTCTCTCCTCTAAACATCCACTAATTAACCATCAATCACCCCCTATCACCACCTGTCACTGTTACCCATCAGATTAGACCCTAATCTGCCCCTTGCGGGCACCCAATCACCCGCCCACACGCTCAGATTGCCCTCAGACCCCCCCCCCCCCCCTTATCAATTCGCCAGTGCAATATTTACATCTGTTATTCCCTGTAATAACCCACTGATCACCTGTCAATCACCCATCCATCACCCCCTGTCACTGCCACCCATCAATCACCCCCTGTCACTGCCACCCATCAATCAGCCCCTAACCTGCCCCTTGCGGGCAATCTGATCACCCACCCACACCAATAGATCGCCCGCAGATCCGACATCAGATCACCTCCCAAGTGCAATGTTTACATCTCTTCTCTCCTCTAAACACCCACTAATTACCCATCAATCACCCCCTATCACCACCTGTCACTGTTACCCATCAGATTAGACCCTAATCTGCCCCTTGCGGGCACCCAATCACCCGCCCACACCTCAGAACGCCCTCAGACCCCAGCCCTGATCACCTCGCTAGTGCATTGCTTGCATCTATTTCCCCCCTCTAATCACACCTTGAGACACCCATAAATCACCTCCTGTCACCCCCTAGCACACCTACCCATCAGATCAGGCCCTAATTTGCCCCGTGTGGGCTCCTGATCACTCGGCCAAACCCTCAGATCCCCCTCAGACCCCCTTCCGATCACCTCCCCAGTGCATTGATTGCATCTATTTTCCCCTCTAACCGCCCCCTGAGACACCCATCAATCACCTCCTGTCACCCCCCTAGCACTCCTATCCATCAGATCAGGCCCAATACATCCTGTCATCTAAGAGGCCACCCTGCTTATGACCGTTTCCACAAAATTTGCCCCCTCATAGACCACCTGTCATCAAAATTTGCAGATGCTTATACCCCTGAACAGTCATTTTGAGAAATTTGGTTTCCAGACTACTCACAGTTTTGGGCCCGTAAAATGCCAGGGCAGTATAGGAACCCCACAAGTGACCCCATTTTAGAAAGAAGACACCCCAAGGTATTCTGTTAGGTGTATGATGAGTTCATAGAAGATTTTATTTTTTGTCAAAAGTTAGCGGAAATTGGATTTTTATTGTTTTTTTCACAAAGTGTCATTTTTCACTAACTTGTGACAAAAATTAAAATCTTCTATGAACTCACCATACCCCTAACGGAATACCTTGGGGTGTCGTCTTTCTAAAATGGGGTCACTTGTGGGGTTCCTATACTGCCCTGGCATTTTAGGGGCCCTAAACCGTGGGGAGTAGTCTAGAAAACAAATGCCTCAAAATGACCTGTGAATAGGACGTTGGGCCCCTTAGCGCACCTAGGCTGCAAAAAAGTGTCACACATGTAGTATCGCCATACTCAGGAGAAGTAGTATAATGTGTTTTGTGGTGTATTTTTCCACATACCCATGCTGGGTGGGAGAAATCTCTCTGTAAATGGACAATTGTGTGTAAAAAAAATCAAATAATTGTCATTTACAGAGATATTTCTCCCACCTAGCATCTGTATGTGTAAAAATACACCCCAAAACACATTATACTACTTCTCCTGAGTACGGCGGTACCACATGTGTGGCACTTTTTTGCACCCTAAGTGCGCTAAGGGGCCCAAAGTCCAATGAGTACCTTTAGGATTTCACAGGTCATTTTGCGACATTTGGGTTCAAGACTACTCCTCACGGTTTAGGGCCCCTAAAATGCCAGGGCAGTATAGGAACCCCACAAATGACCCCATTTTAGAAAGAAGACACCCCAAGGTATTCCGTTAGGAGTATGGTGAGTTCATAGAAGATTTTATTTTTGTCACAAGTTAGCGGAAAATGACACTTTGTGAAAAAAAAACAATTAAAATCAATTTCCGCTAACTTGTGACAAAAAAAAAAAATCTTCTATGAACTCACCATCCTCCTAATGGAATACCTTGGGGTGTCTTCTTTCTAAAATGGGGTAATTTGTGGGATTCCTATACTGTCCTGGCATTTTAGGGGCCCTAAACCGTGAGGAGCAGTCTTGAAATGAAATTTCTCAAAATGACCTGTGAAATCCTAAAGGTACTCATTGGACTTTGGGCCCCTTAGCGCAGTTAGGGTGCAAAAAAGTGCCACACATGTGGTATCGCCGTACTCAGGAGAAGTAGTATAATGTGTTTTGGGGTGTATTTTTCCACATACCCATGCTGAGTGGGAGAAATATCTCTATAAATTGACAATTGTGTGTAAAAAAAATAAAACAATTGTCATTTACGGAGATATTTCTCCCACCCAGCATGGGTATGTGTAAAAATACACCCCAAAACACATTATACTACTTCACCTGAGTACGGCAATACCACATGTGTGGCACTTTTTTGCAGCCTAACTGCGCTAAGGGGCCCAAAGTCCAATGAGCATCTTTAGGCTTTACAGGGGTGCTTACAATTAGGCACCCCCCAAAATGCCAGGACAGTGAACACACCCCACAAATGACCCCATTTTGGAAAGTAGACACTTCAAGGTATTCAGAGAGTAGCATAGTGAGTCCGTGGCAGATTTCATTTTTTTTTTGTCGCAAGTTAGAAGAAATGGAAACTTTTTTTTTTTTTTTTTTGTTACAAAGTGTCATTTTCCGCTAACTTGTGACAAAAAATAAAATCTTCTATGAACTCACCATGCCTCTCACTGAATACTTTGGGATGTCTTCTTTCCAAAATGGGGTCATTTGGGGGGGATTTGTACTATCCTGGAATTTTAGCCCCTCATGAAACCTGACAGGTGCGCAGAACAGTCAGAGATGCTTGAAAATGGGAAAATTCACTTTTGGCACCATAGTTTGTAAACGCTATAGCTTTTACCTAATCCAATAAATATACACTGAATGGTTTTTTTTTTTATCAAAGACATGTAGCAGAATAACTTTCGCGCTCAAATGTATAGGAAATTTTACTTTATTTGAAAAATGTCAGCACAGAAAG
This sequence comes from Hyperolius riggenbachi, assembly GCF_040937935.1. Classification (NCBI taxonomy): domain Eukaryota; kingdom Metazoa; phylum Chordata; class Amphibia; order Anura; family Hyperoliidae; genus Hyperolius; species Hyperolius riggenbachi. Next base: position 320,990,391 of record NC_090648.1, read on the forward strand.
TTAAAAAAGTCATTTTTTTGACAAAATTCATGTCTTTTTTGATGAATATAATAAAAAGTAAAACTCGCAGCAGCAATCAAATAGCACCGAAAGAAAGCTGTATTAGTGACAAGAAAAGGAGGTAAAATTCATTTAGGTGGTAGGTTGTATGACTGAGCAATAAACCGTGAAAGCTGCAGTGGTCCGAATGGAAAAAAAGGCTCTGGTCCTTAAAGGAATACTATTAAAGTTCTACTAATTTCTGGCAACAGCATGAATCAATATGCCAACAACAGTAAGAATGAATACAGTATATGTTTCTTCTGTGCAGTGTTTTGCTTTTTCTATCTACCTTACCGACGGCGTCCCCTTAAGAAACTGACGGCGACGGATAATGGACGAGCTCATTATAGAGGTGATTCCTCTTTTTGAGCGTGGCAGTAGAATCTCCTATTGTGAGGCTCCCCCACACCAGAGCGCGTTATACAGCGCGTGCCCCGCCGAACTAAGGTGCTATGAAGAGCGAGAGACAACCGCTCTCGCTCCTAATCTGCCCCTCATCATGAAAGTAACTTTCATTAGCGAGCAGCCTCTTCTTCATTGGTTGTTTGCCGTTGCTAAGCAACAGCAAACGAATGAGCCAGAGGAGGGCGTGTCATTGCTCCGAAAGGAGCCGAAGAGGGGGACTTTATTGGGAGGTAGGCGGGGGGCGGGCACAGCCACAACCACAAGTAGTCTCTGTGGAAAGGATTCCACAGGCTACTGTGAGGAGAATGCGGCCAGCAGATTACTGAAGGGGATTTTGACACGCCCTCCTTCGGCTTCATATTCGGCTCCTTTCGGAGCAATGACATGCCCTCCTCCGGCTCATTCGTTTGCTGTTGCTTAGCAACGGCAAACAACCAATGAAGAAGAGGCTCCTCGCTAATGAAAGTTACTTTCATGATGAGGGGCAGATTAGGAGCGAGAGCGGTTGTCTCTCGCTCTTCATAGCACCTTAGTTCGGCGGGGCACGCGCTGTATAACGCGCTCTGGTGTGGGGGAGCCTCACAATAGGAGATTCTACTGCCACGCTCAAAAAGAGGAATCACCTCTATAATGAGCTCGTCCATTATCCGTCGCCGTCAGTTTCTTAAGGGGACGCCGTCGGTAAGGTAGATAGAAAAAGCAAAACACTGCACAGAAGAAACATATACTGTATTCATTCTTACTGTTGTTGGCATATTGATTCATGCTGTTGCCAGAAATTAGTAGAACTTTAATAGTATTCCTTTAAGGGGTTTTATGACTGCAGTCCTTAAGTGGTTAAGTATGTGATAACTCCAAATCATAACAGCAGAAAAAGTTTTGAATGCAGGATTAGCATCTTTATCACTTAATACACTCAGATCAGTTGCTGTTGAAATTTGATTTTTATGGTGACGATACCGCTTTGTAAGCATTTCAGAGTGGAGAATCCTCTTTTAAATGCCTATTATTACTGGCTGTCTTTTGTGAGTTTAGCTTTTGTCGTGGAGCCCATGTAGAAAGACTGCTTCGTGGCATTTCTGCTGGTTGCCCTCGAAAATAAGTTTTCTTTTTCTTCGTCCAGTTTTTATAAATTGATGATTATCTTGCTATGTCTGTAAAGTCTATCGATCCCAAACTTCTCACAATCTGAAGGTTAATGGTTTATACCTGACAGCTTTTCCAATCTAATTAGCTCTCTACAAAGTTTGCATCATATCATCTGGATGCAGGGATCAGCAGGAAATAATGGTTGTAGATAATTATAAATGATCAACTACAACTAGCGGTCGTTTTGGGCACTGGGCTTAGTGCAAGGTATTAGGAGGGTGAGGTTAGTTTTAGGCACTTGCATGTTTTTTTTTGTTTGTTTGTTTTTTTTACCAGCGGCACACCACTTGTTGCCCAGCTCATGTGGTGGTGGTGCTGCAACACGTACTCTGCAAAGTTCTATCTCAGATCAAGTAAGATTAGATTACTGGAAGAAGCTGCTCAAAAGTTTTTCCACTACACAGCTGAATTGCAAAATCGTTAGCGATATTTAAATCGCTAAGGTTGCTACTTTATCATAGAAATCTTATAAAGTATTTTCCACTTTAGTGATTCGATTTGCAAATCGCTTTCTGTAGTGATTTTTAAGAGAGAGAATGCAATACAAATGAAAAGTCGCAATCACATAACACAATGAATGAAAAATCGCAATCGCTGGCGTTTGTGATTGCGATTGCTAGTGGATAAGGGGCCTAAAGTCTAAGAAGCTGTTTTGAATAATAAAAGATCAAGCTAGCTGACCTATGCTAAGGAACTTTAGTGCTTGTTCCATTCTCTGTTGCATATCTTAAAGAAAGTGGTGGTGGTATTTCTTCTGCTGTCCTTTTTTTTTTTTTTTTTTTTTTTTTTTTTTTTCTCTTGCTTTCCTTTTATTTTGAAATAATGATTCCCTTTTGTATTAGGACTCAGCAAATTCACATGCCAGGCATAACACGTCTGGTGCATTTTGTTTTGATTTGTCATCCAAATCTGTTTTTTACTATGGCTGTTCTGATGCAGTGATTTTCAGAATATATATTTATCTGACATTTTCAAGTTGATCTAGACCAGGCATGGGCAAACTTGGCCCTCCAGCTGTTAAGGAACTACAAGTCCCACAATGCATTGCAGGAGTCTGACAGCCACAGTCATGACTCATAAAGGCAAATGCATTGTGGGACTTGTAGTTCCGTAACAGCTGGAGGGCCGAGTTTGCCCATGCCTGATCTAGACCGTAGAACAAAACTTCAGCAAACAATAAGGTTATTTCTAAAATTATCAATTGCTAGGCCAGTGGGCCTCGTAAATACACTACATGGTGTCTGGTGGGGCAGCCACAGCCGAGAATCTTGGGTGTATGGAGGCCAGCAAAGCATCTGTTCGGAACTTGGCCATGAACTGTTGCCCGAGGAATCCCAGTGGGTGACAGAAAGTGTGTGCGTTTGTGTACACACCTTAAGAGAAGTATATGTACCGGTAATATTTAACCACTTCACAGCTCCAGTACAGTATATCTACTCCCCTGCAGACTTCATCTAACCGCCCAGGGGAGTAAATATACGTACTCCCGCTGCTACCACTGCTGTAAGCGCTCCCGCTTATTTGTGCGCTCGTTCATGTTGCCATATGCCCGCCAGGAGATCAATGAATGGGAAAGCAATTCCTAATCATTGATCTAAGTCCCCGTAGCAATTATCGGCGCCTTTTATGAGAAGCTGCATGATCATTCTAATAAATAAAAGTTTCCCATCTTCAGTACACTTCCTGTAAGCATACATATTTCGCTTACAGGACATATAACAAAAAAAAGACTGAGGCCATCTTGTGGCCAAATAGTAAAACTACATCTAAAAGTACTTTTTTAAATGCAAAGACCTGTTTTTACATTTTAAATTAACCCCTTACCTCCCACACTCCCCAATAGTTACCAACATTTATTTTTTTTGTAAAAAAAATACAATGAAATAAATTTACAATTATAAAAAATGCATTAATAGTTTTCTTAGGGACTGAACTTTTTTAATATGTATGTCAAGACGGTATAATACTGTTACTTTATAAATTATGGGCTTTTTATTAGTGATGGATGCAAAACTGAAAAAAATGCATCTTTATTTCCTAATAAAATATTGGCGCCAGACATTGTGATAGGGACATCATTTAAATGGTGTAATAACCGGTACACATGGACACATTAATTACGTGGATTTTAATTACGGTAGCATGCATTATTTAAAAATTATAATGGCCGAAAACTGAAAAATAAGGATTTTTTTCCAATTTTTTTTCTTATTTTTCCATTAAAAACATTTATAATAAAAAAATTCTTGGCATAATGTACCACCCAAAGTAAGCCTAATAAGTGATAAAAAAAAACACATTTAACACATTTCATTCTGATAAGTAGAGATAAAGTTATTGGCAAATGAATGACAGGAGCTGAAAGGTGAAAATTGCTTGGATGCTGAAGGGGTAAAACCCCTCAGTTGTGAAGTGGTTAATGGCCTCAATTCACTAAGTTTATCTCCTGTCTTTAATAATGTTTCTAGAGTTGTTACCATGGTGATAAGGCATGTAGTATTCAGGAAACATTTTACCTCAGGAAAACCTAAAGTTAACTCTTCTGTCTTTAAGTTAACTCTCCAATCCTTAAAATAACTCCACAGTTAAAAGACAGGCTGTTAATAACTGCGTGTGAAAATAACTACAGAGGAGGTAAATTAACTACAGAGGAGGTAACGTAAGGAATGAAGATAATGATAAGATAACTCTCTCACTGTGTGGAGGTAAGTTTTCTCTTGCCTTATTATCTCCAGCATGATCTTAGTGAATTGTGGCCATAGTCATCATTAACTATCCCTCTGAGGGACTCACAATTTAATCTCAAACATAGTTATATGTCCATCATAGTCTATGGCCAATTTAGTGGGAAAGCCAGTTAACTAATCTGTATGTTTTTTTACGATGTGGGAGGGAATCTGAATGCGGGGATGAAACCCATGCAGACACAGGAAGAACATACAAGCTGGCTGCACATTCTAGGCAACAGTGCTATCCACTATGCCACCATGCTTCCCAAGTTGAAGTTGAGGAATCCAGGCAGCCCCCCCTTCTCAATTTTACGCAATAACCATGCTTCATCTCTGCACCAGAGCAGAAACCAAAGTATGTGTATGATTCCATTACACAGAAGTCCAGATCTACGTGATATAAGCTCAGTAAGATGACATCTTAAATTGGAAAATAGGGAAAACGCAAGCGAGACTGCAAGTAACCCAGCCTTTCTGTTTGTTCAAGTTAAGTTTTTTTAAAGGTTTGCTCTGAATAAGAAATTTTGGATATAGGCATATTCTGTGGAATGATTGCCAGGCGCAGTTTCCCCCTATTCTTGATGATTATTCCAGAGTAACAGCTAACTGGAAATGTATTGACAAATGTCTTGTTCCCTATTGTAGGGCTTCATCTGTCCCCTGTGTATGAAAGCCCATGCAACAGCTGAGGAACTTTTTAAACATTATGAAGCTTCTCATGAACAAGGAGGAGAGGCCAATTCTTCTCCAGAAAGGTATGTCTCTATCCACAGGATTATCCTTCATTTCTCTTCTTCTAATTTTCACAAGGTTTGGGATCTGCTGTGGTAGAATGCATTTATTGATTGACAAGAATTGTACCGTAAGCAATGCCTGTCAGGTCATAACTTGTTTATTAACATCACAAGACTTGCAAATACAGTATAGGTAGTCCCCAACTTATAAAGACCCGACTTATGAAGTGCCCAAAACTGAGAACATTGATTCTGTGGGAACAGGTCAAAACTAATTTCTCTTTGCAAGAGACCTTTTTCTTTGTAAGTAAAAAAAAAAACGGTGAAAATACATTTTTTCTGTGGTACACTGAGGGCACAGGGGGGCAGACTTGGTGCATGGGGGAAACTGAAGGCACAGGGCAACAAAGGACACTGGTGTTTCAACTTGAAGAAAACAAGTGAGTTTTTAAAAATATAAAATCGGATACTTGCCTCAGGAGGGGGAAGCCAATGGATCCTAATGAGGCTTCCTCTGTCCTCCTGTGCCAGTGCCATCTCATTGCAGCATTGGTAGCCCGTAACTATTAAAAACCATAACAATATACCTGTGGCCTGCCTGCACAGACGCACTAGCGGCTTTTTCGCTCGGTATCCGTTAGACATAGCTGAGTCTGATTGGGTCCGCTGTACTGTGAAGCACAGATAGGTCACGCCTGTGCAGTAGAGTAGATCCGATCAAACTCGGCTATTTCCATCAGAGGCCACTCAGAAAGTGGCTTATGCGCCTGTTCGGAGCAGCAGCGATACGTGAACTTTCGTAGTTCCTAGTACTGGATCGCTTCTGCTCAGTGTGTCAAGGGAAGCCTCTTTAAGATCCAGAGGTTGGTACCCCCAGGCAGGCACGCTATTTTCACTTCAGGGCCACCTTAAAGGACTCACGAGGTGACATGTGACATGATGAGATAGACATGTGTATGTACAGTGCCTAGTACACAAATAACTAGGTTGTGTTCCTTTTTTTCTTTCTCTGCCTGAAAGAGCTAAAAATCAGGTATGTAAGGGGCATTTCCTGTCCGGGTCGGGGCCGGGTCGGACTCTAGCGTAACCCTCACTGATAAGGAATTGCAGCCATAAAACACTTTTGTGGCAGTAAATGGCTTCTAAGAGCAGGAAAGAGATAAAAAAGGTCAATGATTCATATATTTTAGCTCTGGCATACTTGAATTAATGTATCATTGAGAAAGGGCCATGAAACCATAAAAGCTTAAAAAATGTATTTAAATATAAAATAAAACTGTAGGATAACTTTAAAAGACATTTTTAGTAGTAGGAGGACAGCTACAATTGTTTATCTCAGTTTTTTTTTTTTTCGCTTCGGATGTCCTTTAAGAATGGATTTGGGTTAGGAATGTCCCTATCTCGCTTGTTAACCGCGGACCACCTGCACATGAATGTGTATAGTAGCTTCTAAACACTGTGGTACTAATCTGCAACTTGATATTATTCAGGATAACTGCAAAGCAAGGTTCATGCACTCATGTTGCAATAAGTGTGTGCTAAGTCACTAGATACAACATAGCTCAAGGAATATGACCAAAACCGCACCACACCTATATATGTATTCAAATATCACACAAAAATTAATTAAACTTCAAAAAAAGCACCATCATATAAAAACATCTAAAAACACAATGGACATCTCATATCATATTAATATTATACCATATATAGTATAAATTGTATATAGGCTCTAATAGAGCATAAATGATCAAGTAGAAGAATCACCTGGGCAGCTCAATAAGAGCTGCCACAGGGATAGAACCCGGGTTCTGAATGCCTAGTCTCAATTCAAGTGCATACGTGATCCAAAGTACATAAACCTGTATTTCATAACAAAAGAGAATTAAATAACAATATTTTCATACAATAGTTAATAAATAGTGTAATAAAGTGCTAATTGTGCTAAAGATGATCAGCCCCTAGGTAAACATGGATGCTGAAATAAAATAAAGTGAATTGATGCTGAGACCCACGCAGCAATAATAAGTGGCAGATGGAATGAGGCTTACGTGACCCAGGAAAAGATGAAACCACGAAGTGTCCAATGCTGTAAAGAAACCCCCGGCAGACTATTCTACCGGTGTCGCGGCAGTAACGCCGCTTTATCAAGAGTGGGGGGATCCGTGTCATTCCGGCGGAAAAAGCCGTCCAGATATAGTGCTTGTAAGACCGCCTTACAAGCACTATATCTGGACGGCTTTTTCCGCCGGAATGACACGGATCCCCCCACTCTTGATAAAGCGGCGTTACTGCCGCGACACCGGTAGAATAGTCTGCCGGGGGTTTCTTTACAGCATTGGACACTTCGTGGTTTCATCTTTTCCTGGGTCACGTAAGCCTCATTCCATCCGCCACTTATTATTGCTGCGTGGGTCTCAGCATCAATTCACTTTATTTTATTTCAGCATCCATGTTTACCTAGGGGCTGATCATCTTTAGCACAATTAGCACTTTATTACACTATTTATTAAAGAGAACCCGAGGTGTGTTTAAAGAATGTTATCTGCATACAGAGGCTGAATCTGCCTATACAGCCCAGCCTCTGTTGCTATCCCAAACCCCACTAAGGTCCCCCTGCACTCTGCAATCCCTCATAAATCACAGCCGTGCTGTGAGGCTGTGTACACATCTGTAGTGTCAGTCTCAGCTGCTCCCCCGCCTCCTGCATAGCTCCGGTCCCTGCCCCCGTCCCTTCCCTCCAATCAGCAGGGAGGGAAGGGATGCAGGCGGGGACCGGAGTTCTGCAGGAGGCGGGGAGAGCAGCAGACTGACACTATAAAGATAAACACAGCCAGCTCTGACACGCTTTTTGTCAGCAGCATGGCTGTGATTTATGAGGGATTGCAGAGTGCAGGGGGACCTTAGGGGGGTTTGGGATAGCAACAGAGGCTGGGCTGTATAGGCAGATCCAGACTCTGTATGCAGATAATATTCTTCAAACCCACCTCGGGTTCTCTTTAACTATTGTATGAAAATATTGTTATTTAATTCTCTTTTGTTATGAAATACAGGTTTATGTACTTTGGATCACGTATGCACTTGAATTGAGACTAGGCATTCAGAACCCGGGTTCTATCCCTTTGGCAGCTCTTATTGAGCTGCCCAGGTGATTCTTCTACTTGATCAATTATTCAGGATAGATTTAATTAGTGGAGATACAGTTTTGCGATCTTTTTTTTTTTTTTTTTTTTTTTTTCCCTTTAACCTACTTAATAATAATTCATTTTGGTAAAATTTTAATTTTGTGCTGTTGAAGGTAGATTGCTAATCCATGGACTAAACAGGCTATACGCTCCATCAATTTTTATAGGCACATTCTGAAACCTATAGTGCATCGAGCCACATTGATTGTTATTTCAAACAATTTGCATCTGAAATCCAAATTAAGACCGGATGGATAGTTTCAGTTGATGGGATTCGCTGGGGTAATGAGGGTGGATCAATGGCCCATAGCGTTGCACTGTATTGAACAAGGCCCAGGGGGATAGACCATAACCACTGATACTGCAAGCTACATGTAGTGTCCGGGAAAACTCAGTTGACTGCGGCGCTTGACTTAACGGCATTTGATAGTAAACCTTGTGATATGAATCCATCCATTCATCTCAAACGGTGAATGCCAGGGACAGACGCCGACAGCCATCAGTATGATCAGGCCCTTTCGGTGTTAAAGCACTGCATTTGGTTTAATTGCATAGTTTCATAGAAAATGGCAAGCTGTTATTACTTGTAATGCTGTTGGTGATTAACTGGTTCCACGGTTTTTACCCCTTAAAGAGAACCCGAGGTGGGATTTAATTATGCTAGTGGGGCACAGAGGCTGGTTGTGCACACTAACACCAGCCTCTGTTGCCCCATGGTGTGCCTCCAAGACCCCCTTGTGCGCTGCTATACCCCCCGCAGTGCTGGTGACACGCAGCGTGTCGCCAGCACAATGTTTACCTCTGCTTGTCTGTAGCGCTGCTCCCCCGCCTCCTCCGTATCGGCGCTACCCGCCCGCGTCCCTTCCCTCCAATCAGCGGGAGGGAAGGGACGCGGGCGGATAGCGCCGATACGGAGGAGGCGGGGGAGCGGCGCTAACAGACAAGCAGAGGTAAACCTTGTGCTGGCGACACGCTGCGTGTCGCCAGCACTGCGGGGGGTATAGCGGCGCACAAGGGGGTCTTGGAGGCACACCATGGGGCAACAGAGGCTGGTGTTAGTGTGCACAACCAGCCTCTGTGCAAACTCGCATAATTAAATCCCACCTCGGGTTCTCTTTAAGGTTCCTGCCATTTTTGACACTTAAGCTGTGTCGTTTTGATACAGCTGTAACTTTTTCCTTACTTATGCCGTCTTTGTGATGTATATCTTGTTTTTTTCAGTAAAATCTAGGCTTTCTTTAGGTAATATTTTTCTCCCCAAACTTTTATTTTATAGTAATTTTATGTGGAAAAATCAGGCGTAAACTATTATTATTTAGTATTTTTATATAGCACCAACAGCTTACGCAACCCTGTACAGAGTATATTCTCATTTAACTGTCCCTCAGAGGGGCTCAGTCTAATCCCTACCATAGTCCTATGTCTATGTATGTATTTTGCAGTGTATGTATTGTAGTCTAGGGCCAATTTAGGGGGAAGCCAATTAACTTATCTGTATGTTTTGGGGATGTAGGAGGAAACTGGAATACCCGGAGGAAACCCACACAGACATGGGGAGAACATACAAACGCCTTGCAGGTGTTGACCTGGCTGGGATTCCAACTGGGGACCCAGAATTGCAAGGCGAGAGCACTACTCACTACGCCACCGTGCTGTAAATGCAGAAAATACCCTTTCTTTTTTTTTCATTTTTCACCCTTCCTAATTTTCATGACATGTCCCACCAATATAAAACACGTAAAAATGAATTATTTGGCCCTTCCCAATTAAAATAATACCTCCTATGCCATATTTTAGCATGTAGCGGACCATTATCCCCAGCCTGTGTGTCTGTGGCGATCGAATATGTTCGCTAGGGTGACAGTAGATGCATTGCTAGGCAACGCAAGAGCGATACATCTGTAGAGCATTGGGGTCCAAAACGTTTGCCCTAGTGATAGCATCCGATTGCTACAGGCAGCAGTCATTAAGGCTGCTTACACACCAAGACGTTACAGGAGCACGTTAGTGCGCCTGTAACGCTCCCCCAACGCACAGCAATGTAACACAGGTGGGCTGTTCACACAGCCCACGTTGCGTTACATGTAACGCTGCACGTTCTGTGCAAAGTGCAGCATGCTACGGCGTTGGAGCGGCTATAGCCGCGTTAGACTGTTTGCACATGCGCAGTGGGGGGCGGAGAGGAGGCGGGGAGAGCCAGCTACAGTAGCCGCGCACATGGCTACTTAATATTCACTGCACTGGCGGGCGCTGATTGGCCGGCGGGACCACGTGATGCGGAGTGTCTCGCTCCGCATCACGTGGTCCCGCTGGCCAATCAGCGCCACTCTGGGAGACATTATAGGACTCGAGCCGCCTAACGCGGCTCACTCTACCGTCGGCTCTTGCAGCACCATACATTGTGTTAGGTGCACGTTATGCGACCTTAAAGAGACTCCGTAACAAAAATTGCATCCTGTTTTTTATCATCCTACAAGTTCCAAAAGCTATTCTAATGTGTTCTGGCTTACTGCAGCACGTTCTACTATCACCATTTCTGTAATAAATCAACTTATCTCTCTCTTGTCAGACTTGTCAGCCTGTGTCTGGAAGGCTGCCAAGTTCTTCAGTGTTGTGGTTCTGTGATGCATCTCCCCCCTCCAGGCCCCTCTCTGCACACTGCCTGTGTGTTATTTAGATTATGGCAGGTTCTCTCTGCTCTATTATCTTTTACAAGCTGGATAAATCCTCATCTGAGCTGGCTGGGCTTTCACATACTGAGGAATTACATACAGGAAGAGCTGTCTGCACTCTGCAGGAAAAAAAACCCTGACACTTCAGTGGAAGATAGCTGCAGGGGGAAAGAAACACACAAATGATCTCTTGAGATTAAAAAGGAAGGCTGTATACAGCCTGCTTGTGTATGGATGTATTTTGTATGTGTGGACATACTGTACATCAACCTACTTCCTGTTTTGGTGGCCATTTTGTTTGTTTATAAACAAACTTTTAAAAACTGTTTTTAACCACTTTTAATGCGTCGAGGAGCGGCGAAATTGTGACAGAGGGTAATAGGATATGTCCCCTAACGCACTGGTATGTTTACTGTTGTGCGATTTTAACAATACAGATTCTCTTTAACGTGCCACCTAATGCAACGTCTTGGTGTGCAAAAAGCCTAAAAGTTTATAAACCGGTTTAGGTATTGCAGGGGTTAATAATGGTTTAATAGGCTAGGCTAAAACACTCTTTATTTCATTGGGACTATGGCCTCAATTCACTAAGATCATGCTAGAGATAATAAGGCAAGAGAAAACTTACCTCCACACGTGAGAGAGTTATCTTACCTCTTCATTCCTTAAGTTACCTCTCCTGTAGTTAATTTACCTCATCTGTAGTTAATTTACCTCCTCTGTAGTTATTTTCAAATGCAGCTAATTAACAGCTTGTCTTTAACTCTGGAGTTATTTTAAGGATTGGAGAGTTAATTTAAAGACAGAAGAGTTAACTTTAGGCTTGTCTGAGGTAAAATGTTTCCTGAGGCTGCATTTCCACTTGTGCGAATCGCCGCGGTAAAAATTCACATGCGGATGCGAAATTCGCATGCGGGTCCATGCGAATTTTCATGCGTGTTCGCACGCGAATTCGCATGGATGACGATGTATGCGAATTTAACCATGGCAGTGCTGGTGTGCTTTTCCATTGTTTCTATGCGAATTCGCATGAAAATTCGCATACCCAAACCTCATGCGAATTCCCTATTAAATGCATTGTATGCGATTCGCATAGCGGTATGCGAATTCTGATGGCTCTGCCATGCGAATTTTTTCTGCACAGAAAAACGCAAAGGAATCCTGACAAGTGGAAACAGTCCCATTCACTTGCATTGCTATGCGAATTTGCATGCGAAAAACGCATGCGAATTCGCGATAGTGGAAATGAGCCCTAAATACTACATGCCTTATCACCATGGTAACAACTCTAGAAGAGTTATTAAAGACAGGAGATAAGTTTTTAGTGAATTGAGGCCCTTGTCACTTACAAAAAAAATGTTCAACTTTTTAAAAAACTTTTTCCCCCCTAACTTTATTGAATGATTGTTACTATTGGCTAGTAACAATCATTCACAGGCCGTGCACGTGTGGGATTGTGCATGCGAGGCAGCAGATGGTGGTTTTGCAGGATGTAGATTCTACGTCGTAGGACCTACAGGAACACTAGTTAGGACGTAGAATCTGCGTCTTGGAACTTTAAGCAGTTAATGGATTTGTTTTCTTGGCATTGAACCCGCCTGGCAGCACAAGGTATTTTAATGCAAGAAAAAATGATGGTCGGCACAGTCCATTAGTAATATGATCTTCTAATGCATCATGTACATCATAGAACAAGTGTTGTGCAATGATGTTTTAGTAACCGCACATATTTCAAGTTGACACAAGTCTTCAAAATAGCACAAATGGAGATGGCACACAAATGGCTTCAGTAAAGAACTGTATTGGATAGCATGCAGAGGCACACATACGACATATTTCGGGCGGAGCCCTTTCTCAGGTGTGCTACACCCATCATCAGTCTTTATAATGTTTGGAGGACAAGCTACCCTCTGCTCGATTGGCACCTTTGGAGGAGGGGGAGTGTCTCCATTCACAGCAATGATTGATAAGATGGCATTAAATATCAGTTCCCACCAGGTCCCACTAGGAATGGGGATTGGCTGTTTTGTACAGCCACGTTCATTGGTTAGTCATCTTGTTTCACGCTGTATATGATTGTGGTTAGATTGTATTCAATAGATGGACTTGTGTCAACTTAAAAAAGTGTGGTGTACAGTTGTGTTCAAAATTATTCAACCTCCACTGAAATTGAGTGTTTTGGCCAGTTTGACATTGATTTTGATCATTTCAGTCATCTTGTTTACAATTAAATCAAAGAGGCACTTGTAAGTCAGACAAATATAACATAACATTTATAATGAAATAACCACAAATGTATTTTCTGTGCTCACATCATTATCCGTTTTATTCAACCCCCAAGTGACATTCATTATTAGTACTTAGGGCCTGTTCAGACTATCTGCGTATGAAGATTGCGTTTAAAATCAAAGAAACGCAAGTTGAAAAACGCATGCGTTTTTCTTGCGTTCTAATGCGTATTCTATTGCGTTTTGCACACACACGTGACCCAGGGGGAAAAAAAGAATTATGGGAACCGCAGAGGAAAACGGACGCTAAAAACGCAATAGTACGCGTTTTTGATACGCGTTTATAGACTTTCATTGCATCCGTTTCTATGCGTGACGCACAGAACTGCGTGCAGCAATGCGGATGAGAAACGTATGCGTCTCATACGCATACATGTGAACTAGCCCATTCAAAAGCATTAGGAGCCGTTCCTATGCGTTTTTGGTACCCGTACGTGTTCCCTGAAAACGTCTAGGAACGCGCATAGTCTGAACAGGCCCTTAGTACAACATCCTTTTCCAGTTGTAACAGCTTTTAAACGTGAAGCATAACTTGACACAAGTGTCTTGCAGCAATCTACGGGTATCTTAGCCTATTCTTCATGGGCAAAAGCCTCCAGTTCAGTCACATTCTTAGGCTTGCGCGCTGCAACTGCTTTCTTTAAGTCCCACCAGAGGTTCTCAATCGGATTTAAGTCTGGTAACTGCGATGGCCACTCCAAAATTTTCCAGCCTTTAATCTGTAACCATGCTCTAGTGGACTTGGAGGTATGCCTCGGATCATTGTCCTGTTGAAAGGTCCAACATCTCCCAAGCCTCATGTTTGTGAAGGACTGCATCACATTTTCATCCAATATCTCCCGGTACTGAAGAGAATTCATGGTACCTTGCACACGCGGAAGCTTCCCTGTACCTGCAGAAGCAAAACAGCCCCAAAGCATGATTGACCCCCCGCCATGCTTCACAGTAGGCAAGGTGTTCTTTTCTTCATAGGCCTTGTTCTTCTTTCTCCAAACATAGCGTTGATCCATGGGCCCAAACAGTTCTAATTTTGTTTCATCAGTCCACAGAACACTACCACAAAAGTTTTGGGATAGTGTTCTGTGGACTGATGAAACAAAATTTTAACTGTTTGGGCCCATGGATCAACGCTATGTGACTTGAGGAGTCATGCAGTCTAAATATATGCTGGGGATGCATTTTACTATTGTAACTATCTGAAGCAGCAACTTGCAAATGAACGGCTCATGGCAGACCAATTGTACTAGACGAATCAGCGCACCTCTGGCCATAAGTGAGAGAACATCACCATAGCAAAACACAACTTGCTGCCGAGACCTACTCCACACCTGGTTAAACTTCTACTTTTTACCGAACAGGTCTTAGTGCATTGAAGCCATGGTTTTTGGTAAATCGCCAAACTATTACTGTTTTGTGTGAAAATCTTAGTGAGTTAGGTAAGAAAAAAACCTTTAAAATACTGAATGGGGTATTTTACCAACATATATTATATTTAACCTAACAGGTCTTGGTGAATTGAAGCCTTGGTGTTTTTGCAGTTTGAGCTAATAAACTTGCTCAGCAGGAGGCCAAATCTACTGTTTTCTTTTTCCCAAAGGGAAGAAGTGCTGCTGCTTCGACAGGAGGTCAAGGACTTGCAAGCCTCGCTTAAGGTAATCCTATACTGTAATTATTGAGGTTCTATGTGAGAGAGGATTGCTCGCTACTCTAGTCATACTTTCATTATGTTTGCCTTCTTTCATTAGACATTGTTCAAAATAAATAATTAATATATTCTTGTATCCAGTCATGAGTTGTGAACATCCATGAGCCACAAAAACGGATCAAGCAAAGCTTACTACAGGCTGCCTATTAAGTAGTCTGTTAATAGTATGATATTTGTAATAAATCACGTTACAAAAAACTTGGCAAGCAGTGGAGCACAGACGTTAGCTGGCAGTGCATCTAATTACTGCCTTGGAGATCTATGAAAAGAAAATTCTGAGAACTTGTAATAGTCTGGCTAATCTGTTGGCAGGGGAAGTATTGACTGTAGTTCCACTTTGCAATTAACTCCTACCTGACATCTAACCCTAACTTCCTCCTTTTTGATGTCAAACCTTAACCTCCACCTAAAAGTTAACCCTTTCTTGTAACTAAACTATAACTTTCATACCTTAACCTATAAAAACAAACTTTTCAATATCGTATTCCCAGACCCTCCTAAGTACTTGCTGTATACTGGACACATTAAAACATCCTTTTTGCAGCTGTTAATTGCGAACAGGACGGTTTAATGCATCGCTTAAATTTTGTGCCGCTGTGTGCACGCGCCAATATTGCATGCACCCACTGAGACTTATACATCTGGGATTGGTGACTGGGAACATGTGTTCCATAAGCCAATCACAGTGCATGTGCGGAAAGGAGCATGGCTTCACTTAGATGCCAATGATCATTTGTGTAACTAAATACACAAACACTGCCTGTGTGCTCTTATACAAAAAAAAATATTAAAAAATGACAGCACAAAATACGTATTTAGGACTCCGCTTTTTTAATATGTATGTCATGAGCATATGTTACTGTTATTTTAGCAAATAAGGGCTTGTTATTATTGATAGGGTACAGTAAGAAAACCAAAAACACCTTTTTTTCCAAATAATATATTGCCACCATCCGGGCCGGATTTACCATAAAGCACTGGGGCACGTGCCAACAGGCGCCTGATGATAGAAAGGCGGCTCACTCCTCTCCCCCAGTGCCTCTCTCCCTCCTTTCCCTATACAGAGTTCCGAGCAGAGCGTAAATGAGAGGTTACTCACCTGACTCTCTGCATTCCACTGACCGGATCTCCCTTCAGTTGCGAGCACCACTAGCTACTTAAAGAGGAACTCCAGTGAAAATAATGTAGTAAAAAAAAGTGCTTCATTTTTTACCATAATTATGTATAAATGATTTAGTCAGTGTTTGCTCATTGTAAAATCTTTCCTCTCCCAGATTCACATTCTGACATGTATTACATGGTGACATTTTTACTGTGGGCAGGTTATGTAGCTGCTCCTAGCTGTTTTGGCTGTTAGAGACAGCTGTAAACAGCTAATTTCTGTCTGTGAACATTGTTACATTGTGGCAGTTTGCCCAGAGTACCGTGGTACTCAGAGCTTCTTGTGGGAGGGGTTTCAGCACAAAATCAGTCATACAGCGCCCCCTGATGGTCTGTTTGTGAAAATCATTATATTTCTCATGTAAAAGGGGGTATCAGCTACTGATTGGGATAAAGTTCAATTCTAGGTTGGAGTTTCTCTTTAATACTTCTGGGTTACCTCAAGCTAATCAATATTGAGTGTACTTCTTGTTACCTAATGCTAAGGGGCACCTCTATAGCTACCTATGATGGTTAAGGAAAGTAAGGGAGAAGTGACAGCCAGAACACTTGCGGTGCGGTTCTGCTGGAGATTGTAGGTTCATGGAGGGCGAAGACTAAGGAAGCAGGGCTTTTCAACTTTTTCCCTAATTGTACCACTCTTATCGCCAGAAAATGTTCAAATGTGAGGTGGCTGTTCAGGACAGTCTTAGCTGAGCATCTAGCCATTTGTACAGGGGACATATTTTGGTGAGTAGTATTGCTGATTTAATATTAAAGTGTACTTGAGATGATCAAAAGGAATTTTTTTTTTTTTTTTTTTTTTTATATATACCTGGGTTTTCCTCCAGCCCCTTTCAGGCTGCTCAGTCCCTCGGCTGCCTCCTCTGCCTCCTGGATTCTGTTCAGTAATCCAGTCAGTCAACGAGTGTTGTGCATGCCCGGCTGCTCACACCCAAGGAACGTTCGACTTCTGTGCAGTACTACGCAGAATGCTCCCAGCCACAGGAGGGTGATGGAGGAGCATGTGCGGCCAGACTGCGCTGACTTACCGGATTACCGAACAGAATTGCAGAGAATCGAGGAGGCCGCCGAGGGACTGAGCAGCCTGAAGGGGGCTGGAGGAAGACCCAAGTATGTATAAAACTTTTCCGTTTGTCTGAGGTACACTTTAAATCCTTGCCAGCCAGTAGGCTGTGGTCACACCCAGCTGAGGTAACAGTCCATGAAATTATAAAATTCTGAAGTTACATCTGTTTAAAGCGGATCTGAGATGAAAAATGAACTATAACAAGTAACTTGTCTATATATCTTATCTAAAGTTTAGATAGTGTACACAGCAAATCTAGCTGCAACAAACAGCTTCAACAGTAAATGATTATTTCTTCCTGTGATACAATGAGAGCAGCCATGTTCTGTTTTTTTATCATTACACACAGGCAAGCTGATCTGCATCTCCAGCCCTCAGCCTGTGAAAACTTCACTCCCCTCTGCCTCTGCAATCTCTGGCTAGTAACACCACTTCCTCCTCCTGCCCAGACTGAGCTCCCATAAGCCCTTGCTACATGGGTCTGAGAGTGCCAAGGCACTTGAGAAACTGTGGGTGAGGCTTGTTTAGTTTACAGAGAAGTAAAGTATTAAAACAAAACAAAAAAAAGTATTGGTGAATGCCCTATAAACTATATAAAAGGAACACAATTATGCAATGAGTAAAAGTTTATCTCGGATCCACTTTAAGAAGCTAGAATGATTCCTTATAAAAGTTTTACGAGTTTTATAGTAATAGTTCTATATGCAGTTACCTGAAAATGCAGCAGGATGAGAATACTTTGTAATGTTCTGTATTTTGGCCTCTTCTATGCTTGGTTTAGGAGGAGAAATGGTATGCAGAGGAGCTGAAAAAGGAGTTGGACACTGTTCAAGAGCAGCTGAAGCAAGTAATTCCTTTAAAATCTTTGAAGTAGGCTCATATAAGTCTGATTTCATTTTTATGGTTTTGTTTGTAGTGTGTTGTAGCCTGTGTTACGATTTCTCATTTGATAGTGTGTTATGTTGGTCTTTTTTCACACAATCTTTGGAAGCGGTCCCACTAAACTTGGAAGCCTGATGGCCTCCAGCAGTGCATGATTTTCAGGTATTAAGAGAATCACCGGTGAAATAATAAGTGTGATACTTAAAACATGACCTGAAACATCCCACCAACCTTCACCCCACTGCTGAGCCACACTATATTACAAATTATTGTCGCTAATGCAATACCCTGTGGTGATACACTTTTCAGTACCGTGAGGAAAGGACAATCTCGCCTGAGTACAACCATCCTATCCACTTGCATACAGTTTGAAGTACAAAAAGAGAGGTATACCATAACCTATTTTTTCTTTTAAAGGGAAGGTTCAGGGACTAGCTAAAAAAAATAAAAATCCATTTCCACTTACCTGGGGCTTCCTCCAGCCCGTGGCAGGCAGGAGGTGCCCTCGGCGCCGCTCCGCAGGCTCCCGGTGGCCGACCTGGCCAGGCCGGCGGCCAGGTCGGGCCTCTTCTGCGCTCCATGGTGCGTTCCACGCCGGCGCGCTGACGTCATCGGACGTCCTCCGGGCTGTACTGCGCAGGCTCAGTAGTTCTGAGCCTGCGCAGTACAACCCGGAGGACGTCCGATCCGGCGCGCAGAAGAGGCCCGACCTGGCCGCCGGCCTGGCCAGGTCGGGTCGGCCACCGGAGACCACCGGGAGCCTGCGGAGCGGCGCCGAGGGCACCTCCTGCCTGCCACGGGCTGGAGGAAGCCCCAGGTAAGTGGAAATGGATTTTTATTTTTTTTAAGCTAGTCCCTGAACCTTCCCTTTAACAAACGCATTCCTGTAACTCACATAAGCGGTATATTCAGCTGCAGAGGTAAAGGCTTCATACTGGTCCAAGTTGTCTATTAAAGAGAGGTTTTCAACTTTCAGAAAATCCCCCATTCACATTCTTTACCTTGCTTTTGTTGGGTTCACTCTAAAGGTGGTCATACACAATATAATTGATGAATTTTCCTATCGAGTTTTGGATATGTATTGGTAAAATTATATAGAAAATGTATTAGATCAAACGAAAAAAATCAAACCCATTTCCCTGGTCCAAATAATTGCTATTGTTTATGGCCACCTTTAGGGCTTGTGTACATTGAGTTTGAGGTCAGGTTTCTTTTTTTAAAACCGCCAATTGACGCTGTAATAATGCGCACAACTGCAGTTAATCTGCATTGAAATTTTAAGTTAAAATGGCAGCTGAACTAAAGTTGAGAATCCACCTGCACCATAAACACTAGTGTGTACCTGATCATATAGCAATCTTTGATGCTTTAGGTTTTCATTTTTTGTTCGATTTCAAGATCTATATTACATCTAACATCACATCTATTACGAATATTACACGGGTTATGCCAACATTACATCTTTTATGATGCTAGATTCATTGTTTTTTGCTATCCGGGTGATCTGATATAGCTTCCAAATGGTTGCATATTGTGCAATTTTATGTAGAGATATTATTCAGATATAAAGTTGAAAAGCCTTCCTTTGTATTATAATTTTGTTTTTTTTCTGCTATTTTTTACCTTACAGAACGCATCACCAGATGGGGTGACTATGGTAGCAGCCACAGGTAATTGACATCTTTAATAGAAAGCCGGTTACAGTGAAATGTGGAGGGAAATGATCCGCACCCAGAAATGAAACCTGCTGCATATTAGCACATATCTATCTGTAATATAGCCAGGCAGTCAGGACATGCGTAGCAAGGTATAAAAAGCAAATTTCCACCCAAGCCATTATTTTGCCTTTTTTGCAGTCACCAAATAAGTATTCCATTTGGCACTTATCAATTAACCAAAAGAAATTATCTCTTTAGGAATTATCTGAATGACCAAATAGATCTGTTACTACATCCACAGTCTTTCATTTGAATGGTTAAGTTGACGTACAGGTGGGCTCTAACCTTTTACAGTGGAAAGTTAACGGAATCTCTTTTTCAATTTTGGCAATTTTGGATAGATAAGAGTGCATGAGAGCTGCTGTTGGGCATTTATTGCAGATAGTATCCCTGTCGGGAAGATTTCACGGCACTCCCTGATTTAATTGACTGTATAGCTAAGGCAGCAAGTAAGGCTGGCCATACACTTATAGATTTGTACCCATTGTACCAAAATTATCTATTGCTCTCTGAAGGTAATTGATTTAAATGGCCCATACACTCAGCCGATTTTCTGGCCGACCGATCGATCCCGATCGATTGCAAATCGGTTGGCAGATCGACCGATCGATGGCCGATTTCCATCGAACTGGCAGGGTGGAAAATTTAGGTCGATCTGATGAGATTGCTTATCAGTTTGCATTGGCCTTAATGGAAATCTGATGGCAAAAAAATGCCATCCGATCGAATTTCAATAGATTTCAAACTGAAATCTATTGGAATTCTATCCTGGTTAAAAATGTTCTAAAAACGCATCAGATAGATCATCAGATGCATTTCTTATCTATCTGCTGCTAATCTGACGAGTGTATGGGCACCTTTAGAAAGAGGAATCTATTGCTACCACAAAATGCACAAAGATGTTCAATAGTTTCCGGTAGGGAATCTATTGAGAATCGATGCAGTGCAGCTCTATCTACTGCTGCTTCTGCCCTGCTCCCAGTCTACCATCCTGTCCGATCAAAAAGGAAAGTCTATTCCCAGCATTTTGATGGAATCTGCCAGGAATGAAAATGATAAAGTGTATGGGCACCTTTAAAGGAATACTGAGGTGACATGATGTATGTACAGTGGCAAACATACAAAAACTTTTTTCTTTTCTTCTTTTTTTCCTTTTCCTTTTTTTTTTTTTTTTTTTTTTTACTTTCTCTGCCTGAAAGAGTTAATATTTATTTATTTAAGTGACATGTTATCTTCAGTTGGGACCTGGTGGCCATACACTGGTCGATTTGCCATCAGATCGACCAACAGATAGATCCCTATCTGATCAGAGAGGGATCATTTGGCTGCCTTTACTGCAAACAGATTTCAGCATGAAAACGATTCACCATCTGTGAAGCTGCCGCCGCTCCCCCTGTATACGTTTCCTGAACCGGCCAGCGCGAGTCCCCCGGTCTCTGCTGTCTTCTTCTCCGCTCTGGGCTCCAGGGCTGCAGCTTCACTGTACTTCCTGTCCGGGGAAGTTTAAACAGTAGAGGGTGCTCTACTGTTTAAACTTCCTGTCGGGAAGCGGTGACAGCGGGGATATGTGCCGGCCAGATCAGGTAATGTATTGCCACTAGTGTCGGTCGTCAGGCATTCGAACGCCGCTATCGACGCACTCCCGACTCGCCGGTGATCGAGCGAAATCTTCCGCACGGACGGATGGACGGGAACGATCAATTTCGGGTGGAAATCGATCGTCTGGTCAGCGTTTGCACAACGATTTTACAGCAGATTCGATCAGTGATCAAATCTGCTGAATATCGGCGGGAAAATCGTTAAGTGTATGGGCCCCTGTAGAGTTAAGCTTTTGAGAGCAGGGAAGAGATAAAAAAAAGTCAATAGTTCATAAATTTTAGCTCTGGCATACTGCAAAGACTGTGTCATTAAGCAGAGACAATGAAATATTAAAACATGTAAAAAGTAGATTTAAACATAAGATAGAGATATGTAAAAAAAAAAAAAAGTAATTTTTAGGATTAAGATTTAAGTAGGAGGATAGCTGCAATAGTTTATCTCAGCCAGTTTATTTTCACCTTGGCATTCCTTTAGGCTTAGTTCACACATAAAAAGGTGTCCAGTCCTTTACTGTCAGTTTTTGACAGTTGGCATCAGTTTAGTATGTGTTTCCCTGGATACATAAATCTGTACATTTCCATTCCGGTCCAGTCCTATCAGTTTTATACGTGTTTTTATGGCTGTGTTTACGCATAAAAGGTGTCCATTTCCAGTCCAGTCAGGTAAAACTGATGCAAAACTGACAGGACAGTACCAGACCGGAAATGTACAGATTTATGTGTGAACCAAGGCTTACAGGATATGCGAGGTAACCAATAAAATAAATTTTAATTTACCTGGGGCTTCTTCTAGCCCCTGGAAGTCTTCTGGAAGTCTTCTGGGTCCCTTACCGCAGCTTCGATGCTCCTCGGTTTCCCGCTGGCCTCCCGTACATGGGTCAGCACTTCTGTGCATGCACAGGCAACTGATGGTGCTTTCGCGCTCACCCACGCATGCGCAGAGGCGCTGACAAGCCAACGGGATTTTATTGGTCACCTTGTATGTCCATTAAAGAGGAACGTTAACCCAGGATTAAAATTCATCCCAATCCGTAGCCGATACCCCCTTTCCCATGAGAAATCTTTTTGAATAGATCATCAAGGACATCTGTATGGCTGATATTGTGGTGTCCGGGCCATGGTCCTGACAGTTTGCTTTCTTGTTGCATTGTGAGCTATAATGCCCGTTTCCAACTGCCAAGCAAGCAAGCAGCATCTCCCTCTCAGTAAACAAACATTTAGAAATAAATATGGTTTTAAAAAAAGCAATTTTATTAATTATGTTACGTTCACTACAGTTGCTCTTTAAGGGGAATCATCAGTGGGCCCAGATAGCAATGAAAACCTGACAGATGTTCTGAGACCTCAACACACCACTAAAATTGTAGAACTGGATCTCAGACTGCAATAAAACTTTCAGACTGTAACAGTTTTACACTCTATCCAAATCTAAAATAAATTGTTTTGGCTCTAGTTCCACATAAAACTGTTAAAACAGAAGTCTCCCAGTTTTCTGTATATCATACAGATGACTTAGCTACTTTTACACCATTACAGTGTTTCCCAACTATTTCATTAGGGGTACTTTTGAGGTGAGTTTCGGGTGCAGGTTTGTGATTTGGGTGCTGCTGCTCTCTTTCTGGTTACAGTGTATAAGATGGTCTGGGGCTTTTCTATATAATAGTTCAGCTCCAAATTTCCTTGGGCACCTTTATGGGCAATTTCCACTACATGCGTTTATTGCGGATTTTTCGTTTATGCAAATTTGCATTAGAACGTGTGTTATATGGTATAGTTTCCATGCAAATTTTGCGTGCGTGAAAAACTGGTAGCATGCAGCAATTTTCACATATGTGTTTGTGTTTCACATATGATTCTTGTATAATGTACAGTTTTTCAATGGAAGTGCATGTGTAGTTAGGTGTATGCGTTTTTTTCATATACGTTTTTGGAAAAAAATATCAAGAGATGAATCTTGCCCTATGAAGAATTGCATAGCAGAAAATAATGCATGGCATTAAAAAGGCATTAACGCTCAAAACCGCATGCATTTTAATGCATGCAATTTGACATTTTGTAGTGGAAATGGGCCCTAAGAGCTGCAGTTTTTAAGGTTGACTTGTTCATCAATGGGGCATAATGTTAGAATTCAAGACATAATGATAACATCTATAACTTGATTTAAAGAGGTCCAGGGACCACAGCACTCTTGTGTTTTGAGCGGTATAATCGAATTAGTTGGCGTTTACGTGTTCGTTCTATACTCTTAGGGCATTTTCACAGTGAAAATCTCTGGCAATGCGTGATCGTGTCCGAAATGTTACATGCCACGTTTCAATGCGATTGCAATGCTGCAGTGTGAATGCTTCCATAGCGATTTGCAGAGTGTTGGCAATTGCGGAACGCTTCCCCCCCCCCCCCCCCACCCCAGTGTGAAACAACCCATTAGGCTATTTCTGTCAGTAGTTCTCAAACAAATTCATAATAAAGGTGCCAGGTTCAGGGACAAAGATTGTGAAAGAACAAGCCTGTAAACTTGGTGAACCAGATACTGCCAAGCGTCATCTGAGGTATAGTAGCGTGAGAAAACCACGCTGCTGTAGCAAGTATATCATTTTCATCATTGTCAGGGAAACTTTAGAAACCCTTATAGATTTGACCAAAACATACTCAGGGGAAAAAAATTATAGTTCATTAATTTTATTGATATAAAGAAAAAACACTGGTGCTTTCTCCACAGATCTCCAGGCTTTGGAACACAAGTTGGAAGAAGCTCAAACTGAGATTTTTAATATCAAACAAATGAAAGACCTATTTGAGCAAAAAGCAGCACAGCTGTCTACTGAGTTGGTTGGTAAGTACTGTGGGGTAGTGGGCAGAGTTGAATAGGGAAATAAGTTGTAACAAAAGTACTGCATACATGTATGTGCTCCATTCTGCTTTTAGAACAGTGTACTCGTGTGACAAGCAACACCGGGATCTTCACACTTCAATGTCTCCTGCAGATGTCTGCTGTAATATTAACAAGCTAACAGATTGTAGCTCGTTCTACTATTCTGAAATGCACATCAGTACAGTTTCTCATTTCCCTTTACTATATTTTGCAGTGTTAATAATATAGAAAGTGCAAGTTAGGCATTTTGTTCCCACTGTTTCTCTATGGCCTGAAAACATTGTAGTGCGGTCAAGCTGTCTTTTTATTTTTAAGAGAATCTGAAGTGTGTTTCATTTCTTAACCAAATACATTTTCCAATAGTGCTACTTATTGTAATGTAAATTGCCCCCTTACCGCTGCCCTGGTTGCCTTCGTTTGTCTGCTGTACTGTTGAAAAAACTGTACTTCCTGGATTAAGAGGACCGTGACCCCTGTATAACTTCTTTGTCGTGGCCATCCCTTCTCTGTGTCCCTCTGTGCACCCCCATTTGTGCGCCAGCTCGCGCACGTCATAGCGCGCCTTTGCTAGTATGTGCATGGAGCTAACGAGGGTTGCATGCATGAGGGGCGGAATTATTATTGAGAGGGGCAGGGAGAGGCGGAGATTCGCTGCAATTAACTGGTGAAGAGGCAGGGCTACTGTGCACAGCTCTGCCTCTTCCTGGTAGCAAATTCTGAGACCAGTCTGGTCGTGGAAGATCAGGCATTTCTGGGTGAATTATTACTCGTGTTGAAGTGGGGATGCGGCAAAACAATCAGCATTTTAATGCTGATGATAATTGAAGTATAAAAAGAGGGAAAAAAAGGGTAGATGAATAGCTTTATAATGGGCGAGCCGTCCTTCGGCTTCACCCTGCGCCCAAATGTTGCAGTGCCATTTTTGAGCGCAATATTGTATTAATTGTCATACTTATGTTGCTTTGTCTTATGCACCCCTGTCTTATAAGTATATTGTACAGGGCTACGGCAGATGATGGTGCTATTTCAATCAACAATAATAATTCAGTTTTTTAATAGGGAGAATTGTATTGATTTTATGAATTGGTAGCGTTTTGATAGAGAAATTTGCTTGTTCTTACTTGTGAATAAAGTTAGTGTCATTTTACTAGGTAATTGTGGTAGAACCATGTTAGAGGAGCAATAGAAATGCATGTGCTGCATTTCTTGTGCATATGTTATTCTTTGCCATTAATTCCCTGCTGCCCCAAAGTTGTGTCTCAAATCAGGGAAACCTTACTGTGGAAAATGAAGGGTGAAATACTGCAAAGTGTATACAGCTCACCCCAAGCCCTTGCCTAATGCATACAGCGAAGCTCCCTAAGGTACAGAAGGATGTTAGAACTTGACAGCATTGCAGCAAATACAGTTTTCGACATTATGGCAGACATTACTCAAATCATTTTTGTAGCTGGTAGAAATTAGACTTTAGAAACCTCATCCTAAGCAAGGCATGAAAACTGGCCACTTCAGGCCCTTATGATTCACATGGAGAATGTTCTTTTTAGGTTGTTTGGCCAGTCATGATTTGCTTATTCGAGTTACTATGTTATTTGGGAGCATTCCAGGAGATAATGGTAGCCATCCATTACGTTCCCATGATTAATTCCCCTCCAATATTCTTGTCTTCCAGAACTGAAAGCTGCATATGATGAAGAAAAGGGGAAACATGCAGCAACTGAAGATCATGTACAAAGTCTTGCGCAGGAGCTAAAAACAAAATCACAAACGATTGAAGACTTGAAAACAGAACTGGTAAATTATACTGTAGGAACATTTAGCCAGAGAGGAACGTAAAGTTGTCCATCCATGAAATATTTTCAGATTTATTCAAAGTGACTCTAAAAGTGTGAAATGATAAGAAAATGCCTTATAAACCATGAAGAATACTATTGGGAGTTCTGAGGTAATTACCACAGAATTGAGTGCAACAGCAATGATCAACCATTTGGAAACTAGAACCCTTAAAGGGAATGTCCAAGCAAAATTAAAAAATGAGTTTCACTTACCTGGGGCTTCTACCAGCCCCATGCAGCCATCCTGTGCCCTCGTAGTCACTCACTGCTGCTCCAGTCCCCCGCTAGCAGCTTTCCGACCTCGGAGGTCGGCGGGAAGCATTGCGTACATTTTTACGCATTCCTGCTAGTGCAGGAACATTAACACATACATTTTTACGTGTTACTGGTTCAATGCGTACAAATTTACGCATTGAATCAGTAATGCGTGAAAATGTATGTGTTAATGTTCCTGCACTAGCGGGAATGCGTAAAAATGTACGCAATGTGTCCCACCGACCTCCGAGGTCGGAAAGCTGCCAGCGGGGGACTGGAGCAGCACTGAGTGACTATGAGGGCACAGGATGGCTGCATGGGGCTGGTAGAAGCCCCAGGTAAGTGAAACTCATTTTTTTATTTTGATTGAACCTTCCCTTTAAGGTGGCCACACACCATACATTTTTAAAAAATATCTGTGCAATTCAAGAATAGCAATCAATTTTTCTGACTGATTGTAGCAATTCAAAAATCTGACCAATGTACCACACACCTATGTTTAATGTTTCCCCAATCATGAATAAAATAATTGCTCAGCAAAAATTGATTGGAACTGTACATCAAGTAACTGACAATCCATTACACACCAATTCTTGATAAAGTTGGTCTGCAATTTTCAACATGTCCAGTCTCCAAAAATCGAAACAAAATGGGAAATCCGATTGGATTTCTTGAAAACAAAGAAAAGCCCTCGATTTTTCGGGAGAACCGATCGTAATGGGATCTTTTAATTGTATGGTGTGTGGCCACCTTTAGGGTGAAGTGAGACGGCAACTTACATCAAATTGTAAGTCAGTCATACTGGTAAAAATCAAGCAGAGTATATGATCGGCACCAAAAACCCACAGTGTACTAGGACCCCTTAGAAGATACACAGAACAATTTTGCTCCCAAAAAGAGGTGTCATGAGTCAGCACCATTTATTATTTTTTATTTTTATCTTCTATATAGTGCCGATATCTTCTTCAGCAGCACTGTAGAGAGTACATAGTTTTGTTTACTTATCTGTTCCTCAGAGGGACTCTCACGGTTTTTAATGTCTATCATTGTCATATGTCCATCATACTGTAGGGCCAATTTTTAGAGGGAAGCCGATTTTAACTTACCGTATCTGTATGTTTTTGTAATATGAGATTTAGTGCTGCAAGGCGAGTGCACTATCGACTATGCTGCCCACTACGCCACTGTCTTTAAAGGACAACTGTAGTGAGATGAATATAGAGTCTGTCATATTTATTTCCTTGCAAACAATACCATTTGCTTGGCAGCCCAGCTGATCTGTTTCGCTGCAGCAGTGTCTGAACAACACCAAAAACAAGCATGCAACTAATGTTGTCAGATCTGACAATAATGTCAGAAACACCTGATCTGCTGCATGCTTGTTCAGGGTCTATGGCTAAAAGTATTAGAGGCAAAGGGATAAAAATAAATGAATATGGCAGCCCTATATCCCTCTCATTACAGTTGTCCTTTAAAGATTTGTGTTATTTACAGTCATGCTGACTTATGATTCCTCACTTTTGGAAGCAAAATTACAGTGGTAAAACTCAAGTTAGATTGCTCAGTTGCATTACATAAAAGGCCAGAATCGGCAACCGCCTATTTAGGATTGATGGACATTTTATCACGTTAATACACAACATCAGAGCAGCTGTCATGTAGAAGTAGCTGTAATGACGAAACAAAAAGTATTTTCAAAAACAAAGTGGTTCTTTGGTAATCAAGAAAGTGCACTATATGTAACATGTTCGTTCTGACTTTTTTCTTGTTACTGATTTACTTCCTTACTGCAGCCCTCCAGCAAGCACATGATCTACTTGCGTAGTGTATTGTTTTCTTTTATGTTTTGTTCTGCACTGCAACTTTGATGATAATGTAGTTTTAAACAGGTCAATTTTACCTGTATATTTAACCACTTTACTGCCATCTATTGAATTCTATTCATTTAGTTTTAGGGAGTTTATTGATCTGAAAGGGATTCTTAAGCCTATTAAAAAAAATCATTTTTACACACCTGTGGCTCCTATCAGCCCCTTGCAGCTGTCCCGTGCCCTCGCAGTCACTCTTGGATCCTCCTGTCCCCCGCCGCCAGCTACTGACGATTTTGGCCGACAGGCTCACTGCGCCTGCACAGGCCTGGCCTTGCGTCACGTTTTAGTGGAAAAGGTCCCTGATTCCCCTTCCAGAGGCTCACTAGGGAGCTAGTGATATTTTCACTGTGTTGTGGATTTCTCCAAGGTTTTTATGGAAAACTAGCCCATTTTCCAAGATTCTCATGGAAATTTCACTCCTCCCCCCATTCCATATGCAGCACCATTTTTCATGGGCTGCAAGCAGGCCACATCCTCAGTGGAAGCGCCCTTCCACTGCACAGAAGTGGAGTGCACCACACTGTGAGATTAATGTGACAAAGGGAGGTCCCTTTACTGGAGATCACCACCAGATGCAGATACATTGCTGTTTCCATGTCTTACCTTAAACAGCCAGAAAGCATTTTTTTACTTTTTTCTATTCCTTAATTTTATTCATGGAGCTTGATTTTTGGAAATTATGTTTTTATACTGAATGATTAGTAGAACTTGGCTTCCTGAGAAACCTTCTAGCCTTATGTATAGTTATAGTCTTGTTGCCTCACAGCTACAACGGCCCGGAATTGAAGATGTTGCAGTGCTGAAAAAAGAGCTTGTCCAGGTCCAGACACTAATGGACAGAACCACTCTTGAGCGTGAAAAAGAATCAGAGAAGTTGAAAGATGATTGTAAACAGCTACAGATGCAGAATGCTACTGCGGAGGTAAGTGAGAAGTGAGGGCAGCATAATGGCTGCCTGGAAGCAAAATTGTTTTTTTTAATATCTGCAGAAGGCACCCGAAAACATTTGTGTTGTGCACATTGTCATAATTATGGTATAATATTTGCTTGGCATTCTTTTAATTTAGAATTGAGTAAAGATTCAAGGACATAACTGAATGGTAGTGTGGCGGCTTGAAATAGTGTTACGTGATTTCTCCAATCATTTCCTACCAGTCATTAGGCGAGTACTAGCTACTTTATGGGCCTTTCACGTTAGACTGTTGATCTTATTCTTCTCTTACTTTGTTCATCCTAAACATTGCAGTTTTGTTGACCAATTTCTATAATATCAGTGACTATGATCTTTAAAATGGAGCATGCTTATTTTTTACCTGTTGTATACCCTGCTTTGACCTATAGGCATTTGTTAGCTTTTGTGTTGTAGCTGAGACCAAAAGTGCTACCCTGTTTCTCCTTGGACATGCCTCTAACTGTGAATCAATGTGTGAAGAGAGAGATTGTGGTCATGTTTTGAATAGGGCACCAATGTCCTGTCTGTGGGTTTCCTGACACAGTCATGTCTAGGAGAATAAGGGGAGAAGCATGTGATTTGTTTGATCAGCTTGATAGATTTCCAAAGCTCTATGTGATCACATCCTGCTTTAACACATGATCATGACTAGCAAATCAGAGACTTGCATATCTATCACCTGACCAAAGCCTGACTCGAGGTTACCGCTAAGGAGGTTAATGTAATCCCCTTTCTAATGCCTACCTTTTTGCCTCAATGTAATACCCCACACCTTCTTTCCTAACCCCTGACTCTAACCTCCCTTAGTAATGTAATCCCCTTCTAAACCCCTAACTCCCAGGGTAATGTATTCCTCTTCCTAATAGAAAATATCCTGGGTAATATAATTCCCTTGCTAACCCTATACTCTCTGCGTAATGTAATTCCTTTGCTAACCCTGAACTCCCTGCACAACATAATCTCTTTCCTAACCCTATACTCTCTGTATAATGTAATCTTCCTAACCCTAAACTCCCTGCATAATGTAATCCCCTTCCTAACCCTGAACTGCCTGCATAATGTAATCCTCTTCCTAATCCTAAACTCCCTGCATAATGTAATCCTCTTCCTAATCCTAAACTCCCTGCATAATGTAAACCCCTTCCTAATCCTAAACTCCCTTCATAATGTAATCCTCTTCCTAACCCTAAACTCCCTGCATAATGTAATCCTCTTCTTAATCCTAAACTCCATGCATAATGTAAACCACTTCCTAAACCTAAACTCCCTGCATAATGTAATCCCCTTCCTAACCCTGAACTGCCTGCATAATGCAATCCTCTTCCTAACCCTAAACTCCCTGCATAATGTAATCCTCTTCCTAATCCTAAACTCCCTGCATAATGTAATCCCCTTCCTAACACCAAACTCCCTTCATAATGTAATCCCCTTCCTAACCCTAAAGTCCCTTCATAATGTAATCCTCTTCCTAACCCTAAACTCCCTGCATAATATAATACCCTCCCTAGCCCTAAACTCCCTGCATAATATAATACCCTCCCTAGCCCTAAAGTCCCTGGATAATGTAATTCCCTCCCTAACCCTAAACTCCCTGCATAATGCAATCCTCTTCCTAACCCTAAACTCCCTGCATAATGTAATCCTCTTCCAACCCTAAACTCCCTGCATAATGTAATCCCCTTCCTAACCACAAACTCCCTGCATAATGTAATCCCCTTCCTAACCCTAAACTCCATGCATAATGTAATCCCCTTCCTAACCCTAAACTCCATGCATAATGTAATCCTCTTCCTAACCCTAAACTCCCTGCATAATGTAATCCCCTTCCTAACCCTAAACTCCCTGCATAATGTAATCCCCTTCCTAACCCTAAACTCCCTGCATAATATAATACCCTCCCTAGCCCTAAAGTCCCTGCATAATGTAATCCCCTCCCTAACCCTAAACTCCCTGCATAATGTAATCCTCTTCCTAACCCTAAACTCCCTGCATAATGCAATCCTCTTCCTAACCCTAAACTCCCTGCATAATGTAATCCCCTTCCTAAACCTAAACTCCCTGCATAATGTAATCCTCTTCCAACCCTAAACTCCCTGCATAATGTAATCCCCTTCCGAACCACAAACTCCCTGCATAATGTAATCCTCTTCCTAACCCTAAACTCCCTGCATAATATAATACCCTCCCTAGCCCTAAAGTCCCTGGATAATGTAATCCCCTCCCTAACCACAAACTCCCTGCATAATGTAATCCCCTTCCTAACCTTAAACTCCCTGCATAATGTAATCCTCTTCCTAACCTTAAACTCCCTGCATAATATAATACCCTCCCTAGCCCTAAAGTCCCTGGATAATGTAATCCCCTCCCTAACCCTAAACTCCCTGCATAATGTAATCCTCTTCCTAACCCTAAACTCCCTGCATAATGCAATCCTCTTCCTAACCCTAAACTCCCTGCATAATGTAATTCCCTTCCTAACCCTAAACTCCCTGCAAATGTAATCCCGTTCCTAACCCTAAAGTCCCTGCATAATGTAATTCCCTTCCTAACCCTAAACTCCCTGCATAATGTAATTCCCTTCCTAAACCTAAACTCCCTGCAAATGTAATCCCGTTCCTAACCCTAAACTCCCTGCATAATGTAATCCCCTTCCTAACCCTAAACTCCCTGCGTAATGTAATCCCCTTCCTAACCCTAAACTCCATGCATAATGTAATTCCCTTCCTAACCCTAAACCCTAACTTCCAACAACTTCCTAACATTTCACAGACATCTGTGTGTACACTTCTTTGTTGCTTTGCATTTTTATCAATTGACAAAGTTTGTGGATATGTAATATTAACATTTGTTGCTATTTTCCTTTGCATAGATAACATGATGCTAGGCTGTCACTTGTCTGTTTCCATCTGTCATCCATCATGTCTGTCATTCTTTCTCTCTGCTTTCTAATGGAGATAAGCCCATTCAAGGTAAAGGTTTAAAGCACTGTTTGTAATAGCCTTTATATATTGTTATATCAAAGGCACTCTAATATAAAGAGGAATGGGTTTCCAGGTCAAAAAGTTACTTATTGACAGCTGCTCACATTTAAATTGTAAATAATTTATCCAGTCGTTTTCCAGCTGTCACAGACTCATGCCCATATAAATGTCATATATACAAGTTAGAAGGTGTAATGAAATTAAAAGCTTTACAGTATGAATAATCATGGACCCCTTCTGTTTTCTTGTGACCTGTGCTGCGGTTAACTGATTGTCACAGATGTCAGCAGCGCACTTTCCATATGAAGAGCTGCTGGCATCTCACAAATATTCCTGCTCAGTCTTGGAAGACTGAGCAAACTTTCCCAGGAGCCTTTTAGGCAGAAATGCATTGCTAGGCAACAGATAAGCAATGGTAAGCAATGCAGGACTCGTATGCATGTCTCAGTCCACTTGTATCTACCATTGCTCATGAGAAGATGGCACTATATATGTAGCCATATATGTATAGCAATATACATGCATATAGCTCAGGTTGGTATAAGACTTACACTGTAAGTGAATTTACTAGAAAATGAGATTCTGTAGTGGATACCCATCGAGAAAAGAACTCCGAGTGGGTGTCACTAATGTAGTGGTATTTAGCAGTAAAACAAGGTACAGGCAGGATAAAGAGCAATGGCTCAGAGTCAGTAAAACTGATGACTGAAATGTTTTCTCACCCTGTGTATTGTGTGGCCATGTAGCACATATAAGTTTGTTGGTTATAGGTAGTGGTGAGCACTAGGAGTACACAATTTAAATTTGATGGCACTGCCCGTGGCAGAGGGGGAGGGTTAACTTATACACTACGACGCCTATAACCGATGCACTTCACTTGCGGTCCGCATAATTCTACTACATCCTCCTTCCGGGTTTGAAGGAGGAAGTAGTGGAGTTGCGTGAACCGCAAGTGGAACGCATCAGGCAGGTGTGTAAGTAAGTTACCCCCCCCCCCCCGGTTGCGGGCAGTGCTACCAAATTTAAAATTTGGTTATGAGTAGCTACGTACTTTGTAGCTACATACTTGTAACTATTAGTAGTGCTCACAGCTAGATGCGATGCAGATGGTTTACCATAGTCATGTTTAAGCTATTTGTTTAGCTTGTTAGCTAGAATACCACTTAAAAAGCAGATGAAAACTGAAGACTGAAACATGTTATACTATTTTACATAAGCTCGTATTTATCATGAGCTGGTAATTTTTCCATTGTACATTCAGCCCCTTACCTAAACGTTGTATTTAAGCTAGGCACTAGGTATTGTCTTGAATCAAAATCATCATACTTGTTGGGTATGTGTCCAGCAAATATTTATAAACGTAAAAAAACAACAACAACAAAAAAAAGCGTACCCAGTTTCAGATCAAAGACTGAGGCCACATTTTATAAAGTGGCAGTAGTTTTCCGCTTTATAGGTTGCTGCTCAGTGCATTACAAAACAATGTTTAACACACTATGACTAAGGACTGAGACGAGTCCGAAACATGTCAGCGGCATGCTCTTTTTACTGTGTTGGGATATGTCCTGATTAAAACCGTTTCAAAGAGACATTGAGCAGACCTTCCTATTTACAAATGTTTAACACCACTGTGATGAACAGCAATGTTTCTGCCCTGGCTGTGTGGTTCTCCTTTATTTAGATGGCACACATAAAAGGTTCAATGACCTAACTGACCATTCAGAAGAGCAGCAAAATATCCCTCCCTTTCAAAGAAAGAAACTGCTGCAGTTGGCTCAAGGGTTTTGCTCGTGGGTCGAGGTAGGAGGAGTTTGTAGTTGCTATGCAACTTCAAACAGCTGAGCGACAAGGTGGGGGTGGGGGGGGGGGGGGTTGGGGTACACCGAGCAGGGGGGAAAGCTATTCTAGCGGAGATATGTGATGTGACATTGGCAATTTGCCGATCATCGGATCTTTATAAATAGGGAGCCATCGTTTTTCTGCATTACAACATCCCCATACAGAGGCTGGCTCTGCCTATCGAGCCCAGCTTCTGTTGCTAATCAGATCCCCCCTAAATCCCCCCTGCACTCAGCCAGACCCCATAAATTACAGCCGCGCTGCCGACACGCAGCGTGTCAGCAGCGGCTGTATTTAGCTTCCTAACGTCAGTCTCCGCTCTCCCCCGCCTCCTGTATCACTCCGGTCCCCGCCCACGTCCCTTCCCTCCACGCTGATTGGAGGGAAGGGACGTGGACGGGGACCGGAGCTCTGCAGGAGGCGGGGGGAGCGCTGAGACTGACGTTAGGAAGGTAAACACAGCCGCACAGCGAGGCTGTGATTTATGGGGTCTGGCTGAGTGCAGGGGGGGATCTGATTAGCAACAGAGGCTGGGCTCGATAGGCAGCGCCAGCCTCTGTATGGGGATTTTGTTGTGAGAACCCCGCCTCTTTAACAGTTGGCTTTTTTTAATGCCCTACAAGGAATAGCTTACTAGGTAGCGCTATCTGAAGGGTCTGGTAATCCCAAGGCAATATCTTGTAGGCTTAACACCCGATTCATAGTGCAGCCAGAGTTTTTGCTTTTTGTTCACCATAAAGTGGGAGAAATTACTGTAAAATAACCTGGGGAACAGCTAGTTTTACTGCCTACTAAGGATACTGTAGGTTTAATAATTAATTCTTGGGCCTTCATCCTCTCCTATGTCCATGATGTTATCAAGCTGGTTTGCAGAGAACTTTGAGCAATCTCAAGAATATTTTACAGATGCTAGTTGTATCTTCTATTTGTAGCAAACTTTGTATAGCTATGGTTGCAAAGTATATACGGAATAATTGGGTCACATTGGGCTTAAATTATTTTTTGTTTTCCTGTATGGAAATATGAATAAAATCCTATTTGGCTTTGTGGGACAGGCATATCCGAGTTGGGAACATTGTAAACACGGTACTAGGTACTTGTTATGCCATCTGGGCAAAAATACATCCCAGGTTATGTTTTAAGACCTCATCACCATCCTGCCGCTACTTGATTACCTGGGACTCGCTGAACAGAGACGGTAAATGTTGCAAATCATCAAATCCGTCTTTTGGAGTAGTCCGATAATGACAGGCATGTAGGTTCCCTCATCACCAGTTTATTTCACAAGGCACTGCATCATCATTATGGTTGAATCATCTAGGCAGAAATGGGTCAAAGGGCAAGTCAGACTCCCCATCAATATTTTATGATTCGACTGCTGTAACAGAAACGGGTCAAAGGTCAGACTCCAACAATGGATGAGTAATAATATTTGCACCGTCACTCTTCCTGTGTCCTGTTTATAACAGCAGAAGCAAAATGGTGCATATAAATCATTAATGAAGAGATGCTGGGCACACCTGTCCTTTGTAAGGTACACAGCTTGGAGCTAATGTCTAGAGCTGTATTCTCTCTAGACTTGTACACAGCAATACTTAATGGTCACATTTAAATACATAGCACCCAATACTCTGGTCCAAATAGTTCAACGTCTGTGAAAATGAAATTTCATTCATTCTCCTGTTAACCCCTTCAAGACCAACAACGTTTCAGGTACGTCCTGTTAGTGGCTGTTTGCTGCTGATTGAATGTAACTGTAACTGTCCTTGGCTCCGCCTATATTGCCCATACCCAAAGGAGAAGCTATAGTTGTCGTATGACAGCAGACATCTCCCCTCACTGATCAGGAGCCATGCCGTCTCTCACCTCTCCTCGGTTGCCCTGCCATGCAACTCCCCCCTCCGCTCAGATCGACTTTCATGCTCTGCATAACACTGCCTATAGTGTTGGGTCCTGGCTTGATGATATCATCAACCTGGAACCCGGTACTTATCCACAGTGTGAGGTTGGATGTCAATCTGAGCAGAACAGGGAGCTGCTTGTCACTGGAATTGAGGAGAGGTGAGTTAAAATACCCACTAGACCACCAGGGCATCTACAGGGGAACCACTAAACCACCTGGACATCAACAGGGGCCTAACTAGACCACCATGGCATCTATAGGGAGGCCACTAGACCACCAGGGGAACTATTAGGGGATCATTGTGGTGACCAGGGCAACTACAGGACACTCCGTAGACCACTAGGGCAACTTTGGAGGCCCTGTCACACCACCAGGGAAACTATGAAGGACCCACCAGGGAAATTATGGGGGACCTGTGCCATACCACTAGGGAAACTATGGGGGTCCTGACAGACCACCAGGTCTGGGTGACCTGCAAGACCACCGGGAAAACTGAGGGACCTGCCAGACCACCAGGTAAACTATGGGGAACCTGCCACACCACTAGGGAGACTATGGAGGCCCTGTGCCAGACCACTAGGGTAATTTGTAACTATAGTGAACCCGCCAGACCATTAGGGTGATTTTGGAGGACCCTTGACAGACCACCTGGGTACCTGAGGGATCTGACAGACCACCAGGGAAGTATAATGGGGTCCACTAGACTACTATGAGGGAGAACTGTATAATGGAGGAGGAACGGGTCACATTGGGAAATGTCATAGGGAAACCATGGTGATGGGGTTGCAGTGAAAACTATTACAATAAAATAGATGGTTTAATCCGCACACTTTTAAGACCACCTGATACATTTAGTATTTAACATTCCCCGTTAACCTTTTCTCCCTAACTTTCACGATTAACAATACTTTATTTTATTTTTATTTTTTTTTCAGTCCAAGGTAAAAAGTACAGTGTAGCAAAAACTTACCTTTATTTCAGAGTCAAATATCATCACTTAATTTAAATTTTGTGATAAACGGGAGAAACGGACAAATACAATTTGTGGTTTATGTCTTTAGTAGAACTTTTTATTTTTAAACTATAATGGGTAAACTCTGAAAAATAATGTATTTCTTCAGTTTTTTCACTTTTTAAAGCATAAAAAATTATTCTTGAGAGAAAATACTTTCTACAGAAAGACTACAGGGAGTGAAGAATTATTAGGCAGGTTGCATTTTTGAGGAATAATTTTATTATTGAACAACCATGTTCTCAATGAACCCAAACAACTCATTAATAACAGAGCTGAATATTTTTGAAAGTAGTTTTTAGTTTGTTTTTAGTTTTAGCTATTTTACGGGAATATCTGTGTGTGCAGGTGACTATTACTGTGCATAATTATTAGGCAACTAAACAAAAAACAAATATATACCCATTTCAATTATTTATTTTTGCCAGTGAAACCAATATAACATCTCAACATTCACAAATCTACATTTCTGACATTCAAAAACAAAACAAAAACAAATCAGTGACCAATATAGCCACCTTTCTTTGCAAGGACACTCAAAAGCCTGCCATCCATGGATTCTGTCAGTGTTTTGATCTGTTCACCATCAACATTGCGTGCAGCAGCAACCACAGCCTCCCAGACACTGTTCAGAGAGGTGTACTGTTTTCCCTCCTTGTAAATCTCACATTTTATGATGGACCACAGGTTTTCAATGGGGTTCAGATCAGGTGAACAAGGAGGCCATGTCATTAGTTTTTCTTCTTTTATACCCTTTCTTGCCAGCCACGCTGTAGAGTACTTGGACGCGTGTGATGGAGCATTGTCCTGCATGAAAATCATGTTTTTCTTGAAGGATGCAGACTTCTTCCTGTACCACTGCTTGAAGAAGGTGTCTTCCAGAAACTGGCAGTAGGACTGGGAGTTGAGCTTGACTCCATCCTCAACCCGAAAAGGCCCCACAAGCTCATCTTTGATGATACCAGCCCAAACCAGTACTCCACCTCCACCTTGCTGCCGTCTGAGTCGGACTGGAGCTCTCTGCCCTTTACCAATCCAGCCACAGGCCCATCCATCTGGCCCATCAAGACTCACTCTCATTTCATCAGTCCATAAAACCTTAGAAAAATCAGTCTTGAGATATTTCTTGGCCCAGTCTTGACGTTTTAGCTTGTGTGTCTTGTTCAGTGGTGGTCATCTTTCAGCCTTTCTTACCTTGGCCATGTCTCTGAGTATTGCACACCTTGTGCTTTTGGGCACTCCAGTGATGTTGCAGCTCTGAAATATGGCCAAACTGGTGGCATCTTGGCAGCTGCACGCTTGACTTTTCTCAGTTCATGGGCAGTTATTTTGCGCCTTGGTTTTTCCACACGCTTCTTGCGACCCTGTTGACTATTTTGAATGAAACGCTTGATTGTTTGATGATCACGCTTCAGAAGCTTTGCAATTTTAAGAGTGCTGCATCCCTCTGCAAGATATCTCACTATTTTTGACTTTTCTGAGCCTGTCAAGTCCTTCTTTTGACCCATTTTGCCAAAGGAAAGGAAGTTGCCTAATAATTATGCACACCTGATATAGGGTGTTGATGTCATTAGACCACACCCCTTCTCATTACAGAGATGCACATCACCTAATATGCTTAATTGGTAGTAGGCTTTCGAGCCTATACAGCTTGGAGTAAGACAACATGCATAAAGAGGATGATGTGGTCAAAATACTCATTTGCTTTAGGCCCCGTTCACACTTGCGTTTCTGTAAAGAACGGACCGGATGACCAGACCGGAGCCGGTCCGTTTGCATACGTATTGATACGGCTGCGACCCGGATCCGTTTGGTAAAAGAGATACAAACTATATAAATATTGTTGGGGTCTGGGAGGTCAGCAGAAGGTGCACATGTAGAATCAGGTCCTCCGCTGTGTAGGGCCTCGCCTCCACGTCCGACATATACTGCCAAACAGCTCCAGCACAAGTCACTGATGCTCCACTCCAGAAATGCTGGGCCCATGTGTCCCCATCCAAAATGGCCACTAGAAAACGCATAGGAAGTGGGGTAGAACGTCAGGTTGTTATAGCCAGTGTGTTCTGTGCTTTCCGTTTCCCATTGGTTTCTATGCACGGATGGTGGAGTCAGGCTCCGGTCCGGGTGCGTCGGCCGGATGATCCGGACCCAAAACTAGAACATGTTGGAAAAGTGTCCGGAGTCCGGATCCGGCTCCGTTCCGTACGGAACGGACGTGTGTGAACGGTCGCATAGACTTTTCATTGCTATGCGTTCCGTTTGTACAGTATACGGTCCGGATCCGATCCGGCGAATCCGGGACAGCGAACGCTAATGTGAACCGGTCCTAATAATTCTGCACTCCCTGTACTTTGTCCCAAAAAACAAAATATTAATCACTTAATAGTAAGTTATTGCTAGGGACGGAGCAATAAGGTCAGAAGTGCTCTGGTCATTAAGGTGGGTTTTATATATCATTACTCAAGTGGTTAATATAATTGTAAGTATGCTGCTAGTTGGACATAAACATTTCCCTTGAAATTTGGTCCTTCATACATAACACGAGCGTTCTATATTCTTGCTGTAGCCACAGAGCTGCTTTTTTCACACTTTGATACAATCTGATTGTCAGAGGCAGACACTAATCTACATCAGCCTGCAGATAAAGATTCCCCACTGTTTTCACACGATTGGAGATGTACTTAAATTCCACCAACTGATATGTAATAACAGTATAATTCTCCGGAGCCTAGGGGCTCAGTCTTGTAGACCATCTTATGATGTTCAGTGTACAAGCATCTTTAAAATACTGAACAGACGGGGCAGCTGAACAGCATGTTACCTCGTTCTTTACACTATTAAAGCCGAATAGCAGCTGATGAACTGCCAAGTATGACCAGATTCTAGATCCCACACAGGCAGTTGTGTTCTACAATTTTCCAGCGACCAGAATCCATGCGGATAATGTGCACTTGCTTGAAAGCTGCCACATGTGACATCTGAAGGATAATCAAATAGCCTGCCTAGACCACGATCACTTGGTATAGCACTATTTAAACTTGTACCAACTCTATGACCAGCCACTCACTAAAATTGGACAACGTCATCTAAAAAGTGATAAAGAGGCTGTCTGAGCAGTTAGCTGTTAGTATGACGTCAGCCTTAGGCTTTTCACTGTTTTTTTTCTGCCTTTTAGAACCTAAGGCCAAGGCCAGTCTGGCCTAGATTTGGTTTTAATGATTTGGTATTTAGTAATAAAAGTTTGCAACACTTGTCTGGGTCATTGCACAGCAGAGCAAAAAATTAAGAAGTTAGTAGCATAGCAGCTGTGCAACATCTTCAACGTGCAGCACCTGTGTTGAGAAATTTCTGTAAAGCTGACAATTTTTATTAATTTGCTCTGACTACAGATGCATTCATGTGACTAGAATCAGGATTTCAGGGTTAATACTAACCTGATCCATGATAATGAACCCAGACTAGTTGTCTGCCTACCTTGGAATTGTGGCTATGGTGTTCTGTTTTTTATTTCTCTGGCGAGGCTCTGGCCACCCCCATCTGCATTGCAGTGGCCCACCCCCAACTTGGCAGCTGCAACCTAATTGGAGGATGCCAAGCTGGGGCTGGGCCACAGCAACGTAGGCAGCGGTTTCCATGGAGCTTCAGCAGACTTTGAAAACATGGCTGTGTTCCTGAGGAGGAAGGGGTTGGGCAGAGCGTCTCCTGAGTCCTGATTACAGTAACACCCCCCACCCACCCACCATGGCATGATTGGCTTTGTTTTCATACTGAAGTGGTCTTTAGTGCCAGGTGTACTTTGTTTATGTACACAGTTTTAAGTATTTATATGCCTACTGTATTCTTGCAGCATGTACGTGTACAAATACCCAAGATCCTTCCTTTGTTCATTTATTTTCTATTTTACGAATCTTTACTGCATTTTCTGTAGGCCACGATTAACCAGCTGAAAGCAGAACTTGCAAAAGGACCACAGGAGGTTGCAGTTTATGTCCAGGAACTACAGCAGCTTAAAACTTCCATGTCTGAATTGTCACTAAAGAACGAGGTATCTACTATTTTGTTGATGGAAGGTTATCAAACGGCTATTATGGAGTAATCTCATACTATGCAATATTCCACAATCTGTCTTCACTTCTTCACTGTGCACTAGATTTTTACACTCCCACTCTAAACAGATGCCCTGAGTATATGATTTCATTGTTTCGAAGAGGAGCAATGGAATTAATAAAAATGCAGACAGAGGGACTATACCAGTACATTCCTCCAAGTGCTAAAATGAGAATATGATGTTTCCATTGCTAAGATCGGCAGAACCCTTTATTTTGCTTTTCAATAGTATGGAAAAGAGCTGACATTTTTGTTTTCAGCTTTTATTGTTGTGTATCCATTTGGTGCAAATTCCTCACTACCTGTGCTGACAGGAAATGGATTAAAGCCAAACTCCTCCATTTGTTGTTGTATTTTTGTTTTTAATAGCATGAAAAGTGGTTAGGAACTTTAAACATTTTTATAATTGCTGTCTGTTCCCGGTAGGGATATTATTTTCCCTCACTTGTCCCTGAGACCTCCATGGAGCTTCATGGCTCCAATTGGCAAGTTGATATCCCTGGGTTCAGAAAACGCGCTGTATTGTATTGCCCTCTTGACCCCATTCACTACAGTGAATAAGTCAGAGCTGCGCATTTCCAAAAAATGCAGGCATCAGTGCAATCGCGCATTGTACTGTAGTCTGTTCACTTCTGATGTTCCTGTGCGTCGCACACTACACATGTTGCCAAAATGCGCATGCGCAACGCTTATAGTGTGAACCAGGCCTGAGAGGGGTTTTGAAGGAAGGGGAAAGGGATCTATAGAAGGGGGACCATGGAAATAAATCCTGGGCTCTAAGGCAATCCTCTGGGTTTGCAGCTATGCATTTTTTTTCAAAAGCTTTGTTCTGGGGCACAGGTGTGAAAACTGATCCAGTTCAACGCTCATAAGAGTCTTTGCAGCAGAAAAAAGAAAATGAACGGAAGAAAACAATACAGTAAAATAAAAATGAGAAATATCAATTTGGAAAAATACTGTCCAGTTCCTACAGAAATAAAGCTTAAGCTTAGTCCCTGGACAGAGGTTACAGCATAGTGGTAGATCTTCTTAACTCCCAGCCCTCTTATATAGGCAGGCTAATGCCCAACTGGTAATACTGCCTCTCCCAAAAATCTGGAGAGAGAAGTATTTTACAGTGATTAAAAAAAGAATCTCTTGTTATATGTGTGTCCCATGTGGCTAACCGTCCCCATTAACCTCCCTTCCCATAAGCAATAGTCAATTACCTCCTAAATTGGATTAATTGAGCATTCAGGCAATGCATAGATGGAATAAAACAGAGGTATAAAAAATATCTGGGAAACGGTCCATACACAGTATATTCCTCAATATGTGTGTAAGCACACATCACACGATCACTTATTTTCTAATTGGGGTTTCTAACGGGGTTTGCATAGGGATGCTACATAAGAGCAATTTATCTTTAATATGTCCAGATAGGTTTACAGAATAGCTTATGATCCCTAAATTATTGCTCTGGAGAGTATTGATCAAGCAGGTGCATTGTGTACAAATACATAATATATATATATATATTTATTATTTATTTTTATTTTTTTTTTGTTTATTTTATTTTTTATAACTTTCAACATAGATGGGATGTGTTTGAAAAATTGTGAGAGGTTCATTGTTACTTTTGTGTGGAGCCAGTGAATATGCCGATGAAGATGAGCAGAAGTTGCCTTCAAAGCTTAGTTGCCAGAGGGTCGTCCTTTTTCAGCCATATTTGTAACTTCCCTCTGTCAATGTACAGTGTTTCTAAACACTAGTTATTTTAATATTCATATTGCAGAATTTGCTGGAGAAGCTACTAAAGAAAGAGCTGGACTACACTCAGCTGGAAGAGAAGCAACATGAAGAGGTTACAGCCAAGAAGAACCTGCAGGTCCACTTCAATCAAAAGGAAGTGGAGTGCCAGCAGCTGCATGTGAGATTGTCAGCCAGTGAGGCCTCCTTGCAGACTCTTAAAACTGAGCTGACTGAAAAGGGTGAAGCCAATCAGAAGCTGAAAGAGGAGCTGTCTGAGGTGGAGTCCAAATACCAGCATCTCAAAGCAGACTTCAAACAACTTCAACAGCAACGAGAGGAGAAGGAACAGCACAGTCTGCAGCTGCAAAGTGAGATTAACCAGGTGACACATCTTCACATCCTTCTGTATCCCTGTAAG
The DNA here is from genome assembly GCF_040937935.1 of Hyperolius riggenbachi. NCBI lineage: Eukaryota > Metazoa > Chordata > Amphibia > Anura > Hyperoliidae > Hyperolius > Hyperolius riggenbachi. Next base: position 321,033,504 of record NC_090648.1, read on the forward strand.
AGCCAATCATAATTCTATTGCTCATCCTAGACATTTATTTTTGTTAGCTTACGTTCCTTGAGCTTGTGTGCGTACCACCCAAAACTGATACTGTTGAATGAACTAACATACACTGAAAACGATGAGTTATCCTGCTGATCCTCTACCACTAATACTTTTAGCCATAGATCCTGAACAAGCATGCAGCATATCAGGTGTTTCTGCCATTATTGTCCGATCTGACTGGATTAGCCACATGCTTGTTTCTGGTGTTATTCAGACACTATTGAAGTCAAATAGATCAGCAAGGCTGCCAGGTAACTGGTATTGTTTAAAAGGAAATAAATACGGCAGCTTTCATATTCTTATCACTTCAGTTGTCCTTTAAAGGGAATTTGAGGTGAGCAGGATATGGAGGCTGACATATTTATTTCATTCTAACCACTTAACGACCGCCTAACGCCGATAGGCGTCGGCAGGTTGAAGTGGTGTTACCATGCCATGAGCCAGGGGGGAAGTCTGGTCGCCCTGGCTCAATCCTGATCGGTGCTGCGGGCTGGAGAGCCCACACAGCACCGATCATAGGAAAATCCCCTGGTCCTTAAGTGTACAAGTTGCCTGGCTATCCTGATCCTGGGTTTCTAATTAGCCATAGACCGGATTAGCTGCATGCTTGTTTTAGGTGTGTAATTCAGATACAGCTGATGCCAGAAAGATCAACAGGACTACCAGGCAACTGGTCTTGTTCGAAAGTAAATAAATATGGCAGCCTCCATATCACTCCCCTTTGGTTCTCTTTTAATGACACCGAAAGTGAGAGGGATATGGAGACTGACAGTTGCCGCTGCTGATGTTTCATGCATCAGTAGTGGGTGAATCACACACCTGAAACAAGCATGCAACAACTTCAGTCAGACTTCAGTCAAACATCTGATCGGCTGGCTGCCATGGGCTATGGCTAAAAGTACTAGAGGTTCCGTTGATTTGAATTTTGGAGCAATTCTTTGAGTCTGATCGTATTGCTTATCTTGCCCTTCATCGGTGGGCCTGATCGACCGTTTCTGATAGATCGCAACGATTGGACGGTCAACCTTTCTGTAAATTGGATCCTTAATGAGCACCTTCAGAAAACAATGCTGACATTTCCTGTGTTGTCAGATGTTCAAAGGTGATTTTATTTACTTTGTCTTTTTATGATCTTTTTCATTTAGTTCTTGAATTTAGCAGTAAAGGTAAGTCACTTTTTAAGTCAGTCATGACCTACATTGGCTGGAAAAAATATCTTCATTGGGGAATTGTATTCACTTAACTGTCTGTAATGAGCAGCTGAAGCTATGTACTCGGTGATAAAATGACAATCCAGTTTCATATGAGATTAATCAATGGAAAGTACTTGGCAGATCACTTGAGCCTATGTTTTTTAGCTCCACAGCAAGCTATTGGAGACAGAGCGCCAGCTTGGGGAGGCACATGGAAGGCTCAAAGAGCAGAGACAGCTGTCTGCAGAGAAACTGATGGACAAGGAACAGCAGGTGGCGGATTTGCAGCTGAAACTCTCACGTGCTGAGGAGCAGGTCTGCATGTTTCCTCTCCCTCTGTATTTCTAGATGCTGCCCTGTTCTCTATGCTGTACCCTTAACCTTGTGTGACACACTGAACTTTCTACATCGGCATATCCGGCTGTGTTTCAAAGTTGTGTGCTGGTTGAAATAAACAGCTCCAATATACAGTATAAGATTCATTACCCTTCCTACAGACCTGTGTTAAAACAGAAATAGTATTGGAGATCTATTTCTAATATAATTACTACTCTTACCACCAAGACAGTTACGGTATATGTAGCACATTTTATCAAACCCCATTTAATCCCATATATTTCCCCTACCAGGTGCTTATCACGGTTTGTGGGCTAGGAACGGTTGAACCAGGTAGCAGCATGCAGTCCTAACCCAAAGACAGTAAGGGCTGGTTCACACCTGGCGTTTTTGCAGTGCTTTGCTGATTGCCGGCGATCAGCAAAGCACTGCTGCTAATGTATCCCTATGCATACATTCTCACTGCAGCGCATGCGATCAGTCATAAACGCGCTGCATGCAGTGCTTTGGTGATGATTGCGCTGTGATTCTTGTTCCATTGAATGGGATTTACAGGAGCAAATCTCTGTAAATCACAAAATTTGGCCAGAGTTGCGAATGTGTTCACGATAAAGCACCCAGTGTGATCTAGCCCTAGCGTGCTTGGCAGGAGGGAGAAATCGCACACACCCTTATCCTGTCTAGTGAAAATAGGAAGGTATAGCATTAGCGGGCATCTTCTGATTAGCTAAGTGTCTGCTTTATGCTAGAAACATGAGACTTGCCAGATTCTGTTGAACTGGAAGATTCTGATCTCATAGCTAAATTAAATTCTTCTGCAATCTTCTTGAAATGTTAGTGGTAGCCATACTATTATCTGGCAACACCAGATTTCCCCAGCAGGTTGGACTCGGGGTGAAAATCTGTAAAGGAAGGGTTAGATGCTGGTAAACTATGTTTTGTTAAACATAGAGACCACAAGCAAATTGAAACCTTTCCAATTGTGAATAGTTAGTTTCTGTAAGCCTGTTTGTAAGGGAAGAACAAACTTAATGCACCTTTCATGTTGGTCAAAACATAGTTATCTGGTGAATATCAAGACATTTTACTGGAATGTCTAAATGTAACCCATCTACACATTTTGTGTTTTTGTCCCTCAAAACAATCAATTGCTATGGTTTCCGGTGAAGATGTTCAACATTTTCATCGGCAACCATAACTGTCCCTTATGCTGGGAGTACACGGTATGTTTTTGTACCGTGTAATCGAGCCGCTGATGGCTCGATTGATAATTTCCGACGTGTCCGATCACCTGCCGGATCGATTCCCCGCTCAATACCACGGGCAGGACAATGGTAAAAAAACGAAAAGAAGATAATGCTTGGGAATACACGGTACATTTTTGTACTGTGTAATCAAGCCGCTGATGGCTCGATCGATAATTTCCAACGTGTTCGATCACCTGCCAGATCGATTCCCCACTCGATACCGCAGGCAGGACAATGGTAAAAAACTAAAAGAAGATAAGAAGCGCCCGCGGGGACAAGCGGGGACGCGCCGGAATCGAGCCAACTGCTCAATTATACGGGCAAAAACATACCGTGCATGCCCAGCATAAAAGTCATTCACACAACCCCCCGTGATTTGAGTATGACATCACACCTGTGCTACTGTGGCAGGCATTTCCAAACAGAGGTATGTTGACTACTTTTTCAACGCCCTCCCTTCTCCACAGAATTGAACAAAATATACTTCTCAACAAGGAGCAAAGCAATACATCTCTACAGAGCTCACGCCAAAACTGCTATCTAAAGCGACCACGAATAATCATTCATAACAGCTATTTATAGTGTTTATATGGCTTATAGAGAAACTCCGACCAAAAATTGAACTTTATCCCAATCAGAAGCTGATACCCCCTTTTACATGAGAAATCTAGTCCTTTTCACAAATAGACCATCAGGGGGCGCTGTATGATTGATATTGTGGTGAAACCCCTCCCATAAGTAACCCCTCCCACAAGAAAAGTTCAAACTTTTGGCAGTTTCCGGTCTGTGAACCTTGTTGCATTGTGGGAAATAGCTGGTTTCAGCTGTTTCCAACTGCCAAAAACCATGCAGCAGCTACATCACCTGCCAACAGTAAAATGTTCACTGGAGTTCCTCTTTAAAGGTGGCCACTAACTGTCCAATTTCTAGCAAAAAATCGTTCGAGCGATCAGAAATTCTGATCGGACGAAAAATCGTTCATTACACCATCAACTAACCAATCTTTGCTTCCTATCTATCACGACCACCAAGAAAATCCAAATTTTCGTTCGACGAAAATTCATTCGGGCGACATTTTTTTTTCACTCGTTCATAATCGATTGTGTCCACCAATGGAGATTATTTACAACCAATCCGATCAGAATTTCTGATCGCTCGAACAATTTTTTGCTAGAAATTGGACCGTTAGTGGCCAGCTTAAGATATCTGAATTGTCTTTTAAACGCTTGTTCTTTCCTTAGCTTAAAGAGAAATCCTCAACATCAACTGACCTACAGCATCAGTTGGAGAAGTTGCGGCAGCAGCACCAAGAGCAGCAAACTATCCAGCAGACCACTACATCCAAACTGAGAGAAGCCCAGGTAAACAGACACACAGAAGTTGTGGTTTCCCTCCTTAGTAAAATATTCATCATCTATGCTTTTATAGATTATAAACTGCGGTGCACAATTAGGCCTAGTGCACACCGGAGCGTTTCCGCTGCGGTTTGCGATCTGCTTGCGGGTGCGGATCTGCTAGGGTAATGCATTTCAATGGGGTGGTGCACACCAGAGCGGGAGGCGTTTTGCAGAAACGCATACTCCCGGGCTGCAGCAGATTTTGGATTGCGGATGCGTTTCTGCCTCAATGTTAAGTATAGGAAAAACGCAAACCGCTCTGAAAAACGGCACTTCAGAGCGGTTTGCCAGGCGTTTTTTGTTACAGTAGCTGTTCAGTAACAGCTTTACTGTAACAATACATGAAATCTACTACACCAAAAACGCTACACAAAACCGCAAAACGCTAGCTGAAACGCTGCAGAAAAATAAGAAAAAGCGTTTCAAAATCTGCTAGCATTTTGCGGATCTGCTAGCGGTTTTTGGTGTGCACCAGGCCTTAGAGATGGTTTCGGCCTTACAAAGTGCTAGCAGCGTGCAGATACATCTAGCAATGTATCATATATTCCTTTATCTTCGATACTTATTAACTATGGATTAATAGTAAAAATTGTTAACTGCATGCCAGTTAGTGCTTATTAGTGGTAAGTTGGTTTATAAAACTTTTAGTGACTGAAATGTGGAAGGCTGCTGTATTCCTTTCTCTGGAGGGTTAGCTGTTAGGGTAGGAGAAGCCTAGCTTTGTTATTTAGGGTTCAACTAAAGAGGTTAGGCATCAGGAAGTGGTGTGTGTGTGCTGAGGTGTTATGGTAAGAAGGGGTTTCCTTGTTAAAGGGGAGGTTAAATTAGTATTGTAGGGGGAAAAAGTTGAACTTACCCGGGGCTTCTAATGGTCCCCCGCAGACGTGTATTGCACAGGCTCATATGGTCTGAGGGCGTGGCCACGCAGGCGCAGTGGTTTTCTGACTTTAAAGTCGGAAATTTCAGAAGTGGACCGGAGCATCGGGAAGTGGCTGTGCGGGCACAGGATGTCTGCGGGGGAACAATTAGAAGCCCGGGGTAAGTTCAACTCCCCCCCCCCCCCCTACAGTAGTCTTTTAAGGTTTGGCGTCACAAGGACCTGTTTCTATGCAAATCAATAGTTTTCATGCTTTCACTGCTGGTGTTTATAGCTTGGTTTCAGCTACCTACTCCCTCCAGCACCCACACCTACAACGATGAGATATTTTCCATTTGACCTGCATTTACTTTGTGTTATTTCCCTCCAGAGTGATCTTGAGCAGGTGTTACGTCAAATTGGGGATAAAGACCAAAAGATCCAGAACCTAGATGCCTTACTGGAAAAAAGCAAAAAGAATATTTCTCTTCTTGAGAAGGAGCGGGAAGACTTGTATGCTAAAATTCAAGCAGGAGAGGGAGAAACTGCTGTTCTCAATCAGCTGCAAGAGAAAAACCATGCACTGCAGGAACAGGTATGTGCCACGCCTACTCTGATCAGTTCTAAAGCTAGCCATTCACTGTACAATTTTTGAAACCTTGGTAGATCTATTAAAAACCAGTTGCTTCAAACAAGTTTCTGTGGTTTTGTGCGTGTTTGTTTTGTCAATTGAGAGTGCATGATCAGTGGTAAGACAGCTTTTATTGCATTAATTAGTTCAAATCCAGTGTAGCCCACCTTCTATTTTATATCTGATCAGATTTCTGCTTTAAAGAGAATCTGTACTCTAATATTCTTACAATAAAAAGCATACCATTCTATTCATTATTTTCTCCTGTGCCCCTCTGTGCTGTTTCTGCCACTCTCTGCTGCAATCCTGGCTTGTAATTAACAGTTTTAGGCAGTGTTTACAAACAAACTAACCAGCTTCTAATAGGCTCAGCTAAGCATAGTGTGTGAGTCATTCAGAGTGTGCAGGGGGCCTGCAGAGGGTGTGTATCGCTTCTACCAATCACAAGCAGCCCTGCACATTCCACACAATCAAGCCTTAGCCTGACAAACAGGACAGAGGAAAGATACATTGATTTATTGCAGAGACAGTGCAGTTAGGAAAGACTGCAGTAAGCCAGAGCAGATTAGAACAGGCATAGGAACTTATAGGATAGAAGAACTAAGGCTGAAAAATTTGTTACAGAGTCTCTTTAAATCTAAACAAGCATGTAGTGGTGCTGGCCGTATTCAAGGTAAACATGGATATCAGCGTGATGTTATTTATATGATGGATGAATATTCTAAAGTGTATGTCAAGCATAAGCTTGATTGGTGTAGCCACTGGATAGTTTTGATGCCCAACACACTCAGATTCAGTAGCTGAAATAAGACCATGCATGTTGCCCTTCTGCTAGGATGCTAGCAGCTTTGCACTGCTAATACACAATATATAAAGGCTGAGTACACAAACCCTTTGAGCTTTTATATGCCCAGGGGAGATTTCCATGTTGCTCGACATGGCTAGAACCAATCAGAAAGCCACAAGCAAGCACAGAAGGATTGGCATCCTCCTGTCGGGTGCCTTCGTACACAGGAAGCGCCCACAGCTTCCTGTCTTCAGGATAGGATAGGCCTGTAAAAGTATATACAAAACATTACCTGGGTCATCCTATCAACTAAGGGCTATTTTACACTAGCAGCATTTTGCGATGAGATTCAGAAAGCATTCGGATACAAAATGCTATTGGATGCTGTTTCCATTAGTGTGCTGCGTTTGCAATAAGATTTTCCCTGATTGTAATTCCATGCTTGCTTCATTTTTCTTGCAATTAGCCTTCTAAACAAAGTATATTAATGTTTCCTATACATTGTAAAAGAGCTTAGGAAATCGCATAGCAATTTCAATTTTTCACAGATTCAGAATATTTTCCTGGTCGTTACTTTTTTCTCCCATCGGAAAAAACAAACGTATCACAAATGGATCACGGCACAATCGCTGAAGTGGAAAATGGGAGAAACATGATTACATTTCTCAGTGAAAAACCACCCTAATACTAAACTGTGTGTAGTTACTTGTCCTACATGTCCTTTACATGAATGTATAAAAAAAATGCCTACAGATAGATGCCCTGATATGAGATGTGCATGCAGTACCTAAGTTGTTGTTTTCCTTTCACAGGTTACACAGCTGACAGAGAAACTGAAGAACCAGTCAGAAAGCCACAAGCAAGCACAGGAGGATTTGCATGAACAAGTGCAGGAGCAGAAGTCTCAGCTTCGATCATCACAAGACCATGTCCTGTCTCTTGAGACCACATTGGGAGAGCTTACCAGCCAGCTGAATGAGAGCAAGGAGAAAATTGTCCAGCTTGATTTACAGGTATACTGAGGCCTGTGTTCCCTAATAGCACAGCAAGTTTCCTAGGGGGATTTCAGAACTAGTTTCTGTTTAATCACCTGAGAGAATTGAAATCGCTATGTTGTCTATTAAAAAAAATTATGTGTATCATTTTTGTGTTTTTATTTGCAAAGCATTAAATGAGCCATTCTTAATGAGGCCATAATGAAAAATATGTAGCAATATACAGCCTTTGCAATTACCAAAAATGTTTGTGCTGGTATAATTTCAGCAGCTCGCGGTGACTGCAGTAAAAGCGAGCAGATATCCATATCAAACTTTTCAGAGTGCAAAATTGGTAGGAGATTACTCTCTGAGCAGTTGTAGGTACAAACAGAAGCTTGTAACCTGAAATTTAACTGCAGAGGTCCACAGACGCATACATGTAAAAAGGGTGTGGCCAAATTTTGGCACAGGTTGAAGCTGTGGAGTGGCGTTACTGCTCTTCCCCCTCCATGTTGTCACAACTGGGAAGGACACGTAATATGAGCACCAGCTGTTGTCGGCATCCGAATTGCCTTTTTTTTTCTAATTTGAGCACCTGCGATCGCCAGCACCCAAATTAGTCACTGGGCGGCGCAGCTCTGCGTCAATACTAGCTGTCTTACTGAAAAAGTGCAGTACTGAGTTAAGGTCAGTAGACAAGTAAAATATTGACACCCGATCCCTCAGGTAACACTGCAGGGCTGAGGCAGACAGAGGTGTCACTGGCCTGCAGGCTAGAGATGTGTACTGTTAGTATGCGGGGAGGTGGTGGGGGGGGGGGTAGAGGATCACCTTAGTGGCGCTTTTGTGACATCATGTGGCGAGTGGGGTAGGTAAGGAGAATAATGAACTTTACTGTAACTTGGTTGAGGGGGTCGGGGGCTGCCGTGCAAACGCTAGACTCTCGGCAGAGGCCATCGTTATTGGTCACCTCAGCCAAGCTTCATCTGGAACTTTAGTAAGCAAGCTCTTTTGTTTGCTGTGGAATTGTCAAAGGGAACAGGCAGCTCATAATTTGTAAGGATAACGCTATTCTTATCTTCTGCTCTGGATGTGGGATTATTTAGTAATGATATGTGTGTGAGTGTAATGTGTGCTCAGTCTGTAGTTTGACTCTTGAATTGTTTTCATTATCCTAAGTCCTGCTGCACATCTCCTTTTATAAATAATTAATGGCTCCATTTTTACTAACATTATCTGTATACTCTGTTTTAGATCAAAGCAAAGACAGAGCTGCTGTTGTCAGCAGAAGCTGCAAAAACTGCACAAAGAGTTGACCTGCAAAGTCATTTGGATACTGCCCAGAATGCACTGCAAGACAAGCAACAGGTGCGGATGATGGTGTCTGGTATAGAGGAGTATTACGGCAGAGAATGACTGCGCAGAGGAAAAAAAGCTTGCAGCCTAAGTTCGTCCATAGGAGTGTCTCTGGAGAGCAAGAAATAGAGAGATAGAGAGAGAGCATGTGGGCTATATTTCCCTTAAAGTATGAAGTATAGTTTTGCACAAAAAAAGCACTCAAATTTTTTTCAGCTAAACACGATTGTTGGAGCAATCTACAATAACACCCTAAAACTTCACCTTTAATGATTCTTCAAAAATAAGCAAGACAATCAAACATTATGGGGGTTATATTCAGAAGTGATATAGGGAGTAGGTGTGTCACCACTAGTTGGGTTAAGGGGGTCATACATTAGCCGACCAACCAACCTATCGACCATCCAATTAGATTATTATAATCGAATTGGATGAAAATTGGTGCTGTCAAGTGCATGCCCGACCGACAAAGGCAACCAATTTCGGGACAGAAATTGGCCACACGGTCGATCGCGCATGCTGGAAAATTTCGGGCTGAAGTTGGTTGGTCGGGTGCGTGCCGGTACGGCGGCCGAATTGCGAACGAGCGATGAGATGACCAAGCCGCTGCCGCCGCAATGTATACATTTATGTAGTGTAGTGCATTTATACATTACCTGTCTGGTGTCAGCCTCCGCACGGTCTCCGTTCATCTCGTCAGGTTCCGCATACACGCCTGATGTCAGACGCTATGCGCCGCTAGCATGTATGCGGCTGTTACCCGGCGAGATAGGCGAACACCGTGCGGAAGCTGCTACAGGACAGGTAATGTATAAATGTACACACTACATAAATTTTGGGGGCAGCGGCGGGGCAGACGCAGTGGCTCAGCTGATTCCCTGATAATTTCATGCTAAAATCGGACGGGAATCAGCCTGTAGTGTATGGGCAGATTCAACTAGAGACAAATTTATCTCTAAACAGATTCGAGTAGAGATACATTTGTCTCTTAGTCGAATCTGCCCATAATCGTTCTAATGTATGGCCACCTTTTAGAGTATATCTTCCCCAGTAATATAGTTACTTCCAGAATCCTCTATTAGTCACAGAACAGAACTGTAGGTAATAGTACAGGCCTCCCTCCCGTTAGCGCTACTGTGCTACTGGTCCCAGTTTGCAAGGTCAGTACCAGTGTGACGCTGTGTATTGGCTCTACCGTGAGTTCTTATTTCTACCACTGCCACACAACAACGCTTCATTAGACCTTCTCACGCTACTCTTTATTTTCTCCTTACTTACACACTTTAAGGTTGATTCACTAAAGAAAATAGCATGCCTTAAATGTTATGGGCTGCACGCTATTAGCCGCGTAGCGCGCATAATCACAGAAGTGCACGCTATGCTGTGGGTAGTGTAGCATAGCAAGCGCTAGTAAGTTGAGCCTCCTTCCTGGAAATAAGGAGCATTTCTGTCCTCCCGCCCTAGCCCCTTTGGGTCCAATCCCTGTAAAGGATGCGATCCCCGCACTCTGATTGGCCCAGTAGACTGCCTGTCACTTGACAAGCAGCCTATTAGGCCAATCAGAGTGCGGGGATCACGTAGAAGGGCTCAAGGCGGGAGGAGAGGAACGCTCCTTATTTCCAGGAAGGAAGCTTGACTTACTAGAGCTTGCTATGCTGCACTACCCACAGCATAGCATGCGCTTCTGTGATTACGCGGCTAATAGCACGCGCAGCGTGCAGCCCATAACATTTAAGGCACGCTAGTGAAAATAGCTCGAGTAACAGGAGGTTTTTCTTTAGTGAAACAACCCCTATACAGTATCTCAACTTAATGTGAACCAAAGATGAAGCACCTTCATGTATTTTACCATATATATCAGTGGTAACATTAGAGAAAACACCTGCCCTGCTCTCTGTTTCGTTCTTCACTGAGCAGCCTGTTCCCACTGATATACAGTGGCTTGCAAAAGTATTCGGCCCCCTTGAAGTTTTCCACATTTTGTCACATTACTGCCACAAACGTGAATCAATTTTATTGGAATTCCACGTGAAAGACCAATCCAAAGTGGTGTACACCTGAGAAGTGGAATGAAAATCATACATGATTCCAAACATTTTTTTTACAAGTAAATAACTGCAAAGTGGGGTGTGCATAATTATTCAGCCTCTTTTGGTCTGAGTGCAGTCAGTTGCCAGTAGACATTGCCTGATGAGTGCTAATGACTAAACAGAGTGCACCTGTGTGTAATCCGATGTCAGTACAAATACAGCTGCTCTGTGACTGCCTCAGAGGTTGTCTAAGAATATTGGGAGCAACAACACCATGAAGTCCAAAGAACACACTAGACAGGTCAGGGATAAAGTTATTGAGAAATTTAAAGCAGACTTGGGCTACAAAGAGATTTCCAAAGCCTTGAACATCCCACGGAGCACTGTTCAAGCGATCATTCAGTATGACAACTATTAGTCGTGCACTGCACAAAGATGGCCTTTATGGAAGAGTGGCAAGAAGAAAGCCATTGTTGACAGAAAAGCATGAGAAGTCCCGTTTGCAGTTTGCCACAAGCCATGTGGGGGACACAGCAAACATGTGGAAGAAGGTGCTCTGGTCAGATGAGACCAAAATTAAACTTTTTGGCCAAAACGCTATGTGTGACGGAAAACTAACACTGCATATCACTTTGAACACACCATCCCCACTGTCAAATGTGGTGGCAGCATCATGCTCTGTGGTGCTTCTCTTCAGCAGGGACAGGGAAGCTGGTCAGAGTTGATGGGAAGATGGATGGAGCCAAATACAGGGCAATCTTGGAAGAAAACCTCTTAGAGTCTGCAAAAGATTTGAGACTGGGGTGGAGGTTCACCTTCCAGCAGGACAATGACCCTAAACATAAAGCCAGAGCAACAATGGAATGGATTAAAACAAAACATATCCATGTGTTAGAATGGCCCAGTCAAAGTCCAGATCTAAATCCAATCAAGAATCTGTGCAAGATCTGAAAACTGCTGATCACAAACGCTATCCATCTAATCTGACTGAGCTGGAGCTGTTTTGCAAAGAAGAATGGGCAAGGATTTCAGTCTCTAGATGTGCAAAGCTGGTAGAGACATACCCTAAAAGACTGGCAGCTGTAATTGCAGCAAAAGGTGGTTCTACAAAGTATTGACTCAGGGGCTGAATAATTACGCACACCCCACTTTGCAGTTATTTATGTGTAAAAAATGTTTGGAATCATGTATGATTTTTGTTCCACTTCTCAGGTGTACACCACTTTGTATTGCTCTTTCACGTGGAATTCCAATAAAATTAATTCATGTTTGTGGCAATAATGTGACAAAATGTGGAAAACTTCAAGGGGGCCGAATACTTTTGCAAGCCACTGTATATGGTAAAATACATGAGGGTGCTTCGTCTCGGGTTCACGTTAACCGTGCTCACAGAGATGCATGTGGCAGTGCATTATCTGCCCTTCTGATGTTGCACACTAATACTGAAATCAGCACATCATGTCTGATCCTTTATTTAGATCTTCTACACATCATTTCCCATGCCACTCAACTCATACATGGTACATTTACCCACACACTATACCCTACACTTACATGCTACACACACCTTCTGCACTTTTTCCACTGGCTCAAAAAAAATTGCAGCTCCCTCTGCATTCCCCTCTGAGCTTTACTCTCACTGAACAATTCCCTACACACTGCTATACAATGCCCAACAGGCACCATTGGGCTAGTGTGACTAAAGTATCAAGAAAGGTCTTTAAAGATGCAGAGTAGTGATATATAGTAGACTGCTATAAATTATTCAGGACACTCACTTTTACAGTAGTTTTCCTGGTTTCAGGATCAGAAACACTTATTATATCTATATATTGCTGTATATTAAATGTAGCCCCGCCCTCCCAGTGATGATTAGCTTAGGCTGTATAGATATGTGGAATTCTCTCCCCCAGAGCATTCTGGGAGGCCAAGTATATTTTGTACTGGCTTGGAACTCCCAGTAAACTAATATTCTGCAGAGATCACCTGACAGGACTAAAAATGTCACTTGGCATTAATTTCAGAAGGAAGAACAAATATTTTACATTGGTTAAACACTGACTAAATAATTTATAAATTAATATTGTAAAAAAACAAAAAAAACTCCAACTTTATTCAAAAGTTATTTTCACTACAATTCTGCCATAATGACTTTTTGTTTTACCTGTGTTTAGGAGTTAATTAAAGTCGGCACCCAGCTTGAACAAGTGACTGCAAAATTGCAAGAGAAGCAGGAGCATTGCACTCAGCTGGAGCACAGTGTTAAAGAATATAAAGAAAAATACCTCACTATAGAACAAAAGACAGAAGCACTAGAGGGACAAATTAAGGTGAGCTCTCTTTTATAGCACAGATAGTGAGACTGCTGCAGTTTTGTAAAATATTGCATCTATTTTTCACTCCTCTGTCTTTAATTTTCAGGAATATGTGATGTGCAGCACAATACTAAATGTATTGCTCTTGGAGAACTGCTTGTATCTTAAATAGTTTTGTAGTAATGGGGATCTTCCCACAAAACCCTGTTTTAATGTTGAGTGAAGGTGGTTGAGAAGATAAATGGTATAGTTTCGGCAGCTGCTGCCCCTTCCACGGGCATAGTGCAGTGATTGGCTGGTCACATACCTTTAGTCTAGTCTTCTTCTGACATATAAGCGAAGCTTGATCTCTTTTTTTTATTTTTTCCTTGGTGTAGTAGTGGATGGCAGCACTGACAGAAAAGGGAACAGATGTTTTTCAAGCATACATTAATTTCAAGCAGAGCTGCATAAAAGATCTATTTTTTCCATTTTACTTACACCAGCAGTTAGAGAGTCTCAAGCCAAATTAATTTGCTTTTTTTTATTGTTTATTTATGTTAAGCAGTAAGGTCAAAGCGGATTCGCCGCAACAGCGCAGCACAACAAGGTATTTATCCCCCAAAAATCCCGAGCCAAAATTCCACGATTTTCCAGGTCTTGGATTTTGCTGCCCGTAGGAGGCAGAGCTTTGTGCTGTAGCTCTGCCTTTAATCCATTCAGTCTCCGCCGATCTCCACCTTTCCCCGCTCCTCTCAGTAAAAGAAGACTGAGGGGGGCGGGGAGAGGCGGCGATCAGCGGAAATTGAATAGAGCAGAGGCAAAGCTACAGCACAAAGCTCTGCCTCCTCCAACAAGTGCAGGGAAATTTTTCCCCCAGGGATTTCGGGGGGATAAATACATAGTTTTTCTGGCATAAATAAAAACTTCTGCTATATAGTAATGAGCTTTTACTTGTAATACGCCCTTGAGGTGAAATACTGCGTCACAATGTGTGTGTATAGTGTAATGGGACTGTGAGTGACTATAGATAAGTGATACTACACCAACCGAAGTGTTTGTAACTAGTGGAGTGTTTTTATTTCTTCAGAAACTGGAAGCTGATTTGGCTAGTGTGAAAACCAGCCGGGAGCAAACTGTGCAAGATTTACAGCAACAGAAGCAGCAAAGCTCACAACTGGAGCTCAAAGTCACTGATCTCAGCAAACAGCTAGAGGAGGAGAAGACACTGTAAGTTGTGGTTTCTCTTGTTATACCAACCTGAGCTAGGCAATCCTTTTTAAAAAAGATGGATTGGGGGGCTTTTGCAGTAAAAAGGAAAGATTTATGGTGCAGAAACATACACACGTTATAGACCATACAGGTGGGTATTCATAGTGGGGAAGTGTCCAACCTAGCTACTACAATAATACAGCCAGGAATGGTTAAAGTAGCACTGGGGCCAAGGTAACCTGCACCCAAAGTCCCTCACAACCCCCCCACCTTCCATTAACTCCTTGGTAGCCAGTCCAGTATAGGTAGAGTAGTGCTCCCAGTATAGGTATAGCAATACCCCCAGTATAGCTAGAGAGCAGTGGCCCCAGAATAGGTATAGCAGTGGCCCCAGAATAGGTATAGATGTGTGCCCCTCCCCCAAATACAGGTATAGCAGTGGCCCCAGTATAGGTATGGATGTGCCCCTAGTATAGGTAAAGTGCTGCCCTTAGTATAGGTATCAGACTTAAAGAGAACCTGAGGTGGGGTTCTAAGAATATCTGCACACACAGGCTGGGTCTACCTATACTGCCCAGCCTCTGTTGCTATCTCAATCCCCCCTAAGTTTCCCCTGCGCTCTGCTATGCCCCCATAAATCACAGCCGCGCTGTCGACATGCAGCGGGCTATGTTTACCTCTGTACTGTTACTCTCGCCGCTCCCCCCGCCTCCTTCATAGCTCCGGTCCCTGCCCACGTCCCTTCCCTCCAATCAGTGGGGAGGGAAGGGACGCGGGCGGGGACCAGAGCTATGCAGGAGGTGGGTGAGCGGCGAGAGTGACAGTACAGAGGTAAACACAGCCCGCTGCGACACGCCGCGTGTCGACAGCGCAGCTGTGATTTATGGGGGACAGCAGAGCGCAGGGGAACTTAGGGGGGATTGAGATAGCAACAGAGGCTGGGCAGTATAGGCAGACCCAGCCTCTGTGCAGATATCATTCTTAGAACCCCACCTCGGCTTCTCTATAAGGTGGCCAAACACCATACAATTTTTTAAATATCTGTTCAATTCAAGAATTGCAATCCATTTTTTCTGACTGATTGTAACATTTCAAAAATATGACCAATGTACCACACACATATGTTCAATTTTTCCCCAATTATGAATAAAATGATTGAAAAATCTGAGAAAATTGCTTGGGTGTGTATATTAATAAATCTAACAAACACCATACAATCTTTAGAAAAATTGAAGAAAAATTTCTAGCATTCCGGATCGCAAAAAAAACCCCAGGAAATCCGATCTGATTTTTCAGTCGAATGGGGGAGAAAAGGCTTTTGATTTTTTTTTTTTTTTTTTGGGGAGATCAGATCACATTTATCGAATTGCCATAAAATCTGATCATTTTATTGTATCATGTGTGGCCACCTTTAGTATAGATATCATCCAGAGATGATATCCCATGCTATCATTTCATAGAATGTGAGCAAGTTGGTTCTTTATTCCATGTTTGGTGGCAGTGTCCTCGGGCCTCCATCTTCTGGGGTGAGGTAACAGGTCTGCTATCCCAGATCTTTCATAGTCCTTTTTCCAAACACCCTGGGGTTTTTCTCCTAGGCCATAAGAAAGAATGCACCAAATACCCTGTCCATAGGCTTGTACAGTTTATAGTTTTGGCAGCTAAATCCTATCTAGCTTCCCTATGGACCAAACTGTCCCTTCTCCTTGAAGCTTTGATGCATAGACTTCACAGATTAATGATATACGAGCGCATGTTGGGTACAATGAACGACCGATTGGGACCATTCCAGAAGAAGTGGGACCCCTGGATCCATTATGCTGATATGCGGAGTCTGCAATATTTATTATATTTTACCTAAGCTTGGGAACTACTGTATATTGTATTTAAACAAATGTGTTTGTCACATACCACCAGGTGAAACACGTACCGTATTCCTGATCATTTTTTTTCTCCCAATTTACCCCATTCACCCTGTTGTTAACTGCTGTATATTGTATTTTTTTCCCTTTTTCCTGGATATCCAAAATTGAAAATAGATTATGCATAATGAACATCTTGGCAATATATCAATAAAAACCTTTGAAACCAAAATCCTGCCTGCAGGTCGGAAATAAAAGCATGTCATCGATCGTTCTGTCATTTCAAATAAGAATATAGCAGTTGTACTTAAAAATACACTTTCCCCTTATTGCCTAGAATCCAGGGTCATTTTTGGATGCACACACACATCCAATATTGGCCAATTTTACTACTTTCATATAGTATGTGTGCTGACGGATTTTGAATACTATAAACAGTTTATGTAGGTAAGCTCTAACACTGCATGGAAGTGGTAAAACTGGCCAGTCAAAATTGGACGTGTGTAACCATCCTACAATCATTGCACTATTTGCAGCGTGTAACCAGAATGTTTGTTGTTCACAGAGTATCTAGTACCAAGCAAGAGCTTCAGAAAAAGTCTGACACTCTGCAGCGCTCTAAAGAAACAATATCAAAGCAAGAGAAAGAATTGGCTGCTCTCAAGGAAACAGCTGAAAAAATGAAGCAGGAGCTAGAAAAGGTGACAGCACAAAGGCAGGAGGTGACTTTGAATTTGGAGAAGCTGAAGCAGGAGAAAAATGCTTTACAGAAGGAAATCACAGAAACCAGAGAACAGCTAATCCACGGCACAGAGTCACTGGAAAAATCCAAAGGGCTGCTGGAAAAGGAAAGACAGGCAGGGAAAGAACTCATACAGGTCATGGTAAGCGCTTTCTCCTAATATGTAACCTATTAAACTAAATCTGGATCCTGCTTCAAATAATCTTTTAAATCTGTATTTATTATTATGTAATGTTACCAAATATTATGTGAAATGTGGTTCAGCACACATCATTTCTGTTGCAGGAGAAGTCGCGTAACGAATTGAAGGTTAAGCTGAAATCGCAGGCGGAAGCTGCGGATAAAGAAATCCAGGAGCTTAGGGCTCATCTGGCTGCTAAAGAGGAGGTAATGCTCTAGAATTTGTCTCTGGAGTTTTATTTTAGTGACAGTAGACAAATCTATATGGGATCTATGAGGCCAGTGTTACTGCTTTATTTGTGTCTCATATCCTGGAGAACTGAAAGGTAAGTGTAAGGATACCACATGCACCCGAAGTTCCAAGGAGACACAGAGGATATACACATATGAGTGTATTAACAGGTGCTGGTCACAGACTTTGGTTTAGGTTCAGTAAGTGTATTGTTTAAAGTAGAACTCCAGGCACCGAGTTGAAGCCACATATGTGAGAAGGAAGTATTATATACACCCCTCTGGAGGACCCTCTTTTGGTCTCTGCTCGTCCTCTTGAAAAATTGGGAACATTCTTCTTCCTCAACACTGCTGTGTCCCTACTGAAGATCTTAAAGTGTACCTGAGATGTAAAGTACAAGCATTTATACTTTGCATTCTGTGTTTGCACAGTTACAAGCCTTCCCAAACTGCATAAGCGCAGAAGGCTGCCGGTTATGGGAGCATGACCAAGGATGCAGGCGGCCAGGGCCACACATGTGCAGTAGTCGCCCACTACCGGGGTGGGCAATGGGAATGGAGTGACCCAGGAGGGTGGAAAGGGAATCTACGGCCTACAGGGGGCTGGAGGAAGCCTTTTAGGTTTCCTTTTAAGTCTAAACCACGATGACTGCTGCATCTCCTCCTTGCTGGGTAGGGGAGCTATAGGATGATAATGGAAGACACCTTAATTAACAGTGTACAAACTTGAAGACTCTGTATCTGTCCCCTGAACAAGGATGACAGTGGCAGTGAGGAAGTGTCTGGATCCGAGAAGTAAAGGATTAGGGTCCTGAGGGGTAGTCACTGGACAGGTGAGTATAACCTTTATCTAGAGGTTGATAACATAATACTGATTTTCCCCACAATCCTTCAGGGCAAAGGTGAGACGTAGCTCCTCCCAGGAACAGGAACAGACAGCACTTCCCCTATAAAAAAAGTCACATGGTTAGTCCACCCTCAGTGCTGTTTGTTCCTGCGTCCAGGCAGGTCGGCATCTCCCCTTTGGGTGAAGCCTGTGTGCTGGGCTGCAGGTGGATCTCTCTGGGTGGCTGAGACTGTGGTACTGAGGCAGTCTGGCCATGCGCCCCAGGCTGGAGCTTTCCTGGGGTTTGCCTACCTTTCTCTCCCGCTTCAAGGGAGAGCAAGAGTGGAAGGCGTGGGTTCCCCTTGGCGGCCTTGCGGCGGAGTGAGCAGGACGGAGGTAAGCCGGCGGCCATGTGCAGCGTGGAGCGCATTGCGGCCATTAGGACGCTTGGCCGCGTCCGGATGCGTACTTTCCGGCGGGTATGCCGAAAGTAACAATTTGTAGTGCCGGCTCATTACTCTCTCTGCAGCTTCCGGGCCGCCACTCATCCATTCGCGGCAGGCCAGGTATGTTTCAAGGGGAAGCTGCGCGGGCCTGTAGCACTGTTGCTCAGAGAGAGTTTGTCCTGCGCTGGATGTGTCAGCTGGAAGCATGTCAGACGCTGAGAGGATTGAGAGCAACCAGGCCGCCCAAAAGGTGAGATAATGGTTTCTCTTTCTGGGCTGATTGTGCTATATGTGTGAGCAGAGTTACATGCCTTGTTGTGTTGTTGTTTATGCCAATACTAAGGCTTCTGCTAAATCTGCTGCTGCTGCTGCAGATAAGCACAGGCATCCTCCTAATGATAAAACATGCCCTTTGTGCAATTTTATGTTGCCCTATGCAAAGACTGTCAGTTGTGCATACAGAGGGTTGTAGGGGAGGAGCCGGGTCACTCTGTTCAGGATACATTGAATCCTTTAGAGAGGTGATTAATGCTTCATTGGAATCAATTAAGTCCTCATTATTGAATGCTAATCCATCCACTTCTCAGGTTGCTGTATCTGGAGTATCTGTGACTGAAGTTGATAGTTTCAGACACTAGAGAAATAGAATCTGAATCTGTTTCAAAGTTTAAATTCTGTATTGAGGATGTGGTAGCTGTTTTGTTTATTCATAATCAATTATACAAAGCTGAAGGATCCACTTAATTAAAAGGTGGATGTTTATTTGAAAAGGTCTTGGGAGGCTAGTGCGGCTATGTTTAGGCCGGCTTTTACCTCTACATGTGTGGCCACAACTTTGGAGCTGTGGATTAATCAGCTCAAAGCTAACATACTGGCTGGTGCACCTGTTTTGCAATTGTTTAATTCTATTGCTATTTTCATTTAAACTGCTGCATATTTATCAAATGCTTCTGCTGAAGCAATTAGGTTTACTGCCAGGTCCATTGCTCTGTTTCTATTAGAGCCTTGTGGCTTAAAATATGGGATGGTAATATCTCATCCAAAAACAGGCTGTGTGGTGTCCCTTTTTCAGGTGAATTGTTGTTTGGTCCAGAACTGGATTCAGCTTTGGGGAAAAAACATTGAATAAAAATAAAGTTTTGCTTAAGAAACAGAAGACTGTGGTAGCAATATTTTTCGTAAGCCAAGGAGTGATCAAAAGGATGCCTCGAAGGATCAAAGTAAAGGCAGGAGGTGGACTTTTGACAAGTCCAGGAAAGGGGGCTTTAAGTCTAAAGCTCTAGAGTCCCAGTCAGAATCCCAATGACTCGTGTCAGGCGGTGGGGGGGAAGGCTAAGATACTTTCTCTTAGGTGGGCAAAAGTGTCAAAAAATCCATTTATTCGCCAGACAATAATGTTTGGTTTCCAAATAGTTTGCCCTTCCTCCACCATCGAGATTTGTGATCTCAAAGGCCCTAAGAGATCCCACTCTGGTTCCAGAGATTTTGAGCATATTGCAGAACATGCTAAGACAGAATTATTATTATTATTATTATTGATTTATAAAGCGCCAACATATTCCGTGGAGCTGTACAAGGTAATGGAATTCATCCTGTGCCTGATTCTGCACCTAACAAACCTGAGTCGGTTTATGAAAAATTTTCGGATGGAATCAGTAAGGGAGTTATTGTTTCCAGAGGCCTTTATGGCATCTCTGGATCTAAGAGATGCATATTGGCATATGCCGATTCACCAAAAATCACAAAAATTCTTAAGTTTTGCAGTGAGAATAAATGGGATGGTAGAACACTACCAGTTTGTTTGCCTCCTGTTTGGGATCACTTCTGCCCCAAGAATGTTCACAAAAATTCTGGGAGAAGCATTAATTCCGTTAAGGGAACAATCGATTTTAATCATTCCGTATTTAGACGACTTGCTTATTCTAGGAAGTTCAGCAAAACAGCTGAAAATCCATTTGAATCTGGTATCGGAACATCTCCGATCCCTAGGTTGGATCATCAACCTGGAGAAGTCCTCTCTAATTCCAAGTCAGAGAACTCAGTTTCTTGGCATGCTAGTGGATTCAGTAAAACAGATGATTTTCCTTCCTCCCAAGAAGATTCTGAAGATAAGTTTGGCAGTGAAATCATTACAAGGGGAAGACAAAGTTTCCCTAAGAACGATTTTGTCGGTGTTTGGGTTAATGTCATCCACGATGGTGGCAGTTCCCTGGGCATTAGCGCATATCAGGAAGATACAGAGGTTCCTCCTAGAAAATTGGGACGGTCGTCCACAAACATTAGATTTCAAAGTCAAAATCCCTCAAACTGTGTGTCTCTGCAACGGTGGTTGGAGGAATCCTACCTTATGAAGGGCAGGCCTTGGAAGGGGCCTGTAGACAACGTAATAACTACGGATGCAAGCGCCTGGGGCTGAGGAGCTCATATAGCTCACAGAGCCTTTCAGGGGAAATGGACAAAATCAGTCTCAAAGGTTATCCAATTGAAAGGAATTAACAGTAGTAAGGCTGGCTTTATTTCAGGTGCAATCGATACTGTTGCAGTCCAATGTTCTGATCCAGTCGAACAACGTTACGGCAGTAGCGTTTATCAACAAACAGAGGCACGCGATTCCTGTTGTTGCAGGAGGAAGCGGAGGACATCTTGTCTTGGGCAGAAAAGAATGTGTCATCCTTGAGAGCTGTTCATCTCAAGGGAACACTCAATATACATGCAGACAAACTGAACAGAAGCAGGATTCTGTCATCAGAATGGTCTCTAAACAAGGAGGTGTTTTCGCAGACATCATAAAACGATGGGGAACACCGTCAATCGATCTGTTTGCAACAGAAGACAATACCCAGATTCAGACTTTTTTCTCTCTCAATCCAAGAGATCAAAGCAGGGGGGTGAATGCATTCATTCAAGAGTAGAACTTTCCACTTCTGTATGCATTTCCTCCTCTCAATTTGATTCCCGCAGTCATCAGCAAATGGAGAGGTTGTCAAAATTGGATGATTTTGATAGCACCTTGGTGACCGAGAAGGAGCTGGTTTTCAGCTCTCAGGTTAGCATCAGAAGACCCTTGGAGACTTCCTTGCAGGCCGGATCTACTGCTACAAGGGAACCTGTGGCATCCGCATCCAGGAAAATTGAATCTGTTAGTCTGGATCTTAAATTAGCCTTACTCAAAAAGTTGGGAGTATCTGAGAAGGCAGCCTCTACATTTGTTACTAGCTGTAAGGAAGTTACTAGGAGGATCTATCTGAAATACTGGAAGACTTTCCATCTTTGGTTATCGGGCTCTAAGTTTGATAGCTTGTCAGTCCCAGCAGTCCTGGTTTCTCCAGGACGGTTGGGATAAAAATATTTGTGAGTACGCTTAAGGTACAGATTGCTACCTTATCTGCTTTTTCAGGTATCCCCTTGTCTTCCTCTCCAATACTGAGATTTCGGAAGGCTCTATCTAGGAAACTGCCAGTTTACAAGCCATACGTTTCTCCTTGGGATTTATCGTTAGTATTAGAGGGGCTGTCCAAAGGTCCTTTTGAGCCGCTAGGGGACAGTTCTTTTAAATTTCTTACATTAAAGACGGTATTTTTAGTAGCCATCACTACAGCCAGAAGGGTTAGTGAGCTACAGGCCTTGTCTATGAAAAGTCCTTATTTTCAGGATAGGTTAGTATTACAGACGGATCCAAAGTTTTGTCCAAAAGTTATGTCTAGGTTTCACAGGTCGCAGGATATTATTTTGCCTACCCTCTGTGAATCCAAGTTGTGGAAAAGAGAGGATTTTTCACTCATTAGATGTTAGAAGATGTGTTCTGGAATACTTGAACAGAGCTGCAGATGTCTGGAAGACCGATTCCTTATCTGTTTTATTTCAGGGAAAACTGTAGGTCAGATAGCTTCTAAATCTACTATAGCTAATTGGATTAGGTTAGCTATTATAGAAGCTTTCAGAGTTATGGGAAGTGAGGCTCCTGCTTCATTTAAAGCTCACTTTTCTAGAGCTAGGGCAGCTTCTTGGGCTAATAATGCAGGGGCTTCGCCTGAGCAAATATGTAAAGCAGCAACGTGGTCAAGCTTTTCTACGTTCATCTGTCATTACCGAATTGATGCAGTGTCTGCACACGACCAGGCGGTTGGTAGAAACGTTCTCCAAGCATTGGTCCCACCCTGAGGTTGTATTACTTGTTAATCGTCTCACCTTTGCCCTGAAGGATTGTGGGGAAAAAGCAGAGTTAGTACCTGCTAACGATGTTTTCAACAATCCTTCAGGGCAACGATCCCACCCGGGTGTTAATTGTCTGTGTCTGATAGTTGCACGGTTATGGGTAGTGGAATGTTCACCTGTCGGGTACTTGGCTAAACGCACTGAGGGTGGACTAACCATGTGACTTTTTTTTATAGGGGAAGTGCTGTCTGTTCCTGTTCCTGGGAGGAGCTACGTCTCACCTTTGCCCTGAAGGATTGTTGAAAACATCGTTAGCAGGTACTAACTCTGCTTTTACTTCAGCAGAAATGGCATAGTCCTGGACCACTTAATGTACTAATTTCTGCAAGTTGAAGATGTTTACAGGTTGATTATACAAAACTTTCCATTTCCAGGAATGCACTAAGCTGAAGTCGGAAGTACAAACCTACAATGGCAAGTTGCAATTATCTGTAAAGGAAAAAGAGAAACGTGAACAGGAACTTCATGCAGAGGTGAAGAGAATCAAGGCATCTTCTGAAGAAGACAAAAAGAACCACCAGAAAGAGTTACAAACTGTAACTGCTCAGCTGTCTGAAACAGTGAGTTTAAATTATGGTTGTATAACAGCATGTGTCCTTATGTGTATGGTCTTTATGTACAGCCTTACTCCCTGGATTATTAAACCATGGTCCTTTAAAACAGGGGGGGGGGGGGGTTGTTGGGTGCGCAACCTAGTGGCTTGGGGGGTGGGCTGGGGTGCGGCGGCATAGCTGGCATAGTTGACCCAGTATATGGAGTTTTGTTGCCCCAGTATGGCTAGTATAGTTACCCCAGTATAGCTAGCATAGTGCCCCAGTATAGCTAGTATAGTCCCAGTATAGCTAGCATAGTGCCCCAATATAGCTAGTATAGTGCCCAGTATGGGTAGGTAGTGCCCCAGTATAGCTAGTATAGTGCCCAGTATTGTGCTCCAGAATCAGAATCAGGTTTATTTCGCCAAGTACAACGAGAGTTGTACCCAGAATTGATTTTGGCACAACATGGTCGGTATAGTAGCAGATTGGTGCAATTTAGCATACAGTAGACATACAGTAGATACATACAGTGCATATGCTTACTTACAGTTGGTACATACTGTACATTACATACAGCAAATATACACGGCATAGAATAAAAAGGATAGATAGAAGGAAACTCAAGAGATGGACCCAGGAGAGGACCGAGGGGGTAATCCGCTGCCGTATAAGGCACTCAAAACTCTTGTACAGCGATACTTTGAATCAGATGCCCCCCAGTCCATCCCTGGGGAGAGAAAAGAGAGGAAAAAGAATGAAAATAGAGAAGGTGAGGACAGTGAAAAAGTGAGTCCCCTTTTGCCGGGCAGCCTTTAGATGGATCAGGCGTACATGTAGGCGGCAATAGTTTTTTTTAGTGTTTGTCGTTCCATGGCGGCAGAGCATCAGGGTCGGCGGGACCGTTCAGCGATGTGGCTCCTTCTGTGCAATCTCTGCATGTCTCCCTGCGGTATAGCTAGTATAGTCCCAGTATGGGTAGGTAGTGCCCCAGTATAGCTAGTATAGTGCCCAGTATAGCTAGTATAGTGCCCCAGTATAGCTAGTATAGTGCCCCAGTATAGCTAGTATAGTGGCCAGTATATTGCCCAGTATAGCTAGTATAGTGCCCAGTATGGGTAGGTTGTGCCCAGTATGGCTAGTATAGTGCTCAGTATGGGTAGGTAGTGCCCCAGTATAGGTAGGTGTTGCCCCAGTATAGCTAGTATAGTGCCCAGCATGGGTAGGTAGTGCCCCAGTATAGCTAGTATAGTGCCCAGTATGGGTAGGTAGTGCCCCAGTATAGCTAGTATAGTGCCCAGTATGGCTAAGTAGTGCCCCAGTATAGCTAGTATAGTGCCCAGTATAGGTAGGTGTTGCCCCAGTATAGCTAGTATAGTGCCCAGTATAGCTAGTATAGTGCCCAGCATGGGTAGGTGGTGCCCCAGTATAGGTAGGTGTTACCCCAGTATAGCTAGTATAGTGCCCAGCATGGGTAGGTAGTGCCCCAGTATAGCTAGTATAGTGCCCAGTATAGCGCCCTAGTATGGGTAGGTAGTGCCCCCCCCAAGGCCGCCGCTCATGTTATGCATCGCTGTTACCATGGGAACCGCTGCCCTGCTCCCTTCCCTCCTTACAGCAGCCGCAAGACGCGCTGCTGACTGCTGTAATAGGAGATGCTGCGAAGAGGAGAGCGGCGCCTAGGGGAATCTAATAGAACATGAGGCTGCCAGTTTATAAGGTAACATGAGCGGCGGCCGCGGGGGGGAGAGGGGGGAGATGACAGACCCGCCGCGGCCCAGCTGGAAACTGCCAACGGACCGGCAGTGGGCCGCGGCCTGGTGGTTGGGGACCCCTGCTTTAAAACACTGCCATAGCAAAATTGACCATTATACGTATTAGTAATTTAAGCACTCCTTTACTTTTAATGGCCCTTCTTCTAATCCTTTCTTCCATTTTTGTTAAAGAAAACCTGTAACCAAAAAATACCACTCTGGGGGATACTTACCTAGGAGGGGGAAGCCTCTGGATCCTAATGAGGCTTCCCCCGTCCTCCTCCGTCCCGGCAATCCAGTGCTGCGATCCCCGAACGTGGTAAAGTAAAGATTTACCTACTGCGATCCAGCGCAGGTGCAGTAGCGGCTCTTTGTTCAGGCTTTACTACAGTCGTTTTGTGTCTACTTGGAGGAGGTAAATCCACCACTACCTCCTCTATTTACCAAGAATTTGGTTTTTAAGCTCATTTAGCTTCCTTTTATCCTTTTGGCACCTCTGTTCTCCTGCCAAACCATTAATATTCAACTTAGGTGAAAGCTAAGCAAGTACAGTAATTTTATTTCCAGAACTCTGCCTCATTAATGGCCTTTACCTTCTAATGAAGTGTCAGACATGCACAATATTTCTGGTGATTTGCACCCTCTAACAAGTGTTATGCTGCGTAAAGTCTTAAAGTGGAATGAAACCCAGCATTTCTTCTTTGCTCTAAAAAAATATTTACAGCATATTATATACAACCAGCATTTTTTTTTTACTAGAACAACATTCAAAGGGTTACACACAGGACTTAAAAGTTCAGTGCAGAGAAATCTGGACACATCCGAAGTGGAGATGATGTTATCTTGTGTTTACTTAACCCCCCTGGCGGTATGAAACATTCCACCAGGGGGCAGCGCAGCAGTTTTTTTTTTTTTTTTTTTTTTTTTTAATCATGTAGCGAGCCTAGGGCTCGCTACATGATAGCCGCTGCTCAGCGGCATCCCCCCAGCCCCGCCGATCGCCTCCGGCGATAGGCGATCAGGAAATCCCGTTCAAAGAACGGGATTTCCTGGAGGGCTTCCCCCGTCGCCATGGCGACGGGGCGGGATGACGTACGTCGGGACATCATTGGGACTCCAGATCTACCCCTCGGCGCTGCCTGGCACTGATTGGCCAGGCAGCGCACGGGGTGGGGGGGGGGGGGGGGCGCACGCCGCAACGAATAGCGGCGATCGGGCGCGCGGCGGCGATCGGGGTGCTGGCGCAGCTAGCAAAGTGCTAGCTGCGTCCAGCAAAAACAAAATTATTTAAATCGGCCCAGGAGGGCCTGAGCGGTACCCTCCGGCGGCTTACCCCGTGTCACACACGGGGTTACCGCTAAGGAGGTTAATTGTATCAAGTGAGGACTGTGACACATTCTCTGACTGTGCAGAAGCTCCTGGACACAGACAGGAACTCAAAGCATTTCTGCCTTCAATACACAATGAATAAAACCAGTTATAAATAAAATGCAAAGTCTGCTCTCAAAGCAAAAAACTGTACTTTTGGGAACTTGTTATTTCTAAATGAATAATAATACTTCTGCACAAATGCAAATATGATAACCGTATGGCATATAAAAAGTAGGAAAACATGTTTTTATTGAATATTATGTCAGGGTTTTATACCGCTTTAAAACAAAAAAAAAATATGACCCCACTTAAAGTGTACCTGAAGGGACATGTAACATGATGATATACATGTGCATATAGTTCCAATCCTACTTAGAACTTGCCTATTGTTGTAGGGGCGAAACTACACCTGACCTGACCAAAACTTGTAGGACGGTTCCGTTCCTACAAGGAGGAGAGGCTTGGACATTTTCCCTCCTCTACTGGAGCCCCCTCCTGTGCGTTACTGGCTTTGCCACCCAGACCTACAGATCAGTGTGGCGGCAGTAACAGGGCTTACTTCTTTCTATGTCAGGTCTCTCCAGAACCCCTGCTGCATCCACTAGGTGTCAGTGTCCTCTGCTCTGCATTCCTCTCGGCCTGAATTTCTCTGCACATTGCCTGCGTCAGGCCAAGAAGAAGGCAGAGAGAAAAGAGGACAGTGACCCTTACTGACTGCCGCCACACTTAGTTACGCCAGTGCTTTGTTACCTTCTTATTTTTTACTGTAAGGGTTAATAATTTAGGTGACTGTGTACACTTCTGATGGCAGAATAGTGCAATAAACTTCAGTAGGTCATCATTACTGTCCAGGAGCTTTATTACCATTAAGAACAGCAGTTATGAATGTGAGACAGAGCAGCCTTCAAACCTTGAAGTTAGAATGTGGGACTCAAGGTAAGTATTATTTAAAGGGAACCAGAGATGAACGATTCACACAAAATAAACATATCAGTTGATAGCTTGTAAAGAATAAATGCTCTACCTGATAATTTCGCCACTCCGGTGTGCCTTTTTGAGTGTTTTTTTTATCCATTATTGCTCCAGGAAATATCCAATATGGCCGCCGGCTCATACCTGTTCTGCTTCCGGGTTATAAGTTGTTCTGGATGTGCTGTCTATCCTCTATGAGACTATAGACAAGCAGGGCTGCTGCAGCCTTTCGTCTGTCTGCTTTCAACTATTATTCTGGTATGCTGTGTGGCTGCCTGTAGGAAGTGTCTCTCATAGAAATGAAACTGCATACAGTAGATAATGACAGACTGCACACAGATACACTGTTTCAGAGCTTCTTTCTCGGCAGCAGCAGCCCCTCCCATGTCAACAGCTCTGAGTATGAAATCTGATCCAGGAGGTGGCAGGCTTGGGCTTGAAAAGACTCCACAGAAGAGTGACTCCGCTATAATGATTCCAGGTCAAACCTCGACTGAATAGTCGGTGGATTCTTATCACAGTTGATAACAGATTAGACTGAGAAGAATAAACTAAAAGCAGGGTAGGGGTTTACTGTCATGTTCCCACTGATAACTGTAATAAAATACATGAGGGTGCTTCGTCTCTGGTTCTCTTTAAGATTACAAATATGGATTGTTTACCTTCCCAGATTATTTTTTATTTAGGGTTTACTTTAAATAATGCTTATTATAAGGCTTATTGTTTAAGTTATGGTAATTACAAATTACCGGTCTGCTTATGGTTTTCAGCATTGTGCTTAATTGATTTGTGTGTTGTATCTGTGAGGTTGCTTAACCTCTTGAGGACCGTAGGCAAATGTATTTTAAGTAAGCCTTCAAATCTTGCTTTATTGTACTATAGATGATTTTTTTAATGTTATCTGATAATTTTGGGGTGCTTTCTTCCTGACGTCCAGAAATATACTGCTAGGTTGAACAGCTGAGCCTCCTAGACTGAAATGCTATACAGTACATGAAGTGCTGCTTGTGGGGCAGAGGATAATGTCTAAGTAATTCAATGAAAAAAAATGCTCATCAGATTGCTTCAGAACGACTTGAAATATTATGCTTTGTGTTTTAGGTTCAAAATTGGTTCTTTTCATCAGTATACCTGTTGGTCTGTTAGTATTTGTGTCTAAAATATCTGATGTTGGTTAATCCATTTCAGACACAGCTGGAGGGAAAACTACAGCAGCAGATTACATCTCTAACTGCAGATCTGACCTCCGAGAAGGGCAAGCTGTCAGAGTTACAGAAAACCTATGAAGGTCTCCAACAACAACTCGCAAGCCTTCAGTCAGATATGTATGGAAAGGAGTCAGAAGTTTCAGCACTGCAGCAGGATATAAAAGTAAGTCTGACTGCCAGATCAATGCTTCCTCATATTTGCTGGTGGCAGTAAAATAATTGCACAGTTTGTTTTACTGTCTTTCTCTCCCTTAACCTATCGATCTCTGAATTCGACTTTTAAGGTGGCCATAACTCTATCGACTTGGCCGATAGACCATTCGATTTCATAATTACTATATTTTTCGGCATATAAGATGCACTTAGTTTGAGAGGGCAAATACCATGGAAAAAAATATATACTAAACCTGGCGTGTCCATAGTTCAGGAGCGATTTCTAGTTTAGATGTTCTCCCTCAATTATTGTTTCCTTCTGTGTCACCTTCTGTCTCTAGTGTGGCATTCTCTATCCTCCATGTATCCCCGTGTGTAAGTATGAGACGCGGCAGTGCAGCTCACCTCACCAACAGCTCCAGCACAGTTTCTCTAGTGTCAGCTTGTGTTGAATGTGTCATCAGCTGAGGCCGACACTAGGGGAGCCGTGCAGGAGAGGAGAGGTCTGTGAGGTGAGCCGCACTGCTGCTTCTCATACCTACACACAGAGGGTAGAGGAGGATACACTGGGACAATGCAGGGAGTCCCCAACGTCACGGCTGGTCGGGGGTTAGTATCGGTGAGCGATCGTAAGTCGGGTACTCCCTGTATTAGGCATACATATAAGGCAGGGACTTTTTCTCCCCATTTTCATACACGTCACCCTCGTATACGCCGGCATAATGTGGGGCGTGTGTATGCAGATTGCTGACGGAGCCCGGAGCCAGAGGCTGACAACACAGGTAAAGTATAGTGGGGGGAGGGCTGCACATTTGACATTGGGGGGGACAGCATCAGGCTAGCAAGGTGGCATATTTGGAGACACAAGGTCGATTTGATCGTGAATCGGCCTGTGGTGTTGACAGATCTCTCTCTGGTCGAATCTGATTAAAGAGAGATTTGTCTCTTGGTTGAATCTGCCCATCATTGCTAGATGTATGGCTACCTTTACTAGCCACAACAATTGTTTGTGGTTGTGTTGGTCAACATCCTGCCTGTGCCGCATAAAAGTGAAAGGACATTTGTGTCAATCAAGCTACATGTGCTATTCTGTGGAGGGGGGAGGAGAGACTTGGGGCTCCTCGCAGCTCCTGAAGGCAAAGTATACAGCTAAAAAATTCTATTAACCACTTCACCACTGAGGGGGTTTACCCCCTGACCACCAGAGCAATTTTCACCTTTCAGCGCTCCTTCCATTCATTCGTCTAACTTTATCATTACTTATCACAATTAAACGATCTATATCTTGTTTTTTCCACCACCAATTAGGCTTTCTTTAGGTGGGACATTATGCCAAGAATTATTTTATTCTAAATGTGTTTTAATGGGAAAATAGGAAAAATGTGGGAAAAAAAATAATTATTTTTCAGTTTTCGGCCATTATAGTTTTTAAATAATGCATGCTACTGTAAATAAAACCCATGAAATGTATTTGCCCTTTTGTCCCGATAATAAAACCGTTTAAATTATGTCCCTATCACAATGTTTGGCGCCAATATTTTATTTGGAAATAAAGGTGCATTTTTTTCAGTTTTGCGTCCATCCCTAATTACAAGCCCATAGTTTATAAAGTAACAGTGTTATACCCTCTTGACATAAATATTTAAAAAGTTCAGTCCCTAAGGTAACTATTTATGTATTTTTTTTTATTGTACATTTTTTAAAAAAAAATTTCATTACAAAAAAAAAAAAAAAAATTGGGAGTGTGGGAGGTAATGAGTTAATTTTTTGTGTAAAATTAATTTATTTGTATGTGAAAAATGTGTAGGGTGTAGTTTTACTATTTGACCACAAGATGGCCACAGTAACTTTTTGTTTTATTGCGACCTCCAAGCGTCCTTCCGGAAGCTTGGAGGAAGTATTTGGAGGCTTGGTAAGTTTGTATCTTTTCACAATGATCGCGCTGCCCATCGGAGAGCAGCGGATCATTGTGGGGCTTAGATCAACGAACGGGAATGGATTTTTACGGGAATGGGTGTTTACGAGCGGGAGCGCGGAAAGTACGGATTTCTCCGTCCCTGGGGGTTAAAGGATGGAAAAAGAGACGGAGAAATCCGTACGGGCGGGAGTAAAGTGGTTAAGGCTGACTGCTTAGTGCAGAAAGAGAGGGATGCCTGAATAGTCATCAATGTGCAGAAATAAGGGGGCATCCATGTAAAGTTGTTAAAGTGTACCTGAGGCAAACCTTGGGTACAAAAAGACATACCTAGGACTGTGGTTGGGACTATGCTAAGGGTGTTGCATTGTAATATCCCAGAATTCTGGGGCTCTCTGAGGGGCAGATAGTCACATGGTTTCTTAGCTAGACATGACAGAACCATGTGTTGGAATTATATAAATGTGCTCAGTAATAGTAACTGCTAAAGATAGTTGGAAAGTAGACGTTATAAGCATTACATGTTACATGACTGTTCACATGACTGCAAAGTGCAGTTCTCTTTAGCCCTGCCTCCCCCCATTACCCTTATTAGATCATTATTGTAGCAGAAAATGAATCCTGACCTCATTGCATCTTCACAGCCAAGATAGCTATGAGAAAAACAGTGCAACTTATATTTACAGGATTATTATTATTATTACTATTGTCCTTTTTATATGGTACTAATATTTTCCTCAGAGCGTCACTTACATTATGTCATTAACAGTCTGTCAGCACAGCCTACAATCTAATGCCCAGCAAATGTTGACTCGGTTAGGTTAAAAAAAACTATTATTTTGCTTTAAGCTTATAACTTGTAATAAGAACTGC